>NC_140948.1:80297528-80955028 GCF_014529385.1 Adiantum capillus-veneris | reverse complement strand
TTGACACTTGTTGAGCAATTTCATGGGTCTCCCCTGTGTTCTTTGCAGCAACTATAGACACATTTCCACCGTGACAGCCAATGGAATTCAAGAGTACCTCCACTCTTTCGATCGCTTCCTGGGACTTTTCCAACGGTTTCATTGTGAAAGCATAGTCAATGTGGAGCTTCAATAGCCTATCAAAAATGCGCATGAATGCGTGTAATGTACAAAAATGTACATTCGATAGAGGAAATCGAAAGATTGGATTCCAAGTGTGGTCCTTTTGATCACGGTCTGGGGCATTGAGCATGGGACATCTCAGAATAGACGCTTCCCATTCTCTACCTTCATCTCCGACATCACGACAATCTAACCTTTGTTCTCCATGCCCTTGCCATGGAAGCATGTAACCGGCCTTTGCAGTGCTCTTATGTGATTTTTGTCCATTAGGTTTGTACCCTCGAGTGCAAAATGGACAAGGCATGAGAGAAGAAGCCCCTTGTTCGCATCCAAGCAAACACTTTATGGTCTTCAAATCCCCACCTAAGTGCCACTCCACATCATAACTACCAAAGCCCTCAATCTCCAACTTCTGACTTGCAATTTGGGAGTGTATTACTTTTGTGATCCATGGAGTTCTCTCAAAAATCCATGAAAGTACTCCATTGGTCTCTTTGGGCACCTCAATAGCACCCAACCACCAAATGTCTTTCTCTGATTGCACGTAAAAGATAGGGTGGGATATGGCTCGACTGAATCCCTTCGCTTGGTTTGCAGAAGGGCCTCGTTCATTAGAGTGACACTTAGCCTCTCTAACCTAATGCCTTTCACTATTTGACACTCATCGAGTTTCAGCACAAAAGCGACTTTTGTGCCAAGCACTACAAAATAAATAGTGCTAAGACCTTAAACTTCAGCGTCTATGATAAGAATAATACCAAAGAAAAAAGTAAAGTGTGTCACCTTCTTCAGGTAACTCATAAAATCTAAGCATGGCTTCTTGAAGCCTTCTAAGATCCACGAAAATATTGTTCCACGTTGTGTAAGGAAAGCCCTTCTCCGAAGGTCTTATGGATTGTTTCTTACCTTTTCCCCTTGTCTTTGTTGCGCACGAAGCATAAAGGGAAGTTAGTATTGTGTCCTCAATGTGTAGGTATGTCCCAATGTGGGAGAACACATCTTTGTTTGTGGCCTTCTTTGCGAGCTTGACCTTGTGAGGAACGGGAAATAGGTTTTCCACAATGCCATGTTCTTTGAGGGCATCCTTTAGGAGTTGAAAAATAGCCTGATAGGCTTTGGTGCTGATTCTAGCCTCATCACAAGCTTGTTGAACATCATCATCACTAACCACATTTCTTAATTTACGCATAAGGTCCTTGGTGACTGCATCCTTAATGTGCTTACCTCCAGGTGATTGTAAGATAGAAATCACGTCCTCGGTATTGAGACAACTAGTGAGAAGGTTGACTCGATTATCTTGGCTTGTTCCACCGCATGCCTCCTGGATGAAGTTTCTGGCAACAAATAAACATAAATGTTAGAAAATAGTGTGAAGTAAGAATGCATCATGCAAGTAAAGACCAAATCACCTTGTGGCTGTAACTCGTCATTTGCGTGCTCTTCCGGAATGTGCAAGAGTTTCAATGGATGAATACGGGCGTTTACGTTCCCTTGCACCAAGGGGTGTTTCTTTCAAGTATGTGATGGTGTTGGTAAGCTTCTGTATGTGGGACTCCTTTTCTTGCATTTGTTGTTCAAGACTTTTAACTACCCTCTCCGAAAAGGCAACACTCTCTTGTAATGCCGTCGTCTTGAGGTGAAGAGCTTGACATTCGTGCATCCACATATGCAAAGAAGCACCTGCACCCATACACAGCCGCTTGCAATAGCCTAACAAGCCTGCTTCTCCCCTCCCAAGAAATTGAAGAAATGTGGAAAGGCTATTAAACGGTGGATGGACGCGGCTTATAGGATCGTAAGGGTACAAATGGCCATCCACCCAAATGTCAACATTGGTCTCACAAGCGGTGCGACGTTCCTGTGATGACCTTTGATCACCCTCACTAGTGGTCTTCGGTGCAAATGTCGTGGGTAAGCGAATATGTATGATTTTGCTGTGCGGAGTACGTGGTGGTGGAAGCAAACCATTTGTGATGTCCGTGAGCACCATGGAAGCTGTTGCATGAGGAAGCAAATGATGAAAAGATAGAGGGGGAAGGGTAGAGAGGCCGAGCAGGATGGGAGGAGAGAAGGAGGGAGGGGGGGGAGGGAGAGATTGGGGAGGAGGAGCAATGTAGGGGCAGAGAGGGAGAGGAGAGAGAGAGGGAGAGAGGAGGGAGGAGGGAGGAGAGAGGAGGAGGAGAGAACAAAATGTTTATTACTTTTTGGGGGAAAAGATTTTTGAAAAAATGGACTTTCTAAGCTTTTGGATATGTATATATGTTGGGAGGGAGTTTTAAGTAAAAAACAAATAAAAATGAATTTTTTTTAAAAAAGTCAAATTTTGACTCTTTTTGACCCACGGAATTGTTGATGTGGACACACCCCTATGCTTCCTTCACTTTAAAAAAAGCTAGAGAGAGAAAGCAACCCTTTAGGTCCACATCCTACATTTGTCTAAAAAAAATGCTAGAAAAGCCTACTCAAAACTACCTTCTTCAATGCCCTTGCCCCCTAAACCCCACACAACATTAACCTTAATCCCTAAAAATTAGGATTCCTTACAAGGCCCATACAAGGTTCATATTTCTCCTAATGGAAACTTTATTGGATACTCTAACTTTAATCCACTTTAAGGCAAGACTTGATCAGAAAATAATACAAACAAAAGATAATATTAATCCAAACTTTATTTATATACACATTATTTGCTACCAAGGTTGGTAGTCTTTAAGTACAAGGATTGTAATGTCTCTATATTTTGAGTTTAGTGACTACAAAAGGATAGGCTAAAGGATCAAAATAATAAGTTTCTTTTGACCCTTGAAAGCTACGAGATACACATATGGGTCGAATCCTACCACCATGGATAACTTTTGTAACTTGGTTATAGACCCATTGAGTCTGAGATATCTTTTTTGCACCATATCTTATCAGCATCAATGGTATAGATTCCTCCAGATGGACTCCAGTTGATGCCCCATCCTCTATGCACCCTTGGGATAGGTGGTGCAAACACCCTATCCAAAATCATCATCACCCTTTTTCGAAACTAATAATTTGGTGATCGGCATGCATTTTCAAACATGATGATGAACACCTGGAATTTCTGGTAGGCTGAATGAACATTTTTCTGTACCAGGAAAGTTCAGTCTTCAATACCATATAAAAACTCAAAACAATTTTTCTAGGTTCTTCTATTATTTCAAACATTCGTATCCTTCAACATCCAAACATCAATCTAAAAATCTCCCCAAGCTTTAACCTAGGCTCTGATACCAGTGTGAGGTCCCTGCCCCTTGTCGAGAGGAGCGGAGTACCTTTGATAGGTTTCCAATCCTGAGAAGGAAAAAACCAACGGACATTGCCTTACCTACTACGTAGCCACGGGCATGAACCGTTAGTGAAGGATTGGTCCTATCTCGCTATGGCGGAGCGTGACCACCATAACCCTACCTAAAAACTATCTATAATCAATTATACCTAAAAGTATAAATCTTAGAGTGACCAACCTGTGCGCTTTTTCCCCCATGTTTCAGAAGCACAGCCGCCAAGGTTTGTCTCTTTTAAGATTTATGACTTAAAAATATAATTTCTAGCGTTGGAAAGTTACCCGACTCATCGGGTCCACCCGTCCATAGAATGATATTGTCGGGGTAACATTCTCCCACTTTCCACACCACACTCACCCTTCTTTTGTTATCTAATTACTACCACACTGTTTAAACATACATGTTCCTTTACTTTATTTATGATACTGGTTCGTTAAAACAACCCTTCAAACAGTATTACAAACAATAGTCAAACAAGAGGTCGTCCAATTTTAAACCAACAACCCTTGGATTAGGTTCACTCAAGACTCTCTATTGACACTATTATGTCCGATCAGTATATACATTATTTATAAAAACCCTTGTCCTCATGAGCGTCCCATACCGCTCGACAAGTACTCGTTGTGCTAATCTGGACGTACTCCCGCCACAACAACAATGGTGCCAATCTGGGCGTCATCCTCACGCCACGGCAAAACAAAACTGCAGTATCGAGCTGGGCTAATCTGGGTGTACTCCCACCACAGCATCAGCGGTGCCATCCTGGGCGTCATCTCATGCCTCGACAACTGCCACATAATGCCAGCACTAATAAGTAGAGAGACTTGAGAGAAACTATACCGAAGGTTTTGGACAAACATTCTTTCCTATAGCAACCAATTTAACCAGACAATCTTTCCTACTTGTCAAACATATGCCGAGTTTCTTGGGGTTAAGCCCCGTGGTTTTGGTCCGTGTTTTCTTTTCATAAGGTAAATATTATATTTCTATGGTCTCGCATATGCAATACTAACCTGTACCATAGCTCCGATTGGTGGAGACATAGCATGTTCCGCAGGAGTTCCTCCGTTACTTGTACCGGCTTCGTGATCATTAGCGCTTTGTGTTCGAGCACGCTTTGGAGCCATTTTTTTGTACTACACTTATGTTATACACTTAGAACTTTAAATTGATCAATTTCCCTAGTAGTCTCCTTGTTTCCAAAGAGAGTCTATAATTTGAACCCTCGCCAACTCGGATTCACACTTAGTGTTGTTGTTCTACATCTAATTTCTATACATCAAATATTTGTTAGTCTTAATTTTAATAAAAAATTAAGTGTGTAAACTACGAGTGAAAGTTTAGGACTGCATTACTTTTATGCATGACATTTCTAATCCAATTCTAACTTCCATTTCTATACTTCAACTAAATCAATTTTTAGTATTATTCAAAATTCTACTTAATCTAATTGACAATAAAATTGTTGAATGAGAATTTCATCATGTATAATAAGAATAAGATGAGTTCTCTTATGTATTAACTTTCAAATAACTATGCATAAGTTAATAGTGAAGATGTACTAAGTAGAGAGAGTAGGTATACTTAGAGAAATTAAAGTAAAAGAAAACATACACACACATCTTTTCAAAAGTTAATTGAATCTTACGAATCCATTAAAAAGATTAGAGTAAAAGATAGCACACACACACACATATCCTTCTTAAAACTAATTGAATCTTACTAATCTATTAGAGAGATTAGAGTAAGAGATAGTACACACACACACATAGCTAATTGAATCTTACTAATCTATTAGAGAGATTAGAGTAAGAGATAGCACACATACATCATTCCTAAAGTTAATTGAATGCTTAATTAATACGCGCCTTATTAGTCTACTAGAGTTTTTTCTCTCTTAGTGGTTTGTGGACGCCTTCTCTCTAAGAGAAGTGCCAGAACTTCGTGAGTGCTATATAGGCAATCTCTATGTCTAAAGTGTGAGCATGGATGCTCTATTTATAGCAGAAAAAAAAATGTCCAATTTTGTTTTTCAAAATATATATATATATATATATATATATATATATATATATATATATATATATATATATATATATATATATATAATTATTAAAAAATTTAAAAAAAATTCCTCAAAAATCATACCCGCGTTTTTGGTACCCTTGTGGTACCCATTAGCTTGACCACTTTGTCATTATCATCAAAAGATAAGGCCACACAGCCCCCCCTCATTAAGATTAGTCAAGACTAGCCTCTCCTTTTCATGTGACAGTGTGTCCCACTTTGTCCCCTCCTATGTGAGTCCAGGTGAGTCCATGTGCCTTCATTTGTCATCCCTGTGTATTCTTTTGTCTTTATAATTATTTTATTTATTTTCTTAATGATAATTTACTTTACATTTTTAAGAAACTTTACAGTCTTATATTAACTTTACAATAGTAAAGGAAAATTCTACAATCAGTAAATAAGTCTTGCAATAAGTTAGTTAGTGATTCATATAGCTAAACATGTCAGACTTTTGTAGCGTAAATTTTATATTCTAGGTTTTCTCAACCTAGGATTCATAATTTGAACTCGAATATTTTAAATAATGATTGATGGTTTAAAAAAATTCAAATGCATAATAGAACTTGTGTGAAATTCGAAAGTAGAGACCTTACATATAGCCAGTTTAAGTATCATCAGGGGCCGGTTTCGAACCGCTGTAGTTGCCTTGATCAGTCAAGTTCATCAGCCAGTGCTTCAGTCGAACTATATACATGGTTAATTAATAGCAGTTCAGATTCATTTATTCAAACCATAGGAGATGTCGGAGCCAAATTCAATGCCTTGGTCAATATATATACCAGGTATGGTGTCAATCAAAGGCTGTCTCCACTAGCAGGTGTATTTTCAAGTTTGATGGTGTCCACAGTGACAAACCATGGCCGCTTATGGATGGAAAAAGAGGAGTAGTGCTTTCCCAAGATAATTGCCACTGTCAAAAGATGCCTTTGCCGATATGTTTACCAAGTGTGGCCACCCAAGGGCCATGACCGATATGTATACCAAATGTGGTGTCCTTAATGAAGTGGCCGCCAAAGGGCTAGAGGCCGCCCAATGAATAATAGGCACTATGGCCACCCTCTTTTTTAATAGGGTGTGAAGCCAATAAGGGAAGAAAAAAAGGAAAGCTTAATAAGAGATGGTGCATGCAGCGAAGGGGGAGACAGCGAGCCGGAAACCAGCTTGCGCTGGGCTTCACAAGGCTCACATGCCAGTGTGCATGAAGCACGAATCCACCAAAATACCAGGGTGCATCGTTTGGTGCCGGTCCTGTGCAGTTTGGCGGTGATGAGAAAATCAGCTTGCCATGTCATCAGGGATCCATTCCCATTACCAACATCGCTAATGGGTTGGCCATTTTTAGTAAGGAGGTTTTTCCCATGCAGCCACGGGGAGTTATTATAAATAAAAAAGGGGGTGCGACTCTTGTTTTCTTCTTCTCTATTCGGCATTCCTTAGCAGGAGAAGCCAAGACGTCCTAGGAATCTTAAGCTCTAGGCTAAGCTTTCATAAGCTCCTTAAGCCAAGCCACTCGACACTCATTAGAGCTCTCTAAGCCATAATCTCGGCTCTCATAAGCCATCTTAGCTTTAAGCTCTCCAAGCCAACTTTGCTCTCAATCTCATTGAGCAATCCTAATCATAAGCTCTAAGCCAAGCCTCTCAAACTCATTAGCCATCATAATCCTAACCTTGAATCTCAAGCCATCATAATCATAATCTCGAATCTCATTAGCCTTGATTATCATCATAAGCTCTCTAAAGCAAGCCAGCTTAAACCCAAGCTTCCATAGTTGGTTCCAATCATATCTAATCCTAATCTAAGCCGCCTAAGCCCAATCAAATCCGGAATTAAGCCATAAATCCTAAGCCGAAAACCTTAATTTGATAACCTTAAGCCAAATCGGACCTCCTAAGGCCATTGGAAGTCGAAGATTCCATAGCCATAGCGGGAAGAAATTCAACTCTCTCTCTCAACCTCAAAGCAACAGAAGAAAAACGAAGCAGATCAAGGTAATTTTTGGCAGACCAATTAAGGCGAAAGCATCATATTTGGTACTGTTATCATCAGATGAGACTTTAGCATCATTACTAAAGCTTGATTTTCATAATTAGCACTTGGATTAAGGCAAGTTCAACCTTGTAAGGAGCATAAACTCCTCAATTAACATTTGATTAAGCAAGGATACTGTTGATTATTTTTTTGTTATCAAGCTTCGGAATCTGGATCAAGTTGTCTGTTTTAAGTTTTGTCTTCATTAATTGTGAGTGCCGCTGCCGTGAAGCTCCGCTTCCATTTTAAGAAAAAGAGTAGAGAAATGCAAGCTAAGCTTCTTTACAGCCTACACATTTAGTGAGCAGTGATCAGGGCTTGATAACAGGCCAAGCTTAATGATTAATGTATGCCAGATGCGGCTTAAAAGGTCCAACAGATGCCTTAATGATGCCAATAATGATAATGCTTGAAGTGAGCATAGATGGAAGATTATGAGTTCTGCAATGCTTGAAGTGCTCTACCGGTCTGTCTTTACGGCTCGTTGATTCGAGCTACGACGAAGAGGTTATGGCAGTTTGAAGTTTAAGTCGATTGCAGATCCGTATCGGATTGGGCAACTATAGCTGAGGTGACAAAAATGAAATGAATGCATGGGCCTAAAGTGCTCACTTTGTGGAGCGCGTCCATCAGCGATTGGAGTTCTAGTTTGCCAAGATATTGGCTGTTTAAGTTTCCCCGAGGGCCGGTTTTGTGCTAGTCTCATCCGCGGTCGATGTTCCGTCTAGGAGTTTTGAGCAACAGTAAGGGTTTTGAATACAAAAAAATAAGTGCTTGAGATAGCAGCGCTTTAATCGATATAGAAGCCAAATTTAATGCCTACTGCATTGACTTCGTCGGTGTGAGGTCCCCACCCCGCCGTCTCCAATGGCGGATCTGATGGTGAACCCGGTGGCCACTAGATCTATTGCAGAAGCAAACAAAATGGTTCAGGGTTCGACTAGCAGACGATCTCTCATCACAAAGTGAGTCGAGTTTGAGCCTACTGGCAAGGAGATCTAGCTCCACCTCGCAGGGAAAGCGTACTTGAACTATCTAGCGATCCTAAGACCCACTTTCCAAGAGGAGAGAAACCCCGAGTGCCTTTTTCCCCATGTTTCACAAGCACGTACCCTCGAGATTTCACCGCTCTAGGGGCAATGAGTAATTACTAATATCGAGTAAGCACTATGGGGACAGAGAGTTCCCGACCAATCGGGACCACCCATCTCGTAGGCATTGGCAACCTGAACCAAGCCCCCACTTTCCACCCCCACACTCAGACTTACTTGTGTGACCTAATTACTACCACAAAGGTTGTTCAACATAAACATTCCTTGTTTTAATTCCGAAGCACATTGTTCGTTAAGACAGCCTTTCAACCAGTATTGCAAACAACACCAAGACAGAATTCTAGTAAAAATTCTACTCAAACTTATTCATTAAAATTCCAATGTTCTGGAGGTACAACATCCCCCCTCCAGCGAGAGTTCACTCCTCCCGTTGTCGCCTAGCTGCCCATACAACTAGGTATGTCCATCGCATAGAAAGCACGTCATGGACAATCCCACCGCATAGAAAGCAAGACGTGGGTTCCCACCGCATAGAAATCAAGTCGTGGGTATCCACTGCATAAAAAGTAAGTCGTGGATTCAAGAGCCCTTAACGAGGAACTCTGCTCCCGGTGATCAGTAAGGGGGTCAGGACTGATTCAAAATTGGAAATAAAATGAACATGTCGAGCTAAATTTTTCCTAGCAGACATTCTTTCCTATTGCAACCAGCATACCCATCAATCATTTCCTTCCTACTTTAGAACTTCATGTACAATGAATTCAATGCCGAGGTTTCCGTCGGATTTCTCCAACATGTTTGGGGATATGTTCATTCTTAACTAAACGTGTGCAATGTTAAATTAAACAGCTTAACTCAAATCATGACCTACCTCTTCCATGTCTTCGTCGATGGCCCGTGAGATGGCCGGTAATTGTTCGTCCATGGGAGCTCTTCCCTTCCCGTTCACCTTGCTCGTTCCTGCCTCGTGGTCGTGGGCTCCACCAAAGCGAGTCCTCTTAACCGGGGCCATTTTAAACTCACTACTTTAAATAATTAACTTGGAGGAAAGAGCTAATGTCCGCAAGCGTCATAACAAGCCAAATGATAGATTAGCAACATCAAACAATGCTTGCTACATGAGAGGTTTAGATTTTTCCATATAGCAATCATTATGGATGATGCATATTCCTATGGGAACCGGCTCTAAAGATAATTAATCGGCTTAAATGATTAAGAATAATAAGGTCTCATTAATAGATTTACCAGAAAGATGAATCAAGCATAATTAATCTCTTCCTAGCAATTAGAGGATGCAGGTTCACCTCATGTATAGGTGTGAGAAAATTAAGTCTTAGAGACTCAATGACGGCTTTAATTTTACCTTATTTACATCTTAATGCATAAGAGAATGGATCTAATTTAGCTACATTGTTAATAAAAAAGTGATTTTTCATCAATCTACACAGTTATCGGCTAATCGATTAATCACTATGCTACCTAGAGAGAGAAAATTCTATTAATCATGCACTAATCACTAATTAAGGATGATGAATGGCTGATAATTCAGCTATGGTGTGATGATTACATAATAGAATGTGGTTAAGGAGAAATTAGAGAGTAATTATAGAGAATTATGACTAGGAATAAGCATAATAGACGAGGAATTTAGATGGTAGTGAAAAGAATTTACAGAAGGCATTAATTAAACCGTGGTTACCGTGATTAAGGGCTGATAATCTTCTCGATTTTTTGATCTAATAGAGCTTCTTGAGACGAGAATTCGGCAGCACCTTCCTCCTTGCTTCTCCTTCAAAAGGTGTGTGAACCGGCAGCACCTTCCCAGTGTGTGTAGGTATGTGTGTATGCACTGTGTGTGTGTGTGTGTGTGTGTGTGTGTGTGTGTGTGTGTGTGTGTGTGTGTGTGTGTGTGTGTGTGTGTGTGTGTGTGTGTGTGTGTGTGTGTGTGTGTGTGTGTGTGAGCATAAGTGTGTGTGTGTGTGTGTGTGTGTGTGCAGATCTTTAAATAGGCTCCTACAGGCTGAAAATCGACCTGGGTTGCTAAATGCATCTGGGAGGTTCTCCAGTTAAGCATGGCAAGTCTAGTTCCCTACTCACCAAGTGTCAGGTTGGCTAGTTTAACTGACTCTGAGACTTAGTTACTGGCTTGGCAGCTTTCCCAAGACTCCCACAAGGCAAGAGGGCACCCCCTAGCTGCTAAAGCTGATTTGGAGTGGCCTGGAACCTGTTCCCACACAGTCCCGGGCTCCGGTGCCTCCCCGCTGAATTTTTGGAAAAATTGATTTTTGGCTAAAACGGGTCAGACGAGTCGGATTTTGATGCCGTAAATTGCTATACGGAGCTGCATTTTTTTGAAATTCGGGGTACGGGTGCAGTTTTTCGAGACGATCAAAACTGGACGGATCGGGTGACCAAAAACTTGCTATATTTGGAATTCTTTTACAAAAATTATTTTAATTCACATTTCGAAGCTTTAAAACATTCTAAACATCATGGCACTGAGAGATTTGGAAAACTGCTAAAAATAGTAACTTTTTTCATTATGTTCATTTCATGGTACAATGGTGCTCTTTTGATCGGGGTCAGAGACCTTACAACCTCCCCAACGTGAAAAATTTGAGATGTCCTCATCTCAAGAATGTGTTTGGGTAATCTTTTATGAGCGTTGGCTCGTCGTCCCAAGTTGCATCTTCTTCAGGGTAATCCTTCCACTTTACCAGATGCTCCGTGATAGTTCTGTTGCATAACTTCCGTTCCCTTGTTTCCAGTACGTAGTCAGGTTGGAGCTCGAGAACTCCTCGTGCTGGCATGACTATTTGATCTGAGTCCAAGAATTGATCAGGGTTAAGAATATAGGGTTTGAGTAAGCTGACGTGGAATACATCATGAACCTTCAAGTTTGTAGGTAACTTTAGCTTGTAAGCTTGGTCACTCACAACCTTAATGATCTCGAATGGCCCACAGTACATTGGGCTTAGCTTCTTATATCTGCCTAGTGATAAGTTGCTTTTCTTTGGTCAGACTCGTAGAAAAACCTTATCCCCTTCTTTGAAAGTTCTTTCTGAACGGTTCTTATCTACATAGTGCTTCTGTCTATCCTGAGCAGCCTGAATGTCCTGGCGAATAGCTCTAGTCTGTGGTTCCATATCTTCTAACATCTTTCTAGAGGCTTCTACCTTGATGGTTGGATCTGAGAAGTTCAGTGGTGCTAAGCAGTCCTGTCCATAAAGAGCTTTGAAAGGTGACATTCCAATGCTTCTGTGTTCGGCAGAATTATAAGCATACTCCACCAAAGGTAGATATTGTAACCACTTCTTTGGCTCTTGTGAACAATAGGCTCTGAGAATGTCCTCGATGACTTGATTAACTCTCTCAGTTTGCCCATCTGTCTGCGGATGATACGCTGTAGTGAAGGCTAATTGTGACCCAATAGATTGGAAAAGAGAAGTCTAAAATTTTGATGTAAACTTGGCATCTCTATCACTGACGATACGCTTGGGCAGACCATGTAACCTAAAAATATCCTTGATGAATACCTGACTAACATCTAAAGTAGTAAAGGTTGTCTTTACAGGTATTAGATGAGCCACTTTTGTGAGCATATCAACAACCACGAAAATAGAATCATAACCTCCAGTAGAAGGTAATCCTGTAACAAAATCCATACTGATGCATTCCCATTTCATCTGGGGTATGTCAAGAGGTTGAAGTTTCCCTGGTAACTTGATTCTTTCGGTCTTTATCCGCTGACAAGAAAGACACTGCCTCACATAGCGAAGTATGTCTCCTTTTATTCCAGTCCAAAAATAACTCCTCCTGATTGCGTGAAGAGTCTTAGCATAGCCTGGATGTCCGGATGTAGGGCTATCGTGCGCTTCATACAAAATGGCCTTCTTTAAGGCTGGATCTCTGGGTACACAGATTCTATGTCTGTAGTAAAGACATCCTCCCATAATAGAGTAATCTTTAGCTTCAGGCATCTTATTCTGCTGGACTAGAGATACTATACGCTGGTATTCTGGATCTCCTAAAGATGCTTCTTTGATTCTATCCCAGATAGGGTTATTTGGAATAGAGATAGCTCCGAGAAATGATTTTCGGCTAAGACCATCTGCAACTGCATTTTCCTTCCCTGGTCTATACTTTATGTCAAAGTCATATTCCTGTAATAGCTCTATCCATCGTCGTTGTCGCATATTGAGAATAGGTTGAGTAAAAATCCATTTTAAGCTCTTGTGGTCTGTCACCAGCTGAAACTTGCGTCCGAGAAGATAATGTCTCCATAAATTCAGCGCATGAATAACTGCTAAAAGTTCCAAAACATGAGTAGGATAATTCTTCTCATGATCTCTCAGCTTTCGCGAAGTATACGCCACTGGTCTTCCTTCTTGAGTAAGAACTCCGCCTAGAGCAAATTTGCTAGCATCGGTTGCTACTTCAAATTCCTTACTGAAATCTGGAAGCTTTAAAATAGGACCTGAGACCAAGAACTCTTTTAGTTTAGCAAAGCTAGACTTGTGCTCGGTCTTCCATTCAATCCTCATCCCTTTCTTTAGGAGTTCCCTCAAAGGTGCAACAATACGTGCATAGTCCTTGACAAAAATCCTGCACATCCCGTTATTCCAAGAAATCCTCTTACTTCACTGACGGTGGATGGTTGAGGCCAATCAACGATGTCCTTGACCTTGTCTGGGTCTACTGAAATCCCCTCAGCCGATATGAAAAATCCAAGATAGTTGAATTTTGGTGAGCAAAAAGTGCACTTGCTCTCTTTAGTGTAAAGTTGGTGTTTTCGAAGAAGATCAAGTGCTTTGTGAACATGTTCTTCGTGATCTGCCTCGTTCTTAGAGTAGATCAGAATGTCATCAAAGAAAACCAAGACAAAATCATCCAGGTAAGTTCTAAAAATATCTTGCATAAGTCGATTGAAGCTTGCAGGAGCATTTGTTAGACCAAAAGACATTACTGTGAACTCGTAGTGCCCATACCTAGTATTGAAAGCCGTCTTTGGAATATCCGATTCCTTGATCCTGATTTTGTAATATCCTGACCTTAGATCTATCTTTGTAAATATTTTGGCGCCGTGGAGTCTGTCCAAAAGTTCGTCAATCCTTGGAATTGGATACTTGTTCTTGACAGTTACCTGGTTCAGTCCCCGATAGTCTATGCATAGCCTTAAGGTCCCATCCTTCTTTTTCTGAAAAAGAACTGGAGCACCCCAAGGAGAAGTACTAGGTCGAATGAATCCTTGCTCAATGAGTTGCCTAATTTGTTCCTTGAGTTCGATAGCCTCTGGAAGTGACATTTTATAAGGTCTTTTTCAGATAGGTTCACATCCAGGGATAGTCTTGATCTCATGATCTACCTCTCTGTGCAGCGGAAGATTCGTAATGTCTTCAGGGAATACATTATCATACTCTCTCAACCAGTTTGGTCGAAATGAGGTATCTGATTGGTCCACCTTGTTGAGTTTTACTGCATAAATTTGTTGACCCTTCCTTAGTCCCTTCAAAAGTCTGTTGGCCTTAACTAGAGTAGCCTTAGGTCTCCCATTTTCCCCCTGGATTACGGCTTCATTACCCAAGTTATCTGTAAAGGTAAAATTCCCTTGTGCACAATGTATGTGGGCCCTATTTTGCTTTAGCCAGTCCATCCCTAGTATCCCATCAAAGAATCCTAAGGGTAAGGTTCAAAATTGGGCAGAAGTTGGGTGTCCCCCTAAATCAAAATCGATCTTTCCTGCAGAATGTTGAGATACTACTTTCTTGCCATTTGCTAACTCTACAACTAGCTTGCTTGTTGGATACTTATCTAGCTTTAGCTTCCTCATGCATCTGGGTGAAAGAAATGAAAGAGTACTACCACAATCTATAAGGAAGTTAACTTTTTCACCTCTAAGAGATCCCGGCGTATGAATGACTGCATATTGCTCGCAACCATTGGGATTGTCAATTGCAGCATGTAGGGTTTCTCTCTCCACTGCTTCGTCACCCACAGTTGGTTGTACCACTGCGGCATTCACTCTGGCAATAGCTCCATGCCCTCGCCCTCGCCCTCTGTTCATCCTTCCTCGTGCTCCTCTTCCATTAGCTTGGCCACGCCCACGGGTATTCAAGGGTATGGCATTGGCATTGGTTGCCTGAATGTTCCTGGGGCAATTGGATCTATAATGCCCATGCTCGCCGCAGCCATAGCATCGAACATCAGGGAACTCCATGGTTGTGGTGGTAGCCACAATAGGGCGCTGGTTATATGCTTGGTTGGCTGGTCTATTATCCCAAGCAGTGGTCCTTGCCCTCTTTGCCCAATGATTCCTCATGTTCTGATTAGCCCTTTGTACTTTGAGAGCTATAGGTTTGGCCCTTAACGAGGCATCCTGTAGAGTCGTCGGCCTGAGAGCTTCCAACTGAGTATTCAGGGGATCGATTAGTCCTTGGCAGAACCTTGCCACCTGTTGTTCCAAGGTCATCTTAGGAGCATATCTCCGAAGAGTGACAAACTTTGCATAGTATTCTTCGACAGATGAATTCAGCTGCCGAAGTGAAAAGAATTCATTCATCCTCAAGGTTCTATAGGCAGGCGGTAAATATCGCCCCATTATTGCAGCTTTGATGTCTTCCCAGGATTGGGAAGATCCCTTAATATCCATGTCTCTGCAATGTTGCTTCCACCATATCTTGGCATCGCCAGTCAAGAGGAACATCGCAAGCATGGTCTGATTTACAGGTTAGGTCCCCGCAGCTTCAAAGTAATCGTCCATGGCTTCCATCCATACTTCCGCATCTCTCTCCACATTTTCCCCCTCACCCTTAAAGATTGGATGTTGGGCTTGCTTAAGGAGGAGCTTTTTCTCTTGCGCTGCCGAGTACAGAGCAACAGGCGGTACCTACATGGATTATACGAATTCTTGATACATTACTTGGATTTCAAAATAAACACGAGACTTTAATAAAATTTCAAAATTCCACTTTATCAAGAGACAAGATTCAGAGACAAAAATCACTTTATTGATAAAAATTTATTACAATCGAAACCCCTCAAGGTTTAGGATAACTGATGATCAGCTTATTACATGGCTTTATGGATTGCGTATGACATACGCCTAGGAGATGGTATTGACATGATGCACTACTTCATTCGTGTAATAGTTTCTATACTCATTCTTGAGTGGATAATAAACTAAGATATCAAGCCGGAGTTCTGCTTTCAGTAATCCAAAGGTTTTGACTCGGTTCGCTGGGATCACGTTGGTGACCTTCTCCAAGAGCCAGTCGTTGATGGTTTGATTGGAGTTGTCTGAAACAGTCTGGTCCAATCGTGTAGGCACCAAGTAGAATATCTCTATTACTCTCAACTCTTCTCCCCAACGTATCTTCTTCAAGTCGGTAGCCAGGCATCCTAGCTTCCGAGCGTTGATGTAGTAAACCCCTCCTGGAAATGTCCAATCAAGTTCCCATCCTCTATCAATGCGAGTGGAGTGTGGCGTATAAGTCTTCAACAGTATCTCCATGACATCTCGCCTGAACTGGTAAACTGGGGATCTTCGAGCTTGCTCATAAATAAGCTCAAACACTTGGAACTTCTAATACTCGATCATGGGGTCTTCCTGCAACACCAATGCAAGGAATTTGGATCAGCTACCTATATACTTTCAGTTCCTTTTAAATGTTCAAACAATACGACTGTATTTCCCAGCCTAACCTAGGCTCTGATACCAGGTGTGAGGTCCCCACCCCGCCGTCTCCAATGGCGGATCTGATGGTGAACCCGGTGGCCACTAGATCTATTGCGGAAGCAAACAAAATGGTTCACGGTTTGACTAGCAGACGATCTCTCATCACAAAGTGAGTCGAGTTTGAGCCTACTGGCAGGGAGATCTAGCTCCACCTCGCAGGGAAAGCGTACTTGAACTATCTAGCGATCCTAAGACCCACTTTCCAAGAGGAGAGAAACCCCGAGTGCCTTTTTCCCCATGTTTCACAGGCACGTACCCTCAAGATTTCACCGCTCTAGGGGCAATGAGTAATTACTAATATCGAGTAAGCACTATGGGGACAGAGAGTTCCCGACCAATCGGGACCACCCATCTCGTAGGCATTGGCAACCTGAGCCAAGCCCCCACTTTCCACCCCCACACTCAGACTTACTTGTGTGACCTAATTACTACCACAAAGGTTGTTCAACATAAACATTCCTTGTTTTAATTCCGAAGCACATTGTTCGTTAAGACAACCCTTCAACCAGTATTGCAAACAACACCAAGACATAATTCTAGTAAAAATTCTACTCAAACTTATTCATTAAAATTCCAATTTTCTGGAGGTACAATCTCCCCCCTCCAGCGAGAGTTCACTCCTCCCATTGTCGCCTAGCTGCCCATACAACTAGGTATGTCCACCGCATGGAAAGCACGTCATGGACAATCCCACCGCATAGAAAGCAAGATGTGGGTTCCCACCGCATAGAAAGCAAATCGTAGGTATCCACCGCATAAAAAGAAAGTCATGGATTCAAGAGCCCTTAATGAGGAACTCTGCCCTCTGTAATCAGTAGGGGGGTTAGGACTGATTCAACATTGGAAATAAAATGAACATGTCGAGCTACATTTTTCCTAGCAGACATTCTTTCCTATTGCAACCAGCATACCCATCAATCATTTCCTTCCTACTTTAGAACTTAATGTACAATGAATTCAATGCCGAGGTTTCCGTCGGATTTCTCCAACATGTTTGGGGATATGTTCATTCTTAACTAAACGTGTGCAATGTTAAATTAAACAGCTTAACTGAAATCATGACCTACCTCTTCCATGTCTTCGTCGATGGCCCATGAGATGGCCAGTAATTGTTCGTGCATGGGAGCTCTTCCCTTCCCGTTCACCTTGCTCGTTCCTGCCTCGTGGTCGTGGGCTCCACCAAAGCGAGTCCTCTTAACCAGGGCCATTTTAAACTCACTACTTTAAATAATTAACTTGGAGGAAAGAGCTAATGTCCGCAAGCGTCATAACAAGCCAAATGATAGATTAGCAATATCAAACAATGCCTGCTACATGAGAGGTTTAGATTTTTCCATATAGCAATCATTATGGATGATGCATATTCCTATGGGAACCGGCTCTAAAGATAATTACTCGGCTTAAATGATTAAGAATAATAAGGTCTCATTAATAGATTTACCAGAAAGATGAATCAAGCATAATTAATCTCTTCCTGGCAATTAGAGGATGCAGGTTCACCTCATGTATAGGTGTGAGAAAATTAAGTCTTAGAGACTCAATGACGGCTTTAATTTTACCTTATTTACATCTTAATGCATAAGAGAATGGATCTAATTTAGCTACATTGTTAATAAAAAAGTGATTTTTCATCAATCTACACAGTTATCGGCTTATCGCTTAATCACTATGCTACCTAGAGAGAGAAAATTCTATTAATCATGCACTAATCACTAATTAAGGATGATGAATGGCTGATAATTCAGCTATGGTGTGATGATTACATAATAGAATGTGGTTAAGGAGAAATTAGAGAGTAATTATAGAGAATTATGACTAGGAATAAGCATAATAGACAAGGAATTTAGATGGTAGTGAAAAGAATTTACAGAAGGCATTAATTAAACCGTGGTTACCGTGATTAAGGGCTGATAATCTTCTCGATTTTTTGATCTAATCGAGATTCTTGAGACGAGAATTCGGTAGCACCTTCCTCCTTGCTTCTCCTTCAAAAGGTGTGTGAACCGGCAGCACCTTCCCAGTGTGTGTAGGTATGTGTGTATGCACTGTGTGTGTGTGTGTGTGTGTGTGTGTGTGTGTGTGTGTGTGTGTATGAGCATAAGAGTGTGTGTGTGTGTGTGTGCAGGTCTTTAAATAGGCTCCTACAGGCTGAAAATCGACCTGGGTTGCTAAATGCATCTGGGAGGTTCTCCAGTTAAGCATGGCAAGTCTAGTTCCCTACTCACCAAGTGTCAGGTTGGCTAGTTTAACTGACTCTGAGACTTAGTTACTGGCTTGGCAGCTTTCCCAGGACTCCCACAAGGCAAGAGGGCACCCCCTAGCTGCTAAAGCTGATTTGGAGTGGCCTGGAACCTGTTCCCACACAGTCCCGGGCTCCAGTGCCTCCCCGCTGAATTTTTGGAAAATTTGATTTTTGGCTAAAACGGGTCAGATGAGTCGGATTTTGATGCCGTAAATTGCTATACAGAGCTCTAACTAAGACGTACTGGACCGAGTACCTGCCACATTTAACAGCCCCCGGTGTCCGAAAATGCATTTTTTTGAAATTCGGGGTACGGGTGCATTTTTTTCGAAACGATCAAAACTGGACGGGTCAGGTGACCAAAAACTTGCTATATTTGGAATTTTTTTAAAAAAAATATTTTAATTCATATTTCGAAGCTTTAAAACATTTTAAACATCATGGCACTGAGAGAATTTGGAAAACTGCTAAAAATAGTAACTTTTTCCATTATGTTCATTTCATGGTACAATGGTGCTCTTTTGATCGGGGTAAGAGACCTTACAGTCGGTATGTACGTCAATGCCCGCCCAATGTTGGCCGGTGGTAGTCGTAATTGGCAATGCCTGGCTAGTCTGACACTCTTTGACCAAATGTGATGGGAAGACCTTATGTCAAATGTAGTCACTTATACTTGCATCTTGCGGGCATGTGACACTATTTAAGACTTTTACGACATCGAAATTCATGAAGATATTGTAAGCCAAGGATTGCTGGAAGAAATAATTTGTGCTTGGCTATTCTTAGGTCGCCATGTATGCCCAAATGTGGTGCCCTTACGAAGGCAAGGCTGCCCAATAAAGCCCACTAATGGCCGCCCAAAGAAGCCAAATTCAAATGGCCCTACTAGGTTAAACGGTCCAAGGCCAAATTAATAAGGCCGCCCGCTCAATGGGTAACTTAAGGGCTTAAGGATGTGAAAAACATAAGAAAAAGCGAAGATGGTGCAAGCAGGCAACGGCGGCCAGAGCGCAAGAGGAGAAGCGAGCTCCCGTACGCTTGAGGAGCTGTCAATTGACGCCGACCGAGAAACGCAAAATGCTCGGCTTAGCAGGGCGACAGTATTTCGAGCCGGTTTTGCCGCGATCGGCGCAGTCGAGAAATCCGACCTGCCACGACATTGATGGGGCTCCCACGCCACATCAGTCACGGCGCCTTGATTGTGTGGTGGGGCAAAATTTTAAAAGGCTATTAATAGGAGGAAGAGAACGAGGGCATGAGGACGTTTTTGAAAAAGAAAGAGGTAACGGAGGGAAGGAGGAGGACTCCAAGGGAAGAAAAGCTTGGCAAGGCAACGGAGGTAACGAAAGGAAGGAGTTGAAGGGCAAGAAGAGGAAGAGCTCCCTCTCTCTCGCTCTCATCCTCGAAGCAAAACTTGGAGCACAAAAGAAAAGAAGCTCGAAAGCTTGGAGTAGGCAAAGCTCTTTCTCTCTCCCTCTCGATCTTGAACAAGAAGCAAGCAAGGAGAGTGGAAGTGAAGAAAAATGAGGGAGAGGAAGTAGAACTAAGGAGTGCTTAACAAGGGAAGAAGGTGAGGCTTGGTCGGAGCTGAGCCATGAAAGAAGCTTGAAAAGAGCTTGGTTAGGGCAAGCCAGGTTCGAGAAGAGGCTTGTCGAGGCAAGCAAGCAGAGCTTGAGAATAATAAGTTTGTGAAGGCAAGCAAGCTCAAGAAGTGAGCTCGGTCAAAGGACGAGAAGCACTCTTGGTCTTGAACCAAAGCAAGTGAAGAAAGCATTCACGGTAAACAAAGCAAGGTAAGAAGCAAGAGGAAGTTATAATTAGAGAGTGGCAATTAATCCGGTCCAAAGCATTGACAATCGAAGCAAATAAAGCAACATAAGAAAATTTCCATCACCAACATCAGTCCGAAGTTGATTAAGCATTTTGTTAGGTCCGGTGTCGTTGACGGCCCGATTAATCCTGTAAAGAGAGATCTTAAACTCCTAGTTAGCAGATGATCCAAGTGACGGTGCTGTTAATAGCCCACCTTGGCTAAAGATTAAGTTGTACTCAAACGTATTAATCAATTAATTGATGATTATGGCGATTGCCAGAGTCAATTGCATCATTTGTTCTTGTTCTCTCTCTTTCACACCTCCCACAGCCAGAGGCCTGGTGCCTGCCTGGCTCACGTTGCGAACACATATCCCTCGACACCGCAACTCTCTTCCTCGCACCTCCCACAGCCAGAGGCTCCGTGCTTTCCCGGCTCACCTTTCGAACAAAAATCCCCCGACAGCAGTGAGTACCTTTGTGTACTTAATCAATCTGTCACCCTCAATGACATTGGATGGGGGAGTTATAGAAGAGGAATGAACATGTAAACCGGTGAATTATGCATTTCTCAAAGTGTTTGGGTGCAAGGATTTTATGCACATAGATAGAAGCCTAATGTCAAAGCTAGATGTAAAGTCCAAAAAGTGTTTCTTCATTGACTATGGAGAAAGTAGCTTTGGGTATCACCTATGGAATCATGAAGATGGTAAAATCTTTTGAAGTAGGGATGTAATTTTCAACAAAAAAAACATGTACAAAGATTACTTGGAAAGGAAACAAACAAAAGATACAGGTGATGAGTACATGGAGCTTGGGGATGGTGAAGACTCAAGGAGTGCAAATGGTGATCACGTGCAACAATATCAACCAAATGACGAGCCTCAACCCATGCCCCAAAGATCTATGAGATTAAGTAGACCTCCAAAAAGTTTCATTCCTTCCTTCAACCATCTCTTGGTGTTAGATTTTGGAGATCCAAAATCATACAAAGAAGCTATGCAACACGAATTAGAAGAAGAATGAATGAAGAGCATGCAAGTGGAGATGGAATCATTACATTGCAACCAAACATGGGAGTTGGTTGATTTTCCTAAAGATAAGCAGGCATTGCAAAACATATGGGTGCACAAGCTGAAGGAAGAAGAATGTGGGAAGAAAAGGTACAAGTCCAGGCTTGTGGTCAAAGGGTTTTCTCAAAAGAAAGGTATTGATTTCAATATTCTCGTGTTGTAAAAATGAACTCAATTAGGCTTTTCTTAAGCCTTGTGGATGATCATGACTTAAATCTTGAGGAAATGGAAGTAATTTGGAGTTAGGGTTGCAGAGAAACACACACAACTTGGAGCAGACGAAGTAAGCTCAAGGCACACAAATGAGAGTATATTACTTAGTGTGTAATGGAAAGATAGATAGCCCTAGAGTGATGGGCGACTATACAATGCACATGGGAAAAAAATTCCTAAAGAGGGAAAAAATGCCCTAGCAGTCCTATTGTGTTCACACACATCACTACCACATGTATATGGTAACAAATCCCCCCTGGAGTGATGCGGTGAACGAGAGCTAGCACATGAGTAAAGGGAAGTGCCATGCCCTGAGGACATGATTAGTCCACAAAGGGGAGTAAGCACAAAGCTTTGCGGAAAGTTTTGAGCTTTTCACAAGACAATGCCTTTGTGAATAGATCTGCAAGTTGTCTTGTGTTGGCACATAAGCCAAGCTGATTTCTCCTGCTGAGAGCCTCTCTTTGACATAGTGGTAATGCACCTCAATGTGCTTTGTGCGAACATGAAAAATTGGGTTCCTTGAAACTGCCAATGCATTCTGACTGTCAGTGTCGATAGTGTTGGTAGTGTCCTGTCCAACACCCAAATGAGCTATAAGATGTTTGAGCCATACACACTCAACCATAGTTGTGAAGACTGCCCTATACTCAGCCTCACAACTAGAACTGGACACAGTAGGTTGCTTCTTTCTCAACCATGATATACATGAATTGCCAAGCATGAAACAAAAACCACTTGTGGACACTCACATGTCAAAAAAACCAGTCCAATCTGAGTCTAAAAAAGCACGTAAGTCTGACAACAATGATCCCCCCTTGAGATAAAACAAGCCAAGATGTAGAGTTCCACTAAGGTAGCAAAAAATCCTCTTGACATCCTACCAATGCTTAGACCCTAGGATTTGCATAAGTCTATTGACCTATGAGACTGTAAACTGAATTCCGGCCTCGTGTTGCATACATAAATGAGGCATTCAGCAACAGTTTGGTAAAGAGTGACATTTGCATCATGAAGGCTTAATTTTAAACCTGTTTCCATGGGAGTGGAAATAGGTTTGCAATCCTCAAGTCCAAATTTACATAGCAATGTCTCTATGTAACTTTTCTGACACAAGGCATTAAGGAAAATTTTGAGCTCATTTTTGGGCCTTGTAAGAATTGTTGATGTGGCAAAGCTTTCAAAAAGTTGGGATCGGTAAATTTTTTTGTAAATAAGATCCAAACTTGTCAGAGGTTGGATATTTAGAATCTACTCTTCAAATGCTATCTATTGATATATAGCATGCATGTATCGGACATTGCCTTCATATAGATCTAGAAAAAGGTGATTTTAGATTACCGTAACGGTAACAAAAATTGGTTGATTGAAAAAAAATGGCATAACTTTCATAGAAGTCATCCAAAATTTTCGGACCTTATCTCTTTAGAATCCATTTTTTAAAATCTTTCCAATGATAGGTCATGTCATGGGGTTCTGAGAAATATTTAGAGGGGTCTACCGGGTTGCTTTCTTTTGTACAACTTTGATGATGTGGCACTCTTAAAAGGCCCAAAAATGAGTTCAAAACTTTCCTAATGAGTAATGATGCAATATCCCCAAATCTTTCATCTTGAAAGTAGCATTCAAATCAGCCTTAAATTCAGCAATATTTCTTTCATTTGGTCCAATGATTAGCAAATCATCTACATAAAGAACCACAATGAGAAGTACATCACCCTCACACTTTACATACAATGTCCTTTCTGCTAGACTATTTTACGAAAGCCTCGTTTGACCAAATGAGTGTCAGCTTTCTCATACCAAGCATAAGGAGATTGCTTCAACCCATACAAAGCCTTCTTACATCTGTACACTTTGTCCTCTTGTCCTTTCTTGACAAAACCGCGAGGCTGTGTTACATAAACTTCCTCAAATATGTCACCATTCAAGAAAGCAGTAACAATGTCTGATTGATGCACATCCCAGCCAAATTGAGCTGCCAATGCACATAGAAAACGCACAGTAGTCATACAAAAAGTGGGAGCAAAAGTCTCTTCATAATCTATGCCTTTTTGTTGTGCATAACCCTTTGTAACAAGTTGAACCTTATGGCGATCGATCTCACCATCCGGCTTGCATTTCAAGTTGTAAACCCACTTCGTACCAATGGCCTTTTTGCCCGGAGGCAAATCACATAAAGTCCATGTGTCATTTTCTATAAGTGAATTATATTCTGACTGCATGGAAGCCATCCAGTTTTCTGAATGTTGTGCTTCATCAAAAGACAGAGGTTCCTCAATATCATGTAAGCTAGACATAGCCAAAGCATAACAATCTAATGCATAAGATGCATGGCCAGAGCCTGAATGAGTACGACTAGACAAAGGTGCATCTAATTTACTGTCACACAATGTATGCACCAGCCATTTTGGCATACCTCTAGCCTGCTCATTTTCATCCCTTTCCTCATCAAGTACATCATGTACATCTGCATCAGTAATAGACTGATCTATAGCATTTCAAAAACCTTCATAGGCTATACATTTTCCTCATTGGAATTTACATTCAAAATTCTAGCACTGAAAAAGAGGCAACAAAGTGTCATAAATGTCATGTGAGCTTACATTACTGTCTCTGGTACATGATAGCAAGGGTCTGACCTCTAAGAACCTCTATGGTGCAAAATCGCATAGAAATGGTTGAACAGAATGTTCCACAAACACTACATTCTGTAAAACCAAAATACACTTTGTTTGTGGATGATACAACCTATAACCTTTGCTTTCAGCACTATAACCAACAAAAATACATTTGATAGCCTTATCGTCCAGTTTTTTACGTTGTGTTTGTGCCACCAAATCATATGCCAAATAGCCAAAAACACACATGTGCTCAATAGAAGGCTTTCTGTCATGCCATTCTTCATATGGAGTAATAGACTACAAATATTTTGTAGGACACCTATTAAGTACATAAGTGACGCACATGATGGCCTCAAGGAAAAAAGAATGCGGAAAAGCTTGACTTTTGACCATACATCGTGCCATTTTCGTAAGTGACCTGTTTTTCCTCTCAGCAACACCATTTTGCTAAGGCTTATAAGGCACTGTACATTGGTGTTTTATCCTATGGCTAGCCAAAAATGCATTAAATTCATGAGACATATACTCCTCCCTCGATCGGAATGGAGGGTGCCCGTAGTACATTTCGATACATTTTTAGCCATAGCCAGAAAGTGTTTGAAACACATAAAAACTTCGGACTTCACTTTAAACGGAAATACCCATACATGCCTGGAGTAATCATCAATGAAAGTCACAAAGTAAACGTAATTGCCCAAGGACGGAGTTTGCATGGGCCCACAAACATCACTATTCACAAGCTAAAACCTGCATGGGGCCCTAACTGAACCATCCTTTGGAAACTTCGAACGCTAACCCAAAATACAGCCTTCACAAACATGTTTTATAGGTGCTTCAAGAGGTGGTAAAGAAGCAACCATATTAGACTTTTCCAAACGCAGCAAACTAGAAAACTTCAAATGCCCAAACCATGCATACCACAGTTTTTCATCTGCAATAGCCCTTAAATTTGCAACTGCATTTGCAAAATTTTGTCCAAACTTGTCATAGAAAGTGAGCTTATATAGCCCACGGCACAAAAGGCCAAATGCAACAGTTTCATCACCAAATCTGAGATCATGAACTGTACATCTGTCATCCACAAATTTGACTACAAGTCCAAGTCTAGCAAGTGCAGATACAGACAAAATATTCTTCTTGATTTCAAGTACATAAAGTGCATCAACAAGTGTGAAAGAACTACCACTTGCAGCAGTAAGCACAATCTTTCCAACCCTTTGAACCAGATAAGAGGCATTGTTGCACAAGTGAGTGAATTCTCATGAGGGACGGACTCGAGAGAGGTGAACAATTCACGATGTGAGGTAATGTGCCTTGTAGCACCACTGTCAAAATACCACACATGTGAATCTGCAGCAACTGACATGCATGCATTATGGATAGCAGGATTGTAAGTGCACTTTGCACTAGAATCCCATTCTACATCAACATTAGCATCACTGTGTCCTTTCACAGAAGACTCAACAATGGCTGCATTTGTAGTGGAATCAACATTTGCAATAGAACCAACCTCTTTCTTCTTAGCCTCGTTGGCCTTCAACTTAGGACACTGGTTGATCAAGGGATCATTAGCTTTACAATGATGGCAACATATCTTCTTTTTTCCCTTATCACCAAATTTCTAGACAAATTGCTGCCATCAAAAGCATTAGGAACAGAAGTTTTGCAACTCCCAGAAGAACCATAAGAGGTGGCTGCATTGCTGTTACCACCCTTTCTTTGAGAAGAAATAAAGGCTTGTTCAACTGCACACTACCTAGTCCTGTTTTTTTTGGAAAGCGACTCTTGCAAGAGAAATGTGCATAATGCATCAAACTTGACAACTTCAGGAATTCCTTGGGTCATAAGTCTCCAAGTACTAGCAAAAGTCTGGTAAGAATTTGGTAAGGCATCAAGAATAGTATGCACAAGGGAGCTGTCTGAAATGACTTTACCTGCAAAAATAAGTTTCTCATTGATATCCTTGATACCAGCAAGGAAAGTTTCCATATAATCTTCCTCATGCATAATCTTCGATTCCATCTCTTTACGCAAAAAAACAATTTTAGCCTCATTGCGGCTTGCATAAAGACCTTCGAGAATATCCCAAGCCTATTTTACATATTTTTTTGAACTAATGTGAGGAGTAATGGTACACTTCACAGACAATGCAATCAATGCATGAGCCTACACATCCTTTACATCCCAACGAGCTTGTTCTATCGTAGGCAAAACAACTCTAATAGCAGCAATCCTTGCACCAAGACCTACAACATCCTCAACATCGCCTACATCCTCAGAACCAAGACGTACATCAATGCCCTGCACAATATTCTAGACACCCTTTGACACAAGAACATGTTGCATCATGTAAGCCCACATAGGGTAATTGTCCCCATCCAATCTGTCCTCAGCAGCAAACATCTTGAACACATTTGTGTTGTTGTTTGCCATGGAAAATGCTTGCACCTGATGTGAAAACTACCCAAAATGAGGAGAAACTGAATGAGACTAGCACGTGCTATATAGCACAACCAAAGAAGATTGTATAAGACCTATTATGTAGTAATTGGCACTGAAACAATTCTACACAAAATTACAAAATTGCTTGTGTTGACATAGTTGTAGTGGAAATGGAGGTCGAAATGAGCCCGAATTAGAATTCTGAGCAGGTTGTGCTCTATGAGGTCATTTGAAATTTTTGTCGACCTACGGACGCTCTCCAAATCTCACAGAAATCAAAAAAAGTGAGCAGGCGTGTGTTGGAGCTGGTGGCGACTAAGCTCTGGAGGACACAACCTGCTCTGATACCAATTGTTGGAATTAGGATTGCAGAGAAATGCACACTACTTGGAGAAGACAAAGTAATCTCAAGTCACACAACTAAGAGTTTATTTCTTATTGTGCAATGGAAAGATCTTAGAGGTTTCTATTGATATATAATACGTCATAGATCTTAGAGATCTAGTTCGTGTTTTGGTACTAGTTAGCATATGTCAAAATTGTGCTAACTAGCACTATCTAGGGAAAAAAAAGCATGGCATGTTAACATGCTCTCACCCCCTAGTGTGTTTATACACATCACTGCCACATGTATATGGTAACAAGTATTACAACATTTCCTTATGGTGACTTGGAGGAGGAAATTTACATGCTTCGACCAAAGGGGTATGAAGTAAAGGGTAAGAAGAAAATGGTTTGCAGATTTAAGACGAGCTTGTATGGTCTAAAAAAAGCATCAAGACAATGGTACTTGAAGTTCGATTGATGAATGATGGATCATGGATTCAAAAGATGCAACTCATATCATTGCATCTATACAAAGAATTGGGAAGATGGGAAGTTTATCATCTTAATGTTGTATGTTGATGACATGTTGATTGCAAGTTCTAACATGCAGGATATCAAAGATCTAAAAGAGGAATTGTCTAAATATTTTTCAATGAGAGATTTAGCATTAGGAGAAATATAGACTTTGCATGGGTCTTGTAATAAATCCTAGTTTTTAGGGATTAAGGCTAATGTTGTGTAGGGCTAAGGACACAAGGGCATTGAGAAAAGTAGTTTTGAGTAGGTTTTCTAGCCCTTTTTTAAGACAAATATAGGATGTGGACCTAAGAGGTTACTTTCTATCTCTAGCTTTTGAAAGTGAAGGAAGTATAGGGGTGTGGCCACATCAACAAAAACGTCGATCACTAAGAGCCAAAATTTGACTGCGTTGGACGGATACGCCGCGACGGACGTCAGCACAGCGAGAACTCACCTAACAAGATTTTTCAGCTAAGAACGAAGCTCGAGCCGCAGGTGCGTGGAAGCAAGCATAGGGTGTCAATGTACACTCGACCGACTCCTAACTAATTCCTACAGAAGTCTCTACCCAATGTCTAAGCTACAGCCTTCAGGAGTGCATAAGAGGAGATTTCCTACAACGCTTTCTAGAGCCAAATACCCATCAAACAATCTCGAAACGCCACACAACTTGAAGGAGAACCTACTAACACCAATAGGTCGCTCTCCCTAAGGTCTATGAACCAAAATCCCAACCCAAAACACCCGGTGCAAAATCACGAAGGATGTGTGGCCGAAATTTGCAGGTCGTCGTTTTCGAAAACTAAAATTCCTAATGTGTAGCTCTACTCAATGCGAACCCGTGGATATGCTGAAATGCGAAAACGGATAATGTATGCTCACCAAATCACTAGATGAAGCTTGTAGGTGGAGCTCGCAAAACCGGACCGTACGCGTGCAATGTAGGTATTAGCGCGTAGCTCTCGTCGGGGGCAACACGGTCCACTTCTTCACACTCGATTCCAACCACCGGTGTGCGCGTAGTGTCAAGATGAAGCTCTCACTCTCTATTGTACACAGTACGCTCACTCACAGACTTCAAACTTTTATTTTCAAATGACAAAAGGTCCTTCATTAAAGTCAAAAAGTGGTATAAATACCTTACAATCTCAAACCCTAATGTTCCAATTTAACCATCTACTCAATCTAAATGTCAAAACTGGGATACAATCTGGAAACTTCTGTAAGCCCCAATATTTACAAAGGTGAAATGTCGGGTTTCCTCAATAAATGAATAATTACAAAAAATAATAATCCGCCGAGCAGTATTTTTCCGTAGGGTGTGTCCAGCTTCTAACACTCCCCCCCTCCTTGTTCATGTCGTCCCCGATATGGCTATTGAGCTGCTTCTTCATCGTAGGCTTTCTCGCATCTTGAGCAATGACTCATATCGAGCATGTTGAGCCAATAGCGTCGGGCCGAATATATCTGTGCTGATTGTGAAGAAACCGGTGTAGAAAGCTTCTTCGAAGGCCTGGAGGTGATACGATGGCAAAAACATGATCCTTTGATACAATGCATGTATCACCTCCTTGGAAGGCTGACCGGATAGATCGTATGCACATCTGTATGTATCTTGAAAGAAGAAGATACTGTGTGTCGCCTTGCTTCGTTTGAGCGTCTCGAAGATTGCCTAAAGTGTTTTGCAAATCTTTCTCATCATAATGCAAGATAGGTCATGAGAGCCAGTGAACAATTTGATGGCACCCGTTAGGGTTTTCACCATGTATTGAACACTTATTCTCTCGCCTGCCTTCAAGCCTGGCAGCTTCGGGTAATTTAGCCAAGTAGGTTGGCTTCTTTGCAATAGCTCATGGGCCTTCCACGTCCGCATCCTTGGTAGAGGGCAGAAACTTAGGTTATCTCTGATGACTTTAGGTGCCTCCACCAGATGGATTAGATATTGTGGATATTTTGTCAGCCATGCCTTTCTCCACCTGGGTTGAGAGTCGACTATCAACTTTACCCCTTCATGCTTGGAGATGTCTGCTTTGTACATTGGCACTGTTGGCTCCTCTTTGATCCGCTTGTTGATTGTGGCAGATTCATATTTCATAGAGGATATGGGAGAGAGGGCTATAGCCATTCACGCCGAAGGTTGCTGGCATCTATCTTCTGAATAGTCATTGATTTAAAGACCCTTTGCTCCCATTCCAAAGCTTCTCTGGCTGTGTCTTTGACTGCTGCTTCTATTGCCTTTTGCAGTTTCTCTTCTTCTTCTTGTGTTAGATCTTGTGGCTCTTGAGAGGGTCCTACAAGGATTTCCTCTTGCATGGTGGTGTCCACAAGATCTGCCACTTTCTCTAAGTCTATTCCCTCCATGGCTGCTGTCCCGGTGCTAAACTGCTCTTCTGTTTGCTGTTGGCCTCTCAGCTCTTCTATCTGCTTCTGAAATGTTTTCTTCTCCACTTCTGCTTTCTCTCCCATATTCACAAGGAGGTCATTCAAATCGGCATTTATCTTTTCCGCCTCCTCGAGATTTCTCTTGATGGCTTCTAGCTCCTTCTTCATGGCTGTGTTTTCTTCTTCATGGCTGTGTTTTCTTCTTCCATGTGGTTTTGCATAACCACTGAGCCCTCGGCCATCATCAGCCTCTGCTTTTTCTCTAAGGTTAACTCCTTCTGGAGCTCTTTCATTTGCTCTTCATAAAGCTCTGTCTTTGAAGTGGTGTGAGTCGAGCTAGTAGCTCTGACTTTGGCAGGAGATGCCCATAGCCGTTGGATTGTTTGATCTTTGACTTTCATCTGGTCTTTAAGCTCGATGACCTCATCCTGGCTTGCCTCATTCTCTAGCTCTACCTTTTCCTTGGCATTTCTCAGTGTTTCCACTTCCTTGGATTCTTCAGCAAGTTGTAGGGTTAGGTTATCCCTTTCCCTCTCTGCATCTGTCAATGCCTTGCTGAGTTTTCTCTATTTGTCTTCAGCTCCTTGCAGTCTTTGAGCTGCTGCTTGATTTTCTCTTTTCATCTCCTGTCATCTTTGCAATGCCGTGGCCAGACTGGCTTGCAGCTTTTCTTCTTTCTCTCTATGCCCTTGGCTTTGTTTTTGTAGTGTGTCTACTTCAGATTTGATCAAGACTTCATTGGATTTGAGATTAGCAATCTCACTTTCTGTGGCCATTGATTGTGCCTTGATCCCAGTTAGCTTGTTCATCACTATATCCTAATCATTGGTGGGTGGCTGCAGGTCCACTGTATCAGTGGCCATCTCTTTTAGTTCCACTAACCTCAGGCTCTGCATCTGTTCTTTGGGCCCTATGCTTGCCAAGTCAAATGCTATTGTGGCTGCCTCTTCTCTTGAATATCTCGCAGCTAGTAGATCACAAAATGTGTTGAACCTTCTTTCCTCTGGATCTATCTTTTCCTCTTTCTTTTCATCTTCTTCTTGCTGCTCTTGCTCTTGGCTCTTTTCTTGCTGAACATCTTCTTGTTCCTCCTCCTTTTGTTGGGTTTGTGGAGGGCTACGAGGAGGTGGTGATGGCGGTGGGCTGGACTCCGAGCTTGACGGTGGAGTTGGTGGCTTCTTCTTGAAGTCCCGGTCCGCCTTGGTCTTCCGCTCTCTTTCCTGGCCTTCCTGCTCTTCTAGCAGTTGCCATCGTACTTCATCCACTTCTTCTTCTGTAAATGGGATGTTAGGGATGTTTTCTGTTGTAGCATCCAAGATTTCAAAATTTTTGATGTAATCTTCAAACCTATCTCTATGCACCCTTCGGGATGATCCCGACATGGTTTCTAGGGATGGCTTCCATAGCTCTCTCAAATCTCCCTTGAGGGCTCTTTCAGCTCTGAAGATTTCCATTAGCCGCTCTAGCCGTGCCTCTTTCTGTGATTTTGTCTCTTTGATCGGCACTTGTACGGTTTCTTTATTTTCTTTCTTCAACTCTGGCTGCTCCTCTTGCACGGTCTCTAACCGGCACTTCAATCTTGTGGAAACTCTGGGTGCTTTGGGCTGTTCATCCTCTTTATCTTCTTTGAGCCTTAGCCAGTCATTCTGTGATGGAGGGTCATGCCATCTTCCCTTGGCATGCAATGCTCCATAAACCACTTTTGTTATCAGTTCACTCGGCACAATGTAGGTGGGGTTCTTGTTGCCCATCTTCACCAGATTATCATGGATATATGCAGCATAGTTGATCACCTTCGGCTTGCTCTTCTGCATTGCCCAGGTGAAGGTTGTGGCAATTTCTCCAGGTGGCATTCTGTACTTCTGTGGCCGCTTTGTACACATGTGGAAATACTGGTTATAAAGCTTGCTCATGATAGCCACTTTAATTTAGTGTTTGCAATGTCTTCAAAGGTGTAGTTGCTCTTCTTTTCAGAGTACACCTTGATTTCATATCTTCTTTTGGTTACACTATCCCCTTTGTTGGAGAGGTCTAGTGCTGCTGCTACCACTCTCTCTGTGATTACAATCACAGTGTCCGGATTGCCCTGCAGATCAGTGACTCTGGCCACTCCATCTTCTTTGATAGTAGTGACAAACTCCTATACTCTTTTTATGTCGATTCTTGTCGGCACAGCTTCAAAATAGTTATGGAGATCTATCTTCTCCGGGTCCTCTACCATCTTGCTTCTGACAAACTCATTGAGATCCAGAGGTAGCATGGGTAGCTCTATTGCATTTCCTTCCGTATCTTTGAACACGTTTTGGTAGATTTTCAGATCATTAGACTCTAGCAAGTCCTCTTGAATCCACGTGCTGGTTGTCTTTAGAGTTCCTTCTGGTATGAAAACGGCTCCACTTCTTCCAAGTAATCTTTTATCGTCATTCTCTTCTTCTTTGTCGGTGATTTTGCAGCTGCCATAGATCCTGTTGCACTCAGTAGTCCGAAGTTAGCGTTTTTTTCCATATTAGCTGTGAAACTGAGTTCTAACTATCCAAATGCCTTGAAAATTGAAATAAAACTTAAAAGGAACTTGGGAAACCGTGCAGGTGCTCACAATGGCTTTCTGGCCAAAATTTACCATTTAGACATCCTACGCATAGGATGTCTTTTTCATGAGTTTTTGGTGAAACTTGGTAGGCTGGTGGCCCTTGGCCTTTGGAACATGGCTATATGATTGGAATTGGGTTTAAGCATCAAAAAGTGCATTTTTGGGCAGATTCAGGCTTTAGGCTCACAAATTGGTAGGATGTCTCCAACAGGTGGCAAATGATATTCAAATGGGTTGAAATTTAACATATGAGCTCCTTGCACCATGGTTTTGGCTCCCATGAGGTCATTTCTTGCAAAGAAGTTCAAAACAATGCTAGAGACATCCTACGCGTAGGATGTCTTTTTCATCAAAATAGCTTGAGATTTGTTCTGTGGGTAGCTCTTGTCATGTGGAACATAGCCTTGCTCTTGGATTTTGATTTGGACAAGATTTGGTGTTGGTAAGACCGTGTGTAGTGTTTTTGGGCTCAAAAAGTATATCTTGGAGGTGTTGGGGGCCAAAAGTGATGGGAATGGCTTGAAACTTGATATATGAGCTCTTGAAGGTGATATGAAGAGATCTGGAATTGAAAAACACCATTTGTGGGCCAAAAATGTCATTTAGACATCCTACGAGTAGGATGTCTATTTCATCTTTTTTTCACTTGTGACCACACAGATTGGTTGGCAATGTGCTCATGAATGTATTGTGTAAGTTTCATGTGATTTGGACAAGTTTTGGTAGGTCTATGGCCCATTATTGCCTCTATGCCCTGACTTTGCGTTTTTTGGTACACATGAGGTCAATTTTTGCCCAAATGTGATGAAACTTGGTGGCTAGCATGTAAAGGCTATTCAGAAACTTTTTGCAATGTGAAATGTTGGGGTTGGGGCCCAGAAATGGCCTTGAGACATCCTACGTGTAGGATGTCTCCTGATGAAATTTTTACTAAAGGTGCTACTGGTGCTGCCCTGAGCCCCCCTGAGTCCCTTTTAAGCCCTATTTCAACAAAAAAGTCAAATAGATAGAAAGTAACTCCCTGTGTGGATTTTAGAGCCTCCGAGCCGTTTTCTGACTTTTGGAGTGCTTTTCGGCGATGAAATTTCTTGATGTTGGTCTCCATAGCTTCCCGATCCCTTGGGGATCCTTGCCGTATGGTTTTTGTCGACTTTGGCTTTATCGGAGCTCCGTTTGGCAATTTGTCGCTCTAGAAGCACCCGTGGTTGGGTTTACATGACAACGATGAATTGTGGTGGTCTACCACCATAGAACTTGGTTGTTGATGGTCTAGGAAAGCCGCTCGTGAAGTTTGGTGGCAAACGGACATGCGATTTGGCTGCGAGAGCTATTTGACGCTTTGTGTGTCTGATGCTGTTTCTGAAGTTTAGTGCCGATTCGGGTCACCTTTTGGCCCTGTGGGCTACCTAGACTTGTTGAGCATGTCAAGATGCTCCTACCCATGAGTTTTGGTAGCATTTGGGCGCCTCTCCGCCGATTTTCCATTTGGTGGCCTCTTGCGGGGCTCTAGGAATTATGGTTTTTCCCGATGGTTTTCTATTGCCTTTGGGCATCCAAGACTGGTCTCCTATGCTAGGGTAAGTTGCCAATGAAGTCTCATTGATTTTGGGTTAGCTGTTAGGTGGCCACTTCTACTTGTAGGTCTCTACTGCCCGCTTTATGTGTGAACCTTACGCTAGTTTTCGCGACGACAAAACGACAAACATGCTCGAAAAGCTCAAGGTGGTGAGCCTACCTCTCATGTCTGGAGCCCGTCGGGTAGTCGTGCGTGTCGTAGACGCTGCTGGAAGTTCCGTTCGCTCTAGGTGGCAGAAGCTCTCTCTCAAAAGTCAATAGTGGAAATGAGCTTAAAATGAAGTGAAAATTTCTTATAATGGGGGTCCCCGAACCACTTTTCATGAAATTTGACATGTGCTCCCAACTTCTTGCGAGATGGTTTAGGCTAAAAAATTTCTTGATTTGGACTCCATTTGTCCAGTTTACGAGAAATTTGACATTTCGGTCAAAATCTGGCCAAAACACGCTTTCTGCTTCATTCTCATTATTGCACCCCAATTGTACCATAGGTTGTCCTATAGTCACTGATCATCCCAATATTTTTTTTTTCATTACGACCGTTTTTCACCTGCTTTTTGTATTTTTGAAGTTTTTCTGCCAAAAATTAGTAAAATTAAAAGGAAAATAGCAAATTAAACCCTGAAAATCCCCAAAAATCATAATAAATCAAAAACATTACCGCAAAACACTATATATACTCACATGCAATTTTTATGGTCGGATTTCTTTGTTTTACCAATATTTTGCCTGAAAAATGGCTATTTTAACTTATATACACACACCTAGGGGCTTGATTTGGCGTTTGGCCCCATATATTTGTCTATTCATGTTGTATAAGGGCATATGTACTTGGGTTAGCTTAGAAAATTTTTCAATCAAACGACAACCCTTAAAATGGTTGAAAAACATGCCCTTTTTTTCTCTTTTTGCCATTGGGTCCGCATTTGAGAATGCCTCCCCCCCTCCTAGCCGAAGTCCTCCTGGACGACAAGGTATCGCCTCGGAGTATGTGCCGTGCATGGGGGAAAACTCGTGCTAATGCTTGGCCGTGTAATGTGGCCCTATATAATGCATACTCGGTCAATGCATGGAAAAATTAATGGTGTGTAAGAGAAGGGTATAAGCAATATGCTTATTGGCAGTCGCAATCGAGGTTTCCTGTTTGTTGTTGATTTGGTCGGCAGATTTTCTTTGCAAGTAAAAGTTGTAACTCCACCGCTCATTGTTTGATCGTCTTTCTTGCAAAAGTCTCTTGGTTTGCCGCTATTGTCGATATGGCTGTAGTCGTCTCCTTGGAGAGAATTTTCATGGCGAAATTGGCCATAGACTTTGTCTCTTTTTCTTGCCATTTGTAGCTTTGCTTTGCCAGTTTTTGTAGGTTTATTGCGACTTTTGCGGTTGTCATTGTTTTGCTGCTGATTGACACCCACATAAATCGGTTTGCCAGTTTCATATGCAGTTGTCTGCCTTTCGATATTACTTGTACTGAAGGGAGTTCCTTTTGCTTCGGTTTCGGAATCCAAATGCGAGTCATATTTAAGTTGTGGCTGAGCATTTTCTTTGGAATCCATATATGTTTTATTCCCTTGGTTTTTGGTTGAACTGTCTGCTTCGGGTTGACTTCTTCTATTGTATTGTTGTTTGTCTGCCATGTCATTTCTATCCTTCCGCACCCATACTTGTTTTTTTCGTGTTGCTAACCTTGATCTTTTCACTGCGGTCAGTGACTTTTTATACTTGTAGTGAACATGGTTGGCAGTTCCCTGTTTGTTAGCCTTGGGTATCATGTTGTTCTTTAGTGGCACCCTTCTTTTTGGCTCTTTATCTAGTGATTGCAATGCTGGCAGCTGATTCTTCTGGGGTTACTGAGCAAAGGCTATCACCTGTTGTTCTTTTGCATATTGAATCTTGACTGCATTCGCATTCCAATCTATCTGCACATTATACTCTTTTTGCCAAGGTTGTCCCAACAACATGGGTGTTGTGTGCTCTCATCTTCAACCACATAAAACTTGTGTGGGTAAATATATTGATGTATTTGTACATGCAATATAATCTAGCCCAATGTTTTCAGCGAATGTGAAGTACTACTTTCCAGCACTTGTGGAGTAGGATGTAGTTGACCGTTCGGCTTCAGCTGTTTGTATAATTTGTAAGAGATTAAATTTGCTTGAGCTCCAGAATCAAGCAATGCCGTCGATTCAACTTGATTGCTACCCACTTTGACTACAATTATTGGCTCCATTGTGTCTTCATCAAAATGCTTAGTCAAATGGCATTTATTCGCAATGGTGATCCACACTGTTGTTGTCGTCGTAGAAGCCATCTTTTTGCAATGCGTTCTTTTGCTTCGGCTTGGGCTTCTTCTTGTACTCTCTGTTTCTTCTTCATCCATTGTTTTTCTTGATGGATTTGTTGAAGCATATCCTGTGTTAGTGGTAAATGATAATTCTTTAATTGACACCCACTAATCCAATTTGGCATTTCTTCACTGCTAATGTAGCAAGCTTGACAGCTCCACTTTGTGATAGGTCACTAATCACAAATGGTCCCATCCCTCGCTTCTTAAGTTTCTTGGCATGTTGCTTCAAGGTATAAACAAGTACATATTCACCTGTTTTGAACTCTTTCGTGCGCACATGCTTGTCAAAAAAATCTTTTTGTCTTCTCTTTTTAGCATAGATCGAAGCTACAGCTCGTAAGTGAAGTTCATCTAGCTTTTCAAGATCATCTATTCTTGAAGAGATCTCATGCCCTGTCCACTCTAAGCTTTTCGCTACTCGTAGAGTTGGAATTAAGAACTCTATGGGTAACATAGCATTTAGGCCAAACACCATGTTGTACGGTGTCGTTCCTATTGATGTTTTGTAAGCTACCATGTATGCCCATAGTGTTGAGTGTAGCTGCTGATCCTAGTCTGTTCTTGACTCTGATACAATTTTAGTGAGAACCGTGCATAGTGTTTTATTTGTGGCTTCAGCTTGTCCATTAGCCTGTGGATGATATGGAGCAGATTTTCTATGTATGACCATAAATTCCTCTAGCAAATATTCAATGACTTCATTAAGAAAACATGTTCCTTGATCACTGACAATTTCTATTGGTAATCCGTATCGTACAAAGAAATTCTCATACAAAAATTGTGCAGTGGTTCGTGCATCTGCTTTTTGTGTTTCCTTGGCTTCCGCCCATTTTGTGAGATAGTCCGTAGCCGCAATGATATATTGGGTATGGGTATGATATGAAGGGGATGAAATAGGCCCCACAAAATCAATGCCCCATTTTTCAAATGCCCTTGCTCCCATCATTGGTCATAATGGCATCTCATCTCTCTTTATCGGCACCTTGGTGCGCTGACATGCGTCAAAACGCTTTACAAACTCTTCAGCATCCTTATGCAATGTAGGCCACCATATTCCTGTGGGGTTAAGACAATTTTTGCCGTCTTATCGCCTGAAAAATGGCCTCCACTTATGCCTTCATGTGCATGTTCTAGAATTAGCAAGTATTCACTTTCACTTGCACAGATTCTAAGTTGATTGTCCTTTCCTCGTTTATAGAATTGGTTCCCAATTAAACTAAAGTCGCGAGCCTCCAGCTCTATAGCCCTTTTTTGTGCTCTTGTTATATTTTCAGGAAACTTCCTTGTGGTTAAGAAATCAATGATAAATTGAATCCATGCAGGTGCAATGTTTACCTGAAACAATGTCGCATGATCCAGTGGTCGTTTGGCACTACATATAGTACAATTGTCAACATAAGCATGTGTGTCAGCATATATAGCTGGCCAATAAACCCCCAATTGTTTCAGTCTGTGTTTTCATTGTTGAACAATGAAATTCACAATCTTGGACATGTACTTCTTCAAGATAACACTCGAATTCCTCCGGATTTATACATAATCGTAGAATCTGATCCGCTCCTAGATGATACAGCCGTCCTGCAATCAACTGGATTTTTTTTGTTTGTTCAATTGTTTGTTGTTTGGATCTGTCTTCCTTGTCATCAAATCTACCTCCAAAGGAAAGAATGCTAACAATTTCCTGAGATCATTTGGGTATCATTTCAATATTGAAAAGATAAGCATCAGGTATGTCATCATCTACTCCTTCAGGAGCTTCCCCGTTGTGTAGCCTTGAAAGATCATCCGCCCGTAGATGTGTTTTACCCTTTTTGACCACCACTGTGAAATCAAACTCTAGCAATATAATAAAACATCGTACAATTCTCCCAGTATTGCATGGTTTATTTACCACATACAAAAGAGCTTGATGATCTGTGAAGAACACAAATTCGTTTGCGAGCAAATAATGCCAAAATTTCTTTACAGCATAAATCATTCCTAACCCCTCTCTTTTGGTGGTTGTGTAGTTCTTTTCTGCACTGTTTAACTGTCGGCTTTCATAACAAACTAGGAAATCCATTGTTCCGTCTCCAGGTTGAGCCGGAATACTCCCGATTGCATATGCAGAAGCATCAATGTGAACATGGAATATCTTTTCCCAATCTGGTGCTTTAAGTACTGGTGCTAATACAAGGTTTTCCTTCAGCTTTTGGAATGAAGTTTCACACTCCTCAGTCCAGTCGAAACTGACTAACAAACGATACAGAGGTTGTGCGATAACTACATACATATATATATATGAATCTTCGATAATATCTGCACTGTCAGATGAAGGATTGCACTTGTTTTGCATTAGTAGGCCTGGGCAGGTCTACTATGACTTTGATTTTGTCTAGGTCACTGGTTATGCCATTTCTTGAGACAATGTGTCCTAAGATGCGGCCCTGCCTAACCATAAAAATGCACTTTTTCGGGTTAAGACAGATTCTATATGTTCTGCACTTCTCAAATACCTTTTGTAAATGGTCAATATGTTCCTCTCGTAGAAGAGAGTGTACACAAAGATCATCCATATATATTTCTAAGAATATTCTCAGGTATTCTTTGAACGCATGCGTCATTAACCTTTGAAAGGTAGCTGGGGCATTAGTTAAGCCAAAAGGCATAACTCTATACGCATATATTCCCCATTTTGTGACAAACAATGTTTTGTGTTGATCCTCTATTGCAATTGCCAGTTGGTTATACCTTGAAAACCCATCTAGAAAGGAATAAGCCTGTTTCTTGGCCACCCTCTCAAGTACATGTTTTGTGATCGACAAGGGATAATTATCCCTTATGGTGGCTGCATTTACCTTTTTGAGGTTCACACACTCGCAGTTTTCCGTTCTTTTTGGGGACTACCACAATGGGTGACACCCAATCTGTATACTCGATTTCATAGATGAATTCAACATCCATCAGCTTATCAATCTCCTCTTTGATTCGTTTAGCAAATGTGTCATTATATGTATAAGGACGTTGTTTGCAAGGTTTGGCATCTGATTTCAAAGGAATTGTATGTTGGCATATCGATGGATCAACTCCTTTGAGGTCTTTGTAGGACCATGCAAACACATCTTTATACTTCTTGAGAAGTTGTGTTATCCGTTCTTCCTCTTCAGGCTCTAAATCAGTTGCGATATAGACCGGCTGAGGCTTCTCACCTGGTTCACCGAGGTCTATTCGTTTTGCATTTTCCAACCCATCGTAAGATTCCTGGTTTATCCTAGATTGTGAATTTCCGATAGTGTGATGGTACATTCATGTTTCCTTTTTCTGACTCCTCCTTACCATCACTTTCTCCCTTAGTAGTCCATACCTCTCATAATGACCGTTTCAGCTCTTGGTATTTCTTTTTGCGCTCCAGTTTGGTCCACTCTGGGTCTCTTCTTGTGTCTTGTTTTGATTTTTGAGATTTTTGTGATTTTGTTTCTGTTTTAACTTTCCGTGCTTTTTTTATTTCTTCTTGCGTTCTTTCCCTTCGCACTTTCGAGAATCTTCCTGATATTTGATCTTTTACACAATCCTCTGCTTTGACAAGCATTAGATAATGAGTTCTATCTTTTATTATGGGAATCAGATTCTCTCTCATTTTGTTTTCTGCTCGTTTTTTCCTATAGCATTCCTGGCGTCTAGAGTGCTGATTGGCAAAATCATAAAACTTGATATTCTCTGTTTTCTCCCCACGCTCACTTGAGCTGTCTGAACACTCATCATCTGCATCGTTATTCATCTCCAGATGCTTAGAGGAGTTATAAAACTCTTCTTGTTCTGGTGGTTCTACAATCTCATCTCCTCCTGGTATAACGCTTACCATGTAATAGGGTAGCACATCATGGCAATCCTTATCACAAAATTTTGTCGTTGGGCTATCTGTAATGGTACAGACATCGAATGTTGCTAGTATGTGTTCCCATTCTAGAGGTTCCAAGGCATCTTCAGAAAAAGGTTTTGGAATATAATCCTTGTCCTCAATAGCTCTTTCTAAGACGCATTCCTCTCTTTTTAAGCTCCCACAATGTGAAGCTCCACACATCCATATCTCTTTCTGTTTCCCTAACCATGCTGGGAGTTCTGACCCTGCCAATGTAGCTGAATCAAACTCTTCCACCGGTGTCTGGTTCACATCTTTGTAACTATGGTATTTCAAGTGAATTTTGGTTGTTGTCTCGCCATGTCTGAGGTATATGTGGTTGTAACCCCAATCCTATACCATCTTTAATTGTCGCATGAATGGTCTTCCCAAGATGATCTTGTAATTGTTCTTTTTGTCAAAATCGACTATTGCAAACGTATGCTCATACTCGATTCCGCACGAAGTGAGAATTACTTTTTCTAAGAGTCCTAGAGGCTTTTCCATAAACCCATCTGCTAATTGCAATTTCATTATGGTAGCTCTCAAAGCTGGTTTTCCCCATTTTTTCCAGATTTCTTCGGTGGCGATAGCAACTCGTGCTCCACTATCAAGAATAGCTTTCGAAACTACTCCTTGGAATTCTACTGGTAGTGTGGTCTTTCCATATTCTCCCTCGAAATACTCTCCGACCTTGTTTAAAGTTACTGGACTAGTGTTTAGTTGAGGCTTGTCCAATTCTCTGATCCCTTCCTGAAGCTTCGAGGTGGGGTCTTTCACTCCAAATTTTTCTAAGCATTTGCCTATTGTGGTCCACATGTTTGATCGTAACCTCAGGAATTTTGCTAATGTGATTGTGCATGCCACAGGAGTGGACAATAACTCAATCAACCCTTGTGAATCCATCACTCTGTTAGAAGAAAGTCTTTGAGATGGGATTTCTCTCACCTCCGACTTGGCTTCATACTCTCCTAGGTAAGAGGGTAGAGTTTTCAGCAAGTCTGGTTGGTTGTGCCCCGAACTAATTGATCCCTGGTCTCCCCCTTGTGAATTTATATCAAAGTTCATTTGTGATCTTGCCTCAAATTCTTCAATAGGAGTAAGATCCCATTTTTCTCTTTTCCCATGCTATTCATGTGGTAACTCACCCTTTTAGCTTCGTTGGCATCACGGATTTGCTTCCACAAGTCATCTAGACCGTTACAATCCTTACCCATTTCTGCCAATGTTTTAGGCTGGAATCCATCACTTGCCTCATTTATTGTATTTGGCACTATGATAGGCTCTCTCCTAGACTCAGAGGCATTCGTGAGTCTTTCCTTCGTTTCTACTTGTTTCTCTAAAGTTGGTTTGATAGGGGTTGGAGCTAGTACTTCATGCCAACTTGCAGTTTTACCAACAATCGGGTTTTCCATCAATGATTGAGCTGTTTCAATCATCTTTCTACACATTTCCAACCTCTGTTTTTCTATTTCCGCATATGGATAAGTCATCCATCTTTGCTCTTAGGTTTGGTTCTTTTTTAGTCTGGCTTCGTAAGCTTTTAAAATTGCATCTAACTGCTCGTTTACCTTGTCTGCCAGTATTGATCCTCCTGATGCTGCACTTTTGGGTTCTGTTATTTCCTTGGATGCTATGGTTGCCGCAGTGTGTGAGCTTAGGCTAGCTAGATCCTCTAACCACTCTAATCTATCCTTTGTGTGTTTCAACTCCTCAGATAGAGCCGTTTGCTCTCGTTCTCTCTTGGTTTTCATACGCCCCTTTCTAGCTTTCCAAGTGCTTCTGTGATGTTTCGTTTCTGAACTTGGGGCATCGGTTTTTGGCTCTTCAACTATGGGTTCATTCGTCATTCTTTGAGCTTGGGCTCGTGTCATTGCCTGAATAGGTATGATTGTCTCGTTTTCTGACCCTCCACTGGAAGGCACTGCTTCCAGCATGTTCAAGGTAGGTTTTGCTCCTTTGATCGGGTTCTTAGGGCAATCAGGAATCAAATGAGTAACTCCACACTCGGTGCAATATGCGTTGACTCTAATGATTTCATCATGAGGACAGTCTCTTAGTCAATGGTCTCCACCACACTTGTAGCAGGGTCCCTTAGGCTGTGGAGGTGCTCCTTGAGCTCCTCTTTGTTGGTATGCATGTCTCTGCCCGCTCATGGCTCCATTGGCTATGAACAACAATGTTCGTTCATCCAAGCTATACCTTCCTTCTCCTACGGCCTGTGCAGCTGTTGGTGGTCCTGTACTTCCTATCATGCTCCATGGTTCAGGCGTTGAGGGTTCTTCTGGTGGATAATAGACTAGATTTGCAGCATATCCATTGGGATCTTCGTAATATGCATGCATAGGTACCAAAGCCTTCTCTTCTTATTCGATTACTGTTGGTGTGTATCTTATGCCAATTGGTCGTAATCCTAGTAGGGGTGGTTGTTGCCCCAACACTGGTTGTGGTCTTTCTACACCTATAGGTCCTGGTAGATTGCCTGCTTGATACCTAGGCATTGATGGAATTTGAGGAAATGCTACCTGAGCTTGGGGAGCATAAGGTCTCTCTCTCACATATCCTTTGTTATAATAGCATTCCTCCGTCCCATGGTTTGTCCATTTTTGTTCAATAGCACACCACTTGGGCTGTTTAGCCTGAGGTTTGGCGTACAAGTTAATCGTTTTTAGCACTTTCTCTACAAGCTGCTCCTAGCTTACAACAGCTACTTCTCCTTTCGGTGTTGTCTTAGCGGACTTGCTTCCACTTTGTTGTGAGGATGAATTGTCGTCGAGATCCTTGAACTCACCCTCTTTGTAGACTGCACAATTGTCTACAAGGTAAAGAGCCTCCTTAGTTAACTCATTTAACGCCGTGCTCCTCTTCATATGTAAGTCCTTCTGGAGATCTGTGTTCCTTAGTCCTTGTATAAATATAAGCATAAGTCTGGACTGAGTTGGCAGTCCCTCCACCGGGCAGAACTTAACATATCTTTTTAGTCGTAGGGTTGCCTTTCGCACAGATTCCCCATCTTTCTGTTTGAATTTATGGATTTGTCAGACTGTATTATGAGCTATCCCCCTTTGTGATAATTCCTCGATAAACTCGTCAAACAGCTCCTCCATAGACTCAAGGTCTCTACGCTCCACAGAGTCAAACCAAGTAGCAGCGTCATCCTCTAGGGTTAGTCCAAACCCTGCAAATTGGGTAGGTAAGTCTAACACCTCTTCAACTCTAATTGTGTACATGCACAAAGGCTGCTACATGATCTCTAGGATCTCTTCTCGTGTATTTCTTGTTTACCCATTTTTGCACTTGAGAAGGTCTAATTCTACGATGGTCTACAAATCTCATCATTGGATCTCCACGTCCTAATCGATATACTTATTTTGGCCTTCAGTAGTAAGCGGGTTCCTCTCCCAGTGGTGCTCCTAAGCCATAATTTCTAACAGTTCTTGCAAGAGATGGTTCATCTCTTCGAACTCGCTCTATAGGTGGTCTTCCAGGCTCTGTTGACCCTTGAGTTTTTGGCTTACTCTTGCCTTGATACCTTGAATAGAGTGGTGGTTCTTGTAAATCCCTTAGCCCTCGTGCGGCTTGATAACCATCTCGGTTTCGGTCTTGTTCCAATGTTGCACTCTGTCGAAGCCATGCCTGCAATGATGGCTGAGTTGCTGGTTGATTTTGGTTGTTGAATGTCTGTTGTCGAGTAGAATGTGAGGTCGCGTCATAATCTTCTGAAAAGGGATTTGTCGACTTGCTAGGGGTGTAGGTGGCTCTTGGCACTTCATCGGGGGCATATGTTGATGCTCCTGGAACAGTTGCCTTTTCTACCTCCTCTGGGAGAATCCGTTGGTATTCTCGCCCCTACCTATCAACAAAAACCATATCCTTCCCCATAGCAATTTCATAAGACAATAAGTAAAGAACCTTGTCATTGCTTTATTCGTTTGGGTAGGGTTCTTTGCAATGACATGCTTGTAAATTCCCACATTCTCATTATAGGTTGAGACTCTGGTTGTTTTCTTATCGTACATAAAAAGTGCTCCAGGTCGATCAATGTTTGGTGGCGGTTCTTGAGTTTCTGAAACCATTTTTCCTTTCGTCACATTATCTCTATATCTATTGTAATCCTCATGGTGACTAACTATCAGATAGTGGTTCCCCTTTTTGTCTCGGAATCTATCTCCATAATCATAGACTTGAATTATCTCCAGTCTCTGAGCTGGCCTTTCTTCAATACAAATACACTTGCGTCCTCAATAGTCAGAATAAACTAGGGCTCCCCTCAAGTTTGTTCCTTCTAAGAAGATTGTAGTGAACTTGGAATCATTCAAAGGATTTAGGGAGGTTCTTCCCCTTGGCATTGGTCCTCCATAGGTGAAACCTCTTAGCTATCCATCATGAAGAAGGATTTGTCTGATGAAGTGTCAGTATCACTACCCTCCTCAATAATTGGTGCTAGTGGATCTAGCCTTGCCTGAGTTACACTCTCCTCGGTGGACACTAAGCTACCTTGGTCACCTGCCACCTTTTGGTCTCTAAAAATGTATCTTCCTGATCTTAAATTCATTAAACTTAGCAATGCAACTTAACACAAATCCAACCACTCACCTAGTAAAGGATCAGTCTCCGCACAAATTCTTCCTTTGCTACTGAATATACATGTACACAAGCGTTTAATTTCGGTAATCGAATCAAAGCATCTAACCGCTAGAGATTATTTTAGTAATGATTGGTATAACTGGAGAGTAAACCTCAACCACTACTGTATTTATACACTTCTGATGTTCTGGATTTGGTCTACTAATCTGGAACTGTACCTCCCTCGGATGTTGGTCAAAAGTCTTAATTCTGTCCTTGCTCCGTCAAAAGGTCAAACAAGGTCCAAATTCACTTCTGAAAGAAGTTCTGGAAACCTTAAGTCAAATGGAATCTCACTGTATAAGCTCAGCCAAATGTTCTCTTTCCTAAGCCCCAGTAGACATCCTACGCGTAGGATGTCTCCTGCTCTGTTTTGCCTGGTTTTTTGCACTATAGCTTCCCCTTGATGTGCTGAGTCCACATCTATTTTTACTTTTTGATTTGGACACTTATAAGCTGGTCAATGGATCAGAAATCTGTTCCAACAGCCTGATGTTAGTCTATCAATCAAATCAACTCCAATTTGGACCAAAATTGACTAGGAGGCTTGCCTTAGGCTATACAACACCCTGCTATGCACACAGTCAGTTTCTGGATTCAACTTCATGCATTAGACATTCTACGCATAGCATGTCTTTTTGCTCAAAATGGCTTCAAAAGCAAAGCATAGACTCCTCTTGAGGTGCTGATCACTTTGGTATGCTCAAATCAGGAAATGGAGTGCCAGATCACCCAAAAACACATCCTACGTGTAGGATGTCTTTTTGGCCTGTTTGACCCCAGACTTGTTCCACAGCTTCCCCTTGATGTCAGCAACCTAGTGGTATACTTAGATTTTGGTTTGGATTTCAAAAGTCCCCAATTCTAGTTGTTCTAGCCTTTTTCAGTCAAAAGTGCTAAAGTCTGCTTAGAACCCAATTTTTCTCACCCAATTGCGATGAAACCCTTCTCAGTCACTCAATATATCATGCAGATCATGCTCATACAACCATCCTATGGTTTTGGTCTTAAAATAATGCCTTGGCACAATTTGGGTAGGATGTCTGGCAATTTCTGTCTATTTGGCCTTATCCTGTCAAGATATGGTCAAATTTCCACTTTCCAGGTGAAAATAGGGTAAAACCTACCTTCTAAACACACTGATCAACTCAAAATTTCTATCAGATTAGCCTGTAGACATCCTACGCGTAGGATGTCTCCTGGCTTTAAATTTATTTTTTTCCTGATAGAAGATGCTCTGCAACTCTATCAAAAACACTCACAGCAACTTTTGTACTTCACTTCAGCTTTCAAACACACTTTTGCGTCTTTTATAACCTTGTGATGAACCTAACAAGCAAGTATACATGCATGAAGTGCTCTAGATCATAAATCATGATATCCTACTTACTCTACTCCTACTCATCATGTGAAATGGTGATAATGGTGTTTTGTTTTCTTCCTGGGCTCTCCGGACTCTCAAGCTCTCCTCTCACCACTTCTACCACTCCAACTCCTACTCTCTACACCACAACTCAACTAAAAACTACCTAAGTCTACCTAAGTCGAAGGATCTAGGCCAGACACTCGCTCCCTATACTCCCTCTAAGACCTAGAGAGTCCTCCACCCTCTGATCCTTTCTAAATGTAAAACGAGACTCTTGGCAAGCCAAAGAATCCCTATCCTCAAGGACTAGTCTCGGTCACCTACCTAGGGTTTTCGCCTCCGGCACCGATGCCAATGTTGGACGGATACGCCGCGACGGACGTCAACACAGCAAGAACTCACCTAACAAGATTTTTCAGCTAAGGACGAAGCTCGACTTGCAGGCGCGTGGAAGCAAGCATAGGGTGTCAATCTACACTCGACCGACTCCTAAGTAATTCCTACAGAGGTCTCTACCTAATGTCTAAGCTACAGCCTTCAGGAGTGCATAAGAGGAGATTTCCTACAACGCTTTCTAGAGCCAAATACCCATCAAAACAATCTCGAAACGCCACAGAACTTGAAGGAGACCCTACTAACACCAATAGGTCACTCTCCCTAAGGTCTATGAACCAAAACCCCAACCCAAAACACCCGGTGCAAAATCACGTAGGATGTCTGGCCGAAATTTGCAGGTGGTCGTTTTCGAAAACTAAAATGCCTAATGTGTAGCTCTACTCAATGCGAACGCGTGGATATGCTGAAATGCGAAAACGGATAACGTATGCTCACCGAATCACTAGATGAAGCCCGTAGGTGGAGCTCGCAAAACCGGACCGTACGCGTGCAATGTAGGTATTAGCGCGTAGCTCTCGTCGGGGGCAACACGGTGCACTTATCCGCACTCGATTCCAACCACTGGTGCGCGCGTAGTGTCAAGATGAAGCTCTCACTCTCTCGTGTACACAGTACGCTCACTCACAGACTTCAAACTTTTATTTTCAAATGACAAAAGGTCCTTCATTAAGGTCAAAAAGTGGTATAAATACCTTCTAATCTGAAACCCTAGTGTTCCAATTTAACCATATACTCAATCTAAATATCAAAACTGGGATACAATCTGGAAACTTCTGTAAGCCCCAATATTTACAAAGGTAAAATCTCAGGTTTCCTCAATAAATGAATAATTACAAAAAATAATAATCCGTCGAGCAGTATTTTTCCGTAGGGTGTGTCTAGCTTCTAACAGACTATTTTTTGAGAAACTCATTTTTAATTATTTTTGACTTAAAACTTCCTCCCAACATATATACATATCCAAAAATCCTTTTTTGATGCTTTTTTTTTACCTACAAGCTTTGAAAGTCCATTTGTTTGAAAAAATTCCCCAAAAAGTAAAAAACACTTTGTTCTCTCCTTCTCCTTCCTCCTCTCTCCCTCTCCTCTCCCTCCCTGTCCCTACCTTCCTCCTCCTCCCCAATCTCTCCCTCTGCCTTCTCCCCCCTTCTCTCATCCCATCTTTCTCCCTCTCCCTTCCCCTCCCCCTCTATATTTTCATCATTTGCTTCCTCACGCAATAGCTACCATTGTGCTTACGGACATCACAAATTGTTTGCTTCCACCACCCAGTACTCCACACACCAAAAGCGTACATATTCGCTTGCCCATGGAATTTGCACCGAAGGCCGCATGTGAGGGTGATCAAAGGTCACCACAGGAACGTTGCGCCGCCGATGAGATGAATGTTGACATATGGGTGAACAGCCATTTGTACCCTTATGATCATATAAGCCGCTTCCATCCATACTTTAATAGACTTTTGATATTTCTTCAATATCATGGGAGGGGAGAAGCAAGCTTGTTAGGCTATTGCAAGCGGTTGTGTATGGGTGTAGGTGATTCTTTGCATAGTGTCAAGCTCTTCATCTCAAGACCGTGGCATTATAAGATAGTATTGCCTCTTTGTAGGCGGAGATTTGAAACTCTTCAACAACAAGTGCAGGAAAAGGATTCCCATGTTATGAAGCTTGCCAACACCATCACATATTTGAAAGAAACACCCCTTGGTGCAAGGGGACACAAACACACATATTCATCCATTGAAACCCTTGCATCTTTGGGTGGAGCATGCAAATGACGATTGATAGCCACAAGGTGATTTGGTCTTTACTTGCATGATACATTCTTACTTCACACTATTTTCTAACATTTATCTTACTGGTTTCTAGAAACTTCATTTAGGAGTCATATGGTGGAACAAGCCACGATGATTGAGTCAACCTTCTCACTAGTTGTCTCAATACCCACGATGTGATTTCTATCTTACAATCACCTGGAGGTAAGCACATTAAGTATGCAGTCACCCAGGACCTTATGCACAAATTGAGAAATGTGCCTAGTGGAGATGACGTGCAACAAGCTTGTGATGAGACTGGGATCAACCTCAAAGCCTATCAGACTATTTTTTGAATCCTAAAGGATGCCCTCAAAGAGTGTGGCATTGTGGAAAACCTATTTTCCATTCTGCACAAGGTCAACCTTGCAAAGAATGCCACAAACAAAGATGTGTTCTCCTCCATTGGGACATACCTACACGTTGAGAACACAATGACAACTTTGCTTTATGCTTCGTGCACAACAAAGGCAAGGGGAAAAGGTAAGAAGCACTCCATAAGACCTTTGGAGAAGGGCTTCCATTACACAATGTGGAACAATATTTTTGCGAACCTTAGAAGGCTTCAACAAGCCCTGCTTAGATTTTACAAGTTACCTAAAGAAGGTGACACACTGTACTTCTTATCATAGACTTTGAAGTATAAGGTCTTGCCCGTATATATTTTGGAGTGCTTGGCACAAAGGTCGCTTTTGTGTTGAAACTCAATGTGTCAAATAGTGAAAGTTCAAAGGTTAGAGAGCCTAAGTGTCACTCTAATGAATGAGGCTCTTTTGAAAACGAAGTGAAGGGGTTCAGTTGATCCTTCTCCCACCCCGTCTTTTAGTGTGCAATTAGAGAAATACATTTGGTGGTTGGGTGCTATTAAGGTGCCCAAAGAGACCAATGGAGTACTTTCATGGATTTTTGTGAGAACTCCATGGATCACAGAAGTAATACATTCCCAAATTGCAAATGAGAAGTTTGAGGTTGAGGGTTTTGGTTGCTATGATGTGGAGTGGTACTTAGGTGGCAACTTGAAGACCATGTGTTTGCTTGGATGCAATCAAGGGGCTTCTTCTCTCATGCCTTGTCCATTTTTCACTCGAGGGTACAAAACTAATCGACAAAAATCACACAAGAGCTTTGCAAAAGTCGGTTCAATGCTTCCATGGCAAGGGGACGGAGAACAAGGGTTGGACTATCGCGATGTCGATGAAGGCAGAGAATGGGAAGCGTCTATTTTGAGATGGCCCATGCTCAATGCCCCTCAGACCGTGCACAAAAGGACCCGGCTTGGAAACCAATCTTTCCATTTCCTCTATCAAATGTACATTTTTGTACATTACACGCATTCATTTGCATCTTTGATAGGCTATTGAAGCTCCACATTAACTATGCTTTCACAATGAAGCCAAGGGAAAAGTCCCAGGAAGCGATTGAAAGGGTGGAGGCACTCATGAATTCCATTGGCTGTCACGGTGAGAATGTGTCTATTGTTGCTGCAAAGAACATAGGAGAGGCCCATGAAACTTCCCAACAAGTGTCAATGAGTGGACAAAAAGCCATACACTTTTTGAAGAAAGTAACCCCAGGAAAGCCAGGTCGATATGATGCTCAAAACAACTCCAACCAGCAGGCAGGTAACCTTTGGGAACTTTGGAAGGATCTATGCAAAGCTACTACTGACAATGATTTAAATGGAAAGATTTCCAAACAAGTGCAAGCAAGTTTGGGCACATTTTGATAAAATGCTCAAGCTTATGGGCCTTTCCAGCACAACAGAAGAACAACGCCAATCATTTCAAGAAACCTTGGTGGATTTCACCAAGGTCTTCACCCTTTCTTGGGGTGAAAATAACATCACACATTACATGGTAAGCCATGTTACGTGGTGAACTTATTACAAGGGATTGTTTTCATTAAATAATGTGGATCATTTTCTCATGTGAACAACAGATCTTGTTTGCACATGGTGCATTTTTTATGCACAAATATGGTTCTCTTGAGATTTTTAGCACTCAAGGCATAGAGAAGTCCCATTATCAAGCAAGGGGGGTGTACTTCAGAAGTACTTGACATGGTGGTGGAATGGTGAAATCCAATTATTTGGAGGAGATGTTCAACTAGTTTTTTTGCGCAACATTTTCTCGTAAGCTCACAATGGAGCGTGCGCAACAATCCAAGATTGCTAGGAAAGTGCATAAATGGAGTGGTCAAGATCACAACACTGAAGTGGCCTGTGTCACGAGACCCCACCAAGCATGATGCATGGCGGCAATGCAGAGTGCGACAAGGGTCAAAGTGGATTCTGTGCGAGTGACCACATTTGAATGCAGGGTCCAACTCTTCATATGTTTTTTTAAAAACGTTTGGTGCATTCATTTAAAAAATAATAGTTTTCTCCAAAATTAGAGTGAACATGTCCCTTTTAAAATGGGCCTTATAAATATTGCATGGTCTCATAAATTACTCATTTCTTAAGTACATGTGAGCTCTTATGGCACGCACCAAACAAACTACAAAAGAGCATCCGACTGCCAACAGACACACCCTCCAAGGATGTGACAAGACGGCATGGCTTAAAGGCACGAGAAAATGGCCACGAACACCTGGCTATTTTAGGCACTCTTCTAGCACTCGGCATGATAGTCGGCCCATGAGTCATCAAGGGCAAAAGAGTATTCACATGCACAAAAACCAACACCTCGACCTAGAGTGAAGAAACGCGCCCAACGCTGGCAAGAAGAGCAGGCCCAGCAAACACCAGAGTTTGATTAGGAGGAGCTACCGTACCACAATTCGCAAGCAGGACCAATCTAGAGCTTTGGGTGGTTTATACAAATACCAAATTAGAGATAGAGCCACCATGGCAACTAGCTGATATACCACACGCACACCAGGTGCCCGTTGGGGGGAAGACATTGCCTCGTGGCCAGGCGGCTCTCCCCACAACACAAGATCGAGAGGAAAGGGAAGAGAATGACTCCGAAGAGGCTGTAGATCCAGCCCCAAATAATATAAAGAGGTGCAAATCAAAGTTTTCAAGAAGCCTAAACGCCGCCAACCAGCAAATGTGCAAGTGCCTCCCCAAGACAACTTTAGTGGCGTCGAAAAATAGCAAGGGCATTTGTAGATCTCCGACACTACTAGAAGACCACCGAGCTTTTAACTCAATGCTCCCCCTTTGCTTGCATGGTGAAGGAGGTGCTTCAAAGCTATAGAAATCAGTATAGGATGCAAAGAATAGCGCTAGAGGCTATTCAAGAAGCTGTAGAGGCCCACATCATTTTGGTGTTGGAAGATACCAACCTATGTGCCATACATGCAAAGAGAGTGACCATACAACCAAAGGGTATGCAACTTGCACACTAATTGCAACGGGACTTCAAGAATTAGCCAAAGTTACACGTCGCTTTTTGTATTGCACGCCCTTCTCTTTGTAATCAGATGACTTTGCAATGACAAAATGATTAAGAGTTGTGTCTACTATCTCCATAGTCATTTATATTTTTGGATTATCCATGTGTTTTAATTTAAGTACTTCTGGCCATGAAGAGTTAAATTTAATTCAAATATTATCACTTTTGCTATCCTAAGGGGCAAACAAAGCTAGAAAATGCAAAAAAAAGGTTGGCCACAAGGGCGCACAGATGGCCCATCCAGCAGTTTTGGATGGCTCACCCACGCGCCCTTGTGGCCACCCGTTTTTTTGTATTTTCTAGCTTTTTTTGCCCCTTAGGTTACCAAAAATGTTAATATATTGTGAAACCATATGTTTATGCAGCATGAGACTAGATTTATATACTGTCCAATGTGATTTGGCCTTTTGATGCAGGGAACTAGTAAGTTGAGTTGAAGGAAGGTATAATGTGCTTGAAAAGTTAAATTTAAGGTTCATCTCACATTTTCTAGGGTCTTGGAGTGCAACAATAGCCTAATTATGCAAAAAAATGGCTGCCCACAAGGGCATGCAAGACAGCCATCCAAAACTTCTGAATGGGCCATCTGCGCGTCTTGTGGCCAAGCTTTTCTTTGCATTATCTGGCCTTGTTTTCCCCAAAGGATACCAAAAAAATTTTAGATTAAGTGAAAGAAAATACACATTGAAAAGAACGTACAAGATAGAGAGGTAGTTCAAAGTATATTTTATTACTTCTAAAAAGTTGATTTTACATCATACATTTGAGGAGCTCATAATTTTCTTGACCATTTCCTGGCACCTCTCTTGCACGTAAGGCAACTCCCAAGTCAAGAGGGACTGCACTATCACCTTAGCGTCATTGAGCCAACGGAAGCATGTATCCCTATCTGGGCAAGCACTTTACCACGGAAGTCAGTGCCAAATGCTATGCATACAAGGGATCTACACACTAGGAACACAAGATGTGCAGTTTGAGCAATGGTGCACAAACACAAAAACTTGATTAAAGATTTGAACAATCACGTCATAAAATGGCCTGGGGAGTGAATTCACTATGCACAATGGCAAGATCGTCAGGGGGGAATTAGGTAATGTGCAAGGGAAGACTGAGGCCTAAAGCCTATCCATCGTACTTGCTGCAAACTCATCAACCTCCAGGAAGTCCTATCATAACCAGAGAAAAAATACCATGAAGGGTGAAAAAAATTACATGGAAGTTAGGATAGAGTTTACCTCTTTCTCCTTGTCATCCTCCTCCTTGTTGCCCTTTCCACCCAAGTCGATGCTCTCTTGAACCGCACCTATGAGCTTTGGATTAGCAGAGGGGGGGTTTTGCAGTGGAGTAGGCATCCTAGTGGCCTCAAACTTGGCTTGTGTGGCTTGGAGTTCTTCCTCATCCACGTGAAACTGATCTACTATAAGGACCTCCACACACACAACTGCAATAGTCTTAGTAACAGAGTCCCCAAGTGACAAGAGATTGCTTTCAAGGGAATTTGGCACACTGTCTAAGGAAATTTGGCACACTGTCTAAGAGAAATTTGGTGCAACTGCATAGCACACTCAAGCATTCATCCATGCGTAGACCAAATGCTTTCTCCAAGTCATGCATAAACACATAATTCTCCCCATCTACTACCACTGAGGAGAAGCAACTGATAGACTCATCCGTCAATGGTTGTGGCACTAGAGTGTCACTAGGGCAGCCAAACACAACGATGGATTTATCAACCACCTCCTCGAGCCCCCCGGGGTACTTGAGCGGAAGTGTATGTCCTTTCGCTTGCAAGGCACCCAGATCTCTGCATGTGGGGAGATAGATACGGAATATTTTATGATGTTCTCCTCCATGAACGCTAAAATCTCGGCAAATGCATCCATGTGAAGGAAAATTGTGGCGTCAAGGTCGGGGAGACGAGTAAAGAAGGTGTGGAGGTGGTGTCCTCAAGGAAGAGGATGAAACATGAAAAAGGGGTGGATGTGGGTGCAGATGCAAAGGCTATGGAGGTGTCCATGTCTAGCCTGGGGTGCAGACAGAGAGTGGAGGAGCTCAAGTGTTGCAAAAGTGAAAAGTGTGAATGAGTTATGTAGCCTCCCTTTTATAATGGTCCCTTTTTTAAAGAAGACACTTTTCCCAAATTTTTTTAAAAAAACGACGCTCACCAAAAGTGAACTTTCATCTCAGTGTGAAAAATCATATTGAAAGTCATAATTTGTTGAAGCAAATCATGCTAATTACATTAGGGATTGTTTCCAAAAATGCAAGAGGTACAAAGCTATAAGAGTGATAGCATAGTTCCATCCATGCCCCAATCCTCCTCGACCTTCAATTTTTCTTCCATTCTCTTCCCAATCTATTGACATTACTATTACAATAAGTAGCCAATGATTGCCAAAATATGATGTATTAAAAATGTGGTGGAAGGATTCTCACCTTGTGACCTTACAAACAAAATTTCTCTTGTTGAAGGGCCTCAAAACCCATAATAGCCTAATGTTATCACACATTACTGAGATTCCAATCCTTGTTCACGTGGAAATCCTCCAAAGCATCATTTGGAATCCTCACTGCAATGTCAAAGCTTGCAATAGTGTCGTCTACTCTCCAAGATTTCACATCCAACAATCATAGTTAAAATGTATGTACAAGGAGACGCGGGATTTTAAATAGTGCATCCCAATACTTGAAGCTCCAACCTTACAATGATACTTATCCCCATTGTGAATTCCCTCCTAATTCTTCATAATGCACATCTTTACATACAAGCATTGTGGTAGTCTCCATAGATCCAAACTCTTTAAAAATGTGCATGAAACAATGAATAGGCAAACACCAACTCAAGACCACAGACCTAGAGATTTAGAGTATTTCAAAGAGTTTTGGACATCTATTATCATCTTTTGCTTGAAAGATGCTATGGATGTGGCTACTCCATACTTAATAAGGAAGATACTTTGATGGGTTCAAGCTTTCCAAACTCTTGTGTTGAAGTAGGTACAATACGAGTGAGAATAGAAGAAAATCCTTCTTTGAACCAGTTTGGTTGGGCAAAGAGGTGCAAACATTGTTGCTCCAGTATCTGCATGTATAGCATTGAATGTGTGGGAGAGACTATGTAGTGACTGCTCCTCCACCAATGTGGATGGAAATATGACTATAAATGCATAGAAAATCTTAAGTATGAATTCATAAAAACATTCCACTGTGATTCACACCTAGCTTTGTATTCTCACAACATGTACTTACAATGTGTTGGAAATCGAGGTGTTTGTTGCAATAGCATTCTTGACATTGAGAAAACATGTTTCACAATGGCTACGGTCCCCTTGTCTTTGTTGTTCTTGAAGCCAGAGAGCTTTCCTTTCCAATGATGATCCAAGTTTGCACAATTTCGCACACAGTGAGGGCCAATAGCAGATGGTTTCATGTATACCCAAGCACCTTCGGTGAATTCTTGTGGCACCCACTCATCATCTATACCTCTTGTGTTGTGGCATGCAAGTGCTGTGACCTCATCTTTTGGCCGCCTTTGCGGAGTATAGTTGGCCATGGTTGAAAAAAGAAAACTAGGAGGAGGAGTAGGACCTTTCTTGTTTCTACAATGTAGGTGGGAGAAAGTGATAGGAGAAGGTCGATAACCCTTGCTTGGTGTGTCCATAGGAGGTGGTAGAGGAGGAGAGAGGAGCTTCCTTGCTGCAGCAATGGAGATGGTGTAGAGAGAGAGTATTTGAGTAGAGGGTGAGTGTGATAATTGCAACCAAGGAGGGGTTCTAGAGAGAGAAAATCACTTTTTGTATGAGGACTAGTGTTGGGGGCTTTGGATAGTAAAAAATGATGTTCCAAAAGTTTTTGAAAAAAATTGAATCATAGGGTTTTTTGGTGCACGTTTTGACTTAGCCTTTTTTGACAATAAAATAGGTTTAGGGAGGTTTTAAGAAGATAAGATTTGAGTTTTGGAAATTTTGAGAAATTCAAAATTTTGGGATTTTTATCAAAACCGGATCAAAAAGGAGGGAAGTTGGAGGTTCCATATGACCCATCACACTCCCCCCCCCCCCCCCCCCCCCCTTCACACTCCCCCACTTTCTCACTAGGTAAGAGGCCATTAAGAAGTGTAAGACTAATTTGCCCCCCTACTTTTCTAAGGGCATAGAGTGTGCCCACCACCCTCTTCTCGTTGGCTAGACACCAATTAACCTTAATCCTAAAGGGCCCCTAGAGGATTCATATTTTTCCTAATGGGTGTTGCAAAGCGGATACATGGTATGAAGATATCAAGGGACATGACAAAAAGGACACTAAAGCTATCTCAAGCGGATTGCATCAAGAAGGTAAGAAAGGTTTGCAATGCAAGATGCAAAATTGGTTTATATACCTTTGGCTAGTCACTTTAAGCTAACAAAGGATATATGCCCAAATACACAAGAAGAGATAGCCTATATGTCTTAAGTTCCATATACTGTAGTGGTAGGCTCTCTAATGTATGCTATGCTTTGAACAAGGCCAAACATTGCACATGCAGTGGGAGTTGTGAGTAGATTCATGGAAAATCTAGGTAAAGAGCATTCGCAAGCGGTGAAGTGGATACTTAGGTACCTAAAAGGGACAACAAAAAATGCTTTGTTTTTTGGAGGCACTGATATTTTCTTGCACGGGTATGCTGATGCAGATATGGCAGGTGACAAAGATACTCAAAGGATGCACAACTGTAAGTTGGACTTCAAAGCTATAGAAAGTAGTCTCATTTTCTACCACAAAAGAAGAATATGTAGCAATGACAAAGGCAAGCAAAGAGATTCTATCGCTTCATAGATTCTTGAAGGACCTTGGATACAAGCAAGAGAGTTGTGCTTGTATAGTGATAGTCAAAGCACCATTCATCTTGCAAAGAATTTAGCCTTTCACTCAATGACAAAGCACATCAAGGTGAGATATCACTTCATACGTACTCTTTTGGAAGAGGGACAACTAAATCTAGGAAAGGTGCACACAAGTGAGAATCATGCAGACATGTTTACAAAGGTGGTCAAGAGGGAGAAGTTGATCTTTTGATCATCTTCAATCTGCATTCAAGAATAAGCAGCCAAGATAGAAAGCAATCATATGTTTTGTGTGGAGATCAATCTCCAAGTGGAAGATTGTTAAGTATGGAGCCTAATTTATCCCTTGTAACTTTTAGTCTAAAAAACGCACATTTATAAGAGGGCAAGACATCATGCATAAGAAAAATCACTCGCCAAAAAAAAAACACGCGTAGCTCGAGATTCAGTTCTCCAGAACATTTTGGTTTTGCCAAAATATTATGACCGGAGGGCGGGTGGAAAGTGAGCGAAAAACGGCCGCGGTTGACCCGATGGGTGGAAGTCTTTGGCGTGTGGTGGAATTCAATGGCTGGTGGTTGATTTCTAGGTGGACTTGTCTTCTCAAAAACGGTGGCCACACATGGGTGCATGGGAAAATTCAACTCGAACTTGTGTACACAAGGGCGGCTACACACAACTGTCTCTAATGAGACAGGGTAGACCTTTTGGCCTATAAAAGGAGGCCTCTTCTACACACAAAATACATTGTGAAGTTGATGAAACAAGGTGAGTGTGAGGTGGTGAGAGTGAAGCAAGGCGAGAGCTTAAGGGTATTACTGTAGAATAATGGGAGTCCACCATTGGTTATTAATCTAAATAAGCTTTTGAATGTTCATCCAAGGAATTTTTACTTGGATTTAGGTAGAGTTGAAAGGAATCCTATGTGAAGCACAATGAACTTCAACTTATGGCAAAGGAAGTTTGGATATGCTTGATAATCTGACAAATTGAAGCAGATAACTGTTACATTTTGGATAGAGCCCAACAGGGTGTCTCCAAATAAGAAAGTTTTTTTTTTGAAAACGATTGGGAAGAAAGTCTTATAAACAACATCCCATTCACTTATTTGATGACTTTCAGGTAAATACGTCTGATTCTTTTAATGAATAACTCTCTAAAACTTCTCATCTTGATTAATAGCTATGCATTGCTATTAGAGAGTTATATAGCATCATTGTGTATAATGATATCTATCCATGCAATTATGTGTGATGTGTAGCAAAGTTGTGTGTCATGATAGTCCATTGTCTCTATGTAGGCTAATATGTGTGCTATGTAGTAGAAGTGTGTAACGTAATAGCCAAGTGTCCCTATCTATGCTGTTACGTGTGCCATGTAGAAGGAATTTTTTATAGACGAGAGTAGCATGTGGGGTATATAGCAGGAGTGTGTAATAATAGCATAGTATCTTTGTCCAAGCTACTATGTGTGCTAAACGTTGAAGAACTAAGAAGAGAGCACTATGTTTCCTATATATCATATGCATGTGTAATAATAATATCCACAATATGGATGTCTATGCTATTATGTGTGCTATGTAAAATAATTTAAGTTGTAGTATGAGAGAAGTACATGTGATATGTAGTAGAAGTGCATGCAATAATTGCACCACATCTTTGTCTATGATATTATGTGTGCTATGTAGAAAACCTAGGGTATAGTATGAGGGAAGTATGTGTGCTATATACTACATGTGTGTAATAATAACCCAATAACCCTATTTATGCTATTATGAGTGCTATGTAGAAGAACTATGGCATAGTATGAGAGTACTATATGTGCTATATAGCAGAAGTGTGTAATAATAACACAATATCCTTGTGTATGCAATCATAAGTGCTATGTAGAAGAACTATGTCATAGTATGAGAGCACTACATGTGTTGTATAGCATATTTATGTAAAAATAGCATCATATCCTTGTCTATGATCTTATATGTGCTATGTAGAAGAACTATGTTATAATATGAGAGTAATATGTCTACTATATAGCAAATGTGTGTAGTGGTAGCACAACACCGTGTCTATGCTATTATGTATGTTATAAAGAAAAATTTGAGCATAATAATAGCATGCGATTTATCTGTGCTATTAGGTGTGCTAGAAAAAAAAACTATCTATAGTTATATCAAACCTTTTGTAGTTATGCTATTGTGTCCTATCTAGTAGAATTGTGTGTAATGATAGCATGAGATATATATCTATGCTATTATGTGTGCTATGTAGTAGAGCTATATGTAATTCTATACCAATGCATCTCTAGCTTGTTATTAAACATTCAAATACAAAAATTGTTATTCCAATGCATATTATTCTTTTTCAGACAAAGTTTTTATTGTAGTTTAAAGAGAGCCACCCACATGTAAAATGTGGACAAACGTCCTTTGAGAAGGTGGAGCAAGATCAAAGATCAGCATACTTTGTTGTTGTGGTACATGTGAATGCAATGTTTGCAAATTAGACATGGTTAATGAAGGATGTCTTGCTATTAATTGCTCATTTTCAGGAATCACAAAGTTGTGGGAATCCTGTGTAGGTAAAAAGGATGAGGAGTACAATTTTCATAAGCACACTTGATTGATGGGCCAATGCAAAAATTGTGGTGTGAAAAAGCTCCACCTTTGTCCTTGTTGAGGACAAGAGGAGGATGAAGAAAGTTCCACTGCAAGTCTTTGAGGACATTCAGGTTGAAATTAAGCATGGTATAAGTAAGATAAGGGTGTTGTCACTCAATCATGTGTCTTTAGGTGAGATGACAGAGAGGATAAAAGGCCACATTAGAACCTTCATCAAGCACACTTTCACTTATAAATGGCAAGCAAATCAGTACAAAGAATGTTTGAAGGTGTTTCCTTCAGATATCATTATATATGTAGTAGACTTTACTGAAAATTACTCCTTCAAATAGCAAAATGAAATACAATCCATACATTGGCATATTGATCAATGCATCAGTTTGGTTCACATAACTTATTGGTGTAGCAACAAAGATGATAGTATTATCAAGCAAATGAATTTTTATATCTCTGATGATAAGAAGCATGATACACTATTTGTCTAGAAAATGTTTCTTCTTTATGATCAATGGCTTAAAGATTAGGGGCTGAATTTCAAGAAGCATTGGGTGTGGTCCGATGGTGCAGCTTCACAATTCAAGGCTACAAGGCCTTTTTACTTTGATGCTAGGTATTACCAACTAACAAGAACAAAGATGACATGGATTTTTTTCATTTCTAGACATGGCAAGGGGGGGCATGATGGCGCTCGTGCTATAATAAAGAGATCCCTTACACATGAACAACTTCAAAGTGATGGAGTTGTTCTTAGGCAAGCTACAGACATGGTTGCATTTTTTACGAGAACAATTTCCAATGATGCATGTATCTGTCATGCACAGTCCACTAGAGTAGGTCCTACTATAAACAAGACAAGGATCTTGATCACTCTATTGTATTTCAGGATTTTCTAGTTAGGATCCAACTCAAGTAAGGACCGTGCTTCTTTCTTGTTTTTTTTAATGCTTGCATTAGGGGCCATTGGACCAAACTTGTTGCAGCAAATCATATGTAGGCAAGTGGACACATTTGGCATTGAAAGCACTCTCTCAGGTACCAAAAGAGACTGAGGTACCTCAAGATGATGCGACAATGTTTGAGGATCGCACAATATGCTAAGTGACTATGTCACTGAAGGATCGCACAATATGCTAAGTGACTATGTCATTGAAGGTCAAAAATCCACTTATGTCGTCAAAGGATTGTTATCAACAGAAAGAAGGGCACCCAAATCACTACACTCTTCTCGATGACAAGGGAGTTACTAACATGTACTCTCACCTTGTTCGCGCCATCAAGTTTGACATGCCTTTGGTAGATGCTACATAAAAGACATATTTTTTTCTCCAAAATTACATGAAACCATTTAAAATGCAATGCCCTCTAAAAACCTTCATATCAGGCGTATATACTATTCTTAATAGCTTGCACCATAGAATATGTCCTTAGTCAACCGATGTATTTTGCACCAAAAATTGAAAACATGTCATTTTGTCTAACCTTTTGTATTAGATTTTTGTCTCAATTTGCAATATTTAATTTGTTTGAGATTTTGTATCCTACTTTGGTAAATTAAAAAGGGGGTATGTCCAGTTAGTAAAGACTATTATAAAAACAATTTATATACCGTAATTGCAATTAAATTCATTGCCCAAAAATCTATACACATAATTTTCCAATCACAATTAACCTCTCTTGTGTCTTTGCTCATTGTTATAGTAACTGATGACATGGACATATACTTTTTCAAAAGTATTTTCAAGTTGGTTAGCCCTTGCAAAAGCAGTGGGTTGGTTGAATTTTCCCACCTCACTAACCAAGGGAACAAAGAGAAGGGTAGGTAATCTGGGTGTTCACTAGGATCTACTATATCAAACAATAGTGAACCAAGCTAGGTCTCTAGAGGGTTGAGCAGAGACTTGTATAGAGTATCATATATCAGCAATGTATTGTCACGATTGAAATCATTATATTCCCTCCATACATCTTCCAAACTCTTGAAGAAAACTTCCTTTTTGTTATCACTAATTGAAGGGATCCCAGGAACTTCATCTAGCCTAAAGTCAGTCACTCTACACCTTTCTTGAGCAAGGACATCCATGAAATCTATCCGTTCAGTGTGGGAAAGCACATTCACAAGGCATGCTCTAGAGTTTCTCTAGTCATAATACTCCATAGCACTATTTGTGATTTTCTGGACAGTGCATTCAAGAAATTCATTGCATAAGGCTTGAGAACAAATTCATAGTGCCTCTTTCCATGAATCCTTGGGGTGGTGATTACCTCATATATTTGTTTTTGCCACAACAGGCACAAAGCTTCTTGGTCTGCCTCTAAATTAGTTTATTGGGTACCTCTTCATGAGTAGGCCATTCACATCCAATATAATGCATAATTATTTCCTTCTGTCAAGTTACAACTACCTGTAGAGGCATCCACTCAAGGGAATCTATTCTCTCTTTCCTCTCAAACATATTTGCTTCTATGGAAGCATCATCACTATCATCATTCCTTGTCTCAGTCGTGTCTTCCCTCTCTTTCCTCTCAACCATAACTACTTTAGTTCCATCACCGATATCGGTATTAGATGCCACATTTGTGTCTGTGGCAGCCGCAACATCACTTGTATCTATTGCCTCACCTGATCCAAGTTCTCTCTTAGTGGGGACCTCTATGCCTTTACCTCTTCTATGCACAATAGTAGCAGCTGCACCCATATTGGTATTAGCTGCATCATATCTATAGGGGCGGAAAATTCAGTTGGAGAGTCTTCCTCTTCTATCTACAAAGGTGTCATCTGCATCAACAATACCAATTGTGCTATCAATTGCCCCATTATCATCAATATTAGCATTTGGGATAGCATCAATAATACCATCTGTGCCAACATCACCTACATTAGCATCAATAGTAGCATTTGTGCTAGCATCAACTTCCATAACATCCACAATGCAATATGTGGCATTATCAACTACCATAGCATCAAAAATTTCATATGTGCTAGATTCAAATTTAGTAGGGATAGGCAATGTACCCTTTGCAAGTTGAATAGGCTTGACATTTGTGTGCACATCATCATTTACAACCTGCACATAAATTGCATTTTTGTCACCAATGACTTGGGTGCCAACTGTATTAGGGGTAGGGAATGTATTTTCAAGTTTAGCACGCTCAACATTTGTGTGCACATCATCATACACAACCTGCACATGAAATAAATCATCAAATCAGCAATGGCATTTGTCAACAATAGGAGGAGTAGGTAATGTATCCCCTCCCACTCAACTATAGGAGGAGTAGGTAATGTATATGTGTGCATATCATGATTCACAACCTCCACATCAGCTACAATGTTGTCAGAAATGTCATCTATGTCAGATTCTATTGTGGTAGGGATAGGTAATGTACCCTTTCCATGTATAGCAGGCTCAACATCTATTTGCACATGATCAACCTACACATTGATTGCATTAGGCACATCCATTGGAACAAGTGAAGCAGTACTAGTATTGGTGCAATGATCAATTGTATTTGTGTATGATTTCTTGTCATCATGCTCGCATGTACCTATGCACACTTTATATCTATCATGTTGGCTTGTATCTATGCCCACTGTTTTTCTATCACTTTTGACTCTATCTATGCACACAATCTTTCTATTACTTTTGGGTCTTGGATTCTTCAAATCACAGGAAGATTGAGCATGTGAATGTACTGAACCCTCATCTAGAGACACTAAATAGTGAAGGCGTCATTTGCTGGTACTTCTATTTACAGTCTCTTAATTATCTATGACAAGAAAAAGTAGAAATATATTACTAAACATGTGTAACAAACTTTTTGAAATAGTTTTCAACTTCTCGATGCAAAGAAATAAGAGACATGCCATTAACAAACTCCAACAATTAAATCAACAAGGGGCATGCATACAATAGGGGTGCAATGGAATGCACTGGCCTATTAAAGGCATCTTCTAGATGCACGTACCTATGACTAAGATACAGTTAGTGCTTTGCATTTGGATTCTTCTTCATCCTAAATGAGTCAAGGGGTATATCCATCATGGGACTTCCACCTTGTTTCTTGGGAGTCGATCTCGTGCATCCTGATATTGGCTTCTTGGCCTAGGAGGTGGAAATACTTTCTCTGCATTTGCAACGGCCTCATCCAATGCTTCACCCTTACTATCCACCCTTGGGGATGCTTTGGCACTCAACTTTGGAAAATGTGATGACTTGACTCTACCAATAGACTTCGTAGTCACGATGTCTTCAATTACTTCATGTATTGCATTCCCTAGGGTAGACTCTGCTTCACTTTCCCTATGCATCCCTGGTGTAATTAGGTCATCCTTCCTTATGGTCCCCTTTCTAGAGAAAGCATGCAGTGATTTCTCTACAAAGCAAGTTATTTACTCAATATCCCAAAATATAGAGATAAATAATTATTTTGGACCTACCAATGACTTGCATGGAGACTCTCTTTGTTGTTCTCCTCATTGATTATTGTAGAAAGATCTTCATTAATTGCAAGATATTAAATTTCCAATTGAAGGAGAACCTTAAATAGTGTTGGTTTAATCATTCACATCCAATACCTACCTGCACTTGATTCTTTCATCTCACTCTTCACCTTTAGACCAATCATATGCTTTGCTCTAGGGGAAAAAACCATGTTGCAATTTGGTGCACCACAATAGCCATAATCCGTATAGACATGATGAAAGCATAGAATATGGTACACATGGATGCCAAGAAGGGAGAATACCTCCAATATTCTAACATCAATGGGGAATCCACATCCTGCACAATAGTAGAATCCTGCAATTTCCATGTAGCTATTCATGTCATCATAATCTTTAGATGGAGGGAAAGGCTTCATCAAAGTGGTCCCCATATTAAGTGAATCCCTCTCCATGTTAACACAAAACTTAAGGTGCCCGGACCACTCTGCCACATTGGTCTTTGTTTTCATTAGGAAAAATATGAACCCCAAAGGGGCCTTGTAAGAGCAACCAATCAAATTTCAGTCAACAATAGGACATAAAAGCGGAGGCATGGATAGCCTATATCTATGTACCTTGAAACTATATCATGTAGCATATCTATGGAAAGATCTTGGCAATGCAATCCAAATGCTCTCATGTCCAACAAATTTTTAGTTAAAATGCTCAAGTTATGGTCATTCAAAAGAATGCAAAATGTGGTGGACCGTGGCCACAAGCCCATCCTAATTGGTGTAGAGAATATATTCCAAAATCATCTTTGACCCTAAAGGGCCCTTTTGGGGTTCATATTCTCCTTGATGTTGCAAGAAAAGTCTATGAAACAAAGAAAAAAAAAATAATTTAAGTCTAAATAGCCTAGCAAAATCAGAATGATAAAACACAATTTCATACACTTATAATGTAGTCAATGATAGCATTTTTTCAATTTTGTGTTGTATAGCACATAGCAGACCATGATAAGAGATAAAATTTCTACATCTACTATTGTGATACATAGCACATAGACTAATGATTATGTGATATAAGTGCTACATACGTTATGTAGTGTAGATCATAGCAGAAGGATTATCTACAATACTATACATATAACACATGCATTTTCTCTATAAGCTATAATAGCACAAGCTTGTTGTGGTATATGATATGATAAGTCCTATATGCTATATAGCACATAACCACACACACTCCAAAAAGATGAGGGCTTTATTGTGACCATATAGCATATAGATTGTGTCATTTAGCACATAGCACACATGAAAATTCTGCTCTGTAGCACATATCACAAAATCACACAAACTCCAGGGATATGTAAAGATTGTGCTATATAGCACACATCACATATGTAGATTGTGCTTTATATCACATATCACATAGAACATGGCAGTAGCACAAAGTACATAACCACACACATTCTAGGGAGATGAGGGTTATACTGTGACCATATAGTACATAGATTGTGCTATGTAGCAGATATGAGGATTGGGCTATATCACACATATCAGAAAACCTCACAAACTCTAAGGCTATGTAAACATTTTTCTATATAGCACATATCACATATGTAGATTGTGCTATATATCACATAGTACAGAGTGCATAGCACATAATGACACGTACCATATATAATAGAACCACACACACTTCAAGTCTATATTGTGAAGATATATCACACAAATATGCTATACAGCACATATTACATATGTAGCTTGTGCTATATATCACATAGCACATAACCACACACAACACAACACATAACCACACACATTCTAGGAAGATAAGTGGTATATTGTTTCCATATAGCACATATACTGTACTATATAGCACAAATCACAAATGCATTGTGCTATAAAACATACAACACATAACCACACATACTTCTGGAAGATGAGGGCTATATTATGACCATATAGGACATAGATTGTGTTATATAGCACATAGCACAAATGGATTGTGCTATACAACATACATCACACAAGCATACACTCCAAAATACACATGACCACAAAACCACATGTGAGTGAAACCACACACTCCAAAAAGAAATCAAGCACATGTAGGAGGTGAGATGTCAAGCACCTTTTCCATGGCCACTTTGGCTTGTAATTCAACAATGTTCTCTATAGTGGTACACATGAACTGCAAAATCAAATCAATCAAACATTTTTGGTCTACAGGGTCTTGCATGCAATCAATCTTCATTTGTAACTGCATGGCCAAAGTGTTTGATCTTTGAGAACCCTCATCCATATGCAGTTCTCTAACTTCATCCTCCACTTGGTTCTTGCATCCTCTAGTCTTCACTTCTTTGCATCCTCTAGTCCTCACTTTAAAACCTGGGATTTGTCCTCTGAAATATTATTTGTTGCTACAAGCACCTTATTATCCTCCTATTCTAGTTGTACCAAGCACCCTCATGTAGGCACACTTGACAATGGTACACACATACCTTCTATTTTCACTAAAGGTCTATCAGAAGCACCAATGGTTCTAGAACCTCTCCCTCTACCACTCATATGGTCTTCCCACCTCTTGATCTTTCTTTGCATATGATGTCTTTTCTCTGAGGCTTTCATTGCCCTTTCTGCAAAAACAGCCCATACAATTTGATGTTTTCCAGAAGATGAGGTGGATGATGTGCAGTTTCCCAATGCAAAGTACTTTGCAAACTGAGTCCCTACTTCATACATGAAGGTACCCTCTTGGTACACATCCCAATGTTTCCACACAATCTTCTACAAAAACTTTGATCGTTCATAGTATGCCTTCACTTTCTTTTGACTACCCTAAGTAGGCTTTGGGCATATGAAGACATTGTCTCACTGCTCCTAAGTAATGTCATTGTTCCCTGTCAAGGTACAAGGATCAGCCCCCTCCTATGGAAATCCATGCTCTATATGAAATTTTGACATACTTTTGTGTGCATAGGTGGTTTGATGCTCTTAACCAAACTACTACCTGCTTGAAGCAGGTTGTTTGAGGAAGGTGCCATGATGTAGTCTACCTAGACAAAATACAGTTAGCTCTACCTGTAATGATTTAAGTTGAGGAAGGTGACATGATGCAATCTACCTGCATAGACCTATAAGACATGGTATGACACTCATGCACAACTAAATGCAAGAGAGCAGTGTTGGGGGATGTGTGTCAAAACGTCAACCGGGAAGGCACCGTGCCTCTTGCTGTGGGAGTGAAAAAGAGAGAGAATAGCACAAACTAAAAGCTCTGGCAATCACCGTAATCATCAATTAACTGAGAAATGATTTGAGTTCAGCTTAATCAATGACCAAGGTAGGTTGTTACTAGCACTGTCACTCAGATTAACTGAAAACTAGGAGTTTAAGATCCCTTTGCAAGATTAAACGAACCGTTAACGGCTTCCTGACTTATCAAGGTCATTAATCAAGTTTAAATTGATGATGTTGATGGCAATTTCCTCCTTTTCACTCTAATTGCTTCAATTGCCCTTGAACTATGAAATCTTCAATCCTGCTCTCTCTATCATTCTTTGTGCTTCATTTACCGTCAAAAGCTTTGCAAACTATCTCTATGTGGCATTCTCTGATTTTCTAATCTTGTCCTGATAGCTCTTCTTGAGATCCTTCTTTCTTGCCTTGCGTTGCCAAAAATTTGAGCTCTGATTTCTCCTTGCCCAAAAATATTTTCTTTTCTTGCTCACCAAGTTCACGAGAGAAAGCCTTAAAGCCCTCAATAGAGAGAGAGAGAGAGAGAGAGAGAGAGAGAGAGAGAGAGAGAGAGAGAGAGAGAGATCTCCCTCATGCCAAGAGAGAGAGAGAGAGATCTTGATTTTTTTCTCCTCCCTTTCAAGCTCCTTCTTCTTCCACAGCTCCAACTTCCCCTCCTTCATTCTTACTCACATTGTCCGCTCCATGTGTGTGTGTGTGTGTGTGTGTGTGTGTGAGAGAGAGAGAGAGAGAGAGAGTTATCTTTCTCCCTTGCTTAGCTTCCGAGAGCGAGAGATAAAGCACCTTGCTCGATCTTTATCCTTCTCCTCTTCCTCTTTGTTAACACTTATTCCTCCTTCTCATGCAATTCCCCTTTGGTGTCATCCTGTCTTCTGATGCATGGTTTTTAGGACCCCTTCTGAAAATGCAATAAAGGCACAGTCAGTTGTTGGGGAGACGAGGATACTCTAGTCCAAGGGATCTCGAAAGAGAAGAAAAATCTACTTCACAAGCACCAAAGAGTAAAAAGTGCCATGGACAGAAGATACGTGGAAACGAGCTCTTATGCATGCCTACAACCTATATCTTACAGAATAGCCCATTCTAGGTGTGAATTTCTAGTGAAATTTACACGAGGATGTTCGTGTGGACTCACAGCACAGCATACTCCGTTTTCACTTTTTTACCGACAGTAAATATTTTTTACCACAGTAAATATTTTTTACCTACATTAAATATTTTTCACCTACATGGTAAATACAAATCACTTTTTACCTACAGTAACTTTTTTTACCCATGGTAAATATTTTTTACTGCACCATAAGTATTTGGTAGGTAACAGTTCACTGTTACTAGAAGCAATGATTGGGCATCAACAATGCAGTTACAGGAGGAGAAAAGGAGAAAATCTTATGGTAAAGGTGAGTCAACAGGGATAAAGACTTTTGAGTTGAAAAGAGACATGCTGATTTTTTCAAAGAACACATGTCAAAAGAAGCCATGGTTGAGGATTTTTTGAGAATTTGATATTCAGGAGGACCCAGCTGCCACCCCCCCCCCCCGCAGGTCCCCCCTGACATGTGCAGAACCTCCAGTTTCAACAGCCACCTTACCTGCTCTTAAATGCTGGTCAAGGCCTTATCCCCATGTGTCACAATCAGAAAAATCAGCATTTATCCTCCCCTCTCACATCACTCTAGAGAATATCTTGATGGTGACATATCAGGTGACCTCAATCTGTTGACCACCCTAAGAAAAAAGTAACCCCAATCAGCGGATTTAAGCATGTTTATCCCTAATCCTAAACCCTCTCAGAAACCTATATAAGGAGGCCTTCTCTCACTCAAAAACAACACTTCACCAAGCAACGAAGCTATGACGACATTGCTCACAACGAGGAGCTATGGGTGGAGCTCTACTCTCTCTCCCTCTAGTATGCTACATTACTAGCCCTAAAACCTAAATAAGGAGTCTTCTCTCATGCTCCATGGCCACCATCCTCGCCATCATTCTCTAAGGTATTGATGTGTTGCTAGTAGGATCATACCTACTTGCTGGGTTGATTGTTTTTGACAAGGGATTATGCCATCCTAGGCTTGCTTCTCTATATCCTTGTTATGTATGATCAGATGCCGTTGTATTGTTAAGTGATGTCTTGTGTATATATATGCTACATAAGGTCCCTAAGCTTCGTTTCTATGTGTTTTGCCATATGTTTTGATGCCATCATAATGCCAGAAGTCTCACTTGCCTATGTGCACTATGTGTGAGGTCCCTAAACCTCTTAATTTAGGGTGGTGCCCCCTTTGTGTTCTTTGCTTGTTTGCATGAGGCGTGGTTTGTGGAGTGTGCACGAGTACAGAGGCCACCCGATTGCACTGCTCTTTTTCCCGCTATCATCTTCTTGCTTCAAGGTCCACACACACACACACACACACACACACACACAGAAAGTTCTCTCTAGAGTTTTCCTCCTTCTCCCTGCTTCCTCCTCTTTGAAAACCCTTCCTCTTCTTTGTCCTCGCTTCACCACAAAACTCCCTTCTTCGTATTTATATCACCCCCCGTTACCCTATTTTAACAACGATGGCACCATCGTTGTGGGAATAGGGTCTATGACCTGGTAGTCGGGGGTGGCGAGTTCGCAAAAATGTACAAGGTTGGTGTCGAACTAGGGTGACATGGCGAGCCGAACAGTTTTCCTTCCTGCTCATCGCCGTCCAAACACCAAAGCACCCATCACAAGCTTCTCTCTCTCTCTCTCTCTCTCTCTCTCTCTCTCTCTCTCTCTCTCTCTCTCTCTCTCTCTCTCTCTCTCTCTCTCTCTCTCTCTCTCTCTCTCTCTCTCTCTCTCTCTCTCTCTACCTGTGCCACCTCTACTCCTTCTCCCCCCCCCCCCCCCCCCCCCCCCCCCTCCTCCCCCACCCACCCATCCACACTCATTAACCCCCTTGGGAAGCCATGCCCCTTGGCCTTTGGTGATTATGGACAATCATGCCCCTTGGTCTTTGGTGATTATGGGCGGTCCTTTCCATTGGGCTCATGGACAGCCGTTTGGCCCCCTTAACTCTGTTGGGCGGCCATGCCCCCTTTGCCTTTGATGATTATGGGCGGTCGGCCCCTTAGTGCACCACAATTTGCATACATAGTAACCAAGTCACCATATTTGGCGTACATATCGGGCAAAGCGTTGTTGAGTGTGACATACCAGCCAAAGCATCCAATGACTCACTATATCATCGTGAATTCTACTACCCATATCAGCATCTCAAATAATGCCACATGATTTTATGATGCATGCATAGGTGATTGCATTTGCCAAAATGCATTCCCTTTGCATTCCGTTAAAACTACCATGTGCTTCTTTGCCACAACCATATAGGGCATATCTTGATTTCAATGTACTACATAAGATGACAATCATTGTCACCAAATTCAAGCATTAATTTCTTATAGCTCTAGACTCCAATTAGCAATTTGTAAATCCCTTTAGACTTCACTCGTCATATAGTCTCCATACAAACCCTTACTAAGCTTTAAAATTTCCAGATGGAACACCAACCAAGCAGACCAGACTGATATGGAACTGGCCCCCAGTGAAGTTTAATATGGCCTTATCTTGGTAACCGTAACTTCGATTGTTGATATGAAAAGATGGACGTGCTCCTCAAGGTGAGCACTTTAGCCCCATGAATTCACTTCATTTCTATTCCCTCAGCTGCAGTTGTCCAATCTGGCACGGGTCTGCATCAACTCAAACTTCAAACTGACATAACTTCCTTACCGTAGCTCCAATTGACGAGTCGTAAAGACAAGCCGGTAGAGCACTTCAACCACTAGAGTTAGGATCATAATCTCCCATCTATAATCACTTCAAGCATACTCCTTTTTAGCATCATCAAGGCATATGTTGGCCCTTTAAAGCCACATCTGACATACATTACTCATAAAAGTAGTTTGCTACCAAGCCCTGAACACTGATCAATAATCTTGTAAACTTTAAAAAAGCTTGATGTGCATCTTCTTGGTATCTTTGTTAGCATGGTAGCAAATCTGCACGACAGCGGAGTATGGAATTCATGAGCTCATTCACCTACTTTAGATTGCATTACCAGATTTGATATAAATTGGACTCCGTTGAAATAGAGCCACATGTAGTATAGAGCTAGTGAAACATATGCAGCAATCCGAGTACCCTTGCAGAAGTGCATGTGCATGCAGTGTGTATATAGTGAGACATACCTTGTTCAACGACCTGTATAATAGGAGAAGCCCGTTGCCACCTCCTTCAAGAACTCCAATTGTCTCGTCACATGTCAAGCATAGTAGAAGCATGGGTATCTTTGAGGAGAGTAATAGGCATGGTATTCAAGAATGATGGCATCACAAGTAGCACAGAGAGAGAGAGAGGGTAGGTATTCAAGGCTAAGCTCACGTTCACTATTTTCTCTCTCAAATGTATATCAATGGCCTTGTACTATGCTATTTCATGATATTCTACATATATCTTTCCACCTATTCATGCTTTCACCCATGTAGCAAATCATGGGACTCATGGCTACTATTTTGTAGCAGCAATATTCAAATGAATTATGAGCCAAATTTTGGCTATTGGTTGGAAAACCAAGAACTAGGAACTGCAAGAATACGTAGAAGGTGAATTGGGTGGATTTCAAGAGCAAAATAACACAAAAATTCAAGTATCATAGTCAACAATGGGAGAAAGGGAATTTGAAGAGATAGAAAGATGGAAGCAAGAGATGATGTAGAAATTGGCTCTTGAAAATGAAAAATGATTAGTTTTTTATAAGCAAAGATTTTTTTATGGCTATCATTGAGTAGGTTACTTAGAGTGCTACGAAGAGGAGCTTGAGCTACAGAGAGTGCGAAAAGAACTTTTATATTTTGTTGAGCGAGTCCAGGAGCTTCAACAATAAAATTTGCATAGCTGAAGCAAGTTTAAAGCTGTTGTCATCCGAGAATGATGGGATCCAAGAATGTATGAAGATGAAAAGGATTGTGTTATTGTGCCTACTTACTGATGAGGGCTGAGCTTGAGACTGTTATTAATGAGTGCTTTCTTGAGGATGAAAGGCTACTACAAGATAAATATGATGATGAGGTTGTCAAAACTTTCTCTTTGCAAAGCTTGAAGTTGTGGATTTCTTACCAACAGCTGAAGTTGAAGACTTACAAGGTTGGGAAATACATAAAGATATGAAGATTTTTGATACACATGAGGACTTACAAGGTTGCGAAAGGCATGAGGATTTATAGGGTTTGTATACACATTATGAGACCCACCGGAATTTCCTTGAGGATTCTCCACCCTACCACTCATAACCTAGGCCCTTGGCCATCCATACTTAGAATCCTTTGTCCAAACCTAGTAGGCGGCCCTTGGCATGGGTCCATGAACCCCCTGGGTTTGACCTTGGCATTACATTACTTCCCCGTTGAAGATTCATTTTTGTACTCAAAAACAAAAAGTGGTGATAGCATCATAAAGAACACTAATGTTTTTGACAACTTGGCATCCTTATTAGATCCATCTATCCTTTTGATTGGAACACACTGTCGTGCTGTGATAGGTACATAGTGGAAACAAATGCTACAAGATCTATCTTGGTACTTTTTAGATAAATAAGTATATTTCCCATAATGTACATATACATATCAAAAAATAATAATCATCGTTCTATCTCATGCTAATATTTATCTCAAGGGTAACATATTCTTACTTTATCATTAGATAGTACTATGGGAAAAAGCGTCAATAGCTCCGTCTCTTTAACTTGGGAAAAAAAGAATTAGTTCTTTCTTTCTCCTATCTCATTATCATCTCACACCCTACCTAGATCCTATTTCTAGGGTAAATTCCAATATATATATATATATATTCTATGTATTTGTCCTATATTTTTTTTTAATAGCTACTAGGAAGGAATCAAGTCCTACTAGGACACTAGCTTGAATGATTTTCAAAGATACACCTATTTTAATGCATTATTGCAAGGATGATCACAAAACTTTATCAAGGAGCAATGTCATTCTTTCATATTACATGAGGTGCCCATTGGAATCAAATGAAAGTTTAGGCTAAGGGGACCACAAGAAGACTTTTACTACCAAAAATGTATCCTATTTTGATGGTTTTTTACACAAGGTTCCAATCTGAATTCAAAAAAGTCTATTAAATGGGGATTGTAGCTTATGAGCTGAACTATTTGACTCTATTTTTACTTTTTTATTTGGAGCAATGGCTGAGAAGATATGATCAAAATTGTGGACCCCAATCTGCCCCATCTTGCATGGATAGCCCATTTCAAACTTTGTCAATTCCTGTTCACACTGGCTCTTCTCTTTTTGGTGTAGCCATTGGGGGTTCCCTTCACCTATAAAAGGGAACCTTTTATTTATTGAAAACCATTCATGAGGTAGTGAGAGGATTAATATCTAATTGTACTTAGCCATAAACATAAGCCTAAGCCTACACTTGCTCCTAGAGGAAGACTAGCCAATCTTGTAAGCTATCCTTGGAAGATCAACTATAATCAAAGAAGGTCTTGAACGTGGTGCATCAATCAAGGCTTGAAGTCTTCCCTTTTTTTCTCCCTCCATCAAAATTGTGAATAACTCCATCAAGATTACTTTGATATTTTGTTGGTATCTTGTTGTTTTCTTTTTCATCTCTAATCTAACATATATATATCTAATTTCATCTCCCTAACCATATCTATTTCTCTCACTCTTAGAAATACATTTTCTCTATAAATTCTAAATTCTCCTTGCTACTGCTATATCTCTCCCCGTAGTATCCTTACTGCGTATGGGCAAGAATAGGGCTTTGGAGGGAAAATTCTCTTCTCTTCTCTTCTCTTCTCTTCTCTTCTCTAATATCTACATTTTTCACATACTAGAGTTATTCTAGATGAATAATCCACATGATGTGAATTTCTATTGCTTCCACTCTATGCAATCTATTGAAATAAGCGTTTGGATTAGCCATAAAATACACTTTCAACAATGTATAGTGTTTCTCTTTGGTATAGAAAGGCTCAATGATCATACTACTCCTTATAGACTATAACTTTTCTTTTGACATAAGTGTAGTTCTCTTGCTATGAATCAAGAGCATTTGTACACATAATTTATCCCAATCACTACACAAAACATATATGTTATGGTAAGCACAAAATTACAATTCCAAAGAATAATTCGTACCCTGCTTCTGGTCAATAAAAACTAAATGCCATTAACTCATCTATTAACCATTTCATATTACCCATGGTACGATATGACCATAGCCTTGATGTTTCATCTTTGTGAACTATTTGATCTTCTCTTTTGTGTTCTTTCTTTGTGTGTGTGAGTGCAAGAGAGAAAGAGTGGGGCTTCTTTGATTGCACTTCCTTTCAAACCCTAGACTTCATGGCATCTATGGTATAACTCCTTCATATAGTTTTTGGATTTGTCTCACAAACTCTCACAATTAAAAGCCCGGTGCTTTCCTAGCAAGACTGCAAACTTTTCAACATATTTTTGGTGAACCCGATGCAAATCTGCCAGGGTGAGAGTTTGTGGGTAATCATGGGTGATCATGTGGAGCAAGAGGGTATGCAATTTGACCCAACAATGCAAATGTTTTAAGCATTTGCAATGTTCATGCAACAACAACATGCCACTAAAAAAGGCGAGATTTCAGCAATCAAATCCATACAAGCGATTGTCAACATAATGGGTCAGTTAAATGGCAAAGATGTAACTAAGTACTTGTGCGAGTATGTGAAGGAGATGGAGCTGCATTGCGTGTCATAAGGTGAGATGATTCAAAGCTTTGAGCTAGTTGTTGCTCGAGAAATTAGGAAACATGTTAGGTCAATAAAAGATGGGCATGGGAGAAACTCGGAAGAACTCAAAGTAGCTTTAAAGGAGGAATAATTCATAGAGGACTCTGAGAGAGTGACCAAAAGGATTCCTAGAATGGGTAGTCAAGCCAGAGCAAGGACTAAAGACCGAGTGGAATGAGGTTGAAGGTGTTGTCTCACTGCTTTCCAAATGGCAAAGAAGAAGGGACAAGATGGTAGTAAACACTACAAGTCCTTCCACCTCAACTTCTGACAAAATGGTAAATCCTACTTTTATAGCTCCTAAGTTTGATGAGTCTATGCTAGATGCGCCTGTGAAGGGAATGCCTGACTTGAAGGTGAAGCTTGCAAAGCTTGAAGAAAAATGCCAACCATCAGGGTCACTTTCTAAGCAAATACAAGTTCCCAAAGAAGGTTTTGTTAATAGATTTATTTGGTGTGATAGTATGTACACACCATGTAATAAGGGATTGTGATAGTTTTAGTGATGCTTTGACAAAAGATGTTTTCTTTTTTAAGGATGGTAAATCCACTTAAGAGAGACAAGTCTACCCTTGAGAACTAACTTTTGGAAGGGGGAATGCAAACCTTAGTTGAAGATATGGCGACTAACCATGCCACCTCTTTAGTTGAGTCAACAACTTATGGAGTAAAAATTGAGCATCTTAGTTACAAAGAGGTGAGTGACAGTCATGGTCGATTTTGGCCAAATTTCATGCAATTATCTAAAAAGGGAAAGCTTACAAAAGAGATTCTACATGAAGTAGGTGATTTCATACATCTAGAAACATGGTGGAGTGATCCAATGGATTCAATGTCTATCCATGCCTACATTACAAACTGCCAAAGCCATGAATCCATTGTAGAAGAGAAGCATAGGCGTGAAAATGGTCATGAAGGGCCTTCTAAAAGAGCTACAAGAAGTGGAGGGAGGAATGATGTAGCACCTTTGCAAGTACCAGCAACACAGGAGGCACCTTCACCAAAAGTGACCATGGAGGAATCTACAACAGGGAAGAAAAAGGAGCCAACAATAGGTAAGCCTAAAGGACCAACTTACAAACTACAATCTGACATTAATCTTTCTATAGACTCGAAGAAAGTTCTAGAGGAGAGGATTTTGAATAGAAAGGTTCAGTTTACTTTGGGGGAGCTACTTGGCATAGCCAAGTGTGAATTCCATGAAGAAATTATTGACATCATCAAGAGAAAGAAGAAAACACTTGGAGAGCCTATTCGCCCACAAGTTGAAGGTGATACTATGAAGACACAAGGAGTACAACTACATGCTAAAGAAGGTGATGGAGCTATGGTGGTATGCTACAAGTCTTCTTGGAATGTAATGCAAATGAAATTTGATGATGATGGAGAAGAGTCTCAAAGTATTCCTAGGAGCCACTATTCTAGAAGCCATTAGACAGGTGCTACTACAGAGACAGTGATCAAGGTAGGTGATCTTGAAGAACCATTTGTTTCCTTAATTGACCATGGCTCTAAAATAAATATAATGTCAAAAAGTATTTACAACAAATGCAAATGGCCAATGGACTTAGAACACGCCAGAGTGGCAAACAATTCATCAGGTGAATTGTATGTAGCATGTCCAAGTGTAAAGGTGACAATAGGTGATGTAAACGTTGAGAAAAAATTCTTTATACAAGACACATCTTCATATCATCTTATCCTTGGACAACCCTAATTGCAAGAGTTTGAATGGAAACAAAGGTAATGGATGATGGTTCAGCTTATACCAAGATACGAAGCAATGTTGTTCAATTTCTCACAGTTTTTGTAAACCATGAAAGAAATCGCGACAACCTCAAAGATCATCCTCTAGCAAAGCTGAGAAAAGAGTTTCATGACCATAGGGAAATAATGAATTTTGGCCAAGTACCATTGTAAAGCGGGATTGCATGACGTGTAAAGCAGGATCTTGCCTGATCCAAAAATAAGTGAGATTTCTCAATGGGCTCCTTGGTAACAAGGAATGGATTAGTATGTTTTAAAAAACTTGAAGATTTGAAGAGATGTGAGAGGTAGTATGTACATAATGTACAAATAGGCATGAAAGAGAGTGGGTTGCTAGAACCTATTGAAAATGTTTTGGGTTTGTGTGAGAAAGTTTCTTTTGTAGATACTATGGGTGAGCTTGATGCTATAGTGGATAGTTTGCATCTTGAAAATGAAGTTGTGAAAGTATGCTCTATGGAAATGTATCAAGTCATAGAAGCCTTTAAAGAAACCGATGTTTTAAGCAAATAGTTGGACCAAAAGTCCATGTTGAGACTAAATACAAGAGTGTAGCAAAGAAGGTGAAGCCAGTAGCTTCATCCTTACCACCCAACAACAGGGAAAAGATTGAGTAGGCTTCTTTAAAACCAATTTTGGGGAATCCTAAAAATATTGGGCACACCTTCACAAAGTAGTTTTTTCAAGAGTTGCAGATTGGTTGCGAGGAGTTTCTAACATAGGATGAGACAAAGTGCTTTAAACAAATGCGTTCAAAGCATGGTAAGGATTTTTCATTTAAGCCACATGAGATTGGATATGTTGATCCTTCTATTGTAGCTCCTATGGTAATTTTTACAATACCTCATGTGCCTCGGAATTTACAACTTATTTCGATTCCAAAGGCTTGTTTGCCCAAGTTAGTAGAGCTATTGAATGAAAAGATCAAAATGGGGATTTTGGAGCCTTCTTGTGCTCCATACTCAAACAGTGGTTCACAGTTCCAAAGAAGAATGGTTCTCTACGCTTCATCCAAGATATGCAACCAGTGAACAAGGTGACAATTATAAATGTAGGTACATGTCCGATTGTGGATGAGTTTGTAGAGGCGTTCGCAAGGAGGGCAATCTACTCAATGGGGGACCTCTACTCAGGGTATGATGAGTTTCAACTTGTAATAGAAAGCAGATACTTGACAACCATGAGGACACCTTTAGGTTTGGTAAGGATGTGTACCTCGCCGAGCTGCAGGGAGCAACCAACTCGGTTGCACATATGATGAATGGATGAATAAGGTCTTACGTGACTTTATTCCTCAAACCACAATGCCTTTCATTAATGATTTTCCTATCAAAGGATGTAAAGAAAGTGGGAAAGATGAAGCTTTGGATCTCAGGAGATGTTGCAGGTTTGTGGAAAATCACATAAATGATTGTGATATAATCCTGTCTAGGCTGGAAGAAGTGAATCTTCCTTTTTCAGGGAAAAAGTCTATGTTTGGTTTCAATGAAGTGCTCATTGTGGGGCATATGTGCAGGCCATAGGTAGGAAACCTTGTCCAAAAAAGGTAGATGCCATCCAAAGAATGAAAGAAACATGCACTAGCATCACTGAGGTTAAAAGGTTTCTGGGAGCATGTGTTTTTTGTATTATTTGGATTCCACATTATGCACATGTAGCTGATCCTCTTTATCAATTGCTTAAAAAGAATCAAAGTTTAAATGGACAGAAGCACATGTAAAGCGATGAAAAAGCTAAAGGAGTTGCTCCAGTCAACCAACTTTGAGAAAGGTAGACTATGAGTGTCAAAGGTCAGTAATTGTGACAATAGACACCAGTCCTACAAGGGCAAGATGACAAAGGACACATGTATCTGGTGTGATTTGGATCAAAGAGAATGAATGCTCTCCAAAGAAACTATCCACAAATAAAGAGATATCTATGGGTATGGTTACAACCTTGAAAAATGAGAACAAGTACCTAATTGGTGCATGTGTGTTTGTAGAAAAAGATTTTCTACCACTTCTTGGGATGACTACAAGCTTTTTGACATGAGACATTGCTATGTGAAGTGGTTTGCCTACATTAAGTCCTTAAATCTTGAGTTTAAGCACGTTACAAGTAAAGATAATACAGTGGCAGATATGCTAACGAGGGCAAGGTATGAAGATGAGTCACAGATGATTGACAAGGGAGATGATGTAGGCACAAAGCTCTATTCTATCTCTCATGTCAAAGGTAACAATGTCTACACATGACTAATCCACTTGAATTGTTCTTGAAAGAGCTTTATGAAGGTGATTGTCTTCTTATAGGAAGCTACTTGAGTACTCTAGAAAAACAGGATGATTGGTCTAAACAAGAATTCAAGAGGATACATAGGAAAGCATATGGGTACTTTTTTGAGGGATGGTTACTTGTGGAAGCATCCTAAACAAAAGGGTGCTATGCCACAAAGGGTTATATGTAAAAAAGAGACTCAAGTAAAGCTCATGCAAGAGTTTCATGAGAGTCTATGGGCTGGACACAGGGTGTGTGAGCAACCTTCTCCAAGTTGAAAGAAAAATATTGGTAGAAGGGTATTAAGTAGTATCTCAATTTGTAGAGTCGTGTGTAGCTTGTCAAATGTATTCAAATGTTTGACACCGTGATGGATTGCACCCTACATATCCACTAGCCATGCACTACAAATGGGTTGTGGCTCTAGTCACAATGCCTTTAGGACTCTGGAAGATGAGATACTTAGTTCTTGCACGAGAGGACCTAACTAACTAGGTTGAAGATCAAGCAATAAGAGCTAAAAACATAAAGATTTATGAACATTCCTTCTTGATGAGGCATTTACCATTATGGTTGTGTGGGGAAGATCACCGCAGATAGAGGTGAGTTGGATGTCTTCCAGATTAGGAGTCAAGCTTTCTCTTACTATAGCTTACAACCCTGAAGAAAATGGAGAGAGTGAAAGAGGACATCATCCTTTCATCAACGCTTTGGCCAAGGCTTGCAAAGGAAGAGTTGGTGAGTGACCAAAACTGTTTCCATATGCTTTATGGGCTAATCATACAACACATAGCTCAGTAACTGACTATATGCCAGCGGAGCTAATGTATGGTTGACAGCTAGTGATGCTGATTGAGGATACAATTCCCACATGGAATGTAATACCTTGGCAAGAGGGGCTTAGTAGGGAAGATCCAAATGAAAAAATAACAATAGATGGTGGTGTTTTAGTGTCACAAAACCAATGGATATTTGATCAAATAACTACCATAGTCTACCCCAGAAAAAGTAGGCCTATGGGTGTAGATCGTAGATTTAGAGAACCAAGAGATGTTGTATTTTGTGATCTTGTATCCGACCCGCCCATGGTGCATAGAATGTTGTTATAGGAGTGTAAATTTCCTTGTATATATTAGTTTTCTTGTATCCGTCATTGTATATACCTTGAGTTTTTTGGAATACTGTATGTTTTGCTATTGGAATAAAGATTAGTGGATTTACTGTTTGATCATTGGAATGTGAATGAAGTGCCAAATTTTTTGTAATAATTAAAGTAGAGAAAAATTAAATAAACACTGAACTCCCCAAGTTAATCATATGGTAATCCTCGCACAAATAGCCTGTATACTGTTACACAAGAAAAGAAACTACTACTAAAGCAGGTCCAGCTCCCTGTCTTTAAGGGACAAGGGCCCAATCTAGAGTAGGATGCAGAAGCATGGTTAGAGGCTATGGATGATTATTGCATAGCCACAGGAACTGCTCACGAAAACCAAACGGTGTTGGGTATGTTGAGTCTCAGTGGGGATGCCAAGCTGTGGTGGAAACAACACTATAGAGATAATCTCACTAATAAACCAACTTGGGAGAAGATTAAGCGGGCCATTATAGAGTGTTATGTTCCTCCTACTCACCAAGCCATTAAGATGAATGAATTCTTTGGTTTACACCCGTTAGAACTTTCAATGGAGGAGTAATATACAAAGTTTGTATCTTTACGACGTTATGCTCCTCAGATGACCATGGAACAACAAATGCCCAACTTTTTCAAGGTCTCAACAAACCCTTGAGCACATGTCTTGAATCCATAAGACCTATATCAATCCAAGATGCCCTTCCTAGGAAAAAACCTCTTGCAGCAGCTGAAGGAAACAACCCCACCATAAACTATTCCAACTATAGTAATTATAGAGGAAGATCTAGAGGAAATTTTAACCAAGGAAATCAATGACATACAATAACTACTGCAAAAACTCTGAATCAAACTTTCTCTGATGTAAGATGTTATGAATGTGGTCAAATGGGAGACTACAAGCGCAACTGCCCCGAATAATTAGACCCTAGAGCTACAACTAGGCCTAACTGCCAACCTCAAGTCAACCAGGGTAACTTACAAAGAGGAGGACGTGGCGGGAGGGGAGGAGGAAGAGGAAGAGGAGCCCAAGATTATGTAAAATTAAGAGAACATACTCTAATGAATGAGACAGATGAAAAAGCAACCTTGGTTTTCCGCAATTGACAATCCTGGAGTGCACCAGCAATATGCGGTCATTCAAACTACTGCAAGCGGACAAGGTGAGAAGTTTGAATTACTTATAGATTGTGGTAGCACCCATTCTTTTCTTTCTCCAAAATGTTTAAGGAAGCTTAAGTTGAATTAGTACCCAATCAAAAAAATGTTAGTGGAATTAGCCAACGGAAAAGAAGTCCTTTTCTCAACATTCAACCGGAAAAGTAGAATTTGAATTATGAGGAGTTTCTACCTCATCTTACTTCCGCACCCTACGTGTTGGAATCTACAATGGTATCTTGGGAATGGATTGTCTAGTAAAAAATCAAGCACACACTCACTGTGCCGAAGGTAGCCTATCCTTTAGGAATGAACTAGGGGAGGAGACTTTAACTCAAGGACATAATGAGAAGCCAAAAGCCCATCTAGCTAAGGCTAGTAGACTTACTAAAGCTCTACGCAAGGGACAACAAATCTTCATGGTCAAAATAACCAAAGGCAAAGATTTAGGGGCCAACCAACTTCCATAGTGGCTTAAGAAATTTTTATATGTATTTCCAAAGGAGCTCTCAAATTTACCTCCCCCAAGGGACATAGGCCATGAGATAGAAATTTTTCGAGGTAGTGAACCTATTTCCAAAAGACATTACAAAATGTCTCTACCCGAAGCCATAGAACTCAAGGACGAGCTTCGGCAACTAATCGAGAAAGTATTTCTCCATGGGGAGCACCTGTTTTATTTCAAAAAAATAAGCATGGATCCTTACACCTATGCATAGATACCAGGCCTTAATCAGGTATCCGTAAAAAAACAAGTATCCTATCCCTCGCATAGACGCGATTTTGGTGGACAGATTTCATGGGCCAAAATGTTCACAAAAATTGATCTCAGGTCATGGTATCATCAATTCTGGATCAAAGAAGCAGACGTATACAAGACTGCATTCAACACTCGATATGGGCACTATGAGTTCATAGTCATGCCCTTTGGCCTTACAAATGCACCAACAACTTTTAATTAGCTCATACAAGATATATTTCTAGAATATCAGGATGATTTTGTTCTAGTATTCTTTGATGATATATTGGTATATTCTAAAGATGCTAAGGAGCATGAGGAACATGTATGCAAGGCCTTGAGTATTCTTTGACAACATCAATTATATGCCAAGATGAGCAAATGTGTCTTTTGCACTCCTGAAGTCAGCTATCTTGGATTAATCATATCTTCTAAGGGGATGTCAGTGGACCCTGCAAAGGTTACGGACATTATAGAATAGCTACAACCCAAAACTATCAATGAAATTAGAGGGTTTCTAGGTATTATACAGGGTGGTATAGAATATTTGTCAAAGATTATGCACTCATTGCTGCACCCTTGACTCAGCTACTCAAGAAATCCTCTAAGCTTATATGAAAGAGATAACAAGAAGATTGTTTCCAACAACTGAAACAATAATTCATCTCTGCTCACGTACTCAAGCTACTCAATTTTACTCAAGATTTTGAGGTAGTAACAAATGCAAGTGGACTTGTTGTAGGAGGGGTCTTAACACAGGAAGGCCGACCAGTTTCCTACACTTCCAAAAAATTAAGGCTTTGTGAATTAAACTATCTAACTCATGACTTGGAATTATTAGTTGTTATTCATTCCCTCAAGTTATGGAGACATTATCTATTGGGATGCCAATTTGAGCTGATCACTGATCACCAAAGTCTAAAATGGATTTTTTTCCAACCAACCCTTAACATGAGACAAAGACACTAGATACAACTTCTTCAAGAATACAATTTCCAAATAAAATACAAACCCGGAAAGGAAATTGTGGTTGCGGATACCCTTTGCAAAAAAGCCTTCCTTGGAGCCATCTCCATGGCCAACAATCCAATATGTGATAAGGTGAGGGAATGCTCACACAGAAAGATGAAGTCTATCTTCAACTCATTCAAATTCTCAGCCAGGAAGATGCAACTGGAAAATAAAAAGCCCTAGTAAAGGATCATTCTATGGAGGATGGCCTTCTATACTACAGATATCGACTTTACATTCCTAAGGATACCTCCCTAAAGTAGTTAATTCTTCATGAAGGTCATGATATTCCAGTATTGGGGCACATGGGGTATGCAAAAACTCTTAATACCTTGAGGAAAAGATACTTTTGGACAAGAATGAAGAGGGATGTACTTTGATACATCAGACATTGCCTCTCTTGTCAGAGAATCAAGGCCGAACGAGTAATGATGCTAGGAAAGTTGCAACCCTTAGACATACCTCAAATGAAGTGGGAATTAATTAGCATGGATTTTGTCACAAGCCTTCCCACAGTTCAAGGAGGGCATGATTCCCTAATGGTAGTTGTGGATATGCTTACTAAAGCCTCCCATCTAATACCAATAAAAACCACTTATACAGCCTCGAATATAAGCAAGATCTTTGTTAAGGAGATCTTTGGACTATATGGACTTCCAAAGATAATGATGAGTGGCAGAGATGCAAAGTTCACTTACAAGTTTTGGAAGGCTTTCTTTGAACATTTAGGAACACAACTATGCTTTAGCTTGGCATATCATCCTCAAACAGACAGACAAACAGAATAGGTAAACCAAGTAATTGAAGATATCCTTCAAGATTATTGTAGTAGAGAACCCCGTAAGTGGATTCAATTTCTTCCCTTGGTAGAATTTGCCTATAACTCCTCTTTCCATAAAAGCATTGGGATGTCACCTTTCAATGATCTATATGGGCATGAATGCATATCACCATTGAATTTTTTTGACCCCTACTATAAGGGTGGAAGCCTCAAAGATAATGCTTGAGGAAATGGAAGCCCAGACCAAAGCCATATGACAAGATATTCAGGCGGCTAAGGATTGTCAAAAGCATTATACAGACCTTCAAACAAGGTTTTTCTTTGAGTACGTTTAAAAAGAAGAAACCTATCTTTGGGAAAATTCAAAAAGTTTAGTCCTAGATATTGCTGTCCTTATGAAATAATCAAGGTCCTTAGTGATTAAGCCTACAAATTAGTGCTGCCAGAACACATGAAAGTTCATGATGTATTTCAGGTCAGCCTAGTAAAAACCTACATCCCAAATCCCTACCATGCGCTGGGGGATGAACAAATTATAATGCACCAACAAGGAGTGTTGGAGCTTCAGCCAGACTATATCCTGGAAACTATAGAAAGAAATCTTAGAAATAGAGTAATCAGGGAACATTTCGTAAAGTGGAAAGATTATCCCACTGAGGATGCCACTTGGGAAGATGAAACCTCTCTTCTCAAAGACTTTCCCAAATTCGGTTGAGATGAGGGCATCTCAAATTCTTAAGTTGGGGTGATTGTAAGGTCTCCACCTTTCTAGCTGTCGGGAATGAACTCAAGCTTTAAAAGAAAGCATTGGTCATACAACCAAGTAAAAACACTATCTCAAAAGCAATAAAAAATGGTATTTTTGGAATCTTAAGCACAACAAACTCCTGGCTAGAAATTTCCAAATTTAAATTCGGACAAAAACTTACCCCACTAGTCCCTCCAAAAGATTCAATGTAAATTAAATTATTAAAAAAAATTGAATGGTTGTAGTAATCATTTAAGCATAGAATTTACTAAAGACCTTGTAGATATTTTCCCTAGATATTCATAAAAATAGCCAAAAAAAAAGACAAAAATTACAAGGTTGATTTTTTAAAATCATGCAAGCAGTGGGAGGAGATTGTGGGACCTGCCAGGGATAGGAATAGTAGTAGATGGTGCCTTCTTGAAGCCTTATAACAAAATTATGGGAGCTTAGAAAAACCTCAAGGAAGCTACGATTAAGTTATCTTGTCCATATAAGCAATTAAGAAATTACTAGGTCAAGAAATTACCCTCTAGGATTATAAATTTAACCTTGATTGGGTTAACGGAAGAATTGGATTGAATATGAAGGCTAAGTCAAGCTTTTGGATGATTTACCTAGTAATTAGATGTCCTTTTTTATAAGGATAAGAGGTCTTGGCACCCAAAAGGACCCAAGCCAATCCTCCTTTCGATGATGAGGGTAGTGTTCCTAAACGAACTAGAGTATCGCACGACGACAAAGCGGGGCCTAGTAGTAGGCCCACTGAGGGGAGCGTTCAGGCCCTTGCGCTACAACAAATGCCTAATTAGTCCCAAGTGGGTCTTTGCTATAATTAAGTCTAAATAATTAAAGTTTTTCTTTAATTAACATTGCATATTTAAAGAGGAAGTAAGGAATTAGAAAAAGTAAACCTGGCCAAAACGGAAGACATCTTCCAAGAAACCCAGAAGAACTTTTTTGTAAATTAGGAAGGAAATGTGTGGGATAAGGCTGATTTACTTGGGAAAGAATTCTTGGTCATCCTTAAGACAACTTGTCTCAAGACACCTCTAATTCCTTGGAATATTTTTACTTCAGGTGATGAGTAACGATGGCTCGTCATCCATGGATGAGTTGGTTCTCCCCATGTACGTGGCGTGTGTACCTCCTACATGAGTATGTTTGTGGATACTACTTATAGGATATCGTTTTTATCTTAGGGAACAGCTCGCTTGTATGGACAACTGGTTTGGCGTATGGGTGTCCCAAACTTTTGGGTGATGGGTTTCCATCCTACTTATAAATAAGGAAGGGTGTTGTTTGTTTCACCCATGTATAGGTGTACTTGAGACAAGTGGAGTACGTGAGACAAGTGGAGTACGTGTCAGGACTTTTCAAGATATATTATAAGTGATTGTACCTTGTCTTAAGTCTAAAGATGTTTGTTTTTTAAAAGAATGATTTCAATACTAATTTCAATGTCTTCTCTTAATGAATAATTGTGATGAAAAGTTAAAAAGGAATCCATTATTTTAAGTGGTAAAACACGTGTGGTAGTAATTAGAAAACAAAAGGATCATTTGTGAGTGCGGGGTAGTAAGTGGGGACCAACTAAGTTTTCAATCGTGGACGGGTGGACCTGATTAATTGGGTACTATCCATTCTCATGCACTAAAAGCCTTAGCCCAAATTGTTGAAGTTATAGGGATGAAACAGTCTTAGATTCTTAAATGTTGTCTTGTTTCCGCTATGAGACAAGACTAGGTCTTTCTTGTAGGGCTATAGACCCAATCCATTGTCAATGGTAAAGGTCTATTCCCTGGATTTTTCTTATTTAGAGACTCTGACTTTCAATGGGCCTAGAGACCTATCAAAGATCCTATCCCAATCTTGGTCTTGGTGGGTTGGGGGATCTTACAAAGCAAGAGCTTACTCCTTACCCCCGTTAGCCCTATCAAGCAACCAAGGTACCATTCATACAAAATACATCTACCCCACCCCAACTGCCACCACACTTTGTTCCTATGAATTCCCTTCCATTCACTCAAAGTGGAAGGAAAATTTAGTGCTACAAGTGCCTACACTTTGTTCATAAGAAGGCCAAATTTCCTAAAGGAAGTGCCCCTAGTAATTTGGCCCCCCATGCTAACCTTATGAATCCACCCAATCAAGGGGGACAATTCAGAAACCTTCGAACAAGAGGAAGAAATCCAACACTGGCAAGACCTACTCCTACAACTCATTTTCGTGGACAAAATCCAACTAACAACACACCTAGAACAAAAATTGTGAATTTCATTTTATTAAAGGGTGAGATGGAGGAGCAAGCCCACATCAATGGTGCCCTAGATCCCAGTTGGCCAGAATCAACAACTCTCCATTCTTGAGACTAAGGGAGAGTCTGAGGGTAAACCTCTTTCCTTTCTCATTGATTCTGGTAGCTCACATTTATTTTTTTCACCTAGCCTCTGTAAAAAAATTGCAAGTCAATCCTCAACCCGCAGACCGTAAGCTACGGGTTTCTGTAGTAACTAAATCCACCATATTGAGAGATGAATAGATGGTAGATCTATCCTTTCAAATTGAAGGTCATTCAACCCAACAAAGATTTAGAATCCTAAATATGGGCCAATGTTAAGGAATCCTAGGGATGGATTGGCTAAGAAAAAATAAGCAAACATCCATCGTGGTAAGGGAAGCATCTCTTTCTCAAACTCAATGGGCAAGAAAGTCTTGGTACAAGGCAGAGCAAGGAAAGCTCCCTTGAAGGTGGTCAAGGCTAGTTGTTTAGTTAAGGGGCTAAAGAAAGGACTTGTAATTGATGTTATAAGGCTCAATAAACTAGAGACCGAATCAAAAGGATCAAAGACTAAATGGCTAAACAAATATCAAGAAGTTTTTCTAGAGGAGTTGACAAGTTGTCCCCACATAGGGACCTAATGCACAAGATTGAGCTCATTCCTAGTGCTCAAACAATAGCAAGGAGCATCTACAAGATGTTTCCTTATAAATTCATAGAGCTGAAGAACCAGTTGACTCAACTTTTATGACAAGGTTTCATCAAACCTAGTGCCTCTCCCTGGGGTGCTCATGTACTCTTCCAAAAGAAAAAAGATGGGACATTCAGACTTTGCATAGATTTTCAAGGCCTAAATCAGTGTACTGTCAAGAACAAGTATCCCTTGCCTCGCATAGATGAGCTACTTGATCAAATCTGTGGTGCTAAATATTTACTCACAAGATTGATCTCAGGGATATTGCCAAGGTGGGATAAAAAAGGATGATATTCCAAAAACAACTTTCAACATGAGGTTTGGGCATTATGAGTTCACTATCATGTCTTTTGGTTTGACTAATACCCCTACCACATTCAATTGTCTCATGAGTGATCTCTTTAGGATAGAGCTAGATGATTTTGTTCTAGTCTTATTTGATGATATCCTTATATATTCAAAGACTAGATAAGATCATGAGCATCATGTACGCCATGTCTTCGAAATTCTCATAAAAGCCTAAATCTATGCCAGTCGGAGCAAATGCTCTTTCTTTGTACAGAAAGTTTCCTTTTTGGGATTCATAGTTTCTAAGGATGGTCTTTGTCCCAAACCACCTAAGGTGGAAGCTGCAGTCCAATAGCCAATTCCCAAGTTTGTTTTAGAAGTTTGGGAATTCCTTGGCCTTACAAGATGGTGTAGATTATTTATCAAAAAATATGCACTCATAAAAATTCATCTCATTGACCTTACTAAGAAAGAGGAACCCATTATCTAGTCTAATGAGATATGTCCTTCAAAAAGTTAAAAGAGATCTTGGCCAATGAATTTGTTCTCAAGATTTCAGATTCTCAAAAAACCTTGAGGTAATAGTGCATGCTATCATACAAGGTATAGGTGGGATCCTACTGCAAGAAGGCCATCCCATAGCTTATGAATCACGACAGCTCCGGATTCATGAGAAGAATTATCCACCCATGACCTCGAACTACTAGTTGTGGTTCATGCCCTAAAAAATGGAGACACTACCATTTAGGTCAAATGTTTGAGCATGTTACAAATGACAAAAGTCTCAAGTGGATTTTCACCCAACCAAATATCAATATGAGACAAAAGCAATGGGCTGAATATCTACAAGAGTTCACTTTTGAGATAAAGTTTAGACTAGGTAGGGAAAATCATGTTGTGGATGATCTAAGTCGATAGTTAGTGTCCCTTGCTATCTTGCTAGTCCATTCAGCCCTAGCAAAGGAATTTCAAAATGCCCTCCCCACTCATGAATAATTTGGTCCATTCATTCAAAAAATTCAAGCTCAATTTCAAAAAGATATCTAAAAGACTACTCTATTCAAGATGGACTCTTATTCTTCAAGAATACATTGAGCATACCTACACACCTAAGGATGCAAATTCTAAAGGAAGCTCATTGTAGGGGATTGACCAAACGGGCATCCACCAGGCCGGACACGCAGCTGGACACCACATTTGTACTCTATTAGTTTTTTGAGATAGTGTAGTGATACACTATGTAAATCAATTCCCTGAGTTGTAATCAGGTTATGACCGTTGTATAAGTCCATCTGAGATGAACACTAACCATTTAGAAAGCCCTAGGTATAAAGGTCAATAACTATGATGTGAAAGGAGGCTTATGTTGAGAGAAGAAAGAGCTCTGTTTTACGTACACTAAAGCTACGAAGTGTCTCCATCTGTAGTCAACTTTTCTAATGATTGGGTAATCAATTTTAAATTTCAAAACTTGCACAGTATTCCTCTCTCTATGCTCTTTCATTCAAGTGTAAGCATTATCATTTTTGTTGTGGTTTGTGACTACGCATCTATGATCATGCCTTAGTTGCAAATTTGAGTACTTATTTCATTGTTTTTAGTCATTTTGACCATAGGAGAGTGTTCCTAGACCATACGGCAACCTTTCTAGACTAGTATGTTGTAGTTTTTAGGACCTTTTTCGTGATGGATCATGATTTTGGTACCTTGTTGGATTGCTACGAGACTTGGTAGGACGGTGTCTCTAGGAGTCCATAAGTAGATTTTCCTAATCATTGAGAGATTGATTTTCTTGTTGAGTTATTGTGTTCTCTTGTTAGGTTCACTTCATGACATTGATAACCTCAAAGAGTCTTTGTGCCCCATTCGAGTCACTTCCCTGCGTATTGACATTATGTTAGTGCAAGATAGCTATGCCACAGACATCCATCACGGCAACCCGCTAACATTGGCACCGTTGCCATGGATATGATCCTTAGATGGTGAGTGACCTAGTGTATATTTAGAGCGTTTTTTTTAAAGATATGTCATCCATTCTAGTTACATTTTAGTAGTGAAGCAGCTAGACATGGGGTTTAGTGCTTGGTAGAGTCTAGAAGTTAAGGACTTGCTCGATCTGTTCTTGAGAGGTAAAGAGGGTTGTGAGTGAGATAGCCAAAAACATTTCATTTTTTTATTTTCTCTATGCTTTAGAGTGTTATTCCATTTTTCATTGCGACTTTATTTTGGCCACATTCTGTGGAGGACCATGGATCGCAATCCATGTACCTCAGAGATCAATTTTGTAGAAAATTGATCAGTGACACTATGTATCAGTGGGACATTTCTCGCATCAAGTTTGCTTGAAAGAAAAACTTAAAAATCACATCAAAATTGATTGTTAGGGAAAAAACAGCAAAACAAACATTTCAGACACAAAATTTGGGGTTTTTCAACTTTTTGGGATCCAAATTTTAAAAGGGATGAGATTTGGCTTCTACAGGGAATAGAGAACCAGCATAACAAAATTCATGAAAAAATGCTTCCAAACATGGATCGTAATCCATGTACATTTTGACATTTGGGGCTGATATTTGACAAGTACATCCATGGTAACTAGTGGAACAACTTTGCTAAAAGGGAGCATAGCAAAAAATTACAAAAAGTTGACCAAAGTATCAAATTTTTTCTAGATAGCCAAAAACCGCAAAGCAGACAAAAAATTTTGATTGAGCAAAAGTGATTCAAATTCAAAAACATTTGGGAAGGAGTATTACCATAACATGGACTATAACTTGACCAAGTTTCATGTCAAAATGAGGTCAAACATGAATCGCGATCCATGTGTGACCTCATCATGATAATAGACCAGTAGATAGCTAATATCATTTGGAACAACTTTCCCGAAAGGCAAAATGTCAAAAAACTAAAAAAAGTTGGTCAAAATAGCCCAAACATAGAAACTAGTCACAAATCACAAGGCACACAAAAAAAATCACTTTTGTCTGAGAAAAAGTTGTCCAAATTCATAAAGGAGTGGTGGAGTAGACTATGTACACTGTAGGCAATCATCACGCCAAATTTGGTGTTCAGATCAAATGGAACATGGATTGTGATCCATGGACGTCATCAAAATTTGGGTTGACATTTGAGCAATGGGTAGCTGAGACATAGACAAACACTTTTTTCAAAAGAATCATTTCAAAAAAAGTTGTCAAAAGAGCAAAAAATAGAACATTCTCAAAACTAACACTGCACATAGTAGAGTTTACTTTTGGTTGGGCAGAATTGATTCAAATTCAAAAAACAATTGTGGATCAATCTACAAACATCACAAGCTATCAGCACACCAAAGTTTAGATCCAAAAGTGGTGGAACATGGATCACAATCCATGACCCCAGACTTTTTGGGCAAAAACTATATCAACCTATAGCAAAGACCATTGTGAACAAAAGTCCCCAAAGAGTCATTGTCAAAAAAGTTCAAAAAGTGGGTCAAAAGAGAAAAAAATAGTCCAAGGTGAAAACCTTGAAACCGACAGAGAGACTGCCTTTTGCTTGACCTAAAGTGATCCAAATCACACAGAAAACATATAGCAGACATCAGGAGACCAAGTGGAAGTTGTGTGTCAAGTTTGAGTACCTTTAGACAAAAGGGTATACCCGGATCGTGATCCATGTTCCCCTATCATAGAGTGATACCAAACTTGTACCGTCGCTAGAGTACATCACAAGGAGTCTAGTGGTTTTTTCAAAAGTGAATTTGGATATCAAAAACCAAGCTAAAAGCCAAAAATCCCAAGTACTCTGTCAAAGTACAGGAATTGACTTGATTTTCAATCTTGAGGTCCATTTTTTTAAATTTTGATACCATAGGACCTACTAATCATGTTGATTCTGATGGTACCAAGAAAAGTCAATTTGGGAACCAAACATGCATCGTGATCCACGTACCCATAGTAACAGCTTGACCTAAAATATTCTAGATCAGTAGCGCATACACAAGGAAACATATCTCTAAGCCTAGTTGTGAAAAAGTTTGAGCAAATTTGGGTCAAAAGAATGCAAAACAGTGACAGACAAAAAACCACAGTGCATATCTAGTATTGGGCATTTGACTTAGCAAAACAAGTCCAAATCCAAAATGATTTGAGATTTAGCTTGTGGACATAGCTAGGAACAAACTCCTAAGAGATCAAGTCTAGAAGTGGTTGAACATGGATTGCGATCCATGTACCTCAACCTTAGAATTTGATGAAAATTGGTACAGAGCTTGCATATGACCTTGTCTACATACTGTCAAAATTTAAAAGAACTTAGAGAAAAAAATTTGACAGGGAAACATGGATCGCGATCCATGTACCTCAGCATAGTGGGGGGTTCTGACTTGATGATCTTGTAGACATACATGAGTACATCCCCAAATCTTAAGTTTAAGATTTGGGATTCTGACTTGATGATCTTGTAGAGATACTTGAGTACATCCCAAATCTCAAGTTTGAGCTAAAAATACCTTCTGGAGACCAAGATACAAGCCAAGGTTCCTGTGTTCTAGTCTTGAGGCTATCTTGAGTGTTGTTTCAAGTGCAATTCACTAAAATTGGTCTAACTTTTGATTGACAACTCCAAGTTGAGTTTGGTATATTCAGGAAGAAATCTTGCAAGCAATAGGACACACCTAGACCTTTGGTTCTAGAGCTGAATTTTTCTAGGTTTCCTAATTTCAAACTTTCAGGGTACCCCAAGACTAGTATTCAGAGAGCAAAAGAGTCACAAGTTCCTAGCTTTTGAGAGACATGATCAAGGGAAAAAAGGGATAAGCTGCACTAAACCAAAGTGGGCTTGTCAAGTACTATCTTGATATTCTTAAGTGAACCTTAATCATGACAAATCATCCACCACCATGATTTTTTTACTCCACTCAGAGACATGAAAAACGCAAGAAACGCTGCAATGTCGACAACAATGGGATTGGGAGAATACTTAGAGGAGAGGCATCCTCTGATCAACAAACCGTATGTGAGATTCATAAAAGCCAATGAGTTTTGAGAGTGCTTACAGATTATGCTCATGAGGGCTTGTATAGGCTCAAAAACAGGGATCCATATCTTCTACAACTGTGTATAACCCAATGCTAGAGAGCTGACCACCCATAAGAACCTCTATGCATTCACGTATACAGATGCCCACAGAGTGCAAGTTTTGATGGTAGATAAGTATGAACGTGAGTAAAAACTTGCTCATCCAAATGAGTTGGAGACTTATGCGTACAAGGGTACTTTGATTTCTACTTACTTTCAACCAAAAACTATGCCAGAGTACAAATTAGAGAGGATTCCACCGGGATTTTCTCCAAGAAGAGAGGAGATAATGAGAGACATCTTTCCAAGATACCACAAAATGGTTAGATTAATGACTGGACCAAAACAATTAAGACCATATCAAGTGGCCCAATGTGTCAAGACCAAGTACAATGGGTCGAGGATCCATATACTCATGCTCACTTTTCAAACAAGTTTTGAGAGCTGAATGGATTGCAGATTTCCATACTCGGTATGAGGGATTTGGGTTGACATTGGAAGGAACAGCCTTGACTTGGTTCCAACCACTAAATAGAGATAATTTTTCCAACATAGCACAACTCTTACAAGAATTGTAGAGGAGTTCTTGAAAAGGGGAATCAAGAATAACACGGTGTCACAAATCTACGCTTTCAAACAAAAAAGGATGAAAAAGTGAAGGAATCTCTACTTTGCTTCAAACAGCACATAGGCAAATGTCCTGTGAGAGACCTACTGCAAGATGAGAGATTATTAGTTCTCTTCATAGAGGGCTTGAGAAATGAGACTCTAAAAAAATACCTACATCTAAAAGGATGCACAACGTTTGAGAAAGTCAATAGAGAAGCTCTTTATCTAGTCGACAGTTATTACGGAAAGGTGATCAAAGATACAGATAATGTGACTAGTAGTGCCTTTTTTCCAAAGAAAGAATCTACAACAAAGCAAGATGTTCAAACTCCTACGATGCAAATCTTTGACCAAGTGATCAAAGAGGTGATCAGAAGGATAAATGAAGTCTACATAACAAAACCTAAACGTACAAGAACCTCAGTTCAGGAGATATGATACTTGTGGAGGGGCTCATCCTACTCCATGGTGTAGCACTCAGTCAAAACCACAATGTGTGCTAGGGCAACAACCACCTCTGCTGATTGATGGTAGAGTAAGTAGTCACCTATACTCAGCCAATGCATGGGCCACAACCCAGGAAAAACTAGTACTCCATGGATGCAAATACACTCATGCTCATAGCCAATCATAATTATGATTTGAAGAACATTTTTGCCAGAAAAGAACAACCATTGTCTAGATCACCAGCTATGAAACAAAAATGTCCATGCTATGAATGTGAAGGTGACCGTTGGGAACGATGCTATCAAAACAAGGGTCAACAAATAGAATTCTTTGTATTATGTGACGCTTGTGGGAGAGACCATCTACTCCAACATTGTTCTAAGAATCTAGAATACAAGGGTAAAGCAACAATGAACGTTGTAGGAGTGATGCCTTCTTCAAGCACTCCGAGGTAGAATCAACAATTCCTTTAAAGGTGATGAGTCAAGTTCAAGCTCAAGAAGCTGCCAAAAACAAGTATCGGTGGTTGATAACACTTCGCTTCCATGATAAAAAGGAACATTAGCCTTCAACACAAACACACGAGGGATCATTTCTTGGGCAGCATCATCAGCTTCTTCATTTTGAGACCTTTCAATATGCTGCAAATTCCTTGCTTCTAACTTTGTGATGAGTAACAATTTCAACCTGACGCATAAATTTTTCATTTTAAGATTTTTATTCTTCCATACTCCCAATACTTGCTTCACAACCAACAAGGCATCTCCTTCGATATGTAGGCGTCTAACTTCCATCTATAAACAAATGTTCAAGCCACCATTAAGAGCCATGTACTCTACTTCATTCTTACTTTTAAGTTCTCCTTGTGCATCATAGATGAAAAGTCCTCCACAAGCAGCATCATGACTTCTTCCATAAGACCCATCAAAACATAATAGTGAAGCATTGGATATGGTGAGGGACACTTTTAAAATTTTGGACCACCTCTCTCTTGGTGTGCACATGATGGCAAGGCTTCAAGGATTCGCGAAGAAGGAGGGATCTGATGCATGAAAATCACAAAGAATCTATGTTTATATTTTGTACATACACTATGGTTTCGACACATTTGGATCTCAAAAATAAGGAGAGGTAGGAACAAACCCTATGAAAAAAGAAAAAAATCATTGGATGCTCATTTGACCCGACGGTCACTATAGGTGAAGAATAAGAGTCAATAGTAAAAGGGAAGACAACATTATGCATTGTGGTGCTGGAGTCAACAAAATATTATCAAATTCAATCATAATTCACTTGTGGACACAAGGCTTGCACATGAAGTCAAGAGGGGACCACCTAGAAGATTTTTGGAAGGGAAAAGACAGACACATATTCCAAGCGTCACCGCCACATGCAAAATGAAAATCCGATTAAGGTAGACTCTTCTTGCCGATTCTATTTTGAATCTACTATAGAGGACTATGTGGACTTCAACAAGAGGTAAAGGCTTGTGGTAAAGGTGTCACCTCGTCAACACTTAAGGTATGCAACTCTAGTGATTAAGGCCTTGCCCTACACCCAACATGGATAATAACAATAGGCCAAAAGTATTTCTTTTTTGTTTCTTACAACACATGCATGTAAATGTGTTCATTGATATGAAGATATTCTACCAGCAAAAGATTGTTTTCCTTTTTGGAGGAAAGATTCTTGTAAAAATCCTTAGATCCCCAAGTCCCATCATCTTGCCCATTCTTGATTACTACCACTCTTTTGATGTAAGCATCCTTTTTCTATTCTAGCCTTGTGCTCTTCTTAGCTCTTGCTCAAGTTTCCGCCCATGTATAAACATTTATTAATCACTAATTTATTCCTTTTTTTTGTGAGTGTCTGCTCAATGATTTACTGCCATGGCAAGTGTCTCTTTTCCCAAGTTCAATGGCAAGAAGGGAGAAGACATCACCACCAATTTTATGGATAACTTTGACATTGCTTGTGTGGTTTCCATCAAGGATGAAAATGCCTCACAACCATGAATATTTCCTCTATTGATGAAAGTAGAGGCCAAGTCTTGGTACAATGATTTGCCCCAAGCTACCAAGGATGCACGGGACTTACTATATGTGCTGCATTTTTGAAGAGATTTGGTGGAGGCACAACCTCAAAAAAGTTATGGCAGCTGCTGATAGAGTGAAATCAAGGAGGTCTGCTAGAGTATGCCACTTATGAATTTAATTTGTGGATTTGTGGGAGCAATGGGTTGCCTCACAGGAGGAAGGTAAAGGAGTGCCAAATTTTTGAAGGAGGACCGCTTCATTGTTGGCCTATGGTCGCCGCTTAAGGAGAAGGTGAAGGGGATATTCCCTGCAACCTATGAGTTGGCAGTGGAAGTAGCCCTCCTTAAAGACAAGAAGCTACACATGCAATCAAGATTCAATGAGTGAGATGAATCAACCTCAGTCCGAGTGACCCAACAACTGAAACAGACGCTCAGAGAACCCAACCACAAGAGGCATCAAAAGAGCAGCAAGACCTATTGAGTCACATCATTACTCAACTTGAGAATCTATCTATGCATTCGGTGCAACAAGTGCATGCACACAACCACATTCAAGACCATGCACACAACCACATTCAAGAGCAAGGGGTAGGACAAAAAATTCAAAACCAAGAATACCATTTCTATATTTGTGGCATGTATTACTGCCCACATCAAAGGACGCAAAACTTCAATAGAGAAGCCAGAAAAAACCAGATCTCACCACCAAGAGCAAGACCACCACCACCAAGGGCAACACAACAAGCATCACATGTTCAAATCCTACAATGACCTGTGGAACCACAACCACCACCACATACCCTCATTCCACCTTTACCTCCACCATTAGCTGGCAACCAACAATAAGTTTCATTACTCTTGAAGGCAAAGGAAAGGTGAAAGAGGACAAACCCATAAAAGGAGTGTCAAAAGGTAAGACCAAGGTAGAAGAGGTAGACACCAAGGGATCTTATCACTCTGGACATGAGAAAGCTTAAAAAAAGGAAGGAAAGATGAAGGCCAAGGGAAGGTCAATCAAGAGGAAGTCTAAGCCACCACAAAAAATTGGCATTTCAGATTTCACAATAGGCGAGTCTATAGAATCTTGTGATCTTGTGAGTGATGTTTCTATGAAGGGCATGAGCATCCCTAAGGGGGAGGGCTACTCAATTATCTTAGAGAGACCATGTCTCATGGCCATGAGAGCAAATCAATATTTGTACACATGAATTCTCAATCTGCAAGCTAGAAAGGGCAAGGAGATCCCATAAAACACAAGGGCTAGTAAGCAACATGAGATGGACCTAGAGACTATTTCATATGAGCTCTCTCGAAGCTCTACTACAGCAACAGATGAGGAGGAATCTACCACAATGAATGATAGTGACAACTCTCTTGAAATCATGGGTCTCATTCTCACTGGTTACCACAAGGTGGATCCATCGGATATACAATTCGGTAGGAAAGGAAGCATGTCTTTGGCACTACACCAATCAAAGGAAGCAATTACATAACAAACTCAAATGTTTTCTACCAAGGAGTGGGATTTTGGAGTCAATCCTAAGGAGATTCTTAAGCAAGTGGATGTAGTAGCAGCTTATGGAAGATCTAGGTTTGGCAACCTAGATGTAGAGATTGTGCTTGATCATATTGTGCTTGATGCATTTAAGAAAATCTTTAAAGAACCTTTATCACAAGGGGTGTTCATAAGAGTCAAAGAGAATGAATCCCAGCATGAGAAAGATTGGAGTACGGTCTTGCATGCATACAATCAAGATGAGGTGTTTCTCAACTTATGGATTGTAGCCTATCTTTTGTATATGCTATGCACTTTGGTACAACATGTATCAATTTTTTCTTTGAGATGCAAGGTTAGTGGCTTATTACCCATTTTAGGAAAGGCAATGGAACTTGTTGACAACACCCAAGACGATAGTGACTCTTTTGGTAGCTTCACATGTAGTGGAAAGCTAGGTAATGAAGAAAAATTGGAACTTGCCACATCAACAAGAAAGCCTTAGGTGGAGGACTCTTGGTACAATCTTGGGGATCATGATCCTAAGTATTGTCTTGGAAGGAGATAAAATACTCAACTATCCCTTCATGTTAGGACATTGCAGGTGACTATCATATTCTTCACATGGGATCATGGAGGATATTGGCTTCCCATTTACTCAAAGGTAGTTTGCGTTGTTGATCATTGATGCTCTAGCCAGGGAGCCTTGTCTATTTCTTGTTTAAAACAAGTGAATATCCCAGAGATATCACTAATGGCCAAATGCAATGGCTATTTCAAAAGACAACTAGCTATCATCTTCTCTACTACTCAATCAATTCAAGTACATAGCTAGAGACATAAATGCCTCTAGCTTCAGGGGGAGGGTTAATGAGGGCTGCTTTTCAAATTTTGGACCACCTCTCTCTTAGTATGCACATGATGGCAAGGCTTCAAGGCTTTGCGGAGGAGGAGGAACCTGATGCATGAAAATTACAAAGAATCTATGTATATATTTTGTACATAGCTATGGTTTTGACACATTTGGGTCTCAAAAAGAAGGACAGGTAGGAACAAAACCTATGAAAAAAGAAAAAATTCATTGGATGCTCATTCGACCCGACGGTCACTATAGGTGAAGAATAAGAGTCACTAGTAAAAGGGAAGAGAAAATTATGCATTGTGATGTTGGAGTCAACAAAATGTTATCAAATTCAATCATAATTCACTTGTGGACACAAGGCTTGCACATGAAGTCAAGAGGGGACCACCTAGAAGACTTTTGGAAGCAAAAACACGAACACATATTTTTGTTGGATTTTTTCTCTATTTTTTTCATTTCAAATTGGAAAAAGTTTTCAACAAAAAGATTGTAGGCGTTGAGCTGATCTTTTGCCCCTATTTTTTTCTATATTTTTTGGAGCTATGGTTTGGGAGATATGGCCAAAATGGTGCAGCCTATTTGTTCACATGAGAAGAAGTCATGGTTATCCAACTTCACACACATAATTTCTTATAGGTTTCTCTCCATTATTGCTTGATTTTCTCTTATTCGATCAAGATTCTCTCAAATATCATAAGGAATCTCTTAGACTCAAGCTATGGAAGGTGGCATGGAGACAAAGCTCGCCATCACAAAGGCAATTAGGAGGAAATTGGGAAGGGCACCCAGAGCTCTCTCATTGAGGAAATGTGGTTAATTGAGGTTAATCTATAATAACTCCTCCTGCTCATAATCTCTTCCTTAATCAATCTCTTGGCCTATAAAAGAAGGCCTTCTCTTTTGTAAGTAGACACACATATAATCAAGCTCTTGCACTCACGCTCTCATATGTACATCCTTAGGTATCCACCTCTACGCACACATAGTTCTGTTATGACATAGTATTGGCTATGGTCATTCGTTTTGGTTTCTTAATGGCCAAGAGGTTGGAATTAACATGCACAAATGAGTTTGTGAGACGTTGATTATGTGCAATTCATCTCATAAATGTTTCTATGGTGTCTATGAAGCCCATATTAATGAATCTCTAATTATCTCTTCCTCTCCCTCTCTCTCCTTCTCTCACATCTTCCTTGTGCTATGTGTCAACCCCCCTACCATGCATCCTAGCCGCATTCCAAGCTAGGTGGTGACCCTATTGCATACCTCCTATGATGAGGCTATTGTGAACATTCTTGGTGTAGAGGCCATCGGGTGTGTTTTGCGCTTCCGCCTCTCAATGGTAAGAGCTTCCACCTTCTTCCTTTGCACCACCTCTTCCTTAACCAAAACAGGAGTCTCTTTATAAGTGAGTAAATCTGTCGAGGTATCCTGAGTACTCTCTTCCACCAAAAAAGTGAGCTAAAATTATTGTAGTTGAGTGACCCGTTTCATCACCATCTTTTATATATTCAAATTATTAAACAGCTAGGGAAGCAATGAATAAATGGTGAGAAAAGTGAATGACTTTTGCAATAGGTAATGTCTGAATTGTCTCCAAGCATAAAACATACAGTTCATCACCAATTTAATTTCTGAGTAATCTCTTTCATGAGGAGTCTTCACTCTGCTAACATAATGGAGAGGTTTCATATATTGAGATTCCTTCCCCCTTTACAACAACATAGTCCCAATGGCATCATCTTCCATTGATGGGTTAACATAAACTCATTTTCCCAGTCAGGGACTTGGATAATGGATATTCTAATTAAAACTTCTTTGAATTTGTCAAAAACATCTTCACAATCACGTGTCCACTCCAATGAATCATTCTTAACGGCTTGATGCAATGGATACAATAATTGTGATGCCAAGGGTATGAATTGAGATAGATATTTAACCTACTATATGAAAGTGGCCAATTGTCTTGTATCCTTTGGAGATGACAACAATAACAAGGCTTTTACTTTCTCTGGATCTTCCTCGTCCCATTTTTTGAAATAACATGTCCAAGGAGCTTCACTCTTGGATGTGCCAAATGACACTTCTTAGGGTTCAACTGACCCCCGCATTCATCATATCTTGCAAAAGTCATTTCAAGCTTTTATAAGTGCTCTTTCCTTGAGCTATATACACAAAAATCATCTATAAACCCTTTGACAAACTTCCCAACAAACGGGGTAAGGACCCGATCCGCTTTTCTTTCAAAAGCTCCAGGTCCATTTGTCAACCCAAAAGGAAGACATCAAAAGTGAAAAAACCCCATGGAGTGATAAAAGTAGTCTTTTTCCAATCTTTAGGAGCAAGGATAAGCTGGAAATACCTTGAATAACCATCACAAAAATAGTATCTTTCAAAGCCAGTTACTGTATCTAAAAGTTGATCAATGAAAGGTAAGGGATAAGGATCTTTCTTGGTCACTGCATTTAATGGGTTATAATCAATGCAAACTTTCCAACACCCATCTTTCTTTGGAGTGACCACTACAGGGCTCACCCATTCAGCATTATCAACTGGCACAATGAACCCTGCATCCAAAATTTTATCCACTTCTTCCTTTAAAGCATTCATTTTGTCCTTACCCATCCTCCTTAATTTTTTTTCTTACTGGCTTTGCCTTTTCAACTAGTTCAATCTTTACAGGTTCTCCAACAAAACCTCTTATTTTTTAATATGAAGTAATGAAAATATTTGAAAACTTGTCCAACATTGCTAAGTACTCCCTTCTTTCTCCTTGTGTCAAATCAGTAAACATATTCTGTATCAACTCCTTCTTCACTGATAATTCCTATTTAGACTGCATTAGCTTCTCAAGTTGTCCTAAATAGCTAGAAGCATTTAAATCCCTTAGCACTTGCCTCACTTGGGAACTTTAGTAGCTCAAACCAAATGATGGACATTTTCAGGTATAACAAGGGTGACACTTTGGGATTGGAATCACTTTCACAATAATGTTCGCTTGGCTATGGTTATTGAAGATATGGATTTGGGTCTTTGATATTTATACGTGATGAGGTCAATGTATCACGGGTTTTCTGAATGAGTCTTTTTGCTTGCTCAATTCCTTCCTTATTAAAAGATATGTCTTTATCCTCACTTTGGTTTACCTCTTAGGGGGGCCCTTAACTTCTCACCTCATACTAGAGAGATTAGTGTAAAAATTTCACAGTGAATTCTTCCTATGGATGAAAGGTCTAATAATATGTATTGTTATTTTGTGATATTTGCTTTTGTAATTATGTGAGGATGGGCTTATTGACTTGTTTAAAAGGAATATCTTCATTGTAACTTTTTAACAATTTCAACATATATTAAGATCCTGGTTCTTGTCTTGTATCCTTCTTTCTTTGATTTCTCTTTATGCCTAAAATTAAATTTTCCCTTAGTTTCCTGTATCTTGTATTTGTATAAGTCCTAGAGAGAATTTTGGACATATTTTAATCTATTTATAAATTTATTTTTCAATTCCATACATTGATCCAAGTTGCAAAATTTCTAGGATACTAATCTCGATATTAAGTAGCAAAAGTAGTCATGTTACATTGCTTGGGGGACACAAACATTCAATAAGAAAGAGCTTGTAGTGGTAATTACATTGGCTGGTAGGGTTCATTTTGAGCACAAAAAGATGAGAAAAATTGAGAAGTAAGGTGTTCCCAATCTTCCCAAGAGTATCTTCAATGGGATAGCCCTTCCTCTGGACCAGAACTTCCCAAATTGTTTGGTGTTGTAGCTTTTGGTCTTTCATATCTAAAATTTGCTCTGGATCCATGTGGAATTTTTCCTTTGTGATAATAATAGTAGCCTCATCATTGAGGATTGAAGGAGATCTGCAACATATTCTTTCAGCAAGCTAACATGAAAGACATTGTGTGCATGCAAGTGAGGGGGTAAAGCGAGCTTGTAAGATTGGTCTCCTATCATTGTCAGAATCTCAAAGGGTCCAAAATATCTATATGCTAACTTCTTGTATTTTCCCAATTTGAGTGAACTTCTCTTTGATTTGACCCTAAGGAAAACTTTATCTCATGGGAGACTTGGGTCGGCCATCCTAAGAGGAATGTTACAATATTGTCCATAAAGAGCTTTGAATCCAGACATTCCTAGGCTTCTATGGTAGGAAGAATTTATTGATCCAAAGATAAGGTTATTGACTACTGTAATATGATCTCAATATATCTTCTATGACTTCATTAAGTCTTTCAGTTTGTCCACCTATCGTTGGATGATAGGATGAACTTAGGTTTAACTGAGTGCCTAAGATAAGAACATGGCCTTCCAAAACTTGGAGGTAAACTTGACATGTGGATCTCACTTATTATCCTAGCAGTGATTCCCAAAAACTTGATCAATATGATTTGTAGAGGCAATGGTTTTCATTGGGACAAGGTGAGCTACTTTGGTGAGTTTATCCACTACCACAAAAATTGAATCAAAATTTATAGCAGTCTTGGGTAACCCTATTAAAAATCCATATTGATACACTCCCACTTCCTTGCAAGTATACCTAATGGTTGTAGCTTCCCAAGAATCTTAACTCTCTGGACTTTCACCAACTGACATATCAAACACTTCTTAACATACTCTAAGGTATCCTTCTTCATATGAGGCTAGTAGAAATTTCTTTTAAGAGAAGCAAACATTTTGTGATAACCCAGGTGAGCTACAAGGGGAGTTTCATGAGTGTTAGCGGGTCGCCGCAACAGACATAATGTGTTAGCGGCACTAACATAATGTCAATACGTAGGAAAGGGACTCGAATGTGTCACAAAGTCCCTTTGAGGTTGTCAATCTCAAGAAGTGAATCTAACAAGCTCACGAAACAACTCAAGAAGCAAATCAATCACTCAATGATTAGGAAAATTTGCCTCTGTCCTTTCTCACCACTCTAGGTTATCTTACCATTTTGGCACATGATTAGACTCAAAATGCAACAAAACTTTAGGAGGAGGTCTAGGAAACCTAGGGGTACTATTCTACCAAGTCTTGTTGCAATACAACAAGGTACCAAAATCACAATCCATCATGAAAAATGTCCTTAAAGTTGCAACAGATCAGTCTTGAAAGGTAATCATATGGTCTAGGAACACTCTCCTATGGTCAAAACGACTAAAAATAATGATTTAAGCAATCAAACATGCAATTAAGGCTCATAAATGTTGTAGGCATTTTTTGGATGAGCACAAACCCAGTAGATCATGCTAAAAATCTTTCTAGCTAGCCTCATGTATATATGTTTACATAGTGCTTTGAGTCTTGGGAGTATTATGTAAGCATTCATGTACAAAGGTTTGGTTTTTTTAGGCTTGGTTATTGTAGTTTTGGGTGGGTTGAGTTCCAAAAGATGGTTTTCAATACGTATTTTCAACTGTGATTTATAGCTTGTGAATCAGACTTGTATACCTTGAGTTATGTATGTTGGAAGTGGGTGCTCTTGACTTAGAAAGTGGTTGCAGATGCATGTGACAAAGGCAATGGGGCCAGCTTTTTGGTCCCCTGGACACAAGTCCCACCCCTAGTCCCCTTCCCTTGGGCCAAAAGTCACCAACACCTCATTTCCTACCCAAATGAGGCAAAAAATGGACCAATTAAATGGAGCCCTACAAGAGAGCCTTGTTGGTTAAGGAGAGAGAAGAAATATCTTGGAATAAAAGATAAAAAGAGGCCTCATTTTATAGCAACGATTCTCTACAACACCCAAAGACTTTCCAGAGAGCTCATTTTTTAGCAAGAGAGAGTACACTTCCAACTTCGAATGGCCATATCTCTCTCATCTTTTATCTGTTTTTAGCCTATGGATACTCTACAGACATCTACTCAAGATGAGCTACATTGTTATTTCCTTGGTTTCTCCTAGTTCCAAGTGTGATTTATTCTAGAAGGGTTATTCAGAAATCTTTACACGTGCTTATCACAGTTGGTTTTGGTCGTGCAATAGTTCTTCTTTTCGATGGTGTGACTCATGCAAGGCTATAGAGGCACTTGTTTTCCTTGTCATTTGCACGCTAACATTGTTTTGGTGCCCCATGGAGAAAAACTTCCTCATGTGCTCCAATTCTTGTGAAATATGTCTATTTTGCAGGCAGACAATGTAAAGGGGATGTGGGTCCTTATGGACAACCACCTATCTTTGTGAAAATTGTGGAGAGTACTTGAGGTAGTCATCTAATTGGGTTGCAGCCTTTGGAGGGCTACTCAGTGTGAGGTGGATTAGATACTGGAGCGATCCATCAACATCCCTTGAACTTATGATGTCACATGTAAGTGTTTTTGTGGCAATCAAACATGGCGAACGAGTTTCCACAGTTTCATGGATTGCCCAATGAGAATGCACGGACTTTTATTGAGAAATTAAAAGTTAATTTCTTAATGCAAAATATACTAGATCAAGCTATATTATTGTGAGTGTTGCAATACAGTTTACAGGATGATGCTAAAGTTTGGTTACAAAATTATGAAGAGGTGGTACAGGCACAAACTCCAGGGGTGGTTTTGGACTACAATCGTGTGAAGTAGGCTTTTCTAGCACAATACAGGAGCATTGAAGTACCCGATGAAGTTTGGCATGAAATTTTGGGGTACACTCAAAAGGCCAATCAAAGTGTTGATGATTTTGTCATGCAATTTACTCGTTTATGTGGATTCGAGATTTAGAAAATGAAATCCCTCTATCCATGTTAAAGAATGACCATTTTGTGGAAAACTTAAAGGAGATTCTGAAGTTCAAAGTTGACCTAAAAAGGCCTGCTGCTTTTGAGGAAGCAGTCACCATCGCCAGGGAGAAAGAATGGAAAGCTCAGAGGCTCAATGAGTATGGGAGAGCGTTTCATGTGCAAGGTAATGGTGGCCAAAATGAGGGAAATCATGAAGAGGCTGAAGCCAAACCTGCTCAAAGAGTTGCAAACACTGAACAGTTACAGCAAAATATGCAAGACATGATGACCAAAGAGTTGCAAACACTGAACAATTACAGCAAAATATGCAAGACATGATGACCATGATGCATGAATTACTGCTCAATGTTCTTGGAGGTGGTCATGGTCGTGGTAGAGGAATGGACCAGCCATATGAGGGTCATCCTAATGCTAATGCGGGTCGTGGACAAGGTGTCTTTGAGACACAAAGGAGGTTCATCCCTACCTGTTATAATTGTGGTGAACTTGGTAATATCAAACCTCCGTCTCCAAGGCCAATAAGGATAGGAGGTGATATTTTTCCACTTCCTCAACAAATCCCTAATCGGGCTAATAATTATGCATTGGATATACGGGGAGATCTAGGCATTGAATAGGAAAATTAGGCCTCAACCTCCGGTGGTCATGTAGTTATTGTGCGGGCTAAAAAGAAAGAAGCAGATATGATGCCCATAGGCAAGAGAGAAAGAAGGATATGCTGCTCCAGGTGATTAATAATTTGGAAGTTGAAGTCTTTAACGTGAAGGTTATAGTAAAATTTCATGTTATGCCAACTGGCTTGGGAGCTTTTCCTCTCATTTTGGGATAACCTTGGTTCAGAGTCATTGGTGCTATGCAGGATTGGATCAAGGGCACAAACTGTGTGTATCGCAAGAAGGGTGAAAAGAGGGTGTTTGATATGGATACCAAGAAACCTTTGGCACTAGAAGATGTGAGTGAAAATGATGAATCTGAAGTTACCACAGTGAAGACAGTTCTGAAGACTCAGCAAGTAGAACCATTTCTAGTTCTAGTAATGAGCGTGAAGTGTCATTCTTAGTGTTGGACGAGGAAAAGAGGGTGTTTGATATGGATACCAAGAAACCTTTGGCACTAGAAGATGTGAGTGAAAATGATGAATCTGAAGTTACCGCAGTGAAGACAGTTCTGAAGACTCAGCAAGTAGAACCATTTCTAGTTCTAGTGATGAGCGTGAAGTGTCATTCTTAGTGTTGGACGAGGAGAAGATAGAAACTGGTGAAGTATTGCGAGGGAATAGCATGCACCCATATCGCTCCACCACAACTCTCCTCACGGATTTACTTTCTTGATGGAGATGAGTAATGGCCACAAATAAAACCAACTCTTGCCATCAGTCCATAAAGTAAGGTAATGAGAAAAGGGACAATCCTAAGATATGTTGACAAGGAGATGGAAAGAAAAGTGAAAGAAAAAGGCAAGAATATTGTAAGAAATGAGAATAGATTGAGCCTTATATAGACAGGCCATCTAGAGAAGGCTAAATTAGTGTTACCTAGAAAATAAAAGTGTAACTTGCGGATGAAGATTTACCACGTTTCTTATTTGTTTCAAGCTGAGGACAACTCTTTCTTTTTGTTTGGGAGTTTGTAAGGGACTTCTCTTAGCCCTTGCGCATGGCCAACACATCTAAGCTATCGACTCAAAATAAGAAAACAAAATAAATTAAAATAATAAAAAATAAATAAAAATTGATCCAACTATAAGCTTTAAAGTTTACCATCGAGCCACTTCAGGCTTACATCATGGGACTAGGGGCATAACTAATGCATGGGAAATTAGATTTTAGAAAAAGGGAAAAAGGAAGATAAGATAAAGAAAAGGATGAGGCGATTAGGAAATTTGTTGAAGAATCTTTGAAAAGGAATAAATGCTATTAAGATAAGTAAAAATAACTTGTCAAGATAAGTTGAGGCCCTTGTAAAAATAAGCATAAAAAGAGGCTTTCTCTACTCATTGAACACTTGTCTTCTCATTTTTGGAAGTGCAAACTTGAGATTAAGCTTGATGAAGCCATAGCCAAACCTCTTTCTTATACACACATCTCTCCAAGAAAATCCATGGCCAAAACCACAATTTAACTCGATAATATACTTTGCCTCTCCTCTCTTCAAATTCTCAACCTTTCCATAGCTTCAATTCCCTTTGCTTCTTGCCATCCTCTAATTCCATTAGCCCAAATTGGCTAAGGAAAGGTTCTCTTGTTATTGCTTGTTTTTGAAGAGATTTAATTAAATTCATGCTTAAGCTCTCATATTTTTATAAGCAAGACTTTTGGCTTAGGGAGAAGACATAACTACTTGTGTTTGTTGCTGCTTTCTAATTATGGTTCCTTTCTAGTATCTACTAGCCAAGTTTCCAATCACTAACCTGGTGTTATTTCAGCTTTCATTATTTCAAGTTTCTTTAGATTACCATACTAATATGGCATAAAGAGAGTAGAAAGCATGCTCTTTAACCATAGGTACCGGAGATCACACGTAGTATGCATGATCATTGGTAAATAATTTGAAAGTATCCCTAAATCCCCGCAACAATCTCTTATTGACTTCCAAGTCACTCTTTTTCTTGAATTATTTAATGGAGCTAAATGCCATAAAGCATAGCCAATCAAGTTATGGAATTTTTGGAACTAACCATAATTTCCAAAGACGCACTACTTTCTCAAAGAAAAAATGCTAAAAGCCTCATAAAATTTTCTTGATTATGCATTCAAATGAGAAAATAACATCTAAAAAGTATACGTGCAAGATTTTTTTAAGTAATGCAATTAGGTTAATATTTAATTTTCTCAAAAGAAAGTTGAGTTTTCAAGGGTAAATTAACATTTCAAAGGAAGTTCTTTGAGAAAGAGGATCCCCCATAAGATCATTCCCTCCATTTCCTTTTCTCAATTGGAAAAAAAATCCAAATTTTTACATTTATCATGGATACGTGAGTAATCCTCTCCATGCTAGAAGATGTAAGCCTAAATCCCATCTTAAGAAGGTTTTATTAAGCATTCATACTCCCTTGCACGCGCATTTCTCACTACACGAGCATATCCACCCTTAGGAAGTTTGCATTTTACTTTTATACTATCATTCGTTGAATGGTTCTACTCTTACACATTTCAGCATCAGCTCTTACATAATCCCTCAAAAGAAGTTTGTGATTGTAAGTTGGTGCACTCTAAAGTTCTACGTTTGCATTTCATGACCCACACTAAAGCGAATATCATCAGAAAGAGCATATGCATTGTTCTTTTCAAGTATGTATTCCTTCAAATTTGTTTTGCAATCGCGATAGGGGGGCGGGGTGGTAAGGGAATAGCTTCACAAAAGAGACAACCATGTTGCTTGAATAAAAAACTCCCATCACTTCCATGGAGATGTCCCATGAATGACAAGTGCTGCAAAGAAAACATATGAGATTCACTTATGGTGACGTTAACTTGCAACTTGTGTCAAGAGAACACCTTAACCTCCAAGAGACTTGTTGTTTTTTTTTGTCTTGTCTAAGTAAATATTTAAAAAAATGAACAAGAGATTTAAAATTCAAGGAACCAAATGCAAATTTCAACTAGGACTAAAAACTTTATCGAGAGTATTTGACATGGACAGCCCTAGCATAACATAGGAGTGCCTCTCTATATGGGAGTTTAAGGGAATGCTTAAAGCTTAAGCCAAGTTTGACCAAGCCTAACAGAGAGGGTAAAAAGTCCTATGCTGAGATTTTTAAAAATCCATTTCCATGTTTTGTATTTAAAAATAGTCTATTTAGTAACCCAAACAAGAGGTGGATAAATGAACTTTAAAATGTCCTTTTTCCACTCCTCTTCTCTCTTTAACATATATAACACTCTGTCTCACTTAGAACTCATTAAAGGAGGCACTTTTCAGCCCTTGCTATTCCACATTCTCTCTCTAAAACGTGAGCCAGCTCTCTCTCTCTTTCTTTTCCCCCCTTTTCTCTCTTGTCACTTCTCCTCCCAATCATCAAGGAACATTCTTTGTTGTCTCTTTCTGAGAGAGTGTAGATCCTCCAAGGTTACAAATTTTCCCTCTCTCCCACTCTCTCTTCTTTTGTTTTCTTTCTATCTCCCACTCCCTCTCTCTCTCTCTCTCTCTCTCTCTCTCTCTCTCTCTCTCTCATTCTTCTCCCATTCTAGCTCCAGCTAAGAGCAATGGAAAATTCCATCTCCTCTATGTGTAATAGCATTTCTCTCTCTACACTAATGATCAACAATTCAAATTCAAAGGAGATTGAGTTGCAATCCCTCTCTTTCTTCCTCCACAACATAATCATTTTCTTCTATCTCTAAGACCTCCCAACTTCTTTCATCCATAGACACTCTCACCTACTTGTAGTAGTCACCATTACTTATTCTCTCTAGTTTGATTGATTAACTAACACAAATGTCATTCAATCCCCTACCATTGCAAGACATTACTAACAAGTCAAAACGATATCGATTAAATGCTAATTTAGAGCAAGAGTACGCTACTGTAAGACTTGGCACATCTAATCCCAATGTTGGAGATCATATGAAGAACCTTGGGTGCAAGGCAATCAACTTATGGGTTGATGGCCATATTTACTCTGGCGATCCAATGATCAATGCATCACTGCCCTTTCATAATGTCACTGAGCTACTACGTTTTATTGGAGATGGGAGAGATGGATTGTTTGGCTATTGTTGGAGATTATATCCAGCTTTTGTGAATGAAAGAGAAGCAAGAAAACATCTCTATGCTGGCTATTCATCATTGCAATATGTGAAAGACATTCAGCAAGTTAGAGAGGAAACCAACGAGATGTCAAAGCTTATTTAAAAAGAAAAGCATCAAAAAATGAAGCAAGAGCGTTGTCTAGATAATTATGTTTAGCTACAACACAATGCACTTAATATGCATTGACTAATCAATCATCTCACACACATTCCATTGGGCTACCACATTTGCAAGCACAAGAGACATGCGATGTCTATGCTATCTTCAAGCGGTGGAGCTCAAAAGAAACATATTCGTCAAACTCGGTAGGAATACAAATGCAACCTTTTAATTTTTATTTTTATTTTTGCAGGTTGCTGTAATATTGTTTCAAGATGCACGAACTTGGCTTGACTGATTATGGGAATCGATCTCGATGCTTAAATGACTGGACAAACTCTGTTGTGTAACAACCATATAACCAAAGAAGTTGATGGAGCTATTGGATGATTTATCCAATGCTGGCATTGCTAATGTTTTGTACCAGAAGTATTTCAGTGAGCTAAAGAGCATTGTGTCGCCTCAAGAGATGATGGAGGTGTGTGACAGCGCAGGAATAAGTTTCAAGGCCTACAAAGATTTGTATAGACTTTCCACACTTGTCACAGAGCAAAAGGTTTTTTTAGGTTTCTACCAACACCTTATAGTGTCAGTGCTGCAAAAAGGTGCACCAATAATGATGTTTCAAGCTTGTTAGGTGGATTTCAATATGTGGAGGATGCCCTACCATTAGAAGAGGGAAAATCCTTTCATTACAACAACGAGTTCAATAATGTCTATGTTGACTTGTCGAAGCTCCAAGAGTCAATGATTAGATTTTATGGGTTGACACAGGAAAAGTGTGATGGCAAAGTTATATTTGTGATGAAGCTTGATGAGTGCCAGATTTTCAAAGGTCAACTGCTCAAAAGGGTAAGCGTTATTCTTATAAACAGAGCCTTGGTGGGTGTTGATGTTGAGCTAAATGCCAACGAGAAGGGAAACACCTATTTACGTGTTCAGTCTGAGAAGAATATTGGGTGGCTGGTAACTCATCTCCCACACAAAACGCATGAGTCCCTCAATTGGTATTCTAATCACACCTAAATCTTTGATGTCATTCGACAACAACAAGAAGAACAACGATTACAAGTTTCAGGTCTAGGTACGTTCCAAGTGGAGTGAGATTTCGTGGGAAATTGAAAACTCTCAAGTGTATGTTAGGGTGCAAGCAAGTTTCAGGTCTGGGTACGTTCCAAGTGGAGTGAGATTTTGTGGGAGACTTGAAAACTCTCAAGTGTATGTTAGGGTGCAAGCAAGTTCCAATGACCCTCTGTCCATGCATTTATTGCTACCACAATAAAGTCTCATTTGGAACAACGGGCAAGGGTTCAAAGGTTAGCAAGTCAAAGGGCGGTAAGGGTAAGGGGGACAAAGATGCAGTCAGCTCTGCGAAAGGCGTGCCCACTACACAGAGAGTGGGTAAAGCACTACAACAATGGTTTCATGGTATCCTCAGTTGTAAACAAAGTGTACCCCCTAATCAAGACATGGACGATCCAAATTGGGATCCAATTCTATTGGTTCCTCTGATAAATGTGCATGTGTGCACTCTTCATGCCCGTCTATGAATTATTGACAAGTTTCTTATGCTCCATATTAAATTTGCTTGGAGTATGGAGCCTCCAAAAAAAATAGAAGAGTGTATGAGAGAACGTGAATCTATTTTATCAAGTGTTGGCCTACATGGGGGTGCATTAGAGTTATCAAAGTACAAAAAGGCATCTGGAAGTACAGAGGATCGTCCTAATAAAATATGTATGAGTGGTAGTAAAGCGAGGTATATGCTTTCAGACTATTCTGACTCCCAAAGTCCCAATGAGTTTCAATTGTGGAAAAAGGTGTGTGACATTACAAACTACAAAGGTAATGAATCAACCCTAGGAATTAAGCGTGCTCGTATGTGGCGATCTATAAATGTAAGTTTTTGTTTTCTTGAAAAGGAAAAGCTAACCTGTTATGAGATATCCACCTTAAAGTTTGTAATCAATAGTTTCACAGTGCAAATGGTGGATGCCTGGGGGGAGACACACATAACACATTACATAGTGGGCTGAACACTTTGTCATTCAAGTCAAAAAACATCGGGGTTTGAACTAAAGTTTTATAACCTTTTTAGCACATTCTTTTTGCTCGTAGCTTTTTTTTTGGACACATTAGGTTCATTGGGCATCTGGAGTAACTAAGGATTGAGCGCTCACACTATCAAGCAAAAAGCGGCGTATTTTAAAAATACACGGCATGGAGGTGGGAGGAAAAAGAGCAATGCTCTACATGAAATGTTCAATTGGTTCTATAGAGTTGTAGCAGGGAGAGGAAGGAATAAAACAAGAGTACAAAGAATTTTGAAATGCAGGATAGAGAAAGTGGTTAGCGTGAGGCCATCACAGTCATATCATGCTTCTAGTGCAAAAGATCGATTCCAACAATGGTTGGAGACAAGGCGATGAAATTGCAAGCGTTGGGTAGAAAACCAATAACTTTTTGACACTAACCACTTCTATTGTAAACATGCCTTGTAATGCCACGTGATTTGTTGACGCCCCAATCAGTGGCTCGATGGGTCAAATTTTGTCTATTTTGTATTTTATTTTATTTTAATAAGTATTATTAATTTATAAGTTTTTTAATAAATTTTAGTACTAAATAAGTCAAAACTCACAACTTGAAGTTCATTTCTTGTGAGAGATATCCCTCCCCGGGGGATCTATGCACAAAACATACAATATATACCTTTATACAATTTTCAATATACAACAGAGTTACGGAAGCATTTGCATAGGGGAGGAGTTCTCAATGCCCAACCAAGCATGGAGTTTAGGCCATGAGCCAGATTGCATCAAGAGGTACCTAGCGACTAGTGCTACGCCTAAATGGGTGTTATGAATGAAAGCGTACTCAAGAAAAATATAACATTGTGGAGGGTGAATATATGTGTACACCGCATTGTGGGAAGAGAGAGAGAGAGAAAGAGAGAGAGAGAGAGAGAGAGAGAGAGAGTAGTGGAGGATGAAAAATAGTGCACAGAGACGTGAGAGAATGACAATAGAGAATCTTTAAATGCCCCATCTAAATGAAACAGGCACCTATGTATTGATGCAATGGCAAAATCTGGGTATACCATAACATCAAAAAGTTTATGACAAAATAATTAGTAGAGCACCAGACCCTATGTAGGGATCGACCAGTCCACCCATCCACATTCGCTCTCCTACAGACAAAGAGAATTTCACTTTGCCGGGAGCGAGCCAGAACACCTCCAACCTACCTGAGCAAGACATAAGCTGAGGCCACTTTGACTCCCTCCATGAACCTGAGCTCTTAAAGAATCCCAAGTACCATTAGGTGGTAGGGTATCAACACCAACCATATCAGTTATACATTGTGAAACGAGAGAGGAGATAGTAAGCAAGTAGCGAGAGAATATCCTTCTTCTTCTTCCCGTATACGAGAGAGACAATATTAGGGAGATGGTGATGAAGAGCTTACACCACTCTGTGTAATAGATACATATAGCCTTGCGGTAGTATATGCACCAGACGACACTCAAATCTGAGCATTAACTGGCACTGCAGCAAGCCAGAGTGATGTCCAAGCCAAAAACTAGTGCTAGATTTTGGGGCAGGAATAGCTCCAACTTTTGTGCACTTTACTAAAAACATGCCTTTGCTTTTGGTGGTCAACTTTCCCCACTTACCATTCAATTTTTACAGCAAAATTGGCTAATTGAACATATCCGACCAACTAATGGAACTTTAGCTAGACTATGCCGCACCATAATGCCCCGAAATAATTATGACTTTCTTGTACTGCCGCAGCGTATTTACGGTACCGCTTTTTATAAAAATAATTTCCATAAAAATCCCGTTTGGTTTCGTTTTTGCTCCTATTGATCATTTTTAAATCTGACGAAGGCTAAAAATAATATTTCTATGCTTAGGTTATCATAAAAAGCACATTGCTTTTTAAAAACGTTGAAGAGCACGAAAAGCTAAAAATAGCATAAAAGCAAAAAAATAAAGCAAAATTTTCTAAAATTGAACCATGGGTTCCCCTTGTCCACTGGAATAAGAAAGTGGACTCGCTTTTCACTAAAAAGCATTAAAAATCATGAAAAGCTAAAATTAGCGTGAAAAGCACTCAAAAAGCATATTTTTATAAAATTAAACCATGCTTCCCCAAAACACGTAGATTAAGGATCTGACCTTGCTTTTTACAAAAAAACAACTAAAAGCATAAAAAGCTAAAAATAATGGATTTTTCCAAAACGGAACCAAACATCCGTCTAACCTATTGGAACATGGAAACGACCTTGATTTTTACTTTATAACCTTTCAATGCTATCAATCAAGCATCCTAAATCAAAATTAAACGAAATAGATATCAAAAGGTAATTTTCTTATTTTTAGAAGAGACCCAAAAATTGAGGATCTTACATCCTCCCACACTTAAAAAATTTGAGGTGTTCTCACCTCAACATGAAATCTGGATAATTAAGTCTCATTACATCATCACGCTCCCAAGTGGCTTCTTCCGAAGGATACGCTGACCGTTTAACAAGGTGTTCAATAATGGTCTGATTACGTAGGGGCTTAGTTCTACTCTAAAGTATTACTTTGGAATATACTTCAAAAAACTTATCTGTAGAGGTAGATAATAGAGAATCATCAAGAATGTGTTACGGATCAGGTACATACTTCTTGAGTAAGCTGACATAAAAAACATCATGTAATTTTATGTGTGGTGGTAATAAGAGTCTGTAATCTTGATCATTAATTTGCTCTGTGATTACAAAAGGTCCACAATATCCAGCACTTAGCTTCTTACACTTACCCATTGATAAAGAGCTAAGTTTGGGTTTTACTCTTAGAAATATCATATCGCCCTCTTCAAAAATTCTGATAGATCATTTAGGGTTAGCATAGTTCTTCTATGTTTCTTGAGCAGTCTTAATATCTTGCCGTATAAAAACGGTTTGTAGTTTCATTTCATCCAATATTTATTTGGATGATTGAACTTGTATGAGAGGGTCTTTCCATTCGAGTGAAGTAAGACACTCTTGTCTATACATTGCTTAGAAAGGAGACATCCCAATTGAGCGTTGGAATGAGGAATTATACACAAATTCAACCATATCTAGTCCATTTACTCTCCTCATGCATACAATAAGCTCTTAACATGTCTTCAATGATTTGATTTGTGCTTTGTGTCTGTCCACCAATTTAAGGATGATAAGCAGCACTAAAGGCCAATTGGGTTCTTGTAGCTGAGAATAAGGATTTGTGTTACCATATACATGTGGTAGTGATGTGTGTGAACACACTAGGACTACCGGGGCATTTTTTTCCTGGCTAGGAGGTTTTTTCCCACGTGCATTGTATATACGCCCATCACACTAGGGCTATCCATCTTTCTACTACACACTAAGTAATACACTCTCTATTGTGTGCCTTGAGCTTCCTTCATCTTCTCCAAGCTGTGTGTGTTTCTTTGCAACCCTAATTCCAACAATTGGAATCAGAGTAGGTTGCATCCTCTCGGGCTTAGTCACCAGCTGCTCCAGCACACGCGCCTGCTCATTTTCTCCAATTTCAGTGAGCTTTGGCGAGCATTCGTAGGTCGACAAAAATTTTGGGTGAACTCGTAGAGCTCAGTCTACTTAGATTTCTGATTTGGGCTCATTTCGGCCTTCGTTTCCACTACAGACAGTACTGCACATGCTATTTTGTCATTTTGTGCAAAATTTTTGTAAGTGCCATTTTTTGCATAACAGGTGACGTACATTCTTCTACGGTTTGTGCTATATACCAAGTGTTGTTTTCGCTTTGTTTCTCTTCTTTTTGGAAAGTTTTCACATCAGGTGCAACATTTACCATAGATGACAACAACACAGATGTGTTCAATATGTTTGTTGTTGAGGACAGATTGGATGGGGATAATTACCCTATGTGGGCTTACATGATGTAACATGTTCTTGTGTCAAAGGGCGTCTAGAATATTGTGCAGGGCATTGATGTACGTCCTAGTTCTGAGGATGTAGGCGATGTTGAGGATGTGGCAGGTCTTGCTTCAAGGATTGCTGCTATTAGAGTTGTTTTGCCTATGGCAGAACAATCTTGTTGGGATGTAAAGGATGCGCAAGCTCATGCATTGATTGCATTGTCTGTGAAGCGCACTATTGTTCCTCACATTTGTTTAGCAAAATTTGCAAAACAGGCTTGGGATATTTTGGCTAGTCTTTATGCAAGTTGCAATGAGGCTAAAATTGCTTTACTGCGTAAAGAGCTGGAGTCAAAACGTATGCATGAGGAAGATGATATGGACACTTTCCTTATTGGTGTCAAGGATACCAATGAGCAACTTATTTTTGCAGGTGAAGTCATTTTAGACAGTTCCCTTGTGCAAACTGTTCTTGATGCCTTACCAGATTCTTACCAAACTTTTGCTAGTACTTGGAGACTTATGACCCAAGGAAATCCTGAAGTTGCAAGAGTCACTTTCCAAAAAAACAGGACTAGATAGTGTGCAGTTGAATAGGCTTTTATTGCTTCTTAAAGAAAGGGTGGTAACAACAATGCAACCACTTCTTATGGTTCTGCTGCGAGTGGCAAAACTTTTGTTCACAATGCTTCTACTGGAAGCACTTCGTCTGACAATTCTGGTGATAAGGGAAAAAAGAAGATGCATTGCCATTATTGTAAAGCTAATGATCACTTGATCAAGCAGTGTCTTAAGTTAAAGGCCAAAGAGGCTAAGAAGAAATAGGGTGGTTCCACTACAAATGCTTGTTCCACTACAAATACAGCCTGTTCGCAGCAAGCTAACGCGGACTCCATTTTTTGGAGTTCTCCTTGTAAAACAATTATTATTTTGATAATCGAGAATATTGTAACTCCTATTTTCTTGGTAAACTTTGTAATTAATGAGCGAGGGCTACAAGCTTCCAGATTGTATCAGTGAGTCAATTCCCAGCTTTGGTAGAACTCCAGATTATTAGTTTTGACCACTCAAAAACCTTGGCTAAGATATAAAAGCCAATTTTTGTAAGTTTTTTATAAGTTTTTGGATCAGAAATACACAACGTGAGCTAACGGCGCTCATTTGTCTCCTTCTCGTGCTTCCTACTCCCTCTCTGGTTGTCACATTGCGATTGCGTTTGTTGCATTGCAACCACAGGTAAGAGCTCTACGCATTGGTGTAAGCCATTCACGGTATTTCGTAGCTTTTGGCATCGCCGAACCGTGGCCTAATTTCATCATAATTTACATGTTGAAATAAAAAACTAAGCATAGGCGGGGTATTGGGCATCATTGCTAAACATTTAGATGCATTCTAGGTCGAAAATGACTAGGTCAAAAATCCACTGCTGTTAATAATCCCGATTTTTGAAACTTGACCTAAAGTGGGGTTTGAGGCCATAGACATATGTGCTTAGGTCTTATAAACTTTTCCTAGAAGTTTCATTACGTTTGGATATCGTTTGATGCTCTAACGAATGTGATTTGCTTGCCAATGAGCGATTGGCTTTTGGTGATTTCAGTCACTTGAGTGTAGCCTGAGTTAGATGCGAGTTTTTAGTTGTTTTCTGAGAGATTGACAACCTCTTGTAGCCTCTATGCACTAGCCGAGTCAGCTTCATCCCATGTATTGACAATTTAATCGTGATTCTCGCTAATACTGTAATAAGATAGGATGGTGAGGTTAGACATGCGTCCCACATTTGGCGCCGTTGCCGGGGATCGAAGAGACCTAAACTAGGAAAAAACACTGCGTCTTTTGTAGTTGTCCTTGAACTTCCTCTAGGTTTGCCTAGAGTTCAAAACTCTCTTTTAGAAACCACATAGCTTAAGATTGTCGTCTTTTGCTGTGTAGAGGTAGCTTGGAAGTAATCGTACTTACTAAGTACCTTTAGGATTGTAGGATTGTAGATTTAAGTTGAGATTTGGAGAATGATTAGTAGACGAGACAAGTCTTAAGATTGAAACTCTGAAAAACATAAAAACCACAAGAAAACGGGTGTTTGTGAACACTTTCTACAACCCCATTGCATGAGAATCTAGGAGTAGGGTAAGTAGGATCCGAGGTGGATTTCAGAACATTGCTCACTCCAAACGAATCATCTGTGAGTTGTTTATGTAAAGTTGCAGAATTTCAGGTCTAAGGCTAGAAATAGCTTGAAAAGACTCGAATTCACTCAATCCGACTGGAGAGTAAGCCTAAGAGTTGTTCGAACTAGTGGATAAGCTCAAAGACACTTCAAGGTAAAAATTTCAAGAAGTTGACCAAAACTCAGATTATTTACTTTTTCTTGACATTTTAGGCCAAATTAAGTTTTGACTTGATTCATAGGCTTAAAATAGCTCATATAAAGACTATCTTTGAGAAAATTACAAAAAAGTGTTTATTTCAAGCCTCAAGTTAATAATCGCGATTATTAACTTTTTGCTCTAAATTGGCCAAGGTTCATACCATTGACTCATTGCATGTGTACAAACAACTTTTGTAAAGGCCCAAAAGATTTGGATCATTAAACTGGCAAAAAAGAGGGTAAAAACTAAAGTTTGTACTGACTTTTTGAATCTTGAGTATAAATTTGGAAAAAATTTGTCCAAAATTGTTGAAATTTGATTCATAGGCTTATGTTGATGTGATAAACATGTGTATATACTCAGTTGACCAAAAATTTGTAAAAATTTATCAGAAGTAAATAATTGCGATTATTTACATCTGCCCTATTTTTCAACTTTTTGACCAAGTCTGCATACCACTAGCTTCACTATCTTGTAATAAGCCCACGAATCAAATTTGATAAGATTTGGACCACTGGAGTGAAATTGGTGACTAAATTTACAAAGTTAGTCTGTGAACAGATAATTAATGACCATTTGACCAAAAATTATCCAAACTAGATGGTAATTGTCTAGTGACCTTAACTTAAGGTGCTTAACAGATCTGTGTCAAAGTTGGGGCAAAAACTTACAAAATTATATTTGGAGTAAATAATCGCGATTATTTACATCTACTTCAAAACTTGATGATTTTGCAAATTTGAGTATACCACAAGGTCAAGCACATCAAGTAGACCTCACAAATCAATTTTGGTGAAATTTGGATCCCAAAAGTAAGACTTAAGCCAGATTCTCGAAATGAGAGTCTACGGACACCAAACAGTTGATAAACTTGATCAAAATTGGTCCAAACTTGTTGAAATTTTCCTAGAGACTTTAACAAGTTGTATACTTACCAAACCTATCAAAAAAGTGCAAAAATTTGACAAAAGTAAATAATCGCGATTATTTACTTCTGCTATCCAGAGACATCATTTTGGACTTTTGAACTCATACAGTGATAGACCAACCTAAAATAAGGCCACAGGGCAATTTTGGGTTCAATCGGATCAAAATTGGTACAAATACACTCAGTTTACATGTTGCGGATTAGACCTTTGATTTTTGCTAAAGTCAAGTGTGAAAGTCAAAAGTTGACTCCCATAGCACGATTTGACGTGATACACAGAGACCAATCACGAGAGTTCTCAAGAGCTCTACTATCTTTATAGAAAAATAGCTAACTTGATTAATTTTGTACAGGAATCAGATTGTAGACGAGGAATCAGTGGCTTGACAAAAAGTTGCAATTGAATCGAGTGGAAATTGACGACAAGTCGATCCAAAGGTGAGTAGTCTATCCAGGGCTTCATAAGTCTATATGAATCTTAGATCTCGTTGTGTACTGGGAAATCAGGGCATACTCGGAGAAACCTCTAGTAGAGTATCTACCGAAGAACGCATGAATCAAGGCAATTCCTTGTACACAATTCCTGAAGAAGTCTCAGACACTTTTTTAGATTCAACATCCAAAATGTCTTCTTACTCGACTCACTCGGAAACCGGAACGACAATGTCCTGTAAGCATATACTCTCTTTTTACAAGACTAACCGTCATGGAGCCTAGGTTTACTTGGACCCAAACGAGGAGTATGCTATTTGCATTGATGACCATGGTATTGAGTTCGAAGAAGAGGTTAGGAAAAACAAACAAGGAAAAAATGTACATGGATCAAAATGGAACTCAATATGTACAAGTCGAAAACCCTGATGTGGTAGACAAATAGCGGTTAGAAGTAAACACCATAATCCTAGATATGTCACCAAAAGAAGAACCACCAACTTTGGAATTCAAGGGATACGATCAAGTAGACTTGAAGCCTTTGAAACAGCTTAGTACGGATAGTCCTAGGATCGGAGTCTATTATTGGGAAGATAGAAACATAAAAGATCTTTTGTGGACTTCTCATGCCAAACCAGGACAATTAACAGCCATGAAGATCATCTATAGCTTCAAGATCAAGGATAAGGGATCAGTAGACCTACCAACTTACGTGTTTAGGGATTATTATAACAACAACTTTGTTATGATGACTCCTGAGGAGGTAGAACAAACCAAATACCAAGGGTATTCCACACGGTCTTGGATATTGGGGCAAGGACCAGAAACAATTCCAAGGGATGAACACCATGAGAGATCATCTGAGAGTAATGTGAAGAAACCAGAAACCACCTCATCACGTAGAAAACCGCGTGACACTAAGGCCAGTCCAGGGCTACATGAGTCACTATTTCCAACACATTGTTTTGAAGGACTCAAAACAGAACCAACTCCCAAAAGACTTGGAGTTGAGCCAAATAGACGTGTCAGACAAGCTAATTTTCAAAAATGGGTCAGAAAATACAGTGGATCAGGGAATCCATATGACCACTTAGCAAGCTTTAAGCAAGTTCTAAGAGCAGAGCGTATATTCGATCTCCATACTCAATTTGAGGAGTTTGGAATGACATTAGAAGTAAAATCTTTGACATGGTTCCAAAATATTCCACCAAGGTCAATCATGGACTTGAACACATTAGCTCAAGGATTTGTAGTTGCTTGTTCCAAAATGGGGATTAAACATAATACAGTAGCTCAAATCTACAGCTTTAAACAGAAACATGGTGAGTCTGTTAGGGATTGTGGAACTCGAATGAAAAAATACATTGCTAGATGCCCAGACATGGAGATACCTGCAGAAGAACGACTCTATCTTTGTTTCTGGAGGGACTGCTAAACAAAGAACTTCATGCTATAGTCTATAGTATAAAGCATACAACCCTAGAAGCGTGTGTGTGTGATGCTATTGACTTAGGAGACAATTGCCAGATCTTCAATGAATAAGATGTCCCTAAGGATAACCAAAACGAGAAAACAGCATCCACAAAACCAACACAAGTGGGAACGGCTGCTGCGGCACCACTCTCAACCATAGAAGATGTGCTAAAAAGGATGAACGACATGATGAACAATATGCAAAAGGCACCTATGAGAGGACCGGGAGACAAGGGATATCTCCACAGGGACAACCAATTAGGCCACAAAAATGGTGTGCAATCGAGGGTAAATTGACCAACCATGAAACCCATGAGTGCTACTTCAAACCAAAGTATGATGGGAGTGTTTAGTACGTGCCCATGAGGCCCCAGGGACAACCCATGTACAGACATCAGCCTAATATGGCCCAAGATCAAAGACCACCAATGGGTATGGAAAGATCTCAACCTGTGTTGGGACAACAACCTCCATATCCATGACATAATGCAAGGCCTGTAAAGTACATGTACTTGGAAGGAGTCATAGATGAACAAGCATTAGTGCATGTTACACCCTATGCAAAGCCTAGTCCATCTACAAAGGGAAGAAGGAGATTGGTATAGTCCACATCCACCACCAATGGAAGAAACCATGACTTATGCTCCATCGGAGCTCGCACCAATGTATTATGTAGCTAATCATGGTGTCAGACCTCCCATGGGAAGACCCATGATGAAGCCTAGAACAGGAAGCTATCATAACTGTGGTGTTGATGACCATTGGAAGAACTAATATCCATAGCCTGACAAAAACCTTAAACCAATTGAAACCTATTGCATACAATGTTGCAAAAAGGGAGGACAAGTTTCCGGAAGATTTTCCTAAGAATCCTTTGAACAAGGAAAAAACTGTCATAAACGTAGTCCAAGTGATGCCTAGTAGCTCATCAGAGAGTGAACCGATTGTTCCAATCAAGGTAATCACTAGAGCCCATGAAAATAAAAAGAAACACAACTCCTATGATGATTCAGAGGACACGAAAGTTTCTTCTCAAAGAATCAAAAGGAGTAGAAGCAAAAGATATGAGATGAGAAAACAGAAACAACGGGTTGAAAACGAAGAGAAAGCAAAAATTCTATCCCGGGACAAGTTGAAAGAAATTGGCAATGAATTCAAGGAAACAACCGTGAAATCTGGAGGATCCATTCTGGTTTTGATAAAAAAAAATTAGCCTATTAATGTTGCATTCGAAGCCTATCAAGCAGGACTTAAAGCAGGCCAAAACATGGAAAACAAATGAAAAAACTATCCATCTCCAGACATGGAAGCAGCAAAGCTGGAGGCTTATCTAAATCTGGTAAGAATGACACAAGAAATGCTGGATAAACAAAAACCCAAGCTTGAAAATATTGCAAAACCTGAAGAGCTTGCGTTAGAAGAAACAAAAGTAAAATTCAATGTGGTGGCAGAACCCCACCTTGAAACAAATGAACCATAGCTTATAGTGCCGGAAAGCGAAGATGTCTTAGACGGAATTCCGTTCATAGAGGAAGGCTGGCCATGACACTTATGGGAAAAGGTGAGAGAGATCAATGATGGGAGCCTAACTTTAAAGTCATCTCCTATAGAGGAAGTTTGGTTGGATAACCTACCATCTGATATGAACATGGATTTACAATCCTTCTACGGGGATTGCGGATCGGAAGCTTCAGGAATATCTAAACCATTGACATTAAAAACATTACCTTCTTACTTGGGAGATAACGAAGATGAATCCATCGTGTGCAAGACCACTCAAGTAAAAAGAGTCAAACAGACCCTAGAAATAGACAACATTCATTCAATCATGTCTACACCCATCCAATGCACTCTTACTTTGGGAGAACTGTTCAAACTCAGACCATACTTGTGGAACGATTTACAGAAAACCCTAGAGAAGGTGGGGATAATGGGGTTAATCTCTAAGAATTTGGGAAAATAAAAAATTGAAATGGAAAACAAAGAGATTCGATCAGTTCCTATGAATAAGGTCGGAGAATATTATGAAGGGGAACAAGGAAATCCCACCCTCCCAGTGAAATATAATGACTTTGAAACCATGGCAATACTGGATAGTGGAGCTGGCATAGCCATATCCACTAAAGCAGTATGGGAATCCTGGGGACAGCCAGCCATTAGACAAACGCAAATGAATTGCAGTTGGCTGACGGACACATTGAGAGACCACTAGGGCTACTTGAAAAAGTGATAGTCAATTCCTGTGGAATTGAATATCAACACACTTTTGCCATAGTAGACTTTGCGAAAAAAACTCAACTATGAAATCATATTGGGAAGACCTTTCATGCAATAGGTACAGCTTATCCAAGATTGGGGAAACAACTATCTGTACTTGAGACAGGTGGGATCTATAACAAGAGTCAATCTAAAAGATCACACTTATAGAGATGTCTTGAAAACACCCATCCAAGAGTTTGATTCAGTCTTTTTGGCTGAAACTAAACTCCCATCCTGATTAAACAAAGACACTCCCATTTGGATGTGCGGAGCTTCAGAAAATAGAAGCTTAAGACGAGAGGAATGTATCCTAGAAAGGGATTGTACAGACAAAGCCTACATACCTGAACCCTTTCCAGAGCATTTATTTGAACCATTTGAGTGGACTCAAATTTTAGCGACAATGGACATGTATGTGTTAATACGTCTATGCCTACTCAATTTTGCAATGAGGATGGCTACGACATAATTCCCATCCAAATGATGTCAGTCCTCAACATTGAAAACAAAGATGAGGAAACCAAGGACTTGATGAAAGCTCAAAAAGTCTTTTCTAACCTCTATTACGATGCACAGCTACCTCAGAAGATTCGGGGTCAAAAAAAGAGCATACAAGAGTTCAGTTACTCTTAAGGGGAGGGGAGGAAAAGTTTTGTGACTTTCCAAACGAGAAATCAAGAAGACAAAAATGGTATAGACAAAAGAGAGATACCAATATCGTGAACCATGCCATCAATCTCCAGTAAAACACAATTCTTGATCCAAATAGATGCTAATGATTGTGTCAAGGACAAAAGAACTGGCCTTCAAACAAAAATTTAGAAATATCTGAGACATCAAGAAAAACAAGGGTACTCAAGAAAAATCACAGAATAAGAAACCACTCATGACCAAAGTTGAGCGGAAAAAGAAATATCAAGAGTAGAAAAAAGCTCTAAAGGAGATATACACAACCGAAATGGAAACCACGGAAGAGGATGGCAAAGATGTAATGCATGTTCCATCCGATTACAAAAAGTATACTCTCCAAGATCGAAAAATCATAATTGAACAACCAGTTAGGGAACTATGGAAACAAGGAGACTCTTACGCCGGGGCCTGAAAACGCTAAAAGGGTAGACTTGGCTAAACCAAGAGAAGAGCCTAGACATGCTTACATTGCGAATGACCTAACAAAAGAAGAAGAAAAGCTTTTGTTGAGCTTGTTAAGAAATACCGGGATATCTTCGCTTGGTCGTACAAGGATCTCAAGGGTGTTGATCCAGAAATCTGTCAACATACTATATCCATGAGAGATGATGCGAAACCAAGTAGACAGAGACCATACACTTATCATGAAACATTTGCCAGAAAGATAAAAGAAGAGATTGAAAAACTAAAGGAAGCTGAATTCATTTACGAAATTAAACACACAGATTGGGTGTCTCCAATTGTGGTAGTACCTAAGAACAATGGGAAATTATGAGTGTGTGTTAATCTCAAAAAGTTGTTGGACTGATACAGCCACCTGCTTATAGAACTTAAGCTCAATATATCATTGTAGCTACAGTCTATTTGACCAAGTGGGCCGAGGCTAAAGAGACTCAAAAGAATGATGCCAGAACCACTGTTGCATTCTTATATGAGTATGTATTCACGAGATATGGACTCCCAATAGAGATTTTTAGTGATCGGAGAACTCATTTCCTCAATGAGGTAATAGAGTATTTGCTTAATGAGTTTATGGTCATCCATAACAAATCAGCTCCCTACCACCCACAAGCAAACAGACAAGCTAAGCATACGAATAAAATTATTAGCTCAGTACTGACCAAAGTGGTTAGTTCAAGAAGGACAGACTGGGAAATGAATCTCCATGCTGCTCTATGGGCTTATCGAGTTTCATTCAAAACAGCTCTAAATGCTACACCCTTTAACCTTATTTATGGTCTTGATGCCATACTGCCAATAGAATTTCTAGTGCCAACATTAAGGGTAGCACAGAATCTTGAGTGGACTGTACATGAATTGTCAGAAAGACTTGAAGATTTGGAAAAGCTAGACGAGCAAAGGCTAACTACTATAGCTCATATCTATGCACAAAAGCGGAAACAAAAATAATTTTTTGATTCCCACTTAATCACAAAGATTTTCAAGAAAGGGGACTTGGTTCTAGTCTATTCCCTTAAGCAACACATTCCCAAGTTTAAGAAAAAGGGAAACGGACCATTTATCATTGAAGATGTATCTCCAAGTGGAGCAGTAAAATTGTCCACCCTAGATGGTGAACCAATGGCTAATTGAATTAGTGGATGTCATTTAAAGAAATACAATTTACCACTAACCAATGAATTGCTAGAGAGAATGCATGCAGCCAAACAAAGGAAGATCAAGTGACAGCAGGTTATTGATGAATCCCAAGAGGAAGCTAGACTTCGGGTACTCAAGCGTAAAGCTGCTCTCAAGAACCAACAGATACCGATTCTCATCAACACTTTGGAAATAGATGATCGGCAATGGGAATTACCTAAAGACGCAGTTTCAACAGATCACAATTGGTTAGATGGAATGGATCTGCGCATCAAACTACAGCTCAACAATCATAGCACCAATGCTTTGGTAGACACAGGAGCTAGAGTGAATGCAGTCATTTATTTCACATACAAGAAGGCAACAAGTCAAGCATTGACAGCAGGAATAGCGACACTCAAAGGATGCAACAAGAATCCAACTTCAACATTGGGAGTAGTCAACTTGAACGTGGTAGTACATGGATGTTCATGTCCGCATTAGTTTGTATGCTTGCCAGATGAACACATGAATGAGATGATGATTCTTGGAATTCCATGGATGTGTACATACTAAGTAGTACCATATTGGGATAGGAATCAACTAAAGCTATCACCTAAAGGTGGACAACTCATTGTTCCAATTGCACCAAGCAAGGAGAAACGGAAAAGAAGCAATCATCAGACCAATCCACTAAGCCAATCTTCTCCATCCCCTCAACCATCAAATGCTACAGGTAGCATTTAAAGAGTTAGGCGGATTTGGGTACCAAAAGCACAGCTTAAGGATAAACCAATTCAGATCTGGGTGCCTAAAACTTCACCGAATAAACAAAAGAAGGTTCCATGGATTCGAACACAGAATCGAGTATCTCCGAGCAAGAAACCTAACATGAAAAGGGTTTGGAAGAAAAAGGATCACTTATCTTCTCCACAAACCGTGAAACCAATCAAGCAGTGGCGAGTTAAGTCTCAACAGAATCCACCACACCATGCAGCACCAAGCCGACCGAATCACCAATGGAGAGAAAAATCTCGACAAAAGTCTAAAGTGCTACCAACAGCTCAAGCAATCAGCGTGCTAAAACACCCTGATGGTACAATCAAACAAAGAGCACAAAATCTACAAGATTTTCTCTTTGGAAGACATCAACAACAAACCTCGACATCGGAAACCCTTGAGTTAATTACTCAAGACCCAGCTCTTGCACAGCACACGGGTTTGAATTGCATTGATCTTCATATCATGGTAGAGCCAATCACGGCTGTGCACAGACACAATTTTTCAACCCATGCACGCAGTCGTCCCAGAGTATGCCACCTAGGAGGGGTGGAAGGGCACTAAGTACTAAGTAATTAAGGGCAATGTTTGAAGAGGGAGGAAAACGTTCCATGTTACGTGTGATTTTTTGAAAAATTACCTAATAATGCCCTTATAATTCATCACCAAGGAAAATTCACTGATAATATCTTCCCGATGAGTGTAAATAGTGTATATACTATCATAAAATCATTAAAAATAGTCCTTTTTCGGGTATTTTTCATCATTTTTGTCGATAGAGAGGCTTAAAAATGGAGAAATCCAGCAAAAAACAATAAAGCTGTGTATTTCAAGGTATTTTCTTAATTATTGGATTTTACTTTCCTTTTTTAGAACATTTTGCTATTTTCTTTTATTTTTTCAAATAAACAGGTCAAAATTAATAATAAATAGCAGGGAAGCTCATATGGAAAAATGGAAGACACGATGGTGATCAAAAAGACAAGGCAAACAAGCATAAAAATTTTCAATGAAATCAGAAGACGAAGCGGGAGGCCTAAATTAGGCGGCCAGGCCTACTTTTGCAAAATTCTTGCAGAATGAGCCACATGAATCCGATCAAAGAAATTTTTGAGTCTAACATAGATTTCACCGCCTAGTAGGACTAACGGGGGAATCTGGGGAAATTTGGTTCGGGAAGTCCAGGTATAGATATCCATGGTAGGCTAAAACCACCTCATTTCCACTTGGAGCCTTTGCAGAGAGAGATTTCGACCTCTTTCGCGCGACATTTTCGGAGCCCACAGTTGACCATTTTAAGCGCCGTCTCACGGAGACATGAGGGGTAAGTTCTTTACTCAATAATGATCCATTTTGTACAGCCAGTAGCTAGTCTAAAGCCTTAGGAAAAACCCTAGAAACCGAGTAAAGCACGAAGACCTACAACCTAAAACTGACCATAGCGGCATGCCAGCTTGACCAAATCGGATGGGATATGAATCATAGCATGCCCTAACATAATAGAACCTTTCCATACCATCAGATGAACATTTGGTTGGGGTCAAGGGGGTCCCTAGTAGAAAAGTTAGGTTTTTGGCAAATGCCAGAATTCCGACCTGACTCCACAGATGGCTTGCTAATGAGGTCCATATACAATGTATATGATTGGTTTGGTGAAATCCATCAAGCAAAGCCCTCAAAAAGCAAAAAACGGCTCGAAGGTTACAAAGCATCAAATTCAACATACGAGGCCAAACTGACTCCAAATGAGCTAGAATTAGACAGGTAGCTTCACGACTATGTTACGGACAAGTCCCAAGCCTCAAAGTTGACCGACCAACCCAACAAACAGAGTAATCACAAAAAATGGTGATTTCATAGTCGACAGAGCACAAAAAAATACCGGCATGACCAAACTTGACCAAATTCAATTTAGGACTTGTATTAGATGTATGAACATGTCTATGTCAAAATTTGTGGGTTTTGCAAAGTTTTTGTCATTGAAGTTAATAATAGCGATTATTTACTTTTGCATCATTTTTGCTTAGAAATTGTCAAATCGTCTCACCTATCATGTGTATACACCTATTACATGCCAAAAATCAAGTATGAGCCAAAATGACCACCCATTACTTGTAAAATTGCCAAAAAACGCAAAGAAATCTTTGCAAGCCAAAATTTGGGTTATGAACAACTTTTCTTGATCCAAATCAGCTCATATCTCATACCCAAGGTCTATACCATGCCTAGAACCAATTTGTACCAAAAAATGTCAATTTTGGAAGAAACGTTAATAATCGTGATTATTTACTTTTTGGTCAAAATTGGGGAATTTTGATATTCGGCCATCATACATCCAAAGTACATGTTGTGATAAGCCCACTAGCCAACTTTGAATCAATTTGGATTTCAAACTCTCAAATTTCCTTTGTATCTACTGTTTCAGAGACCTAAAGCCAAAATCTGGTAAAATTTTCAACCTTTGCATCCAAATGAGCCCATATTTCCCTCAGAGCATGTATTTGGTATATACTTCAAGCCTATAAAACCAAGTTTACAAAAAGTTGAAAATTTTTCTCAGCTGTAAATAATCACGATCATTTACTTTGGTTGCAAATTTTTGTTTTGACCATACAGTTTTGTTCCTTGCATAATTTTATGCATCTTTGCTTGTTCAAAAATTGATTTGAAGCAATTTGGACCAGATTATCAGCATTTTAGTCTAAAGGGACATTCTAGAGAAAAATCCAACAAATCTGCTAACTTTGCACTCTATTCACTGAACAGGAGCAATGCACCTTGATTACTCAGGTTCTTAAGTCAACAACAAGGCAGCCTGTGGACCACGCGCAGTATATCTTGACAAACTTGAAGGGCACCAAGAAGGAGGGTAACATAACATACTTGGGCGCGCCAGAAGTGTTGACAAGAATAGCCTATCATGCCATCGGCATGGCCAACAACCTACCACCTGTCCTTGATCAGAATACATGGATCTTGGCAGCACAAACCTCTCCACGAGCTACAAGATCAGGTAAAAGATCTTTTAAATCAGGTGATGAATGAGATGACAGCTCACCAGAGCGGCACAGCAACGAGAGCTCTAACAACAAAGAAAAGAGAGCTAGGAGGGAGGAGATGAAGAGGGAAGCTGTGGCTGCCCACCAAGAGGAGCCAACTCAAAAACAAGCATGTTTTGAAAGAGGAAAACAGTCTTACCAGTGCAGTAGGCAAGCACAAGGAAAGGACCCAGAAAAGTGGGTACCCACAGGACTGAAAGGACCTCGAACAAAGCATCATACAAGAAAAGAGGCAGATGATCCAACAAATTATTTAGAAATAATGTACCAAGAGGCCAAATCCCTAAAGCTGAAAGAGGTAGAAGAAGCGGCAAAGAAAGCTGAGGAAACAGCTACACAAGAGCAAATCCAGGGATCTCCCCGACCCACCTCACCGCTGCCGGAACAACAGGACCATCCCATGCCTAGACGACCACCATCACCACCAGGCAAAGGTACCAATGAAGAAGTAGAGACTAAAAAAGAGAAAGATTCTGAGTTGACCCAATGAACAGAATCTACACAAAAATATGACCACACCGACGGACATGAGGAAAAAGAAGCCGAGCGAGAACTAGAGCAGGAAGCAGAAAAAACTCAAAAGCCAGCATAAGAAATTGATAAGGAAGTAGATACAAAAAAAGAGCATGCCACTACACATGAGACGGAGCCCAAGCCAGAGAAAGCAGAAAGGCCATCACCTGAAGAGACAGTAAGAGTTGAGACCACACCATCTATTTCTACTCAGCCAGAAACTGCCGAGGAATCAAAGGCTCAGGATGGCCAAGAAGAAGAACGACCATCTACCTCCACAGAACAACCAGCAATTACGACACAGCAAGAACCAACACATGAGGCTACAGGCACATCCCAGCTGGAAAGACAGGAGGAGTGGCAATCCAATGATGAAGTTATAATACAGGTTAATGAATATGCACGTCAGATGCAGGAAATGATCGAGAGACTCCGTTGAGCAGCTTTGAACCGTAGCACAAAGGCCAAGGAATTAGAAATGGTAATCAACACTCTTCAAGGAGAGCTTGAATACAAGATGATTATCATCACTGATCTCCAAAGGCAAGTGCAATAGCTAAAGGCAGAAGCGAAACAACATTAGATAGCCAGGGATAAACAACAAAAAGAAATGAAGGAGTTATGTGACCTGCTCACCGAATTATCTGATGTCTGCAAGGTAAAAGACGAGCAACTGACAGAAGTCACAAATGAACTTCTTACAACCTCTCTGTCAGCTCAAAAAATTCAAGTGCAGCTAGATGTTGCCAATGCTTCCCTACAATATTCTAAACAGAGAATCAATGATCATGCCATTTTCTTATGGCAAATCAAAGAAAACCCAGTCGTGGCCTCAATCAAGGAAACTGATGAAGTGTACAGGCACTTGAAAAGAAAAACAAGGACTTAGAACTGGAAAGTAAAGCTTCAACAGTCACAGCGTTGTCGTGTTGTGACACGTACATAGTGGGAACGCATGCTACAAGATCTATCTTGTAACTTTTTAGATACATAATTATCTTTCCTATAATGTACATATGCATATTTAAGTATAATAATAATCCTTCTATCTCATCCTATTATTTTTCTCAAGGGTAACCTATCCTTACTTTACCATCAAAAAATACTATGGGAAAAGCTCAATAGCTCCGCCTCTTTAACTTGGGGCAAAAAGCATTGATTCTTTATTTCTACTATCTCATTATCATCTCACACCCTAGCTAGATCCTATATCTAGGATAAAATCCAATATATATATATTCTATGTATTTTTTATACTTTTCTTATATTTCTTTTTAAATAGCTACTAGGAGGGAATCAAATCCTAGTGGGACACTAGGTGGCATGATTTCAAAGATACACTTATTTTAATGCATTATTGCAAGCATGATTACAAAACTTTGTCAAGGAGCAATGTCATGCTTTCATATGGCATGAGGTGTCCTTTGGAATTAAATGAAAGTCTAGGCTAAGGGGACCACGGGAAGACTTTTGCTGCCAGAAATGGACCCTATTTTGATGAATTTTTTACACAAGGTTCCAATCCGAATTGGAAAATGATTTTAAAATGAAACTCTGAGCTAATGAGCTGATGTTTCTGCCCATATTTTTACTTTTTTATTTAGAGCCACGGTTGAGGAGATATAATCAAAATACTGGACCCCAGTCTGCCCACATCATGCAGGGACAGCTCATTTCCAACTTTTCCAATTTCTATTCACACTGGCTCCTCTCTTCTTGTGTAAATCCTTGGGGGTTCCCTTCACCTATAGAAGGGGACCTCTTCTTCCTTGAAAAAAAACTCAAGCATTCAAGCTATTGATGAGAGGAATTCTTGAGGGAGTGAGTAGTAATGCCTAATTGTACTTAGCCCCAATAACATAAGCCCAAGCCTACACTTTCTCCTAGAGGAAGACTAGCCATTCTTGTACGCTATCCTTGGAAGATCAACTCTAATCAAAGAAGGTGTTGTACTTGGCGTATCAATCAATGTTGAATTCTCCCCTCTTCTTCTCTCTCCCATCAATAATGGTGCCGAAGGGTGTCAAGTGAGATGTGTTCTACATTGATGTTTTCTTGATTTCTTGTTGTTTTCATTTTCATCTCTAATCCAACATATATATATATATGTATCTAATCTCATCTCCTTAACCAAACCTATCTCTCTCATTCTTAGTAATTCATCCTCTCTAGGTTCTCTTTGCTACAGGTACATCTCTACCCGCAGTATCCTTATTGCCTACGGGCAAGAATAGGGCTTGGGAGGGAAACTTCTCATCTCTTCACTTCTCTCATATCTACATTTCTCACATACTATCCTAGATGAATAACCCACATGATGATCATTTCTATCGCTTTCACTCTGTACGATCTATTAGAATTAACGTATGGATTAGCCGAAAAATATACTTTCAACAACGTATAGTGTTTCTCTTTGGCCCATAAAGGCTTAATGAAATACTTCTATCACCGGATCCCATCATACTACCTCTCATAGACTATAACTTTTCTTTTGACGTAAGCGTAGTTATCTTGCTATGAACCAAGAGAATTTGTACACACAATTAATCCCAATCACTAGACAAAATATATATATTATGGTAAGCACAAAACTACAATTCCAAAGAACAATTCGTAGCCTATTTGGTCATCCAATATTGAATGCCATTAACTCATCTATTAACCCTTTCATATTACCCATGATACGATATGACCATAGCCTTGATGTTTTCATTTTCGTATTGTTTTGACATTCTCTATTGTGTTCTTTCTTTGTGTGTGTGAGTGCAAGAGAGAAAGAGTGAGTCTTCTTTGATTGCACTTCTTTCCAAACCCTAGTCTTCATGGTATCTATGGTTTAACTCCTTCATATAGTTTTTGTTGAGTTCTCTCACAAACTCTCACAGCCATAAGCCCGGTGCTTTCCTGGCAAGACCGCAAATTTCTCGACAGCGCAGAGACCTGGCACTGATGTGGGTTCAAAGAGAGGAGGAGCTCCTAAAGGAGATAGCAGAACTAAAGCGCATAAATCAACTCCTCAGAGATGGAAAGCCAGACACGTAGGAAAAGGCAGGCACTTCAGAGCTGCCCCAAATAGACATTCCCTCGGTCTTGTTTGCTGCGTTTGAGATGCAGTCCATAATAGAGCCGAGTGGTGATGAAGATTTTCAAATTCACATCACAGATGAAGATACAATGCCAATGGTCCAGCTGTCAAAAGCTGAAGAAGATGCACTGAAGGAAAATAACACCTTAGAGGTGGATGAGAAGTGGAAGGCTGCTATGGATTGGGAGTTGAGAGTTTTACACTCTGTCAACGTCACTTAACTCACTCCCACCAATCAAATCAACGCTCAATGGCACCAACTATCCCTGTCGTACCCTCTCATCAAAGTAGAACTTTTACATGTAAAAGAAAGGATGTACAAGGATATGCAAGAAGATGGCGCAAATAAAGACCACCCAAAGTGGAGGTTAAGCTGGCTGAACAAGAATCCGAGATACCTGATTCTGTTCACAAGAGCACCTGCATCCTTACAAAAAGATCCAACATTCTGTCATGTACCCAGATTAAGGACATGGCAAGCGCATGAAGCACTGCAGAAGAAGAGGCCAACTTCGCTCAACTTCCCCAGGTTGCCAGCTCCAGAGACAGGCCAAGCGATAGAGGAATACATGGTGAAAACCCTAACGGGCGCCATGTCATTCTTTAAGAGTCTGTCAGATCTCTCCTGTGCATTGTTATATAAGATCGGCAGGATGCTACTCACATGCATATAAGTTTTCAATGAGCTTGAGCAAACAGGAGCCCCATGGCTCTCATTGTTGGAAGGAAACAAAGGCTTATGTTACGATTTGAGTGGGCAACCTTCAGAAGAAATCCTTTATGGATTCTATACCAGATGCATGTTCCTTCCCTCACATAATATGCTTGCCTTTGAAGAAGCATTCTACATTGGATTCTTCACCTGGCAAACGAAGATATTTGCACCAGTGATAAGCAACCTCACATCCAAGTTTGTATGCTACTTAGCAGTGGAACTGAAGAATCAAGTCACCACGCAATTTCTACAAGTGTCGGACAAAGAACGAAGAATCGGATACCAAAAGGCACTGGAAGCACTCAAAGACCGCCTCGCTCGTCGTCAATCTGAAGACTACTTCAGTCCATAAGGCTGTGTCAAGGGACGACACAGGCGAGGAGGGGGGGACTGTTCGCAGCAAGCTAATGCAGACACCATTTTTTGGAGTTCTCCTTGTAAAACAATTATTATGCTGATAAATTGGGAATATTGTAACTCCTTTTTTTTTAGTAAACTTTGTAATTAATGAGCCGGGGCTACAAGCTTCCAGATTGTATTAGCCAGTCAATTCCCAGCTTTGGTAGAACTCTAGATTATTAGTTTTGACCACTCAAAAACCTTGACTAAGGTATAAAAGCCAATTTTTGTAAGTTTTTTATAAGTTTTTGGATAAGAAATACACAGCGTGATATAACGGTGCTCACTTCTCTCCTTCTTGCGCTTCCTACTCCCTCTCCGGTTGTCACATTGAGATTTCGTTTATTGCATTGCAATCGCAGGTAAGAGCTCTACGTATTGACGTGAGCCATTCACAGTATTTCGTAGCTTTTGGCATCGCCAAACCGCGGCCTATTTTCATCATAAATAGAAATTTACATGTTCAAATCAAAAACTAAGCATAGGTGGGGTATTGGGGCATCATTGCTAAGCATTTAGATGCATTCTAGGTCAAAAATGACTAGGTCAAAAATCCACTGCTGTTAATAATCGCGATTTTGGAACTTGACCTAAAGTAGGGTTTGAGGCCATAGGCATGTGTGCTTAGTTCTTATAAACTTTTCCTAGAAGTTTCGTTACGTTTGGATGTTGTTTGATGATGTGACGGATGTGATTTGCTTGCCGATGAGCGATTGGCTTTTGGTGATTTCAGTCACTTGAGTGTAGCATGAGTTAGATGCGAGTTGTTAGTTGTTTTCCAACAGGTTGACAACCTCTTGTAGCCTCTATGCACTAGTCGAGTTAGTTTCATCCCATGGATTTACAATTTAATCGTGGTTCTCGCTAATACTCCAATAAGATAGGATGGTGAGGTTAGACATGCATCCCACACAGCCATTGTTGAGTCTTGTGTGAAAGGAGACTATGATGCTGATGTTGATGCAGAATGGGATTTTAGTGCAGAGTGCACTTACAATCCTGATTTCCATGATGCATGCATGTCAGTTGCTATAGATTCACATGTGTGGTATTTCGATAGTGGTGCTACAAAGCACATCACCTCACATCGTGAATTGTTCACCTCTCTCGAGTCTGTCCCTCATGGGAATTCAGTCACTTGTGCAACAATGCCTCTTATCCGGTTCAGGAAGTTGGAAAGATTTTTCTTATTGCTACAAATGGTAGTTCTTTCACACTTGTTGATGCACTTTATGTACCTGGGATCAAGAAGAATCTTTTGTCTATATCTGCACTTGCTAGACTTGGACTTGTAGTCAAATTTGTGGATGACAAATGTACAGTTCATGATCTCAGTTTTTGTGATGAAATTGTTGCATCTAGGTTTTTGTGTCATGGGCTATATAAGCTCACTTTGTATACAAGTGTGCATAAAATTTTGCAAATATAGTTGCAAATTCAAGGGCTATTTCAGATGCAAAACTTTGGCATGCACGTTTTGGTCATCTGAATTTTGCGACTTTGTTGTGTTTGTAGAATTCTGATATGGTTGCTTCTTTGCCGCCTCTTGAAGCACCTATCCAACATGTTTGTGAAGTCTATATTTTGGGTAAGATGCAGCACTCAAAGTTTCCAAAGGATGGTTCAGTTCGGGCTACATGCAGGTTGCAGCTTGTGCATAGTGATGTTTGCGGGCCCATGCAAACTCCGTCTTTCAGAAATTACCTTTACTTCGTGAATTTTATTGATGATTACTTCAGGCATGCATGGGTATTTCCTCTTAAAGCAAAGTCCAAAGTTTTTATGTGCTTCAACAATTTCTGGCTATGGGCACCCTTCGTTCCAATCGAGGGGGGAAGTATATGTCTCATGAGTTTAATGCATTTCTGGCTATTCGTGGGATAAAACACCAATATACAGTGCCTTATACACCTCAGCAAAATGGTGTTGCTGAGAGGAAAAACAGGTCACTTACGGAAATGGCACGATGTATGGTCAAAAGTCAAGCTTTTTCGCATTCTTTTTGGCTTGAGGCCATCATGTGCGCCACTTATGTACTAAACAGGTGTCCTACAAAAGCTTTTCCGTCTATTACTCCATATGAAGCATGGCATGATAGAAAGCCTTCTATTGAGCACATGCGTGTTTTTGGTTGTTTGGCATATGCTTTGGTGCCACAAACACAGTGCCCAGAAAATTGGATGGCAAGGCTGTCAAATGTATTTTTGTTGGTTATAGTGCTCAAAGTAAAAGTTACAGGTTGTATCACCTGCAAACAAAACATATTCTGGTTTGATTCTATTCAGTCCTTGCTGTCATGTACTAGAGACAGTAATGTAAGCTCACAGGACATTTATGACACTTTGTTGCCTCTTTTCAGTGGGGTGGAAATACGAATGTAAATTCCAATGAGGAAAATGTACAGCCTATGGGGTTTTTTGAAAATGTTAAAGATCAGCCTATTACTGATGCAGATGTACATGATGTACTTGATGAGGAAAGGGATGAAAATGAGCAAGCTAGAGGTATGCCAAAATGGCTGGTGCATGCATTGCGTGACAGTAAATTGGATGCACCTTTGTCTAGTCGTACTCGTTCATGCTCTCACCATGCATCTCATGCATCAGATTGTTATGCTTTGGCTGTGTCTAGCTTACATGATATTGAGGAGCCTCTGTCTTTTGATGAAGCACAGAATTCAGAAAATTGTATGGCTTCCATGCAAATCAGAATATGATGCACTTATAGAAAATGACACATGGACTTTATGTGATTTGCCTCCTAGAAAAAGGCCATTGGTACGAAGTGGGTTTACAAGTTGAAACGCAAGCCACACGGTGAGATCGATCGCCATAAGTCTTGACTTGTTGCAAAGGGTTATGCACAGGACAAAGGCATAGATTATGAAGAGACTTTTGCTCCAACTTGTCGTATGACTATTGTGCGTTCTGGATGTGCATTGGTAGCGCATTTTGGTTGGGATGTACATCAATCAGACATTGTTACTACTTTCTTGAATAGAGACATATTTGAGGAAGTTTATGTAATGCAGTCTCGCGTTTTTGTCAAGAAAGTACAAGAGGACAAGTGTGCAGATGTAAGAAGGCTTTGTATGGGTTGAAGCAATCTCCTCGTTCTTGGTATGAGAAAGCTGACACTCATTTGGTCAAACAAGGATTTTGTAACAGTCCAACAGAAAGAACACTGTATGTAAAGCATGAGGGTGATGTACTTCTCATTGTGGTTCTTTTTGTAGATGATTTGATGATCATTGGACCAAATGAGAGACATATTGCTGAATTTAGGGCTGATTTGAATGCTACTTTCAAGATGAAAGAATTGGGACCGTTGCATCATTACATGGGTATACAGTTTAAGCAGTGTGATGTGTTAGGAAATAAGACGTAGCTAAATAGATAATTGAGTAGATTACTTAATGGAGAGAGACAGATTTATATACACGAGATTATAGAGTAGAGAGAGAGAGAGAGTACACACGATATACGTGGTTCACCCAATGTGGGCTACGTCCACGGGAAAGCAGCCACTCAATGGCTTTAGTACTTCAAAACAAGAAGTAGTTTACAAAGGGATTATACCCTTAATGGAGCTCCCGCCTTGCTTCACTCTCACCACCTCACACTCACCTTGTTGCATCAACTTCACACTATGAAATGTGTGTAGAAATGGCCTCCTTTTATAGGCCAAAAGGGCTGCCCTCTCTTATGAGAGACAGCCATGTGTAGCCGCCCTTGTGCGAATAAGTCCAAATCGGACCCTCCAATCCGCCCATGTGTGGCCGCCCTTGAGAAGACAAGTCCGCTTTTGAATTCAGCCACCGGCCACCGGCCATTGACTTCCGACCACCGGCCATCGGCCATTGACTACCGGCCACTGGCCAACCGACCGGTTGTTTTCCGACCACTTTTCGGCCGCCGTCCGGCCATAATATTCCGGCGAAAAAGAATATTCCGACGGAAAAAAAAGTCTCGGGGGCCTCCGCCCCCAAGGCCTTTAAAGTTGCCCCTAATTCTTGTTCGTGAAAATTTTTGATTTCCGGTGAGTGATTTTCCTTCACGCACGATGGCTTCTCCTCATAATGGGGGCCTTACAAATGTGTGCTTTTACCACAGAAAATTACAAGGGTAAATCAGGCTCCATACTTAACATGATGGTGGTATTTCCTTTTGTCAGAAAAATTACATAGAGACATTGCTATGTAAGTTTGGACTTGAGGATTGCAAACCTATTGCCACTCCTATGGAAACACGTTTGAAGTTGAGTCTACATGATGCTGGCGATCCTGCTAATGTCACTCTTTACCAAACTCTTGTTGGATGCCTCATTTATGTATGCAACATGAGGTCGGATATTCAGTTTGCATTCTCAGAGGTCGGCAGATTTATGCATCGCCCAAGGTCTAAGAATTAGCAGGCTATCAAGAGGAGTTTTTGCTACCTTAGTGGCACTTTACATCTTGGCTTGTTTTATCCCAAGGGGGGATCATTGCCGCCATACTTACATGATTTTTCGGACTCAAAATAGGCTAGTGGTTTTGACACGCAAGTGTCCACAAGTGGTTTTCTTTCATGCTTGGCAGTTCATGTATATCATGGTTGAGAAAGAAGCAACCTACTGTGGCCACTTTAAGTTATGAGGCTGAGTACAGGGGAGTGTTCACAGCTATGGTTGCATGTGTATGGCTCAGACGCCTTATGGCTGATTTGAGTGTTGGACAAGACACTGCCGACACTATCTACACTGACACTCAGAGCGCATTGGAAATTGTGAGGAACCCAGTTTTTCGTGCTTGCACAAAGCACATTGAGGTGCATTATCACTATGTGAGGGAGAGGCTCTTAGCAGGAGAGATTAGCTTGGCTTATGTGCCAATGTAGGACAACCTTGCAGATCTTTTCACAAAGGCATTGTCTCGTGAGAAGCTTGAAGCTTTCTGCAAAGCTTTGGGCTTACTCCCCTTTGTGGAGTGATCATGTCCTCAGGGCATGGCACTTCCCTTTACTCATGTGCCAGCTCTTGTTCACCGCATCACTCTAGGGGGGATTTGTTACCATATACATGTGGTAGTGATGTGTGTGAACACACTAGGACCGCCGGGGCATTTTTTTTTTCCCTCTTGGGAGGTTTTTTCCCCCTTGCATTGTATATACGCCCATCACTCTAAGGTTATCTATCTTTCCATTTCACACTAAGTAATACACTCTATATTGTGTGCCTAGAGCTTCCTTCGTCTTCTCCAAGCTGTGTGAGTTTCTCTGCAACCCTAATTCCAACAATTTTCAAAAGTTAGAGGTGAACTTCGTATCACGATCAAGAATTATCCGGTGAGGTAAACCGTAATATATGAAAACACCTTTCATGAAGACTTGAGCTATATCCTTATCCATAAACGTTGTCTTGATTGGAAATAAATGGTCATTTTTGTAAGCATATCAACAACCACAAATATAGAGTCATATCCTAGAGATGTAGGAAGTCCAGTAATAAAATTCATGGATATGCATTCCCATTTCATTTGTGGAGCCTCAATAGGCTGAAGCTTACCAGGGTATCAAATTTGTTCAGCTTTAATACGTTGACATGTTAAGAATCTTGTAACATAATACAACACATCACCCATTATTCTTGGCCAAAAGAAACTGCTTATTACAGTAGGGTAAGTCTTAATGTATCCTGGATGTCCTGCTATAGGTATATCATGAGCTTCCTGTAATATTTGAAGTTTGATTCTACCATGATTTGGAATACAAGGACGGTTACTAAAATAAAGGTCATCTCCTTCAATGTGGAAGCCTTTGATTTGCCTTTCTTGCTTTTTTGTTCGATTATTTAATTTCATCAAGTACTGGATTTTTTGTGTAATACAGGTCCTGAGTCATGCCTTCTCGAATAAGTTCAATTAAAGAAGTAGTAGAGGTTGTGATAGCCGCTACAGTACTCTTTTTGCTTAAGGCATCGGCCACAAGATTTTTCGTTCTCAGGTTTATACTTGATTCCAAAATCATATTTGCATAACAACTCCATCCATCTTTGTTGCCACATATTAAGGTCAGGTCGGGTGTAGATCCACTTCTTATGGTCGGTATGTAGTTCAAATCTCCTTCCAAGAAGATAATGTCAACATACTTTAAGAGCATGAACAACGGCCAATAGTTCCAAATCATGTGTAAGATAATTTAACTCATGTATACGTAACTTACAAGATTCATAAGCTACTGGTTTTACTTCTTGAGACAGAATGTCACCGATTGCTTGTTCACTTGCATCAGTGAGCATAGTGAATGTCTTTGAGAAGTCTAGAAGCTGTAGTATTGGAGCATTCACCAAAGCTTCTTTGAGTGTCTCAAAACTAGCTTGAGCAGGTTCATTCCAAGTAAACACTTTAGCCTTCTTAAGTGTGTTAGTCAATGAGGATGTAATCTTAGCGTAGTCTTGAATAAATGTACGATACCATCCTGTTAAACCAAGAAATCTACGTACTTCTCGTACTAATTTGGTGTAGGCCAAGCTATAACAAATTTGAAGTCACTTGGATCAGTAGAAACACCATCCTTGGATACAATAAATCCCAAATATTCCACCTTGTCAATGAAGAAGGTGCATTTTCCTAGTTTGACATGAAGTTGATTTTGACAGAGAAGTTCAAGTACTCACCACACATGTTATTCGTGTTCTTCTTTGTTTCTTGAGTAAATCAGGATATTATCCAAGAATACAAGACCAAAATCATGAAGATGCTCTTGAAACACATCGGTCATGAGATGATTAAAAGTTGTAGGAGCATTGGTAAGTCCAAAAGGCATAATTGTAAATTCATAATGTCTAAAACGAGTATTAAATCTTGTCTTTGGTATGTCCTCCTCCTCGATTTTGATTTGGTGATACCATGACTTAAGGTCAACCAATGACTCTTCGACCACTTCAGGAGAAGAGACAACAGCAACTTAAGAGAATGACAGTAGCATCGAAGTGATGGGAGTCATCCTCAAAGATCTAAAGAGATCGACACAATCTGAAACACCACCAAATAACCAAGAGGGGCCATCAAGTATGCAACCATTAATGGATACAAGTAAGTTACATGGAATGCTCTCTAGTGAGTTAGCTCGTGAAGAGAGAGAAGAATACATCTCTATGCTAGGTAATTTCACCACACTGTTCATTGATGGTTATGACAAGATCATAGGCATCATAGTGGTGCAACATCGTGTAAGACTCAACGAAGTAAGCAAGCATGTAATGCAAAATCTCAGAAAGCTTGGGGTAATTCAACAACAGGCATTGCTCAAAGTGGTAAGAAATCTGCTACAGGCAAGTTTCATTTACCCCGTCAAACACTCAGAGTGGGTCTCTCCAGTGGTGGTCACGCCAAAGAAGAACGGTAAGTGGAGTTTTTGTGTAGACTACAAACCTCTCAATGCAGCAACAAAGAGGGATCATTTTCCCCTCCCATTCCAAGATGAAATTCTCAATGAGGTAGCAAGTCATGAGCGCTACACAGTATGTGATGGCTACTCAGGCTACTATCAGATTAGCATTGCAGCAGAAGACCAAAAAAGGACAACCTTCATAACACCATGAGGATGTTTTGCTTACAGGGTGATGCATGTTGGCCTCACCAATGCTCTGGCCTCATTCCAACGCTATGTAACTTTTGTCTTCCAGCCATTCTTTGGTAATTCAATACGAGTTTTTATAGATGATTTTTGAATCTAAAATTCTCGCTCCCTCCATTTGAGCAAGGTCTATGATGGCTTGGCTAGGCTGCAAAACCTTGGTTGCTGCTTAATGTAGATAAGTGTCACATTGGTGAAAGCAAGGTCACTTTTCTTGGCCATGTAATTTCAGCCAAAGGAATTGAGGCTGACCGTAGCAAGATTCATACATGCACACATGCATAAGCACATATGCACAAACACTTAAAGCGAAGAAGAAAACAAGCGCCACACCATCGACAAAAGGAGAAAGACGACCAAAAGCATGCAAAAGCGGCACCAAATCAATGATTGATGCCGAAGGCATGTCCTAGCCGGCATCAAAATCAACGAATGCTACACCGACACGCCGCCATGGGGCTCGCACTTCACCAACATTTCATCTGCGATGCACTTTTTCTGGTAATAGCTATAGGGTAATTCATTTTCTCTTTTTCACAAATCCAGACTTGTAAAAAAAACCCTTGTATATTCCACTCTCTCTAGGTGATGGTCACAAATGCCCACCTAGGAGAAACTTGTTTCTTATTCCTTCCAAAATAAAATAGCGATCAACCATCTGGGATCCGGCTTCTTGCTTTGTCTCTCCTAATTAGGGACCTAACCTAATCAAATTATCCTAAACTAATGCAACTTGCACCTATAAAAGAACACTGAGAGGTCACTATCAATGAGAGCACTTGCAGCACTTGGAAGCACTTAGGGGGTGGGCAGCACTTGTGAGTCAGCACTTGCGAAGGAAGCCATGCACACACCCTGACTCCAAAGGTCACCACACACAAGAGTAGAATCTCCGTCACATATGGAATTTTCCCTAGAGAATGCACTATAGTCTCTCTCTCTCTCTCTCTCTCTCTCTCTCTCTCTCTCTCTCTCTCTCTCTCTCTCTCCACGATCTCCATCTCGCCGAAACTGAGGTTTTTATAAATACCACTTTGAATCAAGATTGCTCTCACATCCAAAGGGGTTTTCATCATCTACGTCTCTCTCTCTCTCTCTCTCTCTCTCTCTCTCTCTCTCTCTCTCTCTCTCTCTCTCTCTCTCTCTCTCTCTCTCTCTCTCTCTCTCTCTCTCTCTCTCTGGTGTGCAGTATTTGTGTTATTTTAAATCACTATAGTCCGCGTCCTAGCCGCTCAAAGCTAGGTGGTGCCCCCTTGTTCACTTCCCATGATGAGTTCGGCATGCACGATTCTGGCGTTGAGGCCGTCGAGGTCCATTTTGTGCGTACACTTGTCAGTAGCAACATAAAAATAGCATTTAGTTAACTTGGCATGAACAATAGTTTTTCAAGAGAGAGAGTTTAGAGAACATGACAATAGTTGAGGACCGGATTTATGTGGAGTCGGTCCCCCCTCCAGTAGGCATTTGTATTATAGTTTCTCCCATCAAGCATAACATAAACTTTGTGGAAAGCATTACCATCCCAAGCCTCAGTCCCAAGACCTCAAACACCTTCGAAGGTGGAGAGAGCTAGCAACAAGGAATGAGGGTAGGGAAGAGGAAGAAGAAACATTTCATAGGAGAAAGAATTAGTTCCTTACTTATCATTACTCTTCTTACTAGCATACATAATAGCATAGTAATGAAGATGGAGAAGATGGCAAGCTTAAGCATTGAAGCATGGCTCTTGGTTGGATTTGCATTCCATAGCCAAGAGTGTTGGTGTAGGCTCTCAACCTCTCTACTTTCTTACAGAAGGAGAGGGAGATCTCGTACTTTCACAATACACAATGAGTGTGTGTGTGTGTTGTGGGGGGGGGGGGGGGGGGGGGGGTGTTATACCCCTCAAGAAGCCCTCTAGGTTTCCTCAAGCCCTTGAACCTTGGGCTCAGTTATCACCACAAGCTTGGCCCTTAAGCCCCTCAATCTTGGTCAGGTTCCCACCTCAAGCACAACCCTAGCATCTCCAGCATGACAAGCACCTCAAGCATCTCAATCATCAAGCACTTCAAGCATCTCAGTCATTAGGCATGAAAAGCACCTCAAGCTTTGGGATTTTATTTTTGCGAGCTTTCAATTTTGAGCTTTTGCAATTGGAACTATTTTTTTGAGCTTTTTAACCCTAATTTTACACTAATAATATCTTTAAATATCACTATGTAGTGCAAAAACCCAAAACCTCATAGTACAATCCTTCAACTACCAAACACTTTTAAGAAATATGGAAGCATAAGCATGTTTATGCTTATGTAAAATGAAACTTTATAAAAAGCATGTCTATGCTTATGTAAAATGAGAGCATGTCTATGCTTATGTAAAATGAAACTTTATAAAAAAACATGTCTATGCTTATGTAAAGTTTCATTTTACAAAATGAAACTTTATAAAAAGCACCATTTGTATGTATTTTTGAGCTTGTACACAAAACGTGATTCTTAAAAATTTTGCTAGAGTGTCCTTTGTATGGAGAACACTTTATAAGAAAAAATGTACACCCTTTCTTGGGCTCCCACATGGGATTTCCTTCACATAAACTCTTATTTCCATCACTTTAACGATTTTGTTATCTCACAAAAATCAACACACAAGCCAATGGTATCAACATAATCTAACTACATAGAAAATCTTCAATCAAATTCATCTCCACATCATGTGGGCATCATGTACCAAACAAACACAAATGAAACAACCAAATGAATTGTATGGAGCATACCAAAATTCCATGTCAATATCACATGGCTGTCGTGTACATAAAAACATAAATCAAAACATCAAGATGTGTACTGTCAGAATAGAGTTTCCTCAACCAAGTGTGCATCTACAATCAACATTTCACAGGTCCACATGCAATGTCGGTCAAACATATTTCATAGAGCACATCATCTAGCTCTCGACACATGCAATGCCTCATATCTTCTGCAGAAGCTCGGCCCAAACCACCACACCCCGCAAACAATCCAAAACATAGTCATGAGGCTCAGTAAACGTTGTCAGCAACTACCTGACCATATAAAAAGTAAGTTAGAAACCTAAAGCAAACACATATATACCATAACATTCACTAGTATCATAGTTTAGACTAGTCTTACCACAAGAACAAAGAAAACCACTCTGCCCCGCCTCTAAGAATAACACCATTAATGTCAATGGGCAAGACTACATCATCTATCATGTAGCTCAATTTGCTGGAAACAATCTCTCGGCAATTTTCTCCCCTGCCTCTCTATCATAGTGTGGCACAGGATGGCCAATACGATAGAAAAGACACGTGGTAAGATCAAGTACCAAAGCATAAATAAATAACTCAAAGAATGAATGTCATAGCTACAATGTCTTTAGTTAGGAAATTAAACTATGAAACTAAGTTTGTTACACCGCCTCTCTAGTGAGTGGATGCTGATATGCCTTCTTATTACACATGAGGGTCCATGTACGTAAGAGCACAAGTCCTACCCTAGTTGCATCTGCAATAAAATCTCCAATATGATTGGCCATGCACATGGTGACTAAAAACCCTTGATCAGCCAAAATAGTTAGCTATAGGTACTAGTCCAAAGAAAAGTTACTTACCCAATGGGATTGTTCCTAGACCATCCACAAGCAAACTTGTAAGAAAATCTGCAAAGATAAGCCTAGCAACCTCACAACACGGCACACCATCTTTGCTATATAGATTTGTATTCTGTTTCGCAAAAAAAAAAAATTATGCTATAAGAAAACCAAACATGAATCATGTTCAAAATCATAGAACAATGCAAGAAGAAAATGCAAATAAGTAAGCATTATGGAAATCTACCTATCAAGGGAAAACTTCTCAATTTGTGATATATCCACAAGCAAAACATCTACAACGGTTTGGTAATGCAACCCTGCAAGCATCATCCAAAATAGCTTTTAATTAGGAAATATGAAAGACAAAATTGCTAACAATTTTCTTAAACTTGCCAACAGATTGTGTGATCGGCCTTCTCTCCCAAACCTTGTTGGGGGTCACCTCGTTGCATAGCTCCAATGACCAACAAAATTATCAATCCGGAGGGATGAGCTACCCAGCTAGGGCATGGAAACACTCACACAATTAGTGAGCTAATCATGGCAAGAGGAATGGTTCTCTATGAGGTGAGCTTTCCGCCTATGGAGGAGCTAATCCACAATGATGGAAAATCTTCACATCCACTTCGCTTCACCTCCAATCAACCCAATCACACACACTAACGATTGCAAGACGCACACAACACTAATCCTATCATGCAACACACCAATCACAAGCACACACACATAGATCTATTGAGCACCACGCTCCAATCAAATCTACATGCACACACAAGCAAGAGAGGGCAATCACACAAGATTAGAGAGGGATTAACCAATAATTAGTTAAGATATAGCTAATCTAAGAATCATAGGCGATCATAAGAAGCATGAGAGAGGCATAGTGAAAAAGAATTAAGCATTGATTAGTGTTAACCAAGTCACATGAGCAAGGAGAAGATCAAGCAAGGACTCCATAGCCACACACCTCAAGAGCTCTCATCAAAGAGTGCTCTCAACAAATGAGCTTGAGATAACATAGTTTCTTCTACACACTGCCTTATATACCTAGGGTAAAAATATGCAATGTCTGGGCGCCCAAGACCTTTAGGGCTCCACCACTTATTGAATTTGCTACCTAGGCACACTAACTAACCTGTTCTTTACAGCTTGGAACTACCATTGAGTCCGTAACACATTAAAATATTACAATGGCTTGAAATAAATTGGGAATTTACAATATGTGACCATTTTGGAAAAATGTGAAAAATGTGTAACTCCAATATTTATTGGTTCTTTATATTCATCCTTGATGTGCATCGGTACGTCTTCGGTCTTTAGCAGCTCCTATTAACTAACGTTGACTCAGTTAACATTCCCCCCTTTTGATTTTAGTTCCCGTCCTCAGGCACTATTCAAAAGTGTCCGTGGAGGCCATAGAAGGTTTTGATTGGTTGTTGATGGGCTAATTGTCTTCATTTGTCGTCGAAATTGTTGATGAGGTTCAATTTGCTGCAGCATCTTCATTGGTCCAAATATGTCTAATGTGAGAGATGATGTTGCATTTTTTCGTTGTCATAGCATAATGATGAGGCTGCTATTCATTTATGGAAAGTATGTACATGGGAAGTAGAATGATGAGGTTCTAAATTAGGGTCTAATACCTGGATGACCCAAGGGAAAAAAACCCAGTGGAAAAAAAGTGCCTTTGGGATACGGACATTATTGGAGTACTTATTAGCATTGGAAATATTAATAAAATACTGAAGGTAGAATTAAACAATGTGTTATCCATGAAAGTGTATTGGGCCGATGCCAATTTTCCAAGGTCAGCACCAAGCGATGGGGAGCGTTGAACAGTCACCAAGCCTCCTATTCGCTTAGTGTTGACTCCACTGTCACATGTAATGATATTAACCCCAAGGGTAACACTAAGTGATGGGGAGCGTTGGGCAGTCCCCAAGATTCCTATTCGCCCAATATTGACTCAACTACATTTTTTGTAATCACATCACCATGGTCTCCATCATTGGTAACACCAAGGTCAACACCAAGAAATAGGGAGCGTTGGGCAGTCACCAAGCTTCCTATTTTCCCAGTATTGACTTCACCTGTATGACATGTCTTTCCATTGTCGGTTATCATGCCCCAAGCCTGTTTCTGTTGTTGCTTGTAACGGCTTTAACACCAAGGGAAACACCAAGCGATAGGGAGTGTTGGGCAGTTACCAAGCTTTCTATTCACTCATTATTGACTCCACTCCATGACCTGTCGTTTAGCATGGGTGGCAAGTTATGGATGGATTTTTGGTTCCCTCGTGGGAAGTGTATGCAGTCATGGATTTGTTTGTGTTGTGTTGCTAATGGCTCATAGAAACATTGTTAAATTATTGTGTTGTTTTGAAGGGGAGATGGGAATCCTTTTTGGTCGATGAAAAGAGAAGGCTTAGAGCTTTAGGTCTTATTGGGGACGATTTCAAAAAGAAGATGAATGAAGCTTTAAAGAAGAAAGAAGAAAAATGAGAGATGTCGGATATAAGTACCTTTCTATTGCAAATCCTGCACATGGTGAAGAGTTTTTTACTATGCTATTTGACAAGGATTGGCATGACAAACAATGGTAGGAATCACTCGGGATAATTTATACAGCTTGTGTGCTGCAAAGATCACAATAGAGAGGTATGTTTCATTTCATCTTAAACTTTGAAATGTCATTTTAATGTGCATTGTAATTAGTACATTAATTTTTGGATTGAAAATTGTAAATGTGTTCAATAGACGCAAAGAACTTCTTCACATCATGATTTTGACCACAGTTAAGGACTCCAAGGAGGTCATTTTGCATACTATAAGAAACTTAGAGCCTACATGAGGCAAGAGACCTATTGGCAAGGAATGTTTGACAAAGCAACAATTATTTTATTGCTAAGTTTGAGGTGGAGGGACCTTTGTTGCCAAAAACATTTGAGGTCTTTTTTAAGGCATCTAGGAAGACACATGTTTCATTGGCTTATACTCATGTTTTGGAAAACATGAAGAGTGCTTCAGATTATGCCTCTTCACCTGAAGTGATGCATGCAAGAAAACATCTTGTGTACAAGTATTTGATTGCTTGAATACTAATTTCACTTCACGATTTATTTTATTGTCTCTTTTTTTAATTGATTTTTCATTTAGATGGCTATTGAATTGTATGCGGCTGAGGATGATAGAGTCTATGCCGAAGGATGTACAAGAATGGATAGATAAAGAGGATGAAAATACTTTGTTCTCGTTAACACTCTTGGAAAAGGTTATTACACCTTGGGAGTGCTCTCACTGTCCATGGTGGTTGGAGTATCCCCTGGGTGTTATCCCAAAGAGTGAGCAAGAGATTCATGCTCGTAAGTGAACCACAATCTCTTGTATAAACTAATATATTTTAGTTAAAATAGAATTTTGTTGATCTTTTTTGGTGAACTTTTGTATGGAAAGGTTTTTGAAAGAGAGTCCCATCTCTAATGACGGTGTAATCTCACCCCAAGCTACACACATTGAGCCATCCACCAAGCCACCCTCGCGTGCAAGGAAAGGTAAAAAAAGTATAGAAAAACCCTCCCAATGTGTGCTTATAGATGCTGATGGTGAGGAGGAGAGATTTTCAATTTCTCTTCCACCAAAAGGATCCACCCTAGCACCAAATTCTTGCTTCTCTGAGACTATTATGAGTCGTTCTCTACATGAGAGGATACCAGCAAAACATACCACATGTAAATGTTCTTTGCCTGTTTATTTGCTTTTTATTAATCTAATTATTGCTTGTATTAACCATTGACATGTCCTGCGGTTTTTTAAGCATTCTTTGAGATTCTAAGCAATTGAAAATTGCATTGTCATGTTTAGGAGAGGAGTTTATTACATATGTGGATGCTTTGTTATTGGATGTGGAAGCAATTGATGACCTAGCATGGCATAGGTAAGAGTTGCATACCATAATTTACTCTTACCATGATCCTTTGGTTTGTGTTAGTATTAAAATGTGGTTCAAGAAAACACCAATCTATGATGGGCGTGAGTATGCATTGAAGGGGGAAATCTCCCAATATGTGGAAAGGTTGATCTTTGCAGACTTCCCTACGTCCATGTTAGTTGATGGTATTCACAATCACACTACATGTGAGCTTTTTTTATGGCTTCTAATCATTATAAAATGCACAAAATGTTATGATATAATGTTTCATTTTTACTTGAGTGTGTAGGTAATGTGAAAGTTGTTCCTGAGTGGAACCACTTTTCTACTACCTTAGCAAGTGGTGTCATGGAAAGTGCCGATGTACACTTGGCAGACGAGGGTTTCTTGGTGACTTTGTCTCTTGCGCAACATTTGGGGGATCTTGTCATGCAAGCTAATAGATTTAGTTTGTAGCTCCATCACTCATGGACTTTGATGTGTGATGGGGGATACTTGCAGCCAGAGACTGGTGAGCAGGTGAGGTTGCCTTCCCTATGTGAAGCTTCCCCATGAAATTTAGAGTTCTTCTCTTTAAGTGATTTGTTCTCTCCTTTCATAGGTGATGGATCCCACTCTTGGTTTGTTTTATCGTAAGAATGCTCAAAGCATTACACCTCATTATGATAGAAAGGCTGGGGAGGATGTTTCTCCTGAGTGCTTTTCGGCCTCAAGAGGCTACCTCACAGAGTCTCCCCCTCGTTCATCTAGCAGTTATACAAGGATAGCTGGAGACTTGATTCGAGGGGAAACGGAGCGTACTGAGACTTTTTACAGGTGACCTTCTAGCCATAAACCTTTGTGAATCAGCTCACTCATCTTGATAGTTATATGAAAGCTCTTGTCGTTAAATTTTGATTATTCTGTTTGACACAATTGGTTTCTAGAGACATTGACATATGCGGACGACCATGTTATGGACATTTTTGCTGGGTGTAGTGGCTTGGGGCTTGATTGCACAAAGGAGATCCGTCACTATCTAATGCTAGAGGGTGATAGGCTTTGTCTTCTCTGAGTGTTTAGAGAAGAAATTTTGTGGTCCTCCTGAGGAGAAAATGTAGTAGAATATGTTACTTCCATAGGTGGACAATTGTTTTTGTGACTTGACTCTATGTATTGTTTGAAATAGTATTTTTCAATGCAACAACAAGCAACATATGGAGATTTTGGGTATTTCCCTTGTGCCCACAAGGGTTTTTTCACCCACAATCATGATACGTTGATTTGGAATGATGTTTCATATCTCAAATCGAGGATCAATCTATATGTTGTTCAATTATGGGGAAAATGTTTTGTTTGTCATGTCATTATCTTGTTCTTGTTGTTCTTATTGGGGTTTAGAGTAATGCAAGCAAATGCCTACTCAATAAGCATCATGTGTGTGTGTGTGTGTGTGTGTGTGTGTGTGTGTGTGTGTGTGTGTGTGTGTGTGTGTGTGTGGTGGGTCTCTCTTAATGCTCTAGATTTGCACCTCTCTCTCTCTCTCTCTCTCTCTCTCTCTCTCTCTCTCTCTCTCTCTCTCTCTCATTTTCTCTCATATTCTCTCTAATTTCTTATAGAATGAACAAGATAAAGACTCATTACTAGACCTCATACGGAAAATTCAAATATTTCACTTTGTATTCTCTCTCTCTCTCTCTCTCTCTCTCTCTCTCTCTCTCTCTCTCTCTCTCTCTCTCATTGGTTTATAATGTGAACAAGATAAAGACTCGTTGCTAGAGTAGACTTCAACTTATCTCATACCAAAAATTCAAAAAGCTTAGTTTGTACTAAATTTTTACGGGATCATAAACACATAGACAGTGATGATCTTTCTTATAAATACTACATATATGACATTGCAGTATCAATATGTTAATATTGATATGGTTAGGTTTTTATCAAATCCATGTTGTATTACTATGGCCCTTAGTTGTTCTATAAACATGTAGAGCGTAATTTTTTTACTATGTACTTTATCCTAGTTCAAAGGCTATATACCTTAGTATATGCAAAAGGTTACATCTAATTTTTCTACCCACAAAATCTCTAAATTTGTAAAGAAATCTCTAAATGAAAAGCTCCTATATTTAATATCCTCTGGCCATGCATAAGATGCATGGCCAGAGCCTGAACGAGTACAACTAGACAAAGGTGCATCCAATTTACTGTCATACAATGTATGCACCAGCCATTTTGGCATGTCTCTAGCCTGCTCATTTTCATCCTTTCCTCATCAAGTACATCATGTACATCGGCATCAATAATAGGCTGATTTGTAACATTTTTGAAAACCCCCATAGGTTGTACATTTGCCTCATTGGAGGTTACATTCCAACTTCCACCACTGAAAAGAGGCAACAAAGTGTCATAAATGTCATGTGAGCTTACATTACTGTCTCTAGTACATGATAGCAAGGGCTAAACAAAATCTTCCACTACATCCCATGAAACCAAAATACGCTTTGTTTGCAAATGATACAACCTGCAACCTTTGCTTTCAGCCCTATAACCAACCAAAATACATTTAACAGCCTTATCATCCAATTTTTGTGCTGTGTTTGAGGCACCAAAGCATATGCCAAAAAGCCAAAAAACATGCTCATAGAAGGCTTTCTATCATTCCATGCTTCATATGGAGTAATAGACTACAAAGCTTTTGTAAGACACCTGTTAAGTACATAAGTGGCACACATGATGACCTCAAGTCAAAAAGAATGTGGCAAAGCTTGACTTTTGACCATACATCATGCCAGTTCCGTAAGTGACTTGTTTTTCCTCTAAGCAACACCATTTTGCTAAGGTGTATAAGTCACTGTACATTGGTGTTTTATCCCACAACTAGCCAAAAATGCATTAAATTCATGAGACATATACTCCCCCCCTCGATCGGAACAGAGGGTGCCCATAGTGCATTTCGATACATTTTCAGCCATAGCCAAAAATTGTTTGAAACACATATTAACTTCAGACTTCTCTTCAAGCGGAAATACCCATGCATACCTGGAGTAATCATCAATGAAAGTCACAAAGTAAAGGTAATTGCCCAAGGAGGAAGTTTGCATGGGTCCACAAACATCACTATGCACAAGCTGCAACCTGCATGTGGCCCTAACTGAACCATCCTTTGGAAACTTTGAATGTTGAATCTTTCCCAAAATACAACCTTCACAAACATGTTTGATAGGTGCTTCAAGAGGTGGCAAAGAAGCCACCATATCAGATTTCTACAAATGTAGCAAACTGGCAAAATTCGTATGAACAAAACGTGCAAGCCAAAATTTTGCATTTGGAATAGCCCTTGAATCTGCAATTGCATTTGCAAAATTTTTTCCACACTTGTCATACAAAGTGATCTTATATAGCCCACGGCACAAAAGGCTAGATGCAACAATTTCATCACCAAAACTGAGATCATGAATTGTACATCTGTCATCCACAAATTTGACTACAAGTCCAAGTCTATCAAGTGCAGATACAAACAAAACATTCTTCTTGATCGTCGCAGGTACATAAAGTGCATTAACAAGTGGGAAAGAACTATCATTTGCAGCAATAAGCACAACCTTTCCAACCCCCTGAACCGGATAAGAGGCATTGTTTGCACAAGTGACTGAATTCCCATGAGGGACAAACTCAAGAGAGGTGAAAAATTCACAATGTGAGGTAATGTGCTTTGTCGCACCACTATCGAAATACCACACATGTGAATCTGCAGCAACAACTAACATGCATGCATCATGGACAACAGGATTATAAGTGCACTCTGCACTAAAAGCCCATTCTACATCAACATCAGCATCACAGTCTCCTTTCACAGAAGACTCAACAATGGCTGCATTTTTAGTGGAACCAGCATTTGCAGTGGAACCACCCTCTTTCTTCTTAGCCTCTTTGGCCTTCAACATAGGACACTGCTTGATCAAGTGATCATTAGCTTTACAATAATGGCAACACATCTTCTTTTTGCCATTATCACCACAATTTCCAGACGAAGTGCTGCCAACAGAAGCAATAGGAAGAGAAGTTTTGCCACTCGCAACAAAACCATAAGAAGTGGCTGCATTGTTGTTACCACCCTTTCTTTGAGAAGCAATAAAATCTTGTTCAACTGCACGCTACCTAGTCCTGTTTTTTTCTGGAAAGTGACTCTTGCAATAGCAATGTGCATAATGCATCAAACTTGACAACTTCGGGATTTCCTTAGGTCATACTATCTCCAAGTACTAGCAAAATTCTGGTAAGAATCTGGTAAGGCATGAAGAACAGTCTGCACAATGGAACTGGTTGGAATGACTTCACCTACAGAAATAAGTTACTCATTGATATCCTTGACACCAACAAGGAAAGTCTCTATATCATCTTCCTCATGAATATTCTTCTATTCTAGCTCTTTACGTAGCAAAGCAATTTTTGCCTCATTGCGGCTTACATAAAGACCTTCTAGAATATCCCAAGCCTATTTTGTAGATTTCGCTAAACGAATGTGAGGAGTAATGGTGCACTTCATAGACAACAAAATCAATGGATGAGCCTGCACATCCTTTACATCCCAATGAGCTTGTTATGTCATAGGCAAAACAACTCTAATAGCAGCAATCCTTGCAGCAAGACCTGCAACATCCTCAACATCACCTACATCCTCAAACCAAGGACGTACATCAATGCCCTGCACAATATTCCAAATGCCCTTTGACACAAGAACATGCTGCATCATGTAAGCCCACATAGGGTAATCGTCCCCATCCAACCTGTCCTTGGCAGCAAACATCTTGAACACATCTGTGTTGTTGTCAACCATGGAAAATGTATGCACCTGATGTGAAAACTGCCCGAAATGAGGAGAAACTAAGTGAGATTAGCATGTGCTATATAGCACAACCCGCAATAGACTGTATAGGACCTGTTATGCAAAAAATGGCACTCACAAAAATCTGCACTAAATGACAAAATCTCCTGTGTAGAAATGCCTGTAGTGGAAACGAAGGCCAAAATGAGCCTGCATCAGAAATCTAAGCAGACTAAGCTCTACGAGCCTACCCAAAAAATTTGATGACCTGCAAACACTCACCAAAGCTCATTGAATTCGGAGAAAGCGAGCAGGCGTGCTGCAGCTGCTAGCGACTAAGCCCGAGAGGACGCAACCTGCTCTGATACCAATTGTTGGAATTAGGTTTGCAGAGAAACATGGCACCAGGTCGATACGTAAGGTATGCAATCATGTATGGATTACGGTCTAAGGTACCTTGGCCAGCAAGTCAAAAAGTCCATAAGCAGAATGATACAAGATTTTTGGAGAGTGGACAGGGCCTACAACTAATATAGTGAGCCAGCTTTGGGTCAAGCAAAACCTTTGAAAATACCACTAACCCAGCTTAGGTAACGAGTTCAGAAGTAGAAGAAGAAGAGAACTTTAACATTGTAAGAAACTTTCCTAGAATACCTTAAAGATCTTTCCGAGAGGCAGTATATTAACTTCTTCAGGAGGCCAAAAAGACCCATGAGACCAAACACTTACACTCCGATGAACCTGATATAATGTCTAAAAACAAAGTTACTATAGAATCCAAAACAGCTAGGCAACCAGTTGGAATCGTGTCGGAAATGAGTAGGGTTTTGAAAATAGCTAATCAGCAGGGTTTTGACAAGATGCGGAGGACAACAGGTAGGAGCTGATAAACAAAAGAAGGATCTGGTATTTCATATGCTAACGGAACCTTATGAAAGTCCAGCATAGACCGGTTGTTTTGCTCAGTGATCTGTATGTAAGCAAGCATAGATGTACCATGAGGATAGACTCTAGCACATGATGATGCAATTCCTTCCCAAAAAACCGTTGATGGCACACACAACTACCCCATCTGAGTGTTATGCCCATGTAATTGTGATATGGCGAGAATATCAAACAAATAGCACATTTTATACCATAAAAAGAAATAGAAATACCCCGAGCCTGAGTCTTCCAAAAAAGGGCCGTGATTTCTAGCCAATAAATTCAGTAGTTGCCATTCATCCACGACAAAGCACCCCTTTTTTTAGAAAAAAAACCACCAATTCCTATGAATATAGATATCCATCGAGTCAGAGACCTAGTGTGTGTGTGTGTGTGTGTGTGTGTGTGTGTGTGTGTGTGTGTGTGTGTGTGTGTGTGTGTGTGTGTGTGTGTGTGTGTGTGTGTGTGTGTGTGTGTGTGTGTGAGAGAGAGAGAGAGAGAGTCATGCATCCGATTCTTGATAATAGCAAAGTCCATGTCTTGGATAATCAAACATCAACACTCCTACAATTTATGCTTGTAATATTAGATGATATGTAAGTCTACAAATCCTCATAAATTATACACCACGTATACCAAGGTTGTACATCGTCTATAGATCTTAAAACAATTGGGCCATGATACGAGCAAAAAAATGTATCACATCCAAGTCTCCTCCATTATTCTACACAAGATGTCACTATTGATAGTTAGCTAGAGCTGCCTACAGAATGATCTTATTTAATAGAGAAGAATCCAAGAATATTTGGCACTACCTTATTGATACATGGAGAATGTTTGCACATGTTACCACCTTCGGGGGAAGGTGAGGAAGAAGAGTGCCACAATCGCTTCTTCTTAGCGGTAGTAACGCATGAATCACTTACTAACAGATCCTTGTTCATTAACCTTGCTCTTAATGCCTCATAGTTGGCACAAATTTTTGCATTCATGTTAAGAGAAAGTTTCTTTGTCGACTCAAATATTCTGAAAAGCAAATTACTTTTACTTTAACTAAAACCAAAAAATGCATAGAGAACATATTGACGCTAAGGTACAAAAAATTGTTTGAACATAAACGTGTGAAAAAAAAATTATTATTAAAAGAGATATCAATAGAATATTCAAAACTTTTTGTAAAAAAATATCAACAATATATGATGCTCCAATCTCTCTGAAGCCTTTAGGTGTCTGTTCCAAGCCCACCATAGAAAAATACATTTACTCTCTGATCAGTATCTAGCTTGAGGCCACCTAGACCATAGAAGTTTGAATGGGTAGCAAAAGGATTAAGATCATCTTTGCCAAAGTAATGAAAGTCCAAACTATCATGAAAAAATAGTAGAGCGTGGAAAGTATCCACTTCCCATTTGAGTGGGAGAACCAAGTTTACTTATTTGAACCTCTCCTCCAAATTGAAGCTCATCAGCATAGTTGTTATTAAAATTGGTGACAATATTAGGCCCAATAGCCAATCACATTTGCATCTAGCTGTAAAAACCACCTCCCTGAGCGTGGCTCCTGAAGAAACTTTAAATAGTTATGCTTTTGTGTCTTTCAAGAAAACAATTTCTAGAAACATCTCTCTCTCTCTCCCCCTATATATATATATATATATATATATATATATATATATATATATATATATATATATATATATATATATATACGAGTACGGCTAGCCTCGTTCAGCGGCCTCTCTCTCTCTCTCTCTCTCTCTCTCTCTCTCTCTCTCTCTCTCTCTCTCTTTATCACGTGCTTCTCTCACTTTTGGCATTTAGCCTTCATCTCACGGATAGAGACACGTGTAAAGAGTTACTACCTCCGTCATATTATGTTAGTAGATATACACACACACACACACACACACACACACACACACACACACATATATATATATATATGTCCTCTAAAATCTTTACCTTAAAAATTGCAAATAGAACGTATTTTTGTCCATTTGAATCACCTAGAATGGAGGTCCCTGATGGAAACTTCTCTCCCAAAGTCCAACTAAAATCAGTTTGTACAAAACCACTGCAAAACCTATTGAAGCATCCAGTTTCTCCATAATTATCATTCTGCCACCAAGATAAAGAAAATGTGTGTGGGTGTAAACATACTTAAAATTGGAGCCTATCGAATTGAGCACGATTTATGGATTTAGCAAGTAATGGTACTTTGATTATTACCATATCTAAATGGAGTGGAAGTAAATGTTTCCTTTTGCACATAATAATATTTTGGGCCATTTTGAAGTACGAAAAATGATAGAAACAAATTTTGCTTCATAGAAGAAAATAGAATGATATGTCCTCCTTTGATAATACCTAGTTTGAATTCAAAATTCAAATTCAATATTCAAATATGAAAACGTTGGGATCTCAAATTTATATTGTCGAAATATTGAAAGGAGAAAGTTTCTTAAAGGTATATGAAAAATAATAGAAAATGACATACATAGTTCTTGCTCATACCAGTCATAAAACACAATTTAAGTAATGCTACTGTTCTATGGAAGAAAATTCAAAAAAATAAAAGGAAAATTACCAAAATACCCCTCAAATTTTGAAAATTCCCAAAATATCCTTGAAATTTTGTCATATATTTCCAAAATGTCCTTCAAATATTCCAAAATTCCCAAAATACCCCTAATTGTGAGAGTAAATTTCCTTTTTACGTCTTCACAAGAAGAGTGATTGTCTATTGTACAAGATGCTAAAACTACAATTTGAATTGGTTATGTAGGTTTTGAAGATGAATTGCTTCATTATTTTTAAACATAATTGCCTTTTTTGCGATGGTAACTGGTGACAAATTACATGCTAAGCACTCAACAACGGATCTCAATTGTCAAAAATGAATGAAGATAGAAAATCTTGAACAATCCAACCAAAATAGATACAAGGGTATTTTGGGAATTTTCTCAAATTAGAGGGGTATTTTGGTAATTTTCCCAAAAATAAATTGAGCAAGTATCATATCCTATTCCAAAATGATTAGATAGTATGCAAGTCTTTCATACATTTAGTATGTTATGTTCTCTTTATTTAGTACAATTTTTTGCATCTTATCAAAAATTCTTGCTTACTTTGGACTCTTCTAATCATGTTTTTGAGTATGATAATATTTTCAAAGGAAAATTGTGATATTAATGATTGTGAGTAAACAAAATCTAGAAATCTACATTAAGATGAAGGAAATCATAAGCCCTTAAATAAATGAAAGGAACCACTTACAAATTGGAAGATGATACTATAAAAATAAAACTTTAAAAGAAGCCATCATAGCCTTAAATGAAGGGATCCATTTGCAATCTAAAACAAGGCATTCAAAAATTTGTAGGTCTTTCTCTTCTCTCCTCTATGGCATGTTTTAACATGTGGGGGAAAAAAGGTTTTAGAGAATTTTGCATGTATTAAGAAGAAGGCAATGTGCATTGGATGAGGTCACCAAAAGCAAGGGTTTGTGTTACTACTTTTGATCTAGATTGGGTCTAGCACACCAGAGTTAGCAAGTTTCTGATCATAACATGTCTAGTGCAGAGTCTCGGGGAGTCCACTATGTAAAAATTGCAAATATCACGTGCGAACAAGAGGTATTTAAATTATCTCTCATCTATATATTTTAAGTATTTTATGTATCCTTTATGTATGCATTTTTGTAAAAACACTAGCCCTTATGTATAAAAAATTTCACTTTCTCAATTAAAAAACCCTTTATGTAAGTCCACTTTTCTATAAATGTACCTAATTATAAATCCTTATTTTGTTCGCACGTGCTATCTTACATATTTTCTAGTGGACGCCCTAGGATGGAAGTATTAGATAAGTACCGTCCAATAAATGAAGAGACGTGGGTCATCATCTTCAAATGCTACTGGGTGAACCTGAAACAAGAAGCAGATATGTCTTTTACAAATAATATAGAATGTGTGATATATGAATCCACAATCAAAGACTAGCATAGTATGCATACAATCCAACCCACCTCCAATGTAGAGTAATTGTCCTTGTCTTCTCGATTTGCAATGACCCAAATTTGGCCAATGCTAACCTCTCCATCTTGGACGTAAGGTTTGTTGATTGTTAGAGCAGCAGTAGAACCAGTGAACAAGTCACCTTCCGAAATGGCGGAGTATATTGCATACTACAAAATTTGATATAACAAATTAGTGATGTAATGCTTGTGTGTGTGTGTGCGCGTGCGCGCACATGCATGCGTGTACAACAAAATTTGATATAACAAATTAGTGATGTAATGCTTGTGTGTGTGTGTGTGCGCACGCGCACATGCATGCGTGTGCGTGTGTGCGTGTATGTGTGTGTGTGTGTGTGTGTGTGTGTGTGTGTGTGTGTGTGTGTGAGAGAGAGAGAGAGAGAGAGAGAGAGTGTGTGTGTGTGTGTAAATTTGTAGAGACAAGCCCAAGAGAACTCAAAGATCTATCTGATGTATCTTGAACTCAAGACCGGATACTTTAAAGGGAACTTGGATAATGTGTGTGTGTGTTTGTTTTCCCAATTAAAAAAACAGAGTTGATCTTTCTATGGAGGTTGAGATTAAGACTCGTTAGATAGACCAACAAAAACCAAGAGAGAAGAAGGAGAAGGTTCAAAGATCTGTCGGAAGAGACGTGGATGGAGAGAGAGAGAGAGAGAGAGAGAGAGAGGCACAAGAAGAAGAGAATTTTAACGTAGTAGGAAACTATCCCAAGAGACCTTTTAGAGAGAGAAAGAGAGAGAGGCAGAAGAAGAAGAGAATTTTAACGTAGTAGGAAACTATCCCAAGAGACCTTAGAGAGAGAGAGAGAGAGAGAGAGAGAGAGAAGAGAAGAATTGAACTCAAGACCTGTTATTCAAAAGGGAGAAGACGAAGAAGAAGAACAGAGAGAGAGAGAGAGAGAACAAAAGTTCGAAGTACAGAGTGCTTGAGGTCCGATGGAGTGTGGATGTGGACGACGTCCTCGAAGATGTCGCCGAGCTGGGCGGCCATGGACCCCACGTGCGCCGAGCAGCCGTCCGCCACCTCCGGCTCGAAGAGCGCTCTTGCAGCTCGCGACGGTTTCCGCCAGCCCGATCCGGCCTTGGGAAATTGAGACGCGGCCTGCCAAAATTGCAGCATTCCATGAATACATGAGCTCTCTCTCTCTCTCTCTCTCTCTCTCTCTCTCTTTCTTTTTGTGGGCAGTAACTCTTCCAGCGTGAGTGGCGAGGAGGAGCTGGTGGCATTGGCGGGGTAAAGGCGCACACAGTCGATGACCTTGCCACTCGACAGCTCATGCGACGCCAAGGTGACCACGCTGAAAGCAGAAGCAGGCTGCTCATGATGTGCTAATTGAGCTGGTCGCTTAACCCCGGTTAAGTTGGCGAAGGGGAAGTTAACCCCATCCCCACGAGCAGCCTCAATACGAGTCATCAACATCACCAGAATTGAACACATCATCCGTGCATGTAGAGAACGCTCCATTGCAGCTTTCCTGCAGAAGTTTAGGGTCCCGGACACGGTAGTCTTTAACACTCATGAATTTAATGCTGCGTTGATATACGCCTCGGGGACCCGTTCTAGGAAGAAGCATCAAACAAGGTAGAGGTTGAAACTTGACGCCGAACATCCCAAAGTGTCTCTCTCTCTCTCTCTCTCTCTCTCTCTCTCTCTCTCTATATATATATATATATATATATATATATATATATATGCAATCATGCAAGACATCAAAATGTGGTTTTGAACATGGGATGGAGCACACTTGCTTCAGCATGCTGCATCACTTGGGTAGGCATAGTGTGCATATAGATAATCCAAGTTAGCTTCCACTCCCTTCGATATGCAAGATGGGCATTGGAGCTCTTGAAAAGAGTTCCTTTGTGTATGTACAGTATGCCTACCCTACTTAAGTGCTCAGTCTTTGACTCGAGTTGTATTTACACATCTAAACTAACATAATATGGCGACAGGGGGACCCTTTACACGTGTCGAAATCTGCGACATGAAGGCTAAACTCCAAAACTTACAGAAGCCCTTGTGCACGCAATAAAAAGGGAGAGAGAAAAAGAGAGAGAGACCGCCGAAGACGATCGGCTGTACTAGTCTTGTCTAGGAACGGATCACAGTAGGTTGGAAAAGGGACACTTTTATGTCCTCTTAACCAAGCAACTTCTTGGGACTTTGACAAAAGATCCAAAGGGAGCTCTACACCATTTTATATTGACAAAGTTGTCTTATGATCTGAAAAATACTTGTCTTTTTATTTTGCTATGAATTCCACCTGTTACCATGCCCTCGCAAAAGCCTTTTTAAATTAAGTTGTGGAGAAAACATGTTTCTTTCGTCCATTTTTTCAAATGTCGAAAGTGATACTTGCATTAAAAATCATCTTTCAACCTAATTTCATGCTTTTAAGAAATATGAATGTCTATAATTAATTCATTAAAATCTGTCTATGTCAATTTATTGGCGAGATTTGAACTTTTATGAAAATTTTAGTGCTCACATGCATTCCCATAGGCATTTATGCCTCATCAAGTTATTTTTTTCCTATGTATAATGTAGTTGTGAAACACCCAAGCACTTCGATGTCTAGGGGGACTCTATCTTTGATTTCAAACCTTTTTAAGAAAATGGGCTTTTTTTAATTAAAAAAAGGCACTTGACATGTTTTTATAGATGTGTTTTGTGGAAGTGAGCGTGGACCACACAGATTTAAGAGTGTGAGGAATCATGTGCATAGATTGACTTATGAATTCATGTGGCTCGTCATTGTGCATATATGGAGGCAATCTTTTGTGCATAAGCCCAAAAGGTATGATTCACCTCAACCTTCTGGTGAATGGACTTCCCTGCATGTGCACAAATTTAGTTGTTTCATAAGCCCAAAAGGTATGATTAATCTCAACCTTCTGGTGAATGGACTTCCCTGCCTGTGCACAAATTTAATTGCATGAACATATGAATGAAGACAATTGGATGAGAACTTATAAGGCCATTTAAGATAGGGACACAAGAATCTTGGAGCTGCCACTCAAAGGCACAATTGTAAGTCCCATTTGTATACATCAGAAAAGAGTGGAAAGCTAAACTACGAGCTTCAAAGTTGGCAAGCCAAGTCAAAGCACTCCACTTAGCATCAAATGGGAACCCACACAATGGTGCTTGAAACAAAATTTATCCTCACAGGACAAGCATGCAAGGAACTAAGCAATATTGGGTGCTAACAAATTTGGATGCCCATAGAACTTAACTTCAACTTCAATTAGGCTACATACAAACTAAAGATTCCATCATACATAAGAAGGAACCAACAAAGAGTATCACCACTTGTTGCAACCAAATGGGTTTTTGAAGCACCAAAGTCTCTTTGCAGATATACCGAAGGAGCCACAACCAAGCAGTTTTTGCAACAAGGGAGAATACCACTAGAGATTTCTAGAAGATACGACTCTTTTTCTTTACATACATTGTCTTATGAGGTGTGAAAATTCACCATTTTTTGAATTATCGAGAGGACTTTTACTAAATAAAATTACTACTCATATGATTTATTATTAAGTTATAAAGCTACTCACATTTTAGGTGATTAGGGATGGTCGACAACAATTTGTGTATACTTCACTATTCAAACCTACTTCACTTTGGTTTCAAACAGGTACTACATGCGTTGTCTTTTATGCCTTGCCTAGTCCATTGGTCATGTACATTAAAAAAAAATCGATTTAGGTAGTGTGTAAATACGTGTCCTAGTATATATTTTTTGATTTAGATAACACCACTTATCAATGCAGATCTATCAATTTAGGTAGCATGAGTGCAAATTCACAGATTTAGGTAGCACACCAACAAACAACACATTCACAGATTTAGGTAGCACACCAACAAACAACACATTCACTAGTTTAAACAATGTCAGTGCACATTGCTGATTGAGCGACATTAGTGTAGATTTGCGAATATAGGCATCACACCTTGATTCGTTCATTTAGGCAATATCGAATATAAAATCATGCTTCAATCGCCGGTCACCATCTCCTTTAAGACGATTTTGTTAACCCGGGTATATAATGGAAGTGATTTGGATTTGGATTTGGATTTAGATTTGGATTTGGATTTGGTTTATGATTATTAGTTGTCAACATTGTGTATAGAATTGGACCTTAAATTTATGAGAGTTGATTACTGAACAATGAGTGCGAATAATGATATCCTAATCCATCAGCATATGACATATATTGCTTTTTATCATAGTATGGGACACTGGAATATGCACTATGCCGATGACGACATCCGTTTATTTAAGCTTATGAATTTTTATGTTTATACATGATATTTTTAACACATAATTCTAACCATTGTTTTTGACAAGTATGATTTGCAGACTCTTAACTTAGCAACTGAAGACAATTGCTTTCCTAATGGAGAGGTATGTAGTGGAAATGAAAAAAATATTTATTTATTGCAACTGACATGTGGAAAAAGCATAAACGATCAAGGAAAATTCAAAAGGATAGAATGTTTATTAATATTGTATTACTAAAGAGCTCTTTATGAGCTTCGGTCACTTTATGTTTGGACGGACAGTTTGTAATCATTTTTTAGCATTCAAGAAATCCATAAGTAAATACATGCAAGAGAAAAACTAGTGTCTGTGTTTTTGTTCTCTCTTCTCACCCCTCCTCTATCACCATGCCTATGTAGCATTGCACTGTAGGAAGTGCACCTACACGCATTTTTGTGCTCTACCTCGCTCCTTGTCTCCTTGAGAGTAGTCTTGCTCAGGGTTTTAGTGTGTATACAATTTGTAGGTATGTGATCTGTGATTTTGTGCATGTAGAATGGTATTTTGTGTACATTTGTAGGAACACCTTGCTTCTCGTCTATATCAATAGGCTTCCAAAGTAGAGGGGTTCTCCACTAGTTGGTGGTTCAGATGTGTCCCACACCCCAACAAGCCTCCATGTGTGTCATTTGAGCACCCAAGTACAAAGTATCCTTTCCTGGAGAATTTAACAGAAGGGGTTGGGAGAAAAATGCCTTTCCCTAGAGGATTTAACAGTAGGGTATAGGCCAAATACACCTCCCATAGAGATTGGTAGGCAGCTAGGTGGTATGTCAAATACAAATGGGTCTTCCTCCGATGTTAGAGGTCAAAAGGGTGAATGCCTACTACAAAACTTCAAAATGTTTTGTTTTGTCAGTGTTGACTACATAGTGTTGGTTTTGTTAATGCTTCTCTTCCTCTCAAAGTGTGTCATCAAAGTTGTCAATGTGGATGCCGATGATGGCATGGCATATGATGTGTCAAACTTTGTGCAAATACTAGTGAGGATGGTCTTACCCAAAACTGGAAAGTGGTTGATCCTTGTACAAACATAATTTTTGTGAAGCCGAATCTTATTGTTCTTTGTATGTATGCAAATGTGAATGCAAAGGTTTTGTGAAAATGCATGGTGTTTGTGCTAGTAGGGCCTTTGATCATTTGTATTTTGGGCCATACCTTCCCCCGTAGAATCCCCTTTGAAGTTGTTTGGTGTTTGGATAAAATCATACACTACTTTGTTTAACCATGAGAATAAGCCTCTTCAGTCAGCCTCAAGCCTTGGAGCCCTTGGTGGCTCCTATGGGAAAGTGATTTAGCACAAAATTCAAATCCCTTGGAGTGAGGAGATTGTGGAGCTTCCCCTTGCTAGGGATGGAGGCCTTGAGGTGTGTAGAAAAATATTTTGGGCTAGTGGAAAAAAAAGTTTGGGCATGTGAATCACCCCATGCGGTCTTGAAAGGGATATGCAATGTGTTTGAGCACCTAGCTTTGCATCCGGTTGTTGCCCGAATGAGCCTTGCACATGAACTAGCCCTTGTGGACTCAAACTCCCTTATAGAATGATTTGAATCTAGAGAGCCTTGAGCCCACAACTTCTTGTGCCTACTATGCACTATAATTGGTAGCCTAGACCAATTGTCCTTTATGTCTTGTAGATTGAGAGAGTCAAAAAGATACTATTTGACCTTGGCTTTGTGAAGTAGCTCCCCTTCATAGACATCTAAATTTTTCAATAGTGTTAGAGGCTCTAATCTCACCCAAATGATGCAATTTTGGGGCTCAATCTGAAGCTCTTTGCAAGGAATATGTAGGAGATTGATTACCCTATTGAGAAATATCAGTTGAACCAAATTTAAAGCTCAATCAAGTGCACTCTTTGAGAGATTCTCACACACACTTCTAATGCAAAGGGATTAGTTGGTGGTATGGATGTGTCACACTCCCCAACAGTATTTAAGTTTGTTTTTGTTACTTTTGGCTTGGATTTTATTTTTTGTTTGGATTTGTAATGCTTCTAATAAAAAGGTCAAAAATAATAAATAAATAGAAAATAGGTTTACATGGAGAAATAGTGTGTACTATGATGATCAAGAAGATATGACGGACAAGAATGTCAAACCTTGTTCGATTTTGACGACGGAGATAGAAAGTCCAAATTAGGCCCACAGTGCCTAATTTTGCAAATTTTATAGAAGCTAGGCAAACAGAGTCCAAATGACAAGATTTTCAAAGAGAAAATGTGTTTTGTAACTTAGGGGGACTAACCAAGAGGTAGAAAAAAATTTGGTCTAATAGGTCCAAGGATTATATACTATGTAGGTCAAAAATAGAGTCTCATTTCCATTTGTCACCTTTAGAGAGAGCTTCAAGAGGTCTACTTCTATGCACTTTTGTGCGCTTAGTGGAAAACACAATGCACAGATTCACACAAGACATGAGGGGTAGGTTCCTAACCTACTAATGAGATTGTTTTACTGCATGATTGTCAAATGGGCACCCCTGAAAACTCAGGTCACCAGGGGCTTCCTAGAGTAGAAGGACAAAAAAATGACCATAGCGACCAATTTGGTGCACCAAAATGGACCAAATTGCATGGAGGCATAATGGAGTAGTTTTGTATTATACAAGTGTGTTCAGCAATCAGATGCCATTGCCAATACCTATAAAGAGGACCCATTAACCTCATTTTATCCCATGTGGCACTCTTGACTCTTGACGCTTTTGAAGTTTGAATCCAATCCAGTCTGATGCCAATCCGATCTGAATCTATCATTTGAAGTTTTCTTCATCTAATTCTATGCCATTTGATCATCTGGTATGTGAAGGCATGAATTCCATATCAGTTCCTCTGAGCCTAACTCTAGAAGAGCTTTCAAGCTTCATCTCATTCCACTAAGTCTTTGGATGAGTGCTTTGTCATTCTGCTCTCTTGCTTCTCATGCTCATATCTCCCTTGTGTGAAGTGCTATTATGAATCCTCAATTGGCATTGCAACCATAGGTGAAAGATCTTCAATTCAACGGAACCATCTGTGTCTTTGTGTTTTTGTCGGAAGCATCTTCTTGCTATGAAGGACAAAAAAATGACCATAGCAACCAATTTGGTGCACCAAAATGGGCCAAACCGCATGGAGGCATAATGGAGTAGTTTTTGTACTATACGGCCATGTCGAGCAATCGGATGCCAGTGACAACACCTATAAAGAGGAGCCATTAATATCATTTTATCATGTTGGGAACTCTTGACTCTTGATGCTTATGACACTTGCATTGTATCACATAGAAGAGCCTAGTAGAGCTTAGAAGAGCCTATGAGCACTCAATATAGATTCTTTATATCAATTGTACTTTTCAAGTTAGAACCTTCTTTCTAGTTGTGAGTAATTCATTCCAAAATCTTATAACCTTGTATTTGTATTTGAATCTCAACCATTTGTATCCAATTATACTCTGAACCATATTCTAGAATTTGAATTGCATTTTGAGTTCTCCCATTCAGTGTCTCGTAATTCGAGCTTTTCTATTTGTTTAGGTCCAATCACTTGTCTAAAGGATGGTGCCAATCTAGCCTGAATCCAATACAATCATATGCCAATCCGGTCTGAATTTTTCTTTATCTAATTCTATGCCATCCGATCATTCGGTATGTGAAGACATGAATTCCAAATTGGTTCCTTCGAGCCTAACTCTAGAATAGTTGTCAAGCTTTATCTCATTCCACTACTAAGTCTTTGGATAATGATTCTAAGTACTCTATATAATCTCTTGCTTATCATGATCATATCTCCCTTGTGTGAATTTCTATTATGAATCCTCAATTGGCATTGCAATCATAGGTGAAAGCTCTTCAATTCAGTAGAAGCATCTATGTTTGTGTGTTTTTGTCAGAAGCATCTTCTTGCTATGCATGTTCTTGTTGCTTGAATTATGTATCCATTTGGAATTTTGAGCATAGGAGAGGATAGACCTCCCTTAGACAAATCTATTAAGCATATTAAATGTCAAAATTGACTTGCTAAAAATAGGCCACTAAGTATAGGCATGATTTTGTTAATGTTATAATGAAGATTTAAGACCATAGAGAGGTTCTATTTGGTCGTGACTCCTTTCCTAGAAAGTTTGGTTCCTTTTGAAGAAATTTAGCTTAGTGAAACACACACATGTGCTTGTGATTAGAAGACTAGATTTTGGTGACTTACACTCAGTAGAGAGTGACACTTGAGAGTAGTAAATTTTGAAGAAATTTAGCTTAGCGAAACACATATGTGTGTTTGTGGCTAGAAGGCTAGCTTTCGGTAATTGAACCTCACTAGGAATTGACACTTGAAAGTAGTAAGTTGTGACTGGGGCTCCCAAAAGATTGACAACCTCTTGTAGTCTCCATGCACTAGTCGGTTCATCTACATTCCATGGATTGACATATTAGTGTAGGTGGTTCTTGCTTTGTCACCCACCATTGATATGGTGAGGCTAGGTACCCTACCAATATTCTCACATTGATGTTGTGGATGAGGAAAGCAACCTAGACTAGAGAAAACCATGTACTTTATTTGTTTGTCCAAAGCTTCCTCTAGATCATTATGGAATAGTCAATCTTTACTTTCTTTTAACACATGGTTGGGGATTAGTTTCTGCCAATTGGCTTGTGGGTAAGCTTCTGAGATCCACATTGAGTTTATATTGTTTTTCCTTTTTTTTCCATTTTTTAAAATTTTAGTGGGAGTAGAGTAAGTAAAAACCGTCAAGATTGCATTTGTTCTATCAAATTTTTGAAGTGGATCAATGTCACGGCTAGGGACTTGCTACGCGCCGTGTGCGAGCCACAAAGGCTCCTAGCACACAGTCATACAACAGACAAGCTCACAAGGAAGAATGGTGTGTCACTCACCTTCCTGCGTAGTTGCGAATGAAGGATTCCCGCTCCGCGAAGAAGAGGGAGACGCCGCTACGCCGCGCTCAACCGCCTCGCCGCCGTCGTGCCGCCGCAACGCTCGATCATACACACACTCTCACACTCTCACACTCTCTCTCTCTCTCTCTCTCTCTCTCTCTCTCTCTCTCACTCTCACACACACACACACACACACACACACACACACACACACACGTACACACACACACACAAGGAGATGGTGAAGGAGAAGGTGGAGATGGAGCAAGAGCGGCTTCTATTGCACAATGAGAGAATGAGTAAAAATTAGGTTTAGTGGCTTTTATATGAGCTCACCCCATTCACACTTGGGCGCCCATACTTAGCCAACTAACTCCTTGAATATTCCAGTTAGAGTGCGCCTGTCATCGGCGATCACCCTTACCCTGTTCCTATTGGTCCGACAAGCCCGGTACCTGACTCTAAACAATACAACGTTTATAGATCATAGGGTGTCCGTGTGCCGTGAGGGTTAACATGCCCCCCTTCCTGATGTAGATTCCGTCCTCGGAAGCTATCCAGTTGAAGCTCGTTCGTCGAGATGGAAGAACAGTCGACATGGATGTGCGTAGCCTTCTTCAATCACTGCAAAATCAAACAACATTGCCACAGTAATTGCATTCTCATATACAATTAAAAATCATATGCAATTTTAGACAGAAAAATTGATTGGTAACAGAATTTTAGACAATTTGTCAGCAATAAACATTAAATTGCAATATAATCAAATGCATAAACAGATGTAAAGGTAAAAAATTAAACAAGTCCGGGGTCGCTAATTTAACGGTCAAAAGGCACTAGAGCTCGACTATTAATACCATGGGTAACTTCTCAATTTTTTCTGGTCAATTAAGTTGTTTAATCGCGAGAGCCAAGTATTTGATGTTCGAGGGTTGACTAGAGGCTATACCTAGAAGACCTTGTAGTTAAGCTACAATAAAAGGAATTTCTCATGAAATCATCGCCTGACTGATTACCTTTTCTTTGACCCCCCAAAGTCTTTTCACATTGATTCAATTTTGATGTGTGTGCTTATTTTGTATGCCTTGGGTTTTTTGCTTTTCAAGGAAAAGCGCCCACACTGGGAACCTCTAGGGCTCTAGTACCATAGGCGATACATGTGAGTGAAGTACCAATTTAAGCAGGGATTTCTCTTCCAGCTTAAAATTTTACATTGTGGCACTTTGATTTTTTGTTTGTTCATTTTCAGCATTTTAATTTTGTAACTTTGGGGGGTCATATAACACTGTTACCCTCCCCAGGCTCATCACATTAGTAAACTCCCTTTATAATACTTAAGCTAAAGGTCAATAGGGTTAAGCCCACTAGAAAGCCCTAGTACATTTCACACAATGCTTCCTAAATCGAATTAAGAACCTAAGTAACCATTGCTTATTAGAAAGGCATTCCCCATGGTATTAAGAGAAGATTTCTAATACCTAGCTTGGTCAAACTAGCTTAGTCGGACTGCTTGATTTTTAAACCTAGACAAGTGATTATGACAAAACATTACGTACATTGAATTAAATGTTTGATACTAAGCAAATGCGCTGAATATTATGCTACCAATCACAATCAAAGTAGACAAACATGGATGCAAAAAGATAAGGGCAATGCTAATGGACATAAAACACCTGTTTGTGTTGATGGTCGCCCTTGATTTGAAGTGTGAACGAGAGAAAGGTTCCATGAAGGTCCAAATCCTATCAATAGCAACACGCTCCTGTACACACTAGGAAACAAAAGGAATACCTCCAGGAGGCACATTAGTGGGAAAAGGTACCAACACTTATTGAACACAACAAAAAACATAAGAAACCCTAACCTAATTATTTGCACTCCCCCTAAAGAGTCAAGGGAATAGGATATTGTAGAGGTTGGGGGGAAACCCTAAGGCTAAACCCCTATCCTCGTCGTCGAGATAAACAAAGTCATCATCCATGAGACCATATGTGCCATCCGTGTAGTCATGTAAATTTTCTTCTTCATCATAGGTGCCCATGTTTACTAAGAAGGTCACTAGACGCCTATAGTCATCTTGGTCAAAAGGGTAGGCTTGTGCAATGGGAGAAACGCTCTCTACTAAGTATGGATCAGACGTGGTCAAGAGACGTATCAGCCATTCTAACTCCTCAAAATTCCTCTCACATGCTAGCGTACCTATCAAATCCCATTCACATGCAAGCACTGGAAAGACCATGTGAAACATTTGTGAAAAGGAACGAGGGTACCTCTCACCCAAGGCAGGAGTGGATGACTCTAGCGTACTAGCCATATCTGTACACTCAAATAGATGATGGTTAGAGTGCAAATATTACAAGGGTTGTGTTCTTGTGCATAACTTGTTTTTATTATTTTGTGTTATGGCTCTTGCTCTTTTACTTTTTTATCTTGTTTTTGTGAGTATAAGACTTTATATATACATTCCCTAAGATTGGAGATTGAGAGGTCAGGGAGGAAGGTTGAGAGGGAAGCAAGTGAATGACGGATGTCAGCAAACACTCCCCCCTTCCTTGGGTAGATCATACTTTTTGGAATGATGTCGTCACCTTTTGAAACCAATTGTTCCAAGTTGTTATGGGTAAAGGCTTTAACCAATAGTTTTCGATCACCCTATGTGTTTCCTCTAGTTGCAAGGGTGGTAAGGTACTCTCCCATGATTTTATTTGCAACATTGTTGGAGGTGGTGAATCTACAACGGGAGGTGCAAACTCTTTCTTGCTTGTATGGATATGTACAATGGTAGGTGGAGGTTGTGTCGAAGCTTCTATTTCCGTATAGGAACTACATGAAGAGCAAGAAGCTTCATTTGCTTTTCCTGTTCCTGAGCTAGGTGGAACAAATCGTTCTTTCTTTGGTACCCAAACTAGCTCTGGAGCAGGTGTGTCGCATTCCGTGATTTTTTCCTTTCCACGATTTTCAATTTGTTTTGGAGTCACAGGATTGGGTTTACATGGGCCAGGTGACGGGTAAGAGTACAATTTACGTTTGGGCACCCAGATTTGATCATTTCCTTTTATAGTATCCTTGGGCTTTTAATAGTCGTTTAGGAATCCAGCGCCACATTTTCTTACATTTCTTGGAGCGAGTGGGACGTTTCTTACGAGGCTTCCGTTTTTTAGCATCAGCCATGGTTACTAAAGAAGCTTTAGGGACCCACTTGTATGCTTTCTTTGTTATATTAGGATGGTTCTTGTGTGTCTCAAGCTTTCTTTCAACTACATCAGTTGAAGATCTAGAGAGTTGGGCTATGGGGACGTATGGTTCAACCTCGTGGACATGCAATGTCTTGGGTTTTATTTCCTTAGGCAATATCTCAGGGACTATGGCTTGAGTGGTAGGGATAAGAGTTGGTTTTTGCGTTGTGACACCCCCAGTCCCCCAATCAATAGTGCATTTGGTGGCTATCATCCACGTGCGTCCTAGGTTTATATTACCCTCCATAGTTCCAGTAGGCATGACCAAAAATTCTTGAGCTACAATTCCATTGTCATAACTGACAGAAGTGTGCCAGATTCCAAAAACCGTAGTTTTTTTCTTGTTGACACCCTTGACTTGGATAATACTCTCAGATAGAGGTGGCTTCCCTAACTGACACCACACCCCATAGGATAGCAGATTATATCTAGCACCCGTGTCCAATAAGGCGTTATATAGCACTTTTCCATAGGCACTATTTAACTCAATAGGGTATCGTAGAGGTGTGTCAGAGTCCAACCAATCCTCTTCGATTTCCACGTGGAATGCATCTGTGACTCCAAGGTTAGCCTCTCGTTTTTGTCTTATACGTTATTGTCGCTCCTTAGCCTCAGCTTGAGCTTGTATCTTCTTTAACTCGGTTTGTGCTTTGGCGGCCTTGTTTTGATGAATGGCCCGTAGTTCTTCTTGGCTTAAAGGATCATAATATCTTTTGAATTTACTCCCATTGAGGAATCCAATGGTTTCAACTCCATCAAGAGTTTCCACACGAAGGGTACCTTGTGGGGTAATTTCACATACTCTATATGGTCCTTTACCAGCATATTTCAACTTTTTCTTCTCTTTACGTACACCATACATAAGGACTTTATCACCAACTTTGATGCCCTTGTCCTTCACATGGCGATCAAACCACTTCTTTCTCCTATCCTTTTCCACAAGAGCATTTTGCACAGCCAACTGTCTCTCTTCGTCTAGTTTTTCTAAGATATACAAACGCTCGGTCAAGGGGTTACCATTCCATCCTTCTTGCGAAGCTACCCTAAGACTAGGAATGACAAACTCCCAAGGCATAACCGCTTCTTGGCCGTATACCATTTTGAATGGCGTACAATTAATAGCCACTTTATAAGCAGTACGATAAGCCCATAGAGCAGATGTCAACTTCAAATCCCAATAAGTGCGATGAGCTTCTACCGTCTTGGTTAAAATAGAGATTAGAGTCTTGTTGGTGCTCTTGGCTTGTCCATTAGCTTGCGGGTAATAAGGTGTAGACTTATGGTGGGATATCATAAAGGTCGTGGTAAGCTCTCTTATTACCTCATTTATAAAATGGGTACCATTATCACTAACAATTTCAAAAGGGCAACCAAATCTTGTGATAATGTTCTCAAAAAGAAACTTAGCTGTTGTCCTCGCGTCAGCTTTTTGTGAAGCCTTAGCTTCAACCCACTTTGTTACATAGTCCGTAGCAACTAGAATATATCGAGATTGAGTGTTGCGAGTTGCGGGACTAATTGGACCTACAAAGTCTAAGCCCCATTTTTCAAATGGTTGGGTTACTTTAATAGGATGTAAGGGTATTCTGTCTTTGCGCTGTGTGGTCTTGTAACGTTGGCACTCATCACACCCTTTTGTAAAAAGTGATGCATCCTTAAATAAAGTTGGCCACCAATAGCCTGATTGCAGCACCTTTCTAGCAGTCAAGTCTCCTGAAAAATGTCCTCCTGCTATGCCCATATGTGCTTCTTGCAAGATATACAAATATTCATCCTCGCGGGCACAACGCCTAAGAATATCGTCCTTGCCTAGTCTATACAGAGTTCCGGCAATCAAACAATAGGGTTCACATTCTTTTACTAGCCTTCGAGCGATATCCTTACGAAGTTCCTTGGGTGGAAAACCATTAACTAAAAAGTTAACAATGTTCTCACTCCATTCAGGCATAGTCTCAACTATGAATAGGGAAGTATCGGGTAATTCATCATCAACTCCTGTAGGGGCTTCACCATTGGGTATGCGAGACAAATGATCAGCCATGACGTGCCTTTTACCGGGTCTCACTACAATCGTGAAATCAAACTCCAGAAGAATTAACAACCATCGTGTGATTCTTCCTGTGGAGCATGGCTTGTTTACCAGATACAGCAACGCTTGATGATCCACATAAAATACAAACTTGTTTGCCAGAAGGTAGTAGCGAAATTTCTTTACTGCATAAACCATTGCTAAACCTTCTCGCTTTGTAGTGGTGTAGTTCCTTTCAGCATCGTTCAATTGACGGCTTGCAAAGCTAATGGGATAGTCCAATTTATGTTCTCCTGGTTGAGTGAGAACACACCCAATAGCAAAGTTTGATGCATCAATATGCACATGGAAAATGACATGCGAGTTAGGTGTCCTTAAAATCGGAGCACTTGCTAGTGTTTTCTTCAATTGTTCATAGGCCTGGTCACACTCTTCAGTCCATTTAAATTCAATGAGAAGCTTGTACAAAGGACGTGCTATCTCAACGAAAAATAAAATAAATCGTCGATAATAACCCACGTGTCCCATGAACCTTTGAACTCCCTTGTAATTGGTTGGTGGTGGTAACTCTAGAATCACTTTAATTTTGCTCTCATCGGTTGAGATACCATTCTTAGATACTATATGCCCTAAAATAACTCCATGCTTGACCCAAAATTGGCATTTGAACGAGTTCAATGAGATACGATATAACCTACACTTTTCAAACACCTTCCGCAAACATGATAGATGTTCTTTCCAAGAAGAGTAAACACAAAGGTCATCTAAGAAAGCTTCACAAAACTCTCTCAAATATTCTTTAAAAGCAGTGTTTATTAATCGTTGGAATGTAGCAAGGGCATTTGTTAAGCCAAAAGCCATCACACGAAATGCAAACACGCCAAATTCTGTGATGAAGGCAGTTTTAGCTTGGTCCTCTAGCGCTATCGTGATTTGGTTGTAGCCTGAGTACCCATCTAGAAAGCTACAAGCTTCCTTGCCTGCAACTCTTTCGAGTACATGTTCGGAATATGGTAGGGGGTAATGGTCTCTTCTAGTAGCTGCATTAACTTTTTTGAGGTCCACGCACACCATGAGTTTCCCATTCTTTTTTGGCACGATAACTATTGGAGACACCCATTCAGAGTGTTCAATAGGATATATGAACCCACATTTGATAAGCTTTTCTAGTTCTTCTTGAATGATCTTTGCGTACTTAGGATTCATCGGGTAGGGTCTTTGTTGTACGGGCTTCGCAGTGCTAATCATAGGGATTGTATGTTGGACCACAGAAGGTGGAACACCTTTCATATCATGGTATGTCCAAGCGAATATGTCCTTGAATTCCTTGAGAAGCTCTTTGAGGACCGCCTCTTCAACTTCTGTGAGGTCTTGGGCAATAAAAACAGGTTTTGATTCTTCACCGGGGTCGGCTAATTCTATTTCTTTAACTATTGCCGGACCATCATCGATTCCATTATTCCCATCGATAGGTATTCTTTGGGCTTTTGTGTACACAACCTTTGCTTCCCCTGTGGCGTAAGATTTGAAATGTTCTGGTGCAGGATGCAAGTCTGTGGATTCTGGTTGTGCTTTGGTCTGTGCTTCTATTTCTGCTTTCTTGTGTTGTCGAGCTAACTCTTGGTTTTGAAGCCTCCTTGCACTGCGGCTCAACTTTGGCTTGTCTATGATCTCTAATTGGGCTATGTCATGGGGTCGTGGTCTACACCACATAACATTTTGGAGATATTCACCCCAATCGTCTACCAATTTTCGATGAGCATCACATGCTCCTATATAACTGAGCCATTCTGCTGAGGATCTCTTCTTTTTTATCCTAGCACGTACATTGGCTCGATATCGATGCCTCTTAAAGTTTTTCTTTTTCTTATTTGAGACCTGATTTTGATTTGCATTTAGATCTGGCTCACTAAAGGAGTCCTCGTTGGTGTCCTCTTCACTCTCTGAGGAGCTATCATCGGTGGATGTGCTCGGTCCTTCCGAATGTTTTGACTCTGAACTTGCTCCACTCTCTAATTCATGAGATTCAGAATCCGTTTCAGTCTGGGAGTCCGTGTCTGAGTCGTGTTGGTCAAAGTCTTCTATTGAGCTATCGGTGTCACTGTCAGATTGGTCTACAATTGCCTTGCCCTTAGAAGATGCATGTATGGAACTTATCATGTTCAGAGGTGCAATTTGTGGTACCTCTTCCCCCTCTGGTGTGACCCAAGTGGTTCCTCTATTTCCCTAGGTATCTATGGTTGCAGCTAGGTGTACCCAGTCCACGTTGTCTGATTCCGTCATACCCGGTAACACATCCATGTAAGGAGAATCTTGGCCAATGTCTGTATCCTTCTTACAAGTGTAACAATATTGTAGTGGGGCCGAGTGAACTGTGGTGTCAGAGTGATGATCAATAATGGTTTTACTCCCTAAGGGGTGTACCTTACCAGTCACCAAATCCACTCTAAGGACAGAGTCTTGGAATTGCAAATAGACATGATTTTTAGACCAATCATGAACCATTTGTGCTTCCCTCATGAATGGTCGTCCTAAAATCATTTCATATGACATAAGGTGTTTAGAGAAATCCATTACAATGAACGTATGTCGTACCTTGTGTCCTAGAACTTTGATCTTAAGATCCTTGAGCATCCCCATAGGTTTGGCTATGGTACCATTTGCCATCTTTACCACAATGTTAGTAACACTGAGGCGGGGTTTTCCCATGGATTCCCAACAATCTTTTGTAACGATGCTAACTCCCGCACCACCATCAAGAATTCCCTTTATAGTTAATCCCTTGGTAGTGATGGGTAGGGTCGCATTAGACTCGTCGCCTTCAAAATACTGCCCTAATTCGTTAATGGGTACCTCGATCACAGACTCGTGTCCATCTAAGTCAAGTGATTGCACATGATTTTCCTCATCAATCATAATCGAGTCAGGCCTATTTGTTTGCGCAAACTGCGGTAATCCCGTTTGTAGCTCTCCGTTAAGGAATGCTCGAAGTGCAAAGAATAACTCAGGATCTCCATACAGCTTTGCTATGATCGTGGTTCGGACCTCAGAAGACATGAAGTCCACTAGTTTGGCAACATTCATTGGCATTTTGCAGGGTGTAGGTCCTTGACTAGGAACTGGTGAGGATGGAATCTCATATTCCTCAATGGGATCAGGTATTCCTTCGTTAAACATCCTTTCCAACAAGAAAGGTGTATGCTCACTTTCTGATGTCCCGTCCTCACTCCCTTCTTGGATGATACTAGATATGGCTAACGGTCTATGGTTCATGTGGGGTGGATGAACTTGCGTGGGAAACACTGTGTCATGAATTTTGACATGCATGGGTTCTGGTTCTAGTTTCCTTTGAGTCTCCTCCACTAAACCTCTTAGATGTTTCACCTGCTCAATCTCGTCTACTGGGTTTGGGTACGTCCCAATCTTCTTTTTACGATTCTTCCCTTTTTGCCCCTGCGGTTTATCTTGGGGGTCTTGGATTGGATTTGGAAACACTTGTGGTGTTTTCAGAGGCTCTTTATGGTTTTCTCTTATTCGGTTTTCATTTGGTTCCATGTTACGGTTTTCTTTGTCGGTCTTTCCCTTTGTGGTATTGGTTCTAGTCTCCATTGTCTCGATTGAATCTGAATCATCCTCGAGGTCATTCATATACACGGGGTCATCTCCTGTTCCTATGTTTGTTTTGGAACTTGGATTTGAATTTCCCGTATTCTGCGACCTCTTCCTTCGTGTCTTCTTTTTCTTTGCTTGGATAACTGACGCGGTATCTCTCTCTTCGAGGATATGGCCTGGCCCTTGAAGCATGGACCGTGTAATCGCATAAGCGGGTGCGACGGGTGGTATTGGCGATGTCACACTAGCAATTTCGACCAGATTTAGGGGTGTGATTTTAGGCGCATTTGGGTTATAGGGGCATTGGTCAATCAAGTGATCTATGCCACAACGATTACATGTGAGTATTGGCATTGCAAACGTGCTCCCTTGATTCATTTGCATCTGTGCAGCATTCTTTTGCAACCTAATAGGGCACTCCGCTGCCCGATGTGGTCCACCACACTCGTAGCATTGAAGAGGTGGCCTCCTAGCCTGGGTGTTGATATTTTGACCTCTGGATGCGAGAGCAGCAGTTTGATAAACCGGCTTGACTTGCCCCCAACAATCTTCCATGTAGTATATAGGACACTCTTCCAATGTATCAAGTCCGTAGGCAATACTAGTGTCTATTTCCTCCTCACAGCCATCTGTATAAGCATTAGATGGCTCGCAACCCACTTGGTTCATAGGGGCGACTCTTGGATGCGGGGGCTGCAGTCCTAGCACAGGAGGTGGTAGCGGTGTAGCTTGTACAACATTTTGAGATCTAGGGACCATGTGTTGCGGTAGTTGCTCAACAGGTGGAGCAGGCATCAATACAGGAGCTCGAGGCGCATCCGTCCAGGCTACAGGTGGTCTATTTTCCATCATACGTTTGATCATTAGACAATCCTTAGCTTGGTGACCATACCTACCACATGCGTTGCAAGTTCCATTAAATTTTACTCTAAACGTAGGGCACTCACTAGTGCTATGTGGACCTAAGCAAATGGAACACCATTGTTGCTCTCTTCTTGGATACATGTGACTATTTTGAGGGGGTCGATTATCCTTAAGAGACTCTTGGATTGCCTTGGTGAGGTCTGTCAAGAATGTCTCAAATACCTTTGGCTCATTGGCAATGGGCTTTGCAGTCATGGGTTCATACTCAATGGCTTGTGAGCTAGTGGATCTCGTGTCAGTAGACACCCTCATGCCTGCTATCATCAAGTTGTCCTCTAATTGGATTGCATTGGCAGTGACATCTTCCCAGGTTGTGATACCTCTAATCACTAGTCCATTATAGATTCCTTAATTCCTCAACCCTCGAATGAATCGATCAAGCAGTTGGTTATTGTTGAAGCGCTCATTTACAGGGCAGCGAGAGTTTAAGTGCTTTAGACGACTAATGAAGTCCCTTATTGACTCTCCTTCCTTACGTTCGGCCTTCTGTAGCTGAGATGCTACACCCCAAAGCACACCTTCTCGTATGTACTCCTTTAGAAACAACCTTCTAAGGGTAGGGTAGATTGTTTTCTCGTCCACCCTTAGGGTTCTATACCAATCTCCAGCCTTCCCATTTAATGTCAAGCTTAAGGCATTGCACTTATGTAGTTCGTTGCGTTCCCCTAAGGAATCACATACTTGTTCAAACACTTCAATGTGTTTTCTAGCATCTTCGTCCCCATTGAATTTTTGTGTGAGTTTGGCAATTTGTACTGCCTTACTTCTAGGCTCTCTATCAGATGCATGACGCATATTTTCCGCGATAGATAGACCTATGGTTTGAGCAAACGTTGCCAAGTCACCTATGTGAGGAGGCAGGGCCGGTGGAGGTACTCTTGGAATCATATGTGGAAGAGGGACGGGTACCGGTCTTGGCATATGTGTGGATGATGCAGGATATGGAACATAACCGAGCATAGGTCCACTGGGATAAGGGCTAGGGAGCGGCACTCGAGGAGCATAAACAAGTGGTACAATTGGAGGTGTGGGGGCCATGTGTGCATAAGGGGCTAGAGGCACATACGGTCGAGGCCCCATATTAGGTACTACGACACTAGGTAGTGGCAATGCGCTAACCGTAGATGTCATCGGTACATTCTCTGCAGGTCTATCCCTGGAGTGAGCACTGTGTTTTCCTTAATAGAGGGTTGAGCCAAGTTAGGGAAGCTAAAATTGTCGCTCGGAGGCTCAGATTGCATAGAGACCCCAGGTGAAATGACGTAAGATGGGTCCATGGGACTCATTAGAGGAGTCTCCATTTGTGATAGAGTAGGCTGTTGAGCCTTGCTCGTATCCAGAAATCTCATGGGGCCAGTTGAGTGTATATTTACCCCTCGGTTTTGCCTTTCTGATTGAATAATGCCATGGATAACATTACAGATCATTTTCTATTGATCTTCGATGCTCGTGGCACTAGAGGTGGATCGTACAATCTCTATCCATCCTACATGGTAGGCGTGGCCAGAGTGTAGATCCGTCAACACCTCAGTGTGGAGGTCGTATGTCCAATGATCATTAATGAACAATCCTTCTAGAGTCGACGTGTTAACGGTTTCTTGTGAGGTAGAAGCAATGTTGCTCCCCGTGGTTTTACTTGTCACCAACGGTACTCTAGAGGGAACTTCTGAAGGAAGCAGCTCAACAGGGCCTTCTTGGTAAGAAGTTGGCAGGATATCCACATGGACACTCTTTGGGGGTGTGGGGTCCACATGCGATGTGAAAGGAGAGTCCACTGCCCCACCCCCTTCGTGTGCTTCATTTGCATCAGGTTCCGAGCGAGTAGCTCTACCTAATGTTTCCATGAAACGGCTAAACATACTAGTACTAGGCTGTGGAGCTTCGGGAGGTGCATGGCCTTCTCTCTCAGTGTTTTGGGTAGGGTATGCTTCCATGATTTCTGAGTCGGAGGAGGAATTACTAGCGGCTATTTTAGGGTCTTGGGTGGTGCTACCTTGTGTCCCCGCTGAGGGTCTAGAGCCTATCGTGGATGGGCAATGGGTGTCCGTATGAACAGAGGTACCCTCAATATGCTCGTGTTCTAGCACCCGCCCAGAGCGTAAGTGCATGTGCTTTTGATACCCTAAGGTGTCAAAAAGCTGCTCTAGGAGGCCTTGTGACTAGTTTTTTGCGTGTTTTTTGTTTGTTTTTTTTGCTAGATTTTTTAGAGCGTGTCGTGGAATGGGCCGTGTGATAGCTCGAAACGAGCGTATTGCTAGGAGGGACGCGCTGTGCTTTACAGCCCACCGTTTGGTTCTATTTTGCTCCAAAAAAGCCCGAAACAGTCTTTTCCTAGCTGGGGAACTAGGCTCCAAATAGCAAGTCCTAGTGTGCAATGAAGGAGAGGAGAGTGTAGGACTTATCCCACATTCCTCACTCCCTCCTTGTGAGTCTAGCCTATATATATAGGAGTGAGACTACCCTATATCATAAGACAGAGACAGAGCCTGGGCCTGGGCTTGGGATTGGGATTGGGTCAAATGATCCCGATCCCAATCTCGCTTTTATACAAACCAACCCATCCGTTTTTATAACCTCCCCCTCACTCACGTTTTTATTTTTTGATTTTTTTATTTTATTTTATTTTTTATTTTTTTCAAAAAAAATTGGATATTATTTGGTACACGTTTTGGTGCACGTTGACCTCACCTAACTATTTACTGTCTCACCTACCTACTGACCTGCTAATCAGTGGTTCACCTAATTACTAACCTACTTAATTAACTAACTGTGCCCCAAACTGTGCACAAACCAGAAAACACAGAAAATGCAAAAAATTGAAACTTGACAAAACTGTGCAGTGCAAACCAGAAAATGCAGAAAACGCAGAAACGCAAGAAATGCTAACTGTGTAAGTTGAAATCTGAGCTTAATAGAACTAGCAAAACAGAGCTTAAAAGAACACAGAAAACTTGAATGCAGTCAACAACATTGTGTCTTTCTCTACTGTTTTTGCATAACAACAATAATCAAACTTAAGCCGCGCCTTTCCTACATAAAAAATAGCTTCAATACAATTTACAGGTCGCCATTGGAGCTTCACGCGCAGCAGCTCCCCGGCAGCGGCGCCAAAAATGTCACGGCTAGGGACTTGCTACGCGCCGTGTGCGAGCCACAAAGGCTCCTAGCACACAGTCATACAACAGACAAGCTCACAAGGAAGAATGGTGTGTCACTCACCTTCCTGCGTAGTTGCGAATGAAGGATTCCCGCTCCGCGAAGAAGAGGGAGACGCCGCTACGCCGCGCTCAACCGTCTCGCCGCCGTCGTGCCGCCGCAACGCTCGATCACTCTCTCTCTCTCTCTCTCTCTCTCTCTCTCTCTCTCTCTCTCTCTCTCTCTCTCTCTCTCTCTCTCTCTCTCACACACACACACACACACACACACACACACACACACACACGTACACACACACACACACACACACAAGGAGATGGTGAAGGAGAAGGTGGAGATGGAGCAAGAGCGGCTTCTATTGCACAATGAGAGAATGAGTAAAAATTAGGTTTAGTGGCTTTTATATGAGCTCACCCCATTCACACTTGGGCGCCCATACTTAGCCAACTAACTCCTTGAATATTCCAGTTAGAGTGCGCCTGTCATCGGCGATCACCCTTACCCTGTTCCTATTGGTCCGACAAGCCCGGTACCTGACTCTAAACAATACAACATTTATAGATCATAGGGTGTCCGTGTGCCGTGAGGGTTAACAATCAAACTCTAGCAAGTTGGAAAATAGGCACACCTATTTTTAAACATACTAATCTAGGACTATTTTTGCACAAATAACATCACAAGTACACTCAAAATATCACTAGGAACATATGCATGTGAAAAAACTGGGAATTGGATATCCACATGGGCCACCTAGAAAATAGGCATGCCTATTTTCTAGCTCATATATTTGGGACCCAACTTTCATTCTTGACCTCACAACCTAATTGTATGTATTGTATAGATCAAGAATAGAAATTTTGGTGTCATTTGGATCACAAGATCTGCAGATAGAGCAAGAATCCAAAAATAATTGATGAAACAAGGAAAAAAGGGGAACAACTAGGATTTTAGCATCCTAAAGTCATACCATTGCACCAATGGAATCCTTAATGCGCATGTACAAAACATTAGGAATAGGATGGGGTGTAGGAGGGCCTCTTTATTTGACATGAGCTTATGGAGGTGATTAACATTTTTTCAAATAGGTGTATGCCGTGTGTGCAAGAATGGTGGGTGTGTTAGAGATGTGTAAGAGTGGTCAAAGGATGCACTTTTTCCCCCAAAAAGGAGATGGAAAATTTTATGATTTTCGGCCTTCCATAACTCCCACATACGATCTCCAATTTGAGCGGAGATCATAGATCTGCAATCTACGCGCCGAGCTCTTTCCATAGATATGCTACATGATATGGTTTTACCCGCTAGATTTTAAATTCCATTTTGGGGGGAAACTTTGAATTCAAATAAACTAGCCGTTTTGCTTGTTTGAATTTAAAAGCTATCCTTTGATTACTTTCTTAATTCTAAAGGTTTGACTTCCTTAAACTGCCAAATAAAGAGGCCCTCGTAGATCCCATTGTCTTCCTAATGTTGGGCAAGCTCAAAGGGAAAAAAGGTAAAAATTTGGTTTAGTGTTGGCTCCATTTGTAGCATATCTCCAATGAACCAACAAAAATGTCGATCCAAAGAAGGTAGCACAACTAGCAAGGGCATGGAAGCATCACACATGGGTGAGTGTGTCAGAGCTATGAGTTGGGAAAGGGTGGGAAAATAATTGGTGGTCATCTAGAGTAGGAAGAAGAGAGAACTAACAAAGTGGATTAGTGGGCACACACATGTTACCCCGTATGCTAATCACACAATGCTATTCATTGCATTCTCTACTAATCCTTGTGGGAAAATCCTAATCACAAGCTCAACCAAGCTTAGGGGGTTCTAATTAGAGTGAAGCTAGATAAATCCCACTATACAAACTAGTATAATGATGCACACAGCAGCATAATCAAACACACAATAAGCAATCAAGAGATTAGAGAGCGATTAGTTCTTACCTACATACTTTAAGACACTAATACACAACTTAATAAAAATCAAGAGAAGCAAGAAGACTTAACTTCATAGCATGCATTAATCAATTTTTGAAGCAAGTACATGAGGCTCCACCTCCATAGGCTCCTTCTTCTCCTTCTCTACTCTAGGTTATCCTCACAAAATGGTCTCTCCGCATTTCACATGACCTACACTTCACTTATATGCATAGGGTTTTAAAATAAATGACCGGCCACCCAAGGCACATAGGGTAAAAGAGTATATAAAAATTAGAACTCATAGAGAGCCCATAAATTCATACATAGTGAATGAAAAATGTGTTCATGGTGGAGTTGAAAATGGCTACTGGTATTGGTGCCTCCAAAATTTCTCCCTTCCTAAGCTTTGGTATCCCTAACAAAGCTATGTTGTGATAGACACTCAAGGAAGAATATGTCTACAAAATAAAGAAGTCGATGAGGTAGCAAGCTTAATCACATGCTCCGGGGGTGCACTATTCCATACCTCCTTATATAACGTGCGCTCGTGCGGTACTTAAAAACCCCCTTTTTTAACATGCCTAAATGAATAAAATGACCCCTTATTTTTGGAAATTTTTCAAATTTGAATATAAAAACCCCTTATTTTAATGTATCTCTATTAAATTACCTAAATTTTTTGCATTTTAAAACCCCTCCTGCTAAACTCGCGTGGTGCATTAACGTGATTACCCAGTGCAACCCCCAAGATCACATGGTAGTAAGGAATAAGGATAAGGCAAAGATATTTGTGATAATGAGTAAATGCAAAGAATTATGAAATAGTACATTGCCAATAAGGATAAATAAAATTGCACTTGCCAAAATCGCACTCGCCATGGCTCCACGGTGGCAACCTCCATAGCTTAGCTTCCTATCAACTGGTATCAGAGCGCAGGCCATAGACACGGAGGTCATGTGGGAAGTGTTGCACGGGATTGGCCGCCTGCAAGGGAGAGCATCAATCATCGACGTGCTCAAAATCCTTCATATCCGCCATCAGTCAACTCGCCTTGGTATTTTGGTGGTTTTTCGAAATTGGATTAGCTTCTAATCCGCCCACTACAACTCTTTGTAAGCAAGTGTAACCCTCAGCGCAGTTTGTCCTGTGTCGTCTCTCCGTTACAAAATTCAAAAAATTCCTTTTTATTTCACGCTTTTAAAATAGTGATCACCTTCTTGGAGCCTTATTCAAGAGGGCATTCACCCTGTGCTAAACACCTCCCCTTCCTGTATCGGCACTCCACAACAAGCTGGTTCACAACGGTGTTTATGCATCTCCAAGGTATAGCTAGCAAAAGTGGTTTTGTACGCGTTCAAGAATACTAGAAGCCTCCAACTTCAAGCTTCTCAAAACCCTGTTTGCAGCATTTAGTCGGCAAGTGAAGGAGGTTGGTTTCTCAAACATGGTGCACGATGATATTCAACAAATTGTCGAGGACTTGGGATCCAAATCTAGCCTAATACAAATGAAGAGTATCAAATTTGGATTGGTTGCTTTCAGCTCATTTTGGATTCTTTGGCAATCTTCTTTAGACACTTTTCGATCTTATTGTCCTAGCCAAAAGTCGCATTTTGTCATTTGTTTATGTTGTCATAGGTCAGTTAAAGTTTTTTTTTCTGTTGTCAGTTGTCATCATGTCGAAATTGTACGGGTTATAGACACTGCCACATAAAAAGTGATAAGACCACCCTTTGTTGTTTGGTCGGGTTCTAGTATGTCTCACACTGATAGTTGTTTGAGGGAAATACACACACACACACACACACCTATGCTATAGTCAAGGGGGGACTTCTACTCATGGTTTCAGGTGATTGGACTCTGCCATGGTCTTTCTGTCTTCAGTCCATTGTCAGTGGTTTGGGCTTGAGGGGTGGGGGGGGGGGGGTTGGTTGGGTATGCAAGTCCGAGTTTGGTGATCAGTTGTCAACTTGTGGGTACACACTCTATGGCATGCATGGAAACCTCAGTTAAAGATTAAGTTTGCATGGCTACAATGATATATGTAAGGCTTCCTTTGTGAGAATTAATACAAGAGAAAAGAATAGCGTGTAGTTTTGGTTTTACTTCTGTATCAAATCTCTCTCTCTCTCTCTCTCTCTCTCTCTCTCTCTCTCTCTCTCTCTCTCTCTCTCTCTCTCTCTCTCTCTCTCTCTCTCTCTCTCTCTCTCTCTCGTGTTTCTCTGCAAGCCGAGCACCTTGCATGGCTCCACGGTGGCAACCTCCAGAGCTTAGCTTCCTATTAGAATATTATGCAGGGCATTGATGTACGTCCTGGTTCTGAGGATGTAAGCGATGTTGAGGATGTTGCAGGTCTTGCTGCAAGGATTGCTGCAATTAGAGTTATTTTCCCTATGGCAGAACAATCTCGTATGTATGTAAAGGATGTGCAGGCTTATGAGTTGATTGCATTCTCTGTGAAGTGCACCATTACTCCTCACATTCGTTCAGTGAAATCTGCAAAACAGGCTTGGGATATTTAGCAGGTCTTTATGCAAGCCGCAATGAGGATAAAATTGCTTGTTGTGTAAAGAGCTGGAATCAAAGATTTTGCATGAGGAAGATGATATGGACACTTTCCTTGCTGATGTCAAGGATATCAATGAGCAACTTATTTTTGCAAGTGGTCATTTCAGACAGTTCCCTTGTGCAGACTGTTCTTGATTCCTTACCAGATTCTTACCAGACTTCTGCTAGTACTTGGAGACTTATGACCCAAGGAAATCCTGAAGTTGTCAAGTTTGATGCATTATGCACATTGTCGTTGCAAGAGTCACTTTCCAAAAAAAACAGGACTAGACAGCGTGTAGTTGAACAAGCTTTTATTGCTTCTCAAAGAGAGGGTGGTAACAACAATGCAGCCACGTACTATGGTTCTACTGCGAGTGGCAAAAATTATGTTCCTAATGCTTCTGCTGGTAGAATTCGTCTAGAAATTCTGGTGATAAGGGCAAAAAGAAGATGCGTTGCCATTATTGTAAAGCTAGTGATCACTTGATCAAGCAATGTCCTAAGTTGAAGGCCAAAGAGGCTAAGAAGAAAGAGGGTAGTTCCACTGCAAATGCTAGTTCACTACAAATGCAGCCATTGTTGTGTCTTCTGTGAAAGGAGACTGTGATAGTGATGTTGATGCAGAATGGGCTTTTAGTGCAGAGTGCACTTACAATCCTGTTGTCCATGATGCATGCATGTCAGTTGCTGTAGATTCACATGTGTGGTATTTCGACAGTGGTGCAACAAAGCACATTACCTCACATCGTGAATGTTTCACCTCTCTTGAGTCTGTCCCTCATGGGAATTCAGTCACTTGTGTCAACAATGCCTCTTATCCGGTTAAGGGGATTGGAAAGATTGTGCTTACTTCTGCAAATGGTAGTTCTCTCACAGTTGTTGATGCACTTTACGTACCTTGGATCAAGAAGAATCTTTTGTCTGTATTTGCACTTGCTAGACTTGGACTTATAGTCAAAATTGTGAGATAGATGTACAATTCACGATCTCGGTTTTGGTGATAAAATTGTTGCATCTGGCCTTTTGTGCCGTGGGCTGTATAAGCTCACTTTGTATGACAAGTGAGGAGAAAATTTTGCAGATGCAGTTGCAGATTCAAGGGCTATTTCAGATGCAAAAGTGTGGCATGCACGTTTTGGGCATCTAAATTTTGCCAGATTGCTGCGTTTGCAGAAATCTGATATGGTTGCTTCTTTGCCGCGTTGTCGAGAAATTTGCGGTCTTGCCATGAAAGCACTGGGCTTATGGATGTGAGAGTTTGTGAGAGAACTCCAAAAAACTATATGAAGGAGTTAAACCATAGATGCCATGAAGTCTAGGGTTTGGAAGGAAATGCAATCAAAGAAGCCCCACTCTTTCTCCCTTGTACTCACACATTCAAAGAAAGAACACAAAGAGAATATCAAAACAGCAGAAAGATGAAAACATCAAGGCTATGTTCATATCGTATCATGGGTAATATGAAAGGGTTAATAGATGAGTTGATGGTATTCAATCTTGGTTGACCAAATAGGCTACGAATTGTTCTTTGGAATTGTAGTTTTGTGCTTACCATCATACGTTAATTCTAATAGATCGTACAGAGTGAAAGCGATAGAAATTATCATCATGTGGATTATTCATCTAGGATAACTCTAGTATGTGAAAAATGTAGATATGAGAGAACAGAAGGGAAGAGAAGAGAAGAGAGTTTCCCTCCCAAGCCCTATTCTTGCCCGTAGGCAATAAGGATACTGCGGGGAGAGATGTACCTGTAGCAAGGAGAACCTAAAATTTGTAGAGAGGATGAATTACTAAGAGTGAGAGAGATAGGTTTGGTTAAGGAGACAAGATTAGATATATATATATATATATATATATATATATATATATATATATATATATATATATATATATATATATATATATATATATATATATATATATATATATATATATATATATATATATATATATATATATATATATATATATATATATATATATATATATATATATATATATATATATTGGATTAGAGATGAAAAAGAAAACAACAAGAAATCAAGAAAACATCAATGTAGAACACATCTTACTTGACAAATCCTTTGGCACCATTATTGATGGAGAGAGAAGAAGTGGAGAATTCAACTTTGATTGATACACCAAGTGTAAGACCTTCTTTGATTAGAGTTGGTCTTCCAAGGATAGCATGCAAGAATGGCTAGTCTTCCTCTAAGAGAAAGTGTAGGCTTAGGCTTATGTTAATGGCTAAGTACAATTTGACATTACTACTCGCTCCCTCATGAATTCCTCTCATCAATGGCTTGAATGCTCGAGTGGTTTTCAAGGAAGAAGAGGTCCCCTTTTATAGGTGAAGGGAATCCCCAAGGGTTTACACAAGAAGAGAAGAGCCAGTGTGAACAGAAACTGGAAAAGTTGGAAATGAGCTGTCCCTGCATAATGTGGGCAAACTGGGCATTTTGATCATATCTCCTCAACCGTGGCTCTAAATAAAAAAGTAAAAATATGGGCAGAAACTTCAGCTCATTACCTACAACTTCCTTTTTATATGAATTTTCCAATTCAGATTGGAACCTTGTATTAAAAAATCATCAAAATAGGGTACAATTTTGGCAGCAAAAGTCTTCTTGTAGTCCCCTTAGCCTAGACTTTTATTTGATTCCAATGGACACCTCATGCCATATGAAAGCATGACATTGCTCCTTGACAAAGTTTGTAATCATGCTTGCAATATGCATTAAAATAAGTGTATCTTTGAAATCATGCCACCCAGTGTCCCACTAGGATTTGATTCCCTCCTAGTAGCTATTAAAAAAAATATAAGAAAAATATGAAAAATACATAGAATATATATAGATTGGAAATTACCCTAGATATAGGGTATAGATAGGGTGTGAGATAATAATGAGATAGTAGAAAGAAAGAATCAATGCTTTTTGCCCCAAGTTAAAGAGGTGGAGCTATTGACGCTTTTTCCATAGTATTTTCTGATGGTAAAGTAAGAATAGGTTACCCTTGAGATAAATAATAGGATGAGATAGAAAGCTTATTGTTATACTTACATATGCATATGTACATTATAGGAAAGATAATTATGTATCTAAAAAGTTACAAGATAACTCTTGTAGCATGCGTTCCCACTATGTACGTGTCACAGCACGACAGCGTCTTGAAGCACCTGTCAAACATGTTTGTGAAGGGTGTATTTTGGGTAAAATACAGCATTCTAAGTTTCCAAAGGATGGTTCAGTTAGGGCCACATGCAGGTCGCAGCTTGTGCATAGTGATGTTTGTGGACCCATGCAAACTCCGTCCTTGGGCAATTACCTATACTTCATGACTTTCATTGATGATTACTCCAAGCATGCATGGGCATGTCCGCTTAAAGCAAAGTCCGAAGTTTTTATGTGCTTCAAACAATTTCTGGCTATGGCTGAAAATGTCTCGAAATGTACTATGGACACCCTCCGTTCCAATCGATGGGGGGAGTATATGTCTCATGAATTTAATGCATTTCTGGCTAGTCGTGGGATGAAACACCAATGTACAATGCCTTATACACCTTAGCAAAATGGTGTTGCTGAGAGGAAAAACAGGTCTCTTTACAAAAATGGCACGATGTATGGTCAAAAGTGAAGCTTTGCCGCATTCTTTCTGGCTTGAGGCCATCATGTGTGCCACTGATGTTCTTAACAGGTGTCCTACGAAAGCTTTGCAATCTATTACTCGATATAAAGCATGGCATGATAAAAGACTTCTATTGAACACATGCGTGTTTTTGGCTATTTGGCTTATGCTTTGGTGCCACAAACACAGCACAGAAAATTGGATGATAAAGCTGTCAAAAGTATTTTTGTTGGTTATAGTGCTAAAAGCAAAGGTTAGAGGTTGTATCATCCACAAACAAAGCGTATTCTGGTTTCACGGGATGTAGTGTTTGTGGAAGATTCTGTTCAGCCTTGCTTTCATGCACTAGAGACAGTAATGTAAGCTCATAGGACATTTACGACACTTTTTTGCCTCTTTTCAGTAGTGGAAATACAAATGTAAATTCCAATGAGGCAAATGTACAGCCTACGGGGGTTTTTGAAATCAAAAATGTTACGGATCAGCCTATTACTGATGCAGATGTACATGATGTACTTGATGAGGAAAGGGCTGAAAATGAGTAGGCTAGAGGTATGCCAAAATGGCTTGTGCATACATTGCATGACAGTAGATTGGATGCACCTTTGTCTAGTCGTACTCATTCATGCTCTAGCCATGCATCTTATGCATCATATTTTTATGCTTTGGCTATGTCTAGCTTACATGATGTTGAGGAACCTCTCTCTTTTGATGAAGCACAAAATTCAAAAAATTGGATGGCTGCCATGCAATCAGAATATGGTGCACTTATAAAAAATGACACATGGACTTTATGTGATTTTCCTCCTGGCAAAACGGCCATTGGTACGAAGTGGGTTTACAAGTTGAAACACAAACCGGATGGTGAGGTCGATTGCCATAAAGCTCGACTTGTTGCAAAGGGTTATGCACAGCAAAAAGACATAGATTATGAAGACAATTTTGCTCCCACTTGTCGTATGATTACTGTTCGTTTTCTATGTGCATTGCTAGGGGAAGTACATCAATCAGACATTGTTACTGCTTTCTTGAATGGTGACATGTTTGAGGAAGTTTATGTAGTGCAACCTCACGGTTTTGTCAAGAAAGGACAAGAGGACAAAGTGTGCAGATGTAAGAAGGCTTTGTATGGGTTAAAGCAATCTCCTCGTGCTTGGTATGAGAAAGCTGACACTCATTTGGTCAAACGAGGCTTTTGTAACAGTCCAATAGAAAGCACATTGTATGTAAAGCGTGAGGGCGATGTACTTCTCATTATTGTTCTTTATGTGGATGATTTGCTTATCACTGGTCCCAATGAGGCACATATTGTTGAATTTAAGGCTGATTTGAATGCTACTTTCAAGATGAAAGATTTCGGGCTGTTGCATCATTACTTAGGCATATAGTTTAAGCAGTGTGATGGTGGTATTTCCTTGTGTCAAAAAAGTTACACAGAGACATTGCTATGTAAGTTTGGACTTGAGGATTGCAAACCTATTGCCACTCCCATGGAAACAGGTTTGAAATTGAGTGTATATGACGCTGGTGATCCTGTTGATGTCACCATTTACCAAACTGCTATTGGCTGCCTCATTTATGTATGCCAGATATGTAATTTGCAGTCTCACAAGTCAGCAGATTTATGCATAGCCCACGGTCTAATCATTGGCAGACTGTCAAGAGGATTTTCCATTACTTGAGTGGCACTTTACATCTTGGCTTGTTTTATCCCAAGGGGGGATTATTTCCGCCAGACTTACATGCTTTTTCGGACTCAGATTGGGCTGGTTGTTTTGACACGTGAGTGTCCACAAGTTGTTTTTGTTTCATGCTTGGCACTTCATGTATATCATGGTTGAGCAAGAAGCAACCTACTGTGGCCACTTCGAGTTGTGAGGCTGAATACAGGGCAGTCTTCACAGCTACGGTTGAATGTGTATGGCTCAAACGCCTTATGGCTGATTTGGGTGTTGGACAGAACACTGCCAACACTATCTACACTGACAGTTAGAGTGCATTGGCAGTTGCGAGGAACCCAATTTTTCATGCTCGCACAAAGCACATTGAGGTGCATTACCACTATGTCAGGGAGAGGCTCTCAGCAGGAGAGATCAGCTTGGCTTATGTGCCAACAAAGGACAACCTTGCAGATCTTTTCACAAAGGCATTGTCTCATGAGAAATTCGAAGCTTTCCTCAAAGCTTTGGGCTTACTCCCCTTTGTGTACTGATCATGTCCTCAGGGCATGGCACTTCCCTTTACTCGTGTGCCAGCTCTCGTTCACCGCATCACTCCATGGGGGATTTGTTACCATATACATGTGGTAGTGATGTGTGTGAACACACTAGGACCGTCGGGGCATTTTTTCCCTCTTTAGGAGGTTTTTCCCCCGTGCATTGTATATACGCCCATTCATTCTAGGGCTATCTATCTTTCCATTGCACACTAAGTAATACACTCCTGTTGTGTGCCTTGAGCTTCCTTTGCCTTCTCCAAGCTATGTGCGTTTCTCGGCAACCCTAATTCCAACAATTATAGTGCTCAACACTGCCAGGTGATGGTACCATTATGTCGCAGGTAACCCTGAGTTCACACTACGTGAACACAAGGCAACACTTATCAGGAGTATTGAATGGGCCTATTCCAAGTTGAATAAGAAGATTCTAGTCCCCAAAAGGATTCTATATATTGATGCGCACGAGCTTCTTTTGAGACCAACGAAAGAAACATGGATGGCAACACTCATTCTTCCCTTACTGTTAGCAATAATGTGTCTTGATATTGTGATGTTTAATATGTGGGACTGGAAATGTACTAATGGTGTTTCACAGTCATTTACCTTGTGCTCAAGAGATAACATCCTCAAGATACCAATAACAAATAAAACACTTACTCAGAAATGGAATGATGAACATGAGAAAGTTTATATGTTCGAGTCCTCAATTTGAAGAGATGGATAGGATCTTCTCGATGATGGACTTGAAGAATGAAGTACCTTCAAACCGGTAGTTGAAGGATGTCACAATGGAATTCACCAAGTGCATCACATTAGGGTCATTAAAGAGTTTAGAAGATCATTGTAGGCGATATACTAAGAAATTTTTAAGCACAGAGGTTTTTGCAATGTGAAAATTGATTTACTTTATTGATTGTTTATAAATCTCCTAGTTCTATCCCCATCAACTATCATCGATCACGACATTGAGGTTATACACCAAAAATCTCAAGATAGAAGTTTCAGTGAAGAAGGCGAAGACGTAGGCAAGGTTCTCAAGGATTAGATTGAGCGTTTTGGAAAATTAATTTGATTTGACTCATTCATCCACCAAGAACAAGGGCAGCATTATTAAGTTCAAACTTAAAAAGATGGCCAAGCCTTGGTGGATCGATCATTTTGATGAAAATAATGTCGATCCAAACACAACAATTTGGGTTTACTTTAAAGCTTAGTAAAAGAAGAATTATCAAAATAAGGTATATCATTCCGATTGCATGAATTAATTTCTTGATTGTACTCAAGGAACCTGAGAGTTAGAGTCAAATTATCAATATTTCTTGACCCTTATCAAATATGGTTGAGTGGGGATGACTCAAGAATTCAAGGTAGCACGTTTCATGTCAGGTTTACACGACCCTATGAAAGACTAGACTCTAGAGACTACGACTTACAAATTCTGCACATGCCCTTGATACGGGCAAATCAAACTATCCATTGGTAAGAAGTAAAAACTAGAATTTGCTCCTTTCATCATATCAAGAGACCTCGACCTGAAGAAGATTCAAGATCCTTAAATTCACGGCAGAGAAGGTAGAATTTATTATGTATGAAGGCTAGAAGGGATCGCCTTTGCTACACTTATCTTGACCCTGACCATCAATCCAAACATTGCCCATTTAATGAATTAGGCTATACAGGATTAGCAAATAATTATGAAGACTAGAATCCACATCAAAGTTTCAAGAATTTTACACCTAGACCACTTCAACCAAAATCAGAGACCACCTCAGAACCAAGGTGATTTTAAATGAGAGAATCCATGCTTTGTGAGGGATGGACCACCGAACAACAATGGTAATAAGTTAAAGTAATTACCTCATCTAGGAGGAGGAGGAAACCAATGACTCCAAGGAAGAGCTCAAACCAATAGAGCTCAAGGTGCTCGAGGCAGAGGAGATCAAGCAAATGGATATACTCATGCTATAATGCAACATTGGGGAGATAATGAACAGGTTTCAATACTTCAAACCCTAGCAAAATATGAAGGTAAAAATTATGCCTTATTGATTGATTCTGAGAGTACATATTCTTTCATTTCTCCTAGATACATTGAAAATCTCATTCTAACTAAGCATCCTGATACTGACCTTACAATGGGCTATGAGTAGGAAGGTTAACCTTCTACTACTTTAGTGACTTGAATTTTGCTTTGGATGATCAAATACTTCAACTCATTTCGAGATCTTACCCTAAGCATGAATTTGATCATGCAATTGAACTTATTTAAAGAGCTCAACCAATTGCGCGTAGACCATACAAGATATCATGTACCATAATCTACAAAACTCAAGGTGCAACTTACTCAACTTTTTGACAAAGATTTCATTCAACCAAGTGTTTTTGTATGGAGTACTATTTTTTAAAATTAGAAGAAGGATAGTGCTCGATGCTTTTGTATCAACTATAGTGTGTTTAATCAGGTAACACTCAAGAATAAATATGCAAACCTAGGATTGATGAGTTACTTGATGACCTATATGGAATCTCTATTTTCACAAAGACTGATCTTAAGTTTGTTGGCTATTATCAAATCCAAATCAAAGAGAGAGATATATCAAGGGCAAGAGTCAATACACAATTTGGGTATTATGAATTTACAGTTATGTCCTTGGGACTTAAAAATGCTCCCACACTTTTACCCTTATGACGAATGTATTTAGAGAACATCTTGATGATTTTTATTTTTTCTAAATCATCTTTTCAATGAATAAGAAAGACCACGAACCTCATGTGTGAAAAGTATTTGGAACTTCTACGCCAAAATCAATTTCATTCTAAGCATAACATGTGGAATACTTGGAATACATTGTTTCCAAGGATGATGTTTCTTCTAACCCAAGTAAGATTGAGGCTCCTAGAGCTTGGCCTTGTCGGGTCAAGTCACGACACACATGCAATACAAGGGTCTATATATATAGCTAATGAGCAAGAGAGCCAAGGGCCTATATATTGGTGCATATAAGATTTATGACTGGTATTTATTTCGCCCCATCCACAAATTTATGATGATCTTGTTATGAACCACGATAATAGGATGGAGTTTCTTATGTAATAAAGCAACCATGGCCTTCCCAAAACGGACTTGGGATGTCGTACAATGCACTATTGAGAAAACGTAGTTACCTCTGTTTGAGGCTGTAGAAGCAAAGAGAGAGTCCAGCTCTAGTAGATTCTCTCATCACCTAGGGTAGATGAACCAATAAGGGAGGTGTGAGTCAATGGCCAAGAGTGCATGGCCCATTTATTTTGCACTCCTCACTCCAATAAAAGTGCAAAGTCCTGCCATGTGATCAATTGAGAGCCCAACTTTTTTTTACCTACTTTTGAAACAGAAGTGCCTCTTTAGGGTCGGCTTCCAAATTTTTGAAAGCCAACTTGTACAAATTTGTAAAGAATATCAATATTGATCTTGCAAAAAAGCCCCTAGAAAAGAAAATTTGAATTAAATAGCAGAATCCCCTCCAAAATTACCTTTTCCTGTGAGGTGCACTTATTCATATAATCTCTGATTTTCTAGAAACTCCACATATCTAACAACCTGCACCGTGGACGACAGAGGCTGGACCACACAAACTCAACCGTAACAATACTCTGCAGAAAGGAAGACAGTGTCTTTCAAATTCATTTGTACCTCAAAAATTTAAAATATTAAAAATCAATGGATCAAATAAAATAAAGTAAAAATAAACTATTCATACTCACTGAAGCTCAACCAATAAGATTATTTACATTCAGCAGGACTCTTACCAACTGCATAAGCTCTGCCATCCAATACTAAAGATAGACAAGACCAGCAATACATGAGGCAGTTTCTGCCCTGGCATATATACAGCTCAAATCCATCGAGTTGACGTAACAACTGTTCAAGGTTTAGTTCCATCCACACAGTTGCAATTCTCGTGACTAAAAATTACTTTTCATATGAAAAGCCTCTATAACAAGTAAATAGCATTAAGGCATCTTTTGTAGCAAATACTTGTAGCTTCAAGGTCCCCTCTCTTGAATGCCTAATAGATAACGAGAGCCTTGATCGATAAAGCTATCTACTTGAGAGCCTTGAATCATATTTAACCCTCTCATCTTCATTCAATCAGCAGGCCACAGCCCTATGTACCATATAAGAGTTCATCAATTCTAGAATGGCACACTACGCAGAAAATGTACATTGCGGCAGATCCTTCTCATAGTTTGGATAGGTTTTTATGATGGGATTGGCCTCAAAGAAGTTTGTGGGCTTGAGCTCGAAACTTTCAGTCACTGTCGGCATGACCGGGAAATCCTCTTGGCATGGAACATGATGAAAACCAACCGTATACCAAAGTACTATGTCTCTATCTTCAATAGGTCGGTCCCTGCAACAGGACAGAAAATGCATGAGTGGCATATTCCATTCCATGATTGTGGTCTAAAATCAGGTCCCCTTAAGTATGGCATGTTCAAATTGCGAGGTTCATCAGATAAACCCCATGCCTGGATTTCGCCAACATTTATTTGAGACTCTTCATGAGTAAAAGTGTACCTTCTGGTCCATCTTGACACAGTCTCTTCACCATGACTTGCATATACATACAGACCACCTGCATATTCTTCGCTTCTATTGTATGGTGTAACCCACATCTGCAGAAAACACAAGAAATGAACGAGATGAGGACGCCACATTTCTATAGAGAAACCTGCCGCATGTAAGTTTATGTGAGCTGCTGCAGCACTGCGTTTGAATCAAAATATTGTGCACAATGATACTGTGTAGGATTTTTTTAAAAACAAATAGACATGATTAAGCAGTATTCTTAAATACAAAATTTTATCATGTTTAAGCATTATTGTTAAATAGATACTAGTACATGAATAAACACCAGTACAAACTGGCTCTACATGAATAAAATACATCAGTTAATAGGTTCCCTCGAGCCCACCCACCCGCACCCCCGAGAGATCTGTATGGTAGAGTGCGAGAGAGATCTGGCGTTTGATCATATCCTCTCCTCATTGAGAAGCATCTCCTTAGATTCTCCGTTTATTAGAATTTTCTCAAACATACTAGCCTTTTTACCCTTTTCATATTCCTCGAAAAATAGGACCTCTTACCTTGTAATGCTACAATTCTAGGGTTCAGATGCTCATGTCTTTCGGTTGTGAGCCTCAGGGTATTTTAGCAATTTTGAACAAGATTAAACAACATCCGCTTTTGATTCCGCAGTGCATGCCTAAGGAATTCACCTTGCAACCTCCTCCTTGAGGGGCTAAATTTTTAGGCTCCTAACCAACACGACGAAGTGCTTGCCATATATTACTTTAAGCGGATGTGCAAGCATACGGCATGCCTTTTGATTGGCAGTGCAGATGAGACGAGAAACACTGAGCAGCCGTATGTGCATGCCCGGAAGGGGCCAACTTCTTCCACAGACCTTCAACTGCAGAAATGTCCTCCACTTTGAAACCTTCCTAATGGATGAAAAAAAAAGACCAACAAACCTCTCTTAATGTGAGTCTAACAGCACTTAATGATGCGTCTTCCACTTGACTGAACCCAAAGTGCAAATGTTGCTGCAATTATCTGAGTAGAAGAGTAAAAGTACGAAGTCATATCTTAAATATGCAAATATAACAAACCAAATGCACCTTGATTAGCCTCTTATCCATCCTAATGAGGAAAGTAGCTTATGTAATGAATATATCAACAATTAATTGAGTTCTAGCCTACACTAAGCACCCTGAACTAGTATTAATACCATTGTTTGGGTAATTTAGCTATGAAGGGTAGCTTAGTGTAGCATTTATGGTGTGGAGGAGGGGAGGAATTCAAAATATGGAGGGCACGTCATAATACACTGTAAACAAATTATATGACACTTTATATGAGAGAGACACCTGATTATTAGTGAAAGCAGCTCGAATTTGAGGAGGATCATCAAGCGCAAGTAAACTCCCAGCTGTTTTCCCAGGCACAATCTTGTACGACACTGGATTGCCAACCTTGGTTTTCTTCTTTGGGTTCATGACTGTGTAATCTGCAGGTTTGAAAAGACTAAGCTTCACCTTGCCATCATCTTCAGTCTTGGCCACAAGCTTCTCCACACCCCAATAACTCTTCCTTAGAGATGAGCCTTCCGCAGGTTTTTTCCTAACCATCTTATTTTGCACAAAAGAGTTGTCAGTGCCATCCACATCCAAGTCCAAATAGAAGGTAATGAAGTGATCATGGATCACACCAATGGTTCTCTCTGCTAGCATTGTCCCATACAGCTCTTCATTTGCTTCGTTGGCTTCATTTACAGTGTCATGAGAAGTTGCCTTCACCATCAGGATTCCACTCATTCCAACCTGCAAGTCAATTCCAAATTCTCAACACAAGAAGCACGTATCAACAATAAATAGAAGACAATACTCTGCCATGCTCAAACCAAACTTGGAAAAATCTTCAAAGAAACAAGAGATACTTTGACTCGTATCAGTCCATCCGTCTGAAACTGCCAATCAAGTATGTAATCATAATTTGCCACAGAAGCAATGACACGAACCACCAAAGTAACCTTAGGTCTTGACTCCTTGTACTACATACAATTGAAAGGAAAACAGGTCAGCAGATTAGCTTTGACTACTAAACAATTAGATATTCACAAATCCAGCATGATGTCACCTCATAATCTGAAATGGGACTCTCTGTATGGCGCCATGCAACATCACCTGCATAACTCTCAAAAATGCACAGCATGTTGGGTCTGACATAAGGCTTTCCATCTGCATCAACAAAGACCCCATCCATGTAGTGTGCATTGCGTGGGCAATCATTAAGAGGCTGCAGAGGCATACACATCAACCCAAAACCATATTCTCCAGCATCCATATAGGTCTTGAAAAACCACCCCTCAGTGGGATCCATATAGGGTACAAATAGCTCTGACGCAAATCCCTTGTAAAGCACACTCCGCAAAACACCCGTGAGTGGATCTCTTACAGCTGCTTGTGAAATGATAGCACCAGCTCTGTAATCTGGTTTGACATGAAACTCCCAATTCGCCCATTTAACATTGTGGCCATCTACAAAAAAGCTGGGTCCGTCTGGTTGCTCTAGAGAGATTGTGTTGAACAGCTTCAAGATGTCACCCTTCTGCGCTGAGAGGCGAAAGTCTGTGCCTTCGGCTTTGGGCAAAGGGACGTTATCATGCTCAATATATTTGACGATCTGAAGGTAACAGAAAGCTTTCAAGCATTTTTCAAGCCCAATTTTAATGCTGATAAACAATTTAAAGAATTATCTCCTCAGAGAGTCAAAAACAAAAACAGATTATGACGCGCTCTTAAGAATGCGCAGTAAACTAAACCAACTTACTTCTTCATAAGTTGAGAGCTCAAATCTTGCAGATTGTTCTATGATTCGCAAAATTTGCAAATTCTAATTACATGCACTTTTTGTACCCTCAACACAGTGGAAACAAATTAACCAAAATGATGCTGCTCAACTTCAAACAACCAAAGCCACCACAAAACAAGCTATAGAGAAGCTTCCAGAAAACCATTATTTGAGTTTGAGAACATGAATCCCACTAGGATAATATGCAAAAAAAGAAGCTAGTTTCTGCAAAGAAATCGCATAGATCAAACCCAAGTCAAGAAAATTTTATGAGACCTGTATAAACATCACATGCGAAAACAAAATCGCATAGATGAGAGCCAAGTCAAGAAGACTTCTCCGAAACTTGAAGAAACATCGCATGTGCTGAAAACCGGAACACCATGACAAAGCTATAGAGAAGAAGATCCCCTCTGTTTCTTCACATACAGTGAATAGGGGACAGCAACAGAAAAAAAAAGTAATAGAAAAAAAGAGGTGACTGAAAAATTGTTTTGTCAGTTTCCTGTTTTTCTTGTCATGCTCATCCACAATATACTTGGGCTCTATGCCAAGCAACAGATGTGGAAATGAATCATGACAACTGCCTCTTGGACCAACCAAAGGAATACCCAGTTGAAGGCCCTTGGAGAAAGGGCAGAGGATGCCAACAAGACACTGTAGATGAAGCCTCAATCCAAAAACAATGTATAGTGAGACAAGTAAAAGGTTCCTCAAGCCAAAAGTATGTGTAAGATACAAGACTCTTATTCAGCTAACATTTCCAGCACTTAAAAGCAACAAGAGATAGCCTAAGCTTGTCAAAACATTCAGAACACAGTGGATTGTTGAAAAACTCATTCCTTTAGCACACCCACTCACCTTCCTGAGGTCCATATCCACGACCATAGTTATGCCCTCAATGGGACGCATGTAGAAGTTGCTAGTGCCGCCAGCATAGAAGCACTGCACCTTAATTAGGCGCTTTCCCTCCTCTTCCTTAACATTGTACCATCCATTCGAAAGAGGCAAGCAGGCAACCTCATCCTTGTCTAGTTCTCTGCTCTTCAAGGCTTCCAAAAATTCAGGGTGTTGGAGAGGAAGGGCACTGGCACTATTCATATCATCAAAATTGAGAGTGGGTGTGCCAGCGCCCTGATAGACCTCCTCGCTTTCCACGATCAGTGATGTGAGATCAACTATTATCCTGTAAACGGTGCCACCAACCATGAGAATCACAGAGGCTTTGCGCGTGGGCATAGGATCCCCCTTCTTCCATGCAAGCACATCCTCCTTGTCTGGCTCCTCTAATGAGACCGCATGTAAGAGGATGCTGAGCTTGCTACCTGCTTTGCGAAGATACTTTCGATTCGTTTTTGCAGAAACAGACGAATTGGTGAGAACGGTATGCACCTGCTGAATTTCTGAGAAGGTGAGGGGATCAAGAGGATGTTGAGGAAGCGCTCGTTTAGCTTGCTCCTCACGTGAGCCCTTCTGAAAAAGGGAGAGCTTGTAGCTGAAGAGGGACGAGGGCTCTCTGCAGGAAGCAAACCAGCCAGGGCATCGGCTGAAGTGGGGCTGCCGAAACCATACTTGCACAGCTAACACAAGCACTAGAGCTAAACAGCAGACAACGGCGGAGCGGAGGTACTTCATGGCTTCAGGTGCCGCTGCAGGAGAGCCTTGTTTGAAGGGTTTTCAGAAGATTAAGCTACAGGCATGAGCTCTATAAGCTGCAGACGTAGGTCGACGTTCCTCAAAAGCTTGCTCTTTCCATAGGCTCGAGGCTATTTATGGAAAGGCGAGCAGAGGAGACGGTGATAGCTACTGCGAAACTGCTGTCTGATGCTGATGAGACAATTAAAGGGGAGAACGAGACGAGAAGCTAGAGTTGAGGAAAAGCTGCCATTATTTGTGCAGGCGATGTGGGGAGGTTGTGGGTAGCAGAGACCACGAGGAGGGATGAGTCTCTAGGAGAGCTCTTTCACAAGCAGTAGACTGTAGAGGCCTTTTAGTCCTCCATCAGGCTGTGGAGAATATATCTAAACTTTCTAAAGTCTCAAACTATACTTTTTGTATCATTAGGATATTCTTCACTGTCGTGTGTTGCACTCACTCACATACACAACCAAAGTTCAGTGTTCTATATGTGGCCGCCTTCTATACCTAGATTCGCCTTGGTTGGGTAGAGATAAGTTCTAAGAACTACTTCAAGGTCACGCGCATGTGTATGTTCAGTACATACGATTGCCTCTATACATTCGCTTTGGTTCGGGTCACTGGAATAAGTTCTAAGAGCCAGGTAGTACTGCAAGGTCATGTGCATGGGTTTGAAACTTGCCATTACGTCAACAACCACAAATATATAGTAGGCATATTCTTTCAATTGTGTCAAAAGCATGAAAGTAGGACTGCATATGTAGTTGCACGAAGCACGAAGAATTTATAGAGTGCATGTGTTGAAAAATTGTACCCACATGGTGCACAAAAAGGACCTAACATTCACCTCCTTAATTTTTTTATTTGGTCACAGCATTGATTTCGTTGTACGTGTGTAATTGCCCTGTACAGGTGGTGGTGTTCTATTTATTTGAGCTGGGTGGCATGTTGTTGTCATGAATTGTTTGGTTGATGCTGTTATGGTAATGTTTTTGCCACATTGGGACACATTGTGGCTATGCTGAGGTGATGTGTGCCTACTTGCTCAACAAAAAATGAAAGTTGGGTTCTTGCCTTTATCATAGGGCCGATCTTTTTATTACCCTAGCCCAACCTCAAAATAGAACGCATGAAGCAATTTGACAGGCTCTAAACTCGGGCAGCCAACATATGTTCTATGATGTGGAGGCTCTACTGCTTGGTTGTAAGCTTGAACTGTAGATTCAGACTCAGCAGTCTGTTCAATCTGCAGAATCCAGACACTGCAATCTGATTGTACTACAGAATCAGACACAGCAATAAAGTGCTGGAGATGCACGCACAGAAGATGAGCAGGAGATAGAGATGGAGAGTATAGCTTCGACACAACGTTTTTGGGTACAAAAGAGTTGTACCTCTTTAGGTTTTTTTTATAGATATAGTGTAGGATTATGCAACCACCCGATAAGGGTGCGAATATACAACCGCCCAATAAGGGCGCGGATGGGCACGTGGCCCTTTATCCCAACAACCTCCCACCTAAAGGCAACGTTTCTATCAGCTATGTACAAAGCTGAAAAAACCTATATCTATCTAAGACCCATCATCTGTCGGCAATGTGTAAACTTCTCAGTTGGAAGACCCTTCGTGAGAAGGTCTGCAGAATGTATCTTCAGAGAGGATCGCATGCACAAACAAACCTCAAAGGACTGAAGAAGTTAGGAGAGTTGTTTTCTAAGAAGATGTACCTTTTGGAGAGTAGTGTATGCCCAATGGTCAGCAAAAAATTGATGACGATGCTCCCAAAAGTGCAGGGAATGGTGCTAGGGGGATATACACCACACACACACACACACACACACTCATTCTTTGGATTCATTCTCACTTGGTGAAAGTTGAGGAACTCCACCTCCTTCTCCAAGCTTGTGAGAAGTAAGAGCCTACACCAACACTCTTGGCTATGGAATGCAAATCCAACAAGAGTCATGCTTCAATGTGTAAGCTTGCCATCTTCTCCATCTTCATTACTATTCTATTATGTATGCTAGCAAGAAGAGTGATGATAAGTGAGGAACTATTTCTTTCTCCTACGGAATGTTTCTTCTTCCTCTTCCCTACCCTCATTCCCCGCTAGCTCTCTCATCCTTCGAAGGTGTTTGAGGCCTTGGGACTGAGGCTTGGGATAGTTAATGCTTTCTACAAGTTTATGTTATGCTTGTGATGCATGAAGCTTTCCGTTTTCATTGCATCACCTAGGTCACAAGGAACACAAAGATTTTATTGTACCAAGTCTCTCTTGATGGGAGAAACTATATTGGAGGGGGGACCGGCTCCATATGAATCCGGTCCTCAACTATTGTCATGTTCTCTAAACTCTCTCTCTCTCTTGCAAAAGTATTGTTCATGCCAAGTTAACTAAGTACCATGTTTATGTTGCTACCATCAATTAAGTTCACCCGCTATGCTCACAAGTAATCCCTCAAAAGTGCTTCACCTAATTTCCTAATTCCGCTACTCTCAAAGTTCATAGGCCATTTTCATTACAGACTATGCTATTCATGCGGATTGCAGGAAGTCTCCTTGAGGATATGTTTACGTGTTCATAGGGGGAGCATTCTCTTGGATATCCAAGCTACAAAAGTTTGTTGCATTGTCTACAACAGAGGTAGAGTATGTTGTTGTTACAAAGGCATGCAAGGAGGCTTTATGGTTGTCACACTTGGGTGGGAGAGCTTGGCATTTTAGAGATTTTGATTCTCCATTGTGGCAATCAGAGTGCAATCATGCTAGCTCGGAATCATGTCTTTCATGCAAAGATAAAGCACATATAGGTGAAGTATCACTTTATCCATGATGTACTTGACAACAAGAGCATTGATCTTGTCGAGGTACATATCATGTATGTGCTTCATCTTTGCATGAAAGACAGGATTTTGACTAGCATGATAGCACTCTCGTTGTCACAATGGAGAAGCGGTGTCGTGTAGCTCCGCTTCCATGATGGGAAAAAGAGCAAAGAAATGTAAGCTAAGCTTCTTTGAAGCCTACACATTTATTGAGCAGTGTTCAGGGCTTGTTAACAGGCCAAGTTTAATGATTAATGTATGCCGGATGTGGCTTTAAAGACCCAATAGAGGCCTTAATGATGCTAAAAAAGGAGTTTTCTTGAAGTGAGCACAGATGGGAGTTTATGATCTAGAACTGTAGTGCTTGAGGAGCTCTATCGGCCTGTCTGTACGGCTCGTCAATTGAGCTACAGTGAAGAAGTTATGGAGTTTGAGTCAATTGCAGATCTGTATCGGATTGGGCAACTGCAGATGAGGGGATAGAAATGAAGTGAATGCATAGGCCTGAAGTGCTCACTTTGTGGAGCATGTCGGTCTTTCAGATCAGTGATCGGATTTACGGTTGCCAAGATATTGGCCATTAAAGATTCATTGGGGGCCGATTTCGTACGAGTCCAGTCCACTCGGCTGGTGTGCCACCTGGGAATTTTACAGCCTCAGCAGGGTTTGTATGCGTTTTATGAAGTTTGAGAAGTCTAAAGGGATTTATGGCTGGTCAGGCAAAGTCCGGCTTGATGAGGTAATACGGGTTGAGGCCGGTGCCAGCTGTCGACATTGCTGAGCTGGGTAATTTTGGCATTATCTCAGAAGCTGATACAAGCTATAAACAACCGAGTGTGAAGGGAATGCCTTCCGGCAAGTGCAATCACCTATACGTGTATCTTAGAAGCATGTGGCATTTTTCGAGATGTTGGTATGGACAGTAAAATTTACAAAGATATTGTTAGTCAAGGACTGTTGGAGGAAGATGTCGTGCTTGGCAATTTTTTTGGATATTCACTTGTAGTAGGTAGTGCCTTGCTTGATATGCATGCTAAATGTGGTGCCTTTATAAAGCTTAAGGGCCGAGAGGCCGCCCATATCCACCAAGGGCCATTAGCCCATCAAAGCCTGCCCAATACAAGCCAAAGGCCGCCCACTTGCTAAATTAAAAGGGGGCCACCCTATTTTTTAAGGAGTGTGAAGCCAATGGAGAAAAGAGGAGCCAGGGCGTGGCGGCAGCAAGCAGGGAGTTGCGCAGGCCTTGAGGACATAGCGTCCACTGGGAAGCTGGGATGAGAGCGCGCCTGAAACGAAATGTGCTCTGCGTGCGATGGCGACCATATTTGGTTCCAACCCTACTGCGTTCCGCGCACTTGAAACCCTACCTTGCCACGTCATCTTGAGGCCGTTTTTATGCTCCCTAGCAACGACGGCGCCGTTGTTGCTAAGGGAGGGGAGTTATTAAAAGAGGGTTGTTTTTAGGGCATGGAAGGAGAGGAAAACAATAACATGGAGGAGGGTGGTAGTTGTGACGGTGAAGGAGGAAGGGAGACCGGGGAAGCTTGGAAGGAAAAACGAAGGCAAATCTGTGTGTGTGTGTGTGTGTGTGTCTCTCGTCCTCGACTAGCAAAGAAAAGCTCTCTTTCTCTGGTGCATAAGATAGAGAAGAGGGGAGCAAGGAGTTGGCAAGGAAGGGGCACTTTCTATAGCTCTCGACTTAAGCGAGGTAGCTAAAGGTGCTCTTTCTCTCAACTATGGAGATCAAGTTCAAGTCTTGAAGTCGGAGATGCATAAAGCAAGGGAGCTAAAGTTTCTCACTTGCTCTTGGATATAGGCAAGGTTTGCAAGTGAGAGGAGAAGAAGGACAAAGAAGGCATCGGAAACCAAGGTCGGCAAGCGGGGGATGGACACAAGGAATCGAAAAGCTCCCTCTCGCTCGACTCTCTATCTTTCTCCCTCTATTATCTCTCTTATAGAGAGAATGCAAAGCAAGCATTGAAGCAGTGAACAGAATTGAAATTTGTAGAATCCAAGGGCAATTGAGGCAGATAAAGCGATAGGAGGGAATTTCCACCACCATCATCAGCTCGAGATTGATTAAATATTTTGTTAAGTCTCATTGTCGTTAATGGCCCGATTATTCTTGTAAAATGGGAGCTTAAACTCCTAGTTAGCAGATGATCCAAGTGACAGTGCTGTTAACAGCCCGCCTTGGCTAAGGATTAAGTTGTACTCAAAGCATTATTTAATTAATTGATGACCACGGTGATTACCAGATCTTTAAGTGTCTCCTATTCTCTCTCTTTCACACCTCTCACAGCTAGAGGCCCGGCGCCTACCCGGCTCACGCTTTGAACACATATCCCCCGACAGCGGAATCTCTGAAATGCCAAGATCTCCTACCAAGTGTGAAATCCATAAGCCTCCTTGCATGCCTCTATAGCAGCAACATAGTCTGCCTCTGTTGTAGACAATGCAACACTCTTTTCTAGCCTGGATATCCAAGAGACTGCTCCCCCTATGAACATGAAAACATACCTTGAAGTAGACTTCCTGCAGTCTGCATGAACAACATCCATAAAGCTCACCGCATGACCATCATAGTTTGCATCCATAAAGCTTGCCACAGATGCCTCCTGCTTGCCAAAGCAGATCCACAAATTCTTTATGTCGTTGAGGTACCTCATAATACCCGTCACTGCTTCCCAATGCTTTTTGCCAAGATTTGACATGTACCTGCTTACCACTCCCACCGCAAATGCAATATCAGAACGTGTATCCACCATAGCATACATCAAACTACCATTAGATGAAGCATGGCCGGGAAAGCCACCTTTAAAGGCTCATTTAAAAGTGTTTCGTTGTGAAGCTTTTGTGCACATGTAAGGAATACTACAACAAGTTGGATCCAAAGTCCTATAAGTGTGTTACATCATGGCCGTGGACAATTCTCCTCTTTTTGTGATCCCATAATCTATACTCCATTTCACCATCGTCACCATATCCTAGGAATACACACTTATAGGACTTTTGGTCCAACTTGTTGCGGTCTTTCTTATGGATGTGCACAAAATCTTCACAACCAAACACTCTAAAATGAGCGTATGAAGGTGGCTTGCCCGGTCACACTTCCTGGGGAACTCCCCCACCCAAAGACCTATGTGGTGACCGATTAATCAAATATACGACTGTCGTAATAGCCTCTACCCAAAAACCATGGGGTAATGCAGCATGAGATAGCATAGCTCAGACTTTTTCTTGAATAGTTTGATTCACCCGCTCTACAACACCACTTTGGGGTGGATTATGCGGTGCAGTCAGGTCCCTCTTTATCCCTTTATCATCACAAAAGTCTCAGAAAGACTTTGACACATACTCACCCCCCTTTGTTAGAGCACAAACTCTTTACCTTACTATTGACTTGAGTGCCACATATTGCTTGAACTTATCCATGGCCTCATCCTTATGCTAGATCAGGCATACCCACATCTTGCGGGTAGCATCATCCACAAAAGGTAACAAAATACTGCTTTTCCTCTAGAGATAGCCCTGACATTTGACATACATCGATGGAATGTACCAATTTCAAGGGAGAAGGTTTCAATGAAAGAGATTTCTTGTGAGGAGTTTGAGCATGCTTGCCATAGATACAGTTATCACAATGGTCAAAATCGGCATACCTCAAACACGATAAATACCCCAAACAAGAAAGCACCTTCAATCCGGTTTGACTCATGTGTCCCAACCTACCATGCCACAAGAAAACACTTGGCTGCTTGGTTACGGTGACTACATGGTCTCACACACTAGATACATGAAGTGGATAAAGAGTGCCAATTTTAGGACCTCTAGCAATGATCATAGATCCCTTGCTGATTTTCCACTTGCTATCCCCAAAGGTAGTGTGATAGCCATTAACATCTAATTGCCATGTGCTTATTAGGCTCTTCTTGAGCTCGGATACATGCGTCACATGATGCAATGTAAAATTGATCCATGCTAAAATTTCAGTTGCACACTGCCGCTTCCCACAATATCACATGCATGGTTGTCCCCCAAATGAACAACACCCTGTCTGCAAGCATTGTAGCTAGAGAATCATTGTCGGTGTGTGTCACATGGAATGAAGCACGTGAATCCAAAATCCAGGTGTGCATGTCATCATTAGAATCAACAACCAAAGATTTTTCACTAAAAGCAGAAGCAAAGAGATTATCATTGCCACTGTCCACATGAATGACTATATTGATTTTCTATATCTTAACCTTGCTCTTCTTTTATCCTTTTTGTCATCCCTACTATCGTCAAACTTTTTACCCTTTCCTTTCTCTTTCTTCCACTTAAAGCAATCATGCTTAAAATGTTCTTTCTTGCCACAATGATGGCACTCAACATCTTTCCCGTAAGATTTGCTGTTGTCTTTGTTTTTTGATTTTCCCTTTTACTGAGATCTACTTTTGGTCTGCAATACATTGGAAGACTTATTAGCTGCAATATTATGTGTATTCATCTCTTTCATTAGCAAAGAGCTCTCCACGATAAGGGTGCAAATATGCAACCGCCCAATAAGGGTGTGGACGGGCACGTTGCCATTTATCCCAACAGGTTGAAGACAACTTGTTGAAGAGGTTGGCTACAATTGTAAATATTTCCCAATGTGACATGAAACAGAACATAAACCTTCACAATGGGTGGGTCTCGTATCGTGACTTGGGCCTAAGATGCTACCAAATAAAAGGCAAGCTATCTTTTGTGTTGTAGAGAGACATTTCGAGAGTCTTAAATAAAGATCCCATGATGGGGATCTATGAACTAGAAGTCGATGCAGACCTCACAAGAGTGTTAAAGTCCTCCAATTTTGAGAAGTAAAGTCAAACCATGCAGCTTAACTTGGAATTGGGGGCAATGGTGTGAGTGCACATCCTTGTATCAATTATCACCCAACGCTTTCAAAGCCTTGTGCGAGAGGAGTGATGATGCATGTAAGTACAGGCGCAGGTTCAAGCCCCTAGCATAGCGATTTCACCTCCACCACCAATCCCAATGTTCAAGGCCCATTAAGATCCCATGCCACTTGTCCTCACAAGAATATCACGAGTTTTTTGTACTTCATTCACCATATGATAGTAATTTGAGTGAGTTGCTTTTGTCACTTCCATTAAGTAGTACGAATTTTGAAAGGGACCACTACCTTTTGTGTCATATAGACAGCTTCCAAAAGTCTTGGAGATTTGGTGTGACTCCTGAAAGGAACTCCACTCTAGGAGTTTTGAAACACAAAAAAAGGAATGGGTTTCGTTTATCACCCTTCTCAACTCTTTGGCATATTAGAACTAGTGCATCAAAAAAACCTAGGTTTAGTGTAATCTCACCTACAAATGTTGAGATTTACCTTCAAATTTTTAAATTTGAACGCAAATAGGTCTCCCCAATCTTGAAAAATTAAAAAGCCTTTCAAAACATCTTAAGTGTGTATGTGAAGGGCGAGTTTAGGAAATGAAAAGATCCATGAAGGTGGAAAATCAAAAGACTTTTGTTGTGCATATAAAGAGGTGGTGGACTTCACCTTGGTACATTTGTGTTTTTCTTCCCTTTATTTTTCCTTCTCTTAAAAGTGTCTTTACACTACTCCATTAAGAATACCTTACATTAGAGAAATTTAGTTAAAATTTTTGAAATTTACTCAATTTATCTCTTAAATTTACTCAAGTCAGTGTAAAAGATTTCAAATGTACTCAATTTATCTCTAAAATTTCTCATATGTAGGTTTGCCAAGTTTTTGGAGCAATTTTTTTTTTCCAGCACTAGCATTGACGACATGGCCAATTGGAACAACATTCTGTAATATTGACCCGTAAGGCCCATAAAATGTAGGTTTGCCTATTTTTTGGAAAAGTTTTTTCCATTACTAACATTAATTACATAGCCAATTGGAGCATGATAGCTCAACATTTTTTTAAATTGACCCATAGGGCCAATAAAGATGCATGGGTTTGGTTTCTCACGTTTCTTTGATCTATGAGGAAAGGGCCAATTGGAGTGTGATATGTCACCACATTTTTTGCATATTAAATAGGCTCTAAAGAAAAGGGGAGAGGGGCGTTTGAATTTTTTTGTGTGCCTTTATTTGGTTAGCACCTACTAGCTCTACAATACTGCTATACTACTACTCTTGGCTCTCTATGTTCTATTAGCGAGAATCTCTTGAGATCCCCCCCCCCCCCCCCCCCCCCCCTTTCTTTTCCCCTATGGATTAACCCTTTGTCCCCTACTGCCATCATGGCAAGCTCCACGTCTGCACTTGCCACAACATATCTCCCCTTCCTCAAGACCCTGCCACCACGACATCTCCCCCCTCTCTCCTTGTGTCGCCCATGTAGTCTGCCCACACAGAGATGCATCGGTTGCTGATCTTGGGCATTGCCTCGACTGCATCACACACACACACACGCACAAAGAGAGAGAGAGAGAGAGAGAGAGAGAGAGAGAGAGAGAGAGATAGAGAGAGAGAGCGACTACCTTTCTAGGGACAAAGAGGTTCCATCTTTGCATAAATCAAAGAAAAAGTCCCTCCCCTCAACTTGGCTGGCATTTCTCTTTACTTTTGTTATCACAAAGTGGGCATCTCCCTTGATTCCATGCAGAAAAATATCGTACTACCTATTAGCTCTACATATAAAAGAATAACCCTACAAGCTTTCAAAGATGTACATTGTACAAGTCCTATGGATGGATCTAATGTCCTATGGTATGCGATGCAGGCTTGTTTTATAGACCTGACACAAGCCACCTTGTTGTGAACTCTGATCCCTTTCTACCTTGTTCTACATTAATCCCCCAACAACAAGCTCATTATTCATCCACTACCTCATCCTCCAATGCTCGCTTTTGTTGTGAACCCTCCTTGGCTCACTCTAGGCAACCAGCTACATGGAGAGAGAGAGAGAGAGAGAGAGAGAGAGAGAGAGAGAGAGAGAGAGAGAGAGAGATAGATTTTATTATCGTCCTCGGAGGTCAAATATGACCTATGGGACCAAAGTTACATGTGATGTAGTATGTGTATGACTAATGAGTGACTCTCGATGCTCCAAAATTGTAGTGATGAGAGTCGCAATGGAGAGCCCACACTTTGGCTGGGAGAGGAAAGTGTGTAGGTCTAAGTTATGGCTGAAAATGTGAGAGAAGCAAGTTCGGATGTGATCAAAAGCTGAGCACTCTAGTAGTGTGTGGTACTCAGACTCTCGAACTTGCAGTGAGCATAATGTGCACAATCGATTTGACTCTTCTCCATTGCCCCAACGCCCTATCTCGCATCGAAGGAAATGGGAGCTAAGCCGAATTGCTGCGATAGTGCGTATCGCGGACAAGGGAATAGGCTCAAGCATGTAAGTGTGAGTACGGTTTCCTCTCTCAGCTACATGGAGAGAGAGAGAGAGAGAGAGAGAGAGAGAGAGAGAGAGAGAGAGAGAGAGAGAGAGAGAGAGAGAGAGAGGTGCTGTCATAATAATCAATATCTAATTCTCCTACATGATTTTCTCATGTTAAACTGATCATTTAATATGGGGAAGTGCCAGGGGAGAAAAAGTTAGAATATTGGTTAAGCTAGCAGACCGGCCACAGTAGGGATCCAAAGGAGGGAAAATAGGGATCCAAAGGGGGGGGCCATCTGTAGAAGAACCATGTGCAACAATGGGCTAAAAAGACCCTAAGGTTCAGCCCATTAAGACTTCCAAAATGCTAAGGTTCCAAAATTCAAAGGTTGTCTCCAAAGGTCAACCTTAAAGGAATTGGATGCTTTGTGTGTGACCAAAAAAGTCTTTGAATATCCCTACATAGGAGGGGGCGAGCCTAGCAAGTAGGGGATGAGAGAGAAGGCCACACACACACACACACACACACACAAGCTCCCTTTACACAAAGGGAATGAGGGACACATGTCAGATCCCTAGGCCAGATGCCCACAAGGTGTACCCAATTCCTATTGGATGACCCTTGAAGTGGACCAATGAGAATTAGGCTAGAGTAAATTTAGCCTAATTAATTTTAAAACATTTAATAAAAAGAACCAATGAAAATTAAGTCTACTGGATGATTATTGGACAGCCCGTGAAGGGGTTCAATAGGAATTGAGCAGCCCAATGGGCTACTTAATTCCTATTGGTCAGAATGGGGAAAGGTCCAATGGGGATTTAATTCATTTAAATCAATTAATTTTAATTGATTAAGCTCTCACAAAAGGGGAAAGGGGGACACATGTCAGAAGGCTATCACTTATGCTACTTAATAGCCATTGGCTTGACTTGGGGAGGTCCAATGGGGAGCCTGCAAGAGCAAATAGCAAGAGGGCTCGCCCAAGAGAGAGAGGGGGCTGATTTTTGCAAGGCATTATCACACACACACTCACACAATCTCATGTGTGAAGAAAGAGAAGACTATCTCTTCCCAAGCTTTAATGGAGAGCTCATCACCTACTCCAAGCTTGTGAGATAGAAGCCTACATCGACACACTCTTGGCTTGTGGATGCAAATCCAACCAAGAGCCAAGCTTCAATGCATGCTCATCTCCTCTACCAAGCTAATTACTAAGCTAAAGCTATGCTAATATGAGTGATTATGTGAGGAGATGTACATCTTTCTCGTAAGATACTCCTTCTTCCTCTCAATCTACTCTCATACCCTGCTAGCTCTCACCATCTTCGAAGGTGTGTGAGGTCTTGGGTCTGAGACTGGGGATAATTGATGTTGTGTTTGCTAAGTGTTTTGCTTAGTGCATGAAGCTTTCATCTTCATTGCACTAGCTAGTCTTGAAGGAACGCAAAGAATTGTATTGTACAATGTCTCTCTTGATGGGAGAAACCATAATACAAAGCCTTTTGGAGGGGGGACCGGCTCCATGAAAATCCGGTCCTCAACTGTTGTCAATAGCTTAATTTCTCTCTCTTTTGAAAGTATTGTTGATGCTATCTAACTAGGTGTTATGCTTTTTGTTGCTCTCTCCACCCAAGCACTCTTGTAATTCTCATTAGGAATCTATTCTAATGAAATGCCCACTATGTTCATGCTAATTTCGCTACACACAAGTTTTTAGGCCATTAAATGTTACATTGGTATCAAAGCACAAGGTTTCTCTTTTCTTGCTCAAGAAGGGAGGTCCTCAACTAGCTATAAATGGTTGGTATTATCAATTGCCTGTGAGTAAGTAGAATAGGGATTTTTCAGCCATGCAGTGCGCCTGCCTTTGTGCAGTTAATGGGGCATCACCGTCGAGAGCTATGATCTTAATAGTGGAGTCCTACGGGGCTTGCCTACGGCTTAACCACTATTGAGTTATTAGAAGCTTGACAGGAGCCGGTGTTGTTTTGGTGTCGAAAGACCCTCTCTTCTATTCCTTGCAATTAATGGTATTCGAGCCACGGGTACAATAGCTTGAGTGCTTTTCCTAAAGGGGTAAAGAGGAGTAGCAACTAGGGCTTGAAGTGCCAAAGTATACCTAAAAAGTTTACACCTAAAAGTTGTTAGAATGGCTGACAATAGTAAAGAGAGTGAAATTAATGTTGATAACTTTGATTTTGCTCATGAGCAAGCTACTAATGATGCTTCAATGCTTGTTAACTATCTTGTTTCTAGGCTTCAACAAGCCATGGGCAATCCATCTCTCCAAAGTGAAGTGCAATGGTAGCTCCGTGCTCACGGGATTCTCCAAGCTCATCACCAGGACGAGAGAACACCTAGGAAACCTCCTTGTGAGACTCCCAAAAGAGGTCTCTCTCTGATTCGGGAAGAAGAAGAGAATCCATACGAAGGGCTCAAGAATTTACTTTTTGATGATGCATCTCCTTCCCAAAGGAGAACTCAAGAGCCTCCACCGAAGGAACGAGAAAAAAGTGAGTCTCCCGCCACCTCGGCGGAGATGGCTCCACGAAGACGGCGGGCTAAACGCTCTCCATCACCACCAAAGCGGAGAAGACCATCACACTCTTCTCCACGCCATAATTCAAAGAGGGATGATAAAAAGCAAGAGAAGAAAAAGGCGAGAAAGAGGACACCCTCTTCTCCATCTTCTTCATCCTCTTCCTCTAATGAAAGTGATGGTAAAGACGACGAAGATCAAGACAAGAAAAAGGCGAGAAAGAGGTCACCCTCTTCTCCACCTTCTTCAAATTCTTCACCTTCTGAAGAAAGTGATGGTGCAACCTTTGAACCATCAAAAAGAAGAGGCCATAGGAAATCCTATGCCGCATGGAAGAGGTCATCTAAGATGAAGAAGTTCAAAGAGGGAGGGAAGAGCATCTCTTTCGTTACCTATGATGGCACCTTTGGTGCTACGGACAAAGTCTTGGCCTTTATCCAGCAATTTGATGCGGCGTTTGGAGATGAGGGCTTCACGGAGTCCTCTAAGCTACGCCAGAGAATATTTCAAGTTTTGAGAGAGAATATACCTTATGCTAATCAAAAGAAAAGTGAATTTTTCTTGCAAGAGATTCAGTATTTAGGTCATATTATCTCTCAAGATGGCATCCAAATGGATCCATCAAAGTTAGAGGTAATAAAAGGATGGCCTAAACCAAGGAATCTTCATGAACTAAGAAGCTTTATAGGTATGTGTGCATACTATAGATGCTTCATAGAAAAGTTCTCACAAATTGTGGGACCATTACATGACCTAACAAAGAAAAGCGTTAGGTATACATGGTCTGCTAAGGAGAACAATGCTTTCGAAAAGCCTAAAGAAAAGCTTATCTCTCAACTGTGCTTACACTACCGGATCTCTCAAAACCATTTGAGGTCCAATGTGATGCTTGTGGTGATTGCCTTGGAGCTGTTTTGCTTCAAGAAGGGCACGCCATAGGCTATGAGAGTCGAAGGCTCGACCTTGTTGAGCAAGCTCTAGGCATATACGAAAAGGAACTCCTTGCAGTTCTACATGCCTTAGACTCATGGAAGCACTATTTATTGGGGACTCCTTTCATTCTGCGAACGGATCACCAAAGTCTTAAGTACTTCATGACGCAGACCAAGCTCTCCGACAAACAAATGAGGTGGGCAAATTTCCTTTCGCAATTTCATTTTCATATTGCTCACATTGCTGGCAAGCATAATCAAGTAGCTAATGCACTCTCAAGACGGCCGAGAGTGAATGCGGTTTCCATAGCAACTCACAATGATCTATCATCAATGATATATGAGTACGCTATTGATCCTGATTTTAGAGATGTGATTTCAGCCCTTGCATTAGGGAAGAAAGAAGAACCATTTACTTTACAAGATGGTTATCTTCTCTATGGCAATAGACTATGCGTTACTAACTCACTACGTGAGGAAGTAATGTATGAATCTCATGCTCCACCGTATGCGGGGCATAGAGGGATTCAATCTACCTTAAAGGGAATTGAAACATATTTCTATTGGCCTACCATGAAAGTGAACATACAAGAGTATGTTTCTAAATGTGTGGTTTGCCAAAAGACAAAATTTGATAGAGGGAAGCAACTTGGATTGCTTCAACCCTTGCCAATTCCTAATTCATCATGGGAGAGCATATCCATGGATTTTATCTTTGGATTGCCTAAGTCTATCCATGGGAATACGGGAATATGGACGATAGTAGAGAGGTTCAGTAAACAAGCTCATTTTATATCTGTCAAAAAGACTATCAAAGCCCATCAAATGGCAACCCTCTTCATTTCACAAATTTTCAAGTACCATGGCTTGCCAATGTCTATAGTGCCGGATAGAGATCCTAGAATGACCAGTAATTTTGGAAGGGTCTCTTTGAGAATTTAGGAACAAGGCTAAATTTCTCTTCGACCTATCATCCACAAATGGATGGCCAAAGTGAAATAGCTAACCTAACAATTCTCGATCTACTAAAAGCCTATGTAACGGAAGTAGATCAAAGATCCCAATGGGAGAAGTACTTACCCTTAGTGGAGTATGCTTACAATAACACTGTACATACTTCCACGGGAAAAGCACCTTTTGAGGTAATTGAGGGAGGATAAAAAAGTCCCTTGCTACTTAAGGTACATGGGAAGATCTTCGTTGCAGATGAGTATAGCCGAGACCTACAAGAATCTTTTCAAAAGATTAAGGATGCTATCTCTATCTATAGCAAAGGCAAAAGGCTGCTGCTGACAAGCACAGAAGAGCCCAACCCTTTAAAGAAAACGATTGGGTCTTGTTAAAGTTTCTGAAGGCTCGATTAAGGCAGACGACGGGCAAGAATCGTACGGGCCACCAAAAGTACTATGCTAAACTAGCAAAAATGTACTATGGTCCCTTCCAAATTCTTAGGCCAATCAATGAGATGGCCTATCAACTCAAGTTTCCCAATCATTGGCTCATACACAATGCTTTCCATGTGAGCCTATTAAAGCCTTACAAAGGAGAGCCACCTCAAGAACCAACTATTGAAGACCCACCGAAGATGGAGAACCAATAGGAGGTGCTGCGGCCCGAGTCCATTCTTGGACATGAAGACAAGGTATTAAGAGGCGGTAAGACTATCCGACGATATCTTATTAAGTTTAAGAATTATCCTTTTGAAGATGCTAGATGGATGCAAGGCATACAACTAAAGGATAACCTAAACCTTGTCAATGCTTACAATGCTTCCCAAGAGTAAGCAAATGTACAAAATGTTAAAAATGAACAAAGTTTTTTGTCTTATAGGACTCTCTTTTTCTTTATTGTGCACAAAAATGAAGTAGTATGCATGCTTAGATCAAGTTTGCGGAGACGACGTCTCCCAAACACCAAGTAGAGCTTGTCACTCTACTATGGAAGACTGATAGGACTAATGTGCAGAAATGCTTGCGGCAGCCTCAGGCTCTCAAGCGCCAAATGGACTAGTCATCCATTGTGGAATGATGTCGTAGGGTAACATAGCGATCCTCTACCCGCTAAGAAAAGGACTCATGAATATGCTTTATCTTCTCTACACCATAGTCGAGGACGACTATGATTTCAAGAGAGAGGTAATGTCATAATAATAAATATCTAATTCTCCTAAATGATTTTCTCATGTTAAACTGATCATTTAATATGGGGAAGTGCCAGGGGAGAAAAAGCTAGAATATTGGTTAAGCTAGCAGACCGGCCACAATTGGGATCCAAAGGAGGGAAAATAGGGATCCAAAGGGGGGGGCCATATGCAGAAGAACCATGTGCAACAATGGGCTAAAAAGACCCTAAGGTTCAGCCGATTAAGACTTCCGAAATACTAAGGTTCCAAAATTCAAAGGTTGTGTCCAAAGGTCAACCTTAAGGGAATTGGATACTTTGTGTGTGACCAAAAAGTCTTTGAATATCCCTACATAGGAAGGGGCGAGCCTAGCAAGTAGGGGATGAGAGAGAAGGCCACACACACACACACAAGCTCCCTTTATACAAAGGGAATGAGGGACACATGTTAGATCCCTAGGCCAGATGCCCACAAGGTGTACCCAATTCCTATTGGATGACCCTTGAAGTGGACCAATGAGAATTAGGCTAGAGTAAATTTAGCCTAATTAATTTTAAAACACTTAATAAAAAGAACCAATGAAAATTAAGTCTCCTGGATGATTATTGGACAGCCCGTGAAGGGGTTCAATAGGAATTGAGCAGCCCAATGGGCTACTTAATTCCTATTGGTCAGAATGGGGAAAAGTCCAATGGGGATTTAATTCATTTAAATCAATTAAGTTTAATTGATTAAGCTCTCACAAATGGGGAAAGGGGGACACATGTCAGAAGGCTATCACTTATGCTGCTTAATAGCCATTGGCTTGACTTGGGGAGGTCCAATGGGGAGCCTGCAAGAGCAAATAGCAAGAGGGCTCGCCCAAGAGAGAGAGAGGGGGCTGATTTTTGCAAGGCATTATCACACACACACTCACACAATCTCATGTGTGAAGAAAGAGAAGACTATCTCTTCTTAAGCTTTAAGGGAGAGCTCATCACCTACTCCAAGCTTGTGAGATAGAAGCCTACATCGACACACTCTTGGCTTGTGGATGCAAATCCAACTAAGAGCCAAGCTTCAATGCATGCTCATCTCCTCTACCAAGCTAATTACTAAGCTAAAGCTATGCTAATATGAGTGATTATGTGAGGAGATGTACATCTTTCTCGTAAGATACTCCTTCTTGCTCTCAATCTACTCTCATACCCTGCTAGCTCTCACCATCTTCGAAGGTGTGTGAGGTCTTGGGTCTGAGACCGGGGATAATTGATGTTGTGTTTGCTAAGTGTTTTGCTTAGTGCATGAAGCTTTCATCTTCATTGCACTAGCTAGTCTTGAAGGAACGCAAAGAATTGTATTGTACAATGTCTCTCTTGATGGGAGAAACCATAATACAAAGCCTTTTGGAGGGGGGACCGGCTCCAATCCGGTCCTCAACTGTTGTCAACAGCTTAATTTCTCTCTCTTTTGAAAGTATTGTTGATGCTATCTAACTAGGTGTTATGCTGTTTGTCGCTCTCTCCACCCAAGCACTCTTGTAATTCTCATTAGGAATCTATTCTAATTAAATGCCCACTATGTTCATGCTAATTTCCGCTGCACACAAGTTTTTAGGCCATTAAATGTTACAGGTGCCTTTGACATGTGCAATAGAAGGGAGAAAGACCTATTGTTCTCTTTCTCTTCTTTTTCATTTTTGAGATAAGAGAGCTCGAGGCTATGCATATATGTTGGTTTTTGGACTACATAAGTAGTCCTTAGTAAAGGGTGGATTTTTGGGTGCAAATTTGGACCATTGGAAAAAGCTTTCCGATTAATGCCACATGAAAAATTGATGATAATAAACTTTATTCAAATTATTTCTTCTCAGCACTTGTGAGAGAGTGTTGACATTTGTGTACCTCTCTTTAAAGAGGGGCATTGAGTATTGTGTCAACATTATTTTCTATGCTTTTGTAATATATTGTAAACTAAATAGTTGACTGTTGTCACACTTGATACTGCATGTTTTCAAATGGAGAAATCACCAAAATACCCCTCTAATTTGTGAAATTCCCAAAACACCCCTCAAATTTCAAAATTTCTCAAAGTACCCCCAATATTTTGTCATAAATTCCGAATATACCCTTCAAATTTTCCAAAATTTCCAAAATACCTTGGTTGTGAGAGTAAACATTTCCAAAAATAAAAAAGTTGTAGTTGTTCATAAGAAGACTAATTGTAGTTGTTTTTGGAGATGAACTGCATCATTATTTTAGGACATAATTGCTTTTTCTTGCTATGTAGTTTGTGATAAATTACGTGCTAAACGGATCTCAATTTTCTAGAAATTCCACAAATTAGAGGGGTATTTTTGGTAATTTTCCTTTTCAAATACTAGTGTCACTTTCTATTCTTTTCTCTCACAAAGGATTTAATATGGTTCACCTTGTTTTTTTTACAATAGTGAACCATATTAAATCCTTTGAGTAGCCTTTATTTTGCATCGTTAAACTTTTGAATCCATGGGTATTTGAGGGATTTTCTCATTTACAGTGAATTGGGGTGACCCACTGGGTCCCTTCATAAAGAAGCACACTTACTTCCTTTACATGTTGTTCTAAAATGTCGATGTAACACTTCACCTTGTTTGAACCAAAATCTTAGACACCACCAACTTGCCACTTTACTTTCTATTGAGGTAGATGGAGCTTTTTACATGACCCCATCTCGGTATTGGGGCTTTTACTCTAGTAGCTCGAGCATTTTAAAACCTTGTGAAAATAAAAAATCTATTGAAAACTCACACCGCCCATGATTTTGAATTTTTTTCATCGCATGTAAGTTTCACAACTCAACATGCAGAAGCCTATCATTAGGATGTCATATTCGCCATCATCTTTGGGTACAATATAGCTTGCTTTTGTCATGACATGCTTCTATTGATCTCAAAGGGCACCAACTATTACTTGCCCACCTCTTTGCATGAATACTTGAATTGCACCAATGTGAATCATATATAGAGTTCAATCCATAAAATTAGGAGGACACTTAGTTAGAATACAGATTCCCTCTTTAGCAATAGTAAAGCCTTTTTTGTTTGTGCATTCAATTTAGGCCTTCCATCCTATCTAATGATCTACAAGTGTGGATTGAGCCCTACCTATCAAGTATAAAAAAAAATGCAGGTATTAGTAATTGTACATCAATACTCATAGCATACTCCCTAGTTAAGCAAAGCAAGCAATTGTTTCACGGGGAGTCCATTGTATAATCATGTTGACACACCATGTGAGTTTAGCAAGAGGGGTTTTTTATTTTTAAAAGTTTAAGAAATTCAAGGGATATGTTAACAAGAGGGGTTTACCCTATGAATGCAAGTAAAATCCCTTCAAATGCCAAACTTAGAAACACATAAATGTATCACATTTATGTGTTTCTAAGTATCCAAACTTAGAAAACTTAAGTAATATTTGCATAGCTTGTCTTATGCTCTGTGAGAGAAAATCTATGATTTGATTACTCTAAAGAATTCATTAAGCAACAAAATATTGGTGTGAAATTTGAATACTCAAGTGTATTTCTTTGTGATCAAATTGAAAGTTTGAGGATAACGAGAAATTTTGTCTATCTACGTTGGCATATGGTCTTGTAAGGGCAAGGCCAGCTTAGCGCCACACATACAACATGCATGGTGAGGGGTCTCAGTAGTTGAGCCAAAAAGATCTAGTTAAGGAAGTTTGATGGGAGGAGATTAGCATGCCAATACACAAAGGTCTTATATGGGTATCAGAGCCATGCAAAAGGAAGAAGGAAAAGTTCTCTATATTTACTCAATGGATCCTCTTAGAAAGGGAGAATAGTTTGTCCTACTTAAATGATTTTCTCTCACTAGAAACGCCATTCTAATAAGAGAAAATAAGATAGAGTAGAAGAATCAAGGTGAAGATTATGGCAGAAAGGTGCACCATAGGATCGTACATGTAATGGAAATGGCCTATGAACTTTGAGAATAGCGAAATTAGGAGAATTAAAGAGAGCATTTTTGTGAGACTACTTTGAGAACATAGAGGGTGAACTTAATTAGTGGTAGCAACATAGCCATTTTACTTAATTAACTTGGCATGAACAATACTTTTGCAAGAGAGAGAGAGAATTAGAGACCTTGACAACAGTTGAGGATCAGATTTATGTGGAGCTGATGCCCCCTCCAATAGGCTTTGTATTATAAATTCTCCCATAAAGAGAGACTTAGTATAATACAATCTTTGGGTTCCTTGTGACCTTGGTGATGCTATGAAGATGGAAAGCTTCATGCATCGCGAGCATAACATAAACTTTGTAAAAGCATAAAACATCCCCGGCCTCAGTCCAAGGCCTCAAACACCTTCGAAGATGGATAGAGCTAGCGGGCATTGAGTATTGTGTCAACATTATTTTCTATGCTTTTGTTGATTGTTGTAACACTTGATACTGCATGTTTTCAAATGGAAAAAATTCCCAAAACACCCCTCAAATTTCATAATTTCTCGAAGTACCCCCAATATTTTGTCATAAATTCCCAATATACCCTTCAGATTTTCCAAAATTCCCAAAATACCTTGGTTGTGAGATTAAACATTTCCAAAAATAAAAAAGTTGTAGTTGTTCATAAGAAGACTAATTGTCTATCAATACAAGATGCTATAAGTAGAATTTTGGAGATGAATTGCATCATTATTTTAGGACATAATTTCTTTTTCTTGCTATGTAATTTGTGATAAATTACGTGCTAAACGGGTCTCAATTTTCTAGAAATTTCCACAAATTAGAGGGGTATTTTTGGTAATTTTCCTTTTCAAATACTAGTGTCACTTTGTATTCTTTTCTCTCACAAAGAAGACTTCATTCTGAAACTCTTTTCTCTCACAAAGAAGCCTTGTTTTTCATCTTGTTTTTTTCACAATAGTGAACCGTATTAAATCCTTTGAGTAGCCTTTATTTTGCATCATTAAAATTTTGAATCCATGGGTATTTGAGGGATTTTCTCATTTACAGTGAATTAGAGTGACCCACTGGGTCCCTTCATAAAGAAGCACACTGACTTCCTTTACATTTTGTTCTAAATGTCGATGTAGCACTTAATCTTAGACACCACCAACTTGCCACTTTAATTTCTATTGAGGTAGATGGAGCTTTTTACATGACCCCATCTCGGTATTGGGGCTCTTACTCTAGTAGCTCAAGCATTTTTAAAACTTTGTGAAAATAAAAAATCTATTGAAAACTCACACCGCAACATGCAGAAGCCTATCATTAGGATGTCATATTCGCCATCATCTTTGGGTACAATATAGCTTGCTTTTGTCATGACATGCTTCTATTGATCTAAAAGGGCACCAACTATTACTTGCCCACCTCTTTGCATTAATACTTGAATTGCACCACTGTTAGTCATATATAGAGTTCAATCCATAAAATTAGGAGGACACTTAGTTAGAATACAGATTCCCTCTTCAGCAATAGTAAAGCCCTTTTTGTTTGTGCATTCAATTTAGGCCTTCCATCCTATCCACAAGTGTGGATTGAGCCCTACCTATCAAGTATAAAACAATGGCAGGTATTAGCAATTGTACATCAATACAATCGTTTCATGGGGAGTCCATTGTATAATCATGTTGATACACCATGTGAGTTTAGCAAGAGGGGTTTTTTATTTTTGAAAGTTTAAGCAATTCAAGAGATATGTTAACAAGAGGTGTTTACCCTATGAATGCATCTTATATATGGGGGTTCTCAATAGTGAAGCCCTTGGGACTTGTCCTCGTATGCTATGGCAAGGTATAATAAAAACTACAAGTAAAAGCCCTTCAAATGCCAAACTTAGAAACACATAAACGTATCACATTTATGTGTTTCTAAGTATCCAAACTTAGAAAACTTAAGTAATATTTGCATAGCTGGTCTTATGCTCTGTGAGAGAAAACCTATGATTTGATTACTTTAAAATTACGTTACAAAATATCGGTGTGAAATTTGAATACTCAAGTGTATTTCTTTGTGATCAAATTGAAAGTTTGAGGATAACAAGAAATTTTCTCTATCTACGTTGGCATATGGTCTTGTAAGAGCAAGGCCAACTTAGCACCACACATACAACTCTTCTTGCTAGCATACATAATAGCATAGTAATGAAGATGGAGAAGATGGCAAGCTTAAGCATTGAAGCATGGCTCTTGGTTGGATTTGCATTCCATAGCCAAGAGTGTTGGTGTAGGCTCTCAACTTCTCAACAAGCTTGGAGAAGGAGATGGAGTTCTTGCACTTTCACCACGTGAGAATGTGAGAGATTGTATACCCCCAAGCACACCCCTTGCTTGCATTGGTTGAACCCTCCTTGTAGCTCAAGCTTGAATCTCATTGGACCCCTCTAAGCCTAGCCAATCATATGCATAATGCATTCAAGCAACACAGGTAGCATTAGGACAAGTGTCCTCCTTACCGCTTTGAGAGAGAGAACTTGAAAATATCCAGATATTTGTTGACTTGAACTAGAAGCTCATTGGTCCCCTCTTTAGCCAAGCCAATAGCATTCAAGCACACCATGTGGCTAAGCATAAGGAGAGCTTGACATGTATCCATGTGCCTCTTGAGAAAGGGGGTGCCCTTTGGGTGAGTGGGAGGTTAAATCAGAGATTCTCCTAACTTTGGGGCTTTCCCCCTGCTTTGTAGGGTCTCGTTTTGACTCAATCACCTTACCCCCCATGCATGGGAAGCTTCTCAAGCACCTTCCTCATCAAGCATGACAAGCACCTCAAGCACCTTAGTCATCAAGCATGACAAGCACCTCAAGCACCTTAGTCATCAAGCATGACAAACCTTTGGAGGTATTTAATGAAGCTAACCCTAAGGTCTTTTAAGCTCCATTAGATACACGTTGCTCTTTGATAGAGTACCTCCTTTTGGACCCCTATTGAGATGTAACCATCTCTGCTCTTGGTCCCCTATTGAAATAAGTCTAGAGGCACTTATTGCACATTGCTCTTTGGTAGACCGTCTCCTTTTCAACCCTTATTGAGATGCAACCATCTCTCCTTTTGGTCCCCTGCTGAGATAAGTCTAGAAGCACTTATTACACATTGCTCTTTGGTAGACCGTCTCCTTTTAGACCCCCTATTGAGATGCAACCATCTCTCCTTTTGGTCCCCTGCTGTTGATATAGGTCTAGAAGCACATGTCTCTATTCTAACTCTTGTTCCCATTTTATTTTCCCATATTAAATGGTAAGTTGATATGAGAAAATCATTTGGTAAAGTTAGATAATATATTTTATGACATTACCTCTCCCTTGAAATCATAGTCTTCCGTAACTATGAGGTAGAGAAGATAAAGCCTAGTCATTAGTCCATGTTTTTTAGCAGGTAGAGGATCCCTTTTTACCCTACGACATCATTCCAAGATGGATGACCAATCCATTTGGCCATCGGGAGACTTAGCTGCCGCAAGCATGTTTGCTCTTTAGTCCATATCATACTTCCAAAGTAGAGTGATAAGTTCTACTTGGTGTTTGGGAGATGTCGTCACCACAAACATAATCCTAAGCGTGCATACTACTTAAATTTGTGCACAATAAAACGAGAACTAGTCTTATAAGATAAAAACATTGTTCATTTAAAATGAACTTTCATATGCTTACTTTAAGGCATCATTGTAAGCATTGACAAAGTTCACTTTATCCTGCATCCATTTAGCATCGTTAAAAGGATAATTCTATAACTTAATAAGATATCGTCAGATAATCTTATCGTTTCTTAATACCTTGTCTTCATGTCATAGGATGGACTCAAATGGAAGTACTTCTTGATCTTCAATTTTTGGAGGATCTGTAACTATTGCTTCTTTTGGTGGCGCTCCTTTGTAAGGCTTACATAGGCTCTCATGGAAAACATTGTGCATGAGCCAATGCTTGGGAAATTTTAATTGATAAGCCATCTCATTGATTGGCTTAAGAATTTGAAAAGAACCATAGTATCTTTTTGCTAGTTTAGCATAATACTCTTGGTGGCACATAGGATTCTTGCCCGTAGTATGCCTAAGATGAGGCTTGGGAAACTTTAGCAAGACCCAATCATTCTCCTTAAAGGCCATATGCTCTTTTGTGCTTATTAGCAGCAACAAACCTTTTTTCCTTTGCTATGAGATGGATATTACCTCTTTAATCTTTGGAAAAGATTCTTGTGAGTGTCGGCTATATTCAACATCAGTGAAGATCTTCCCATGTACTTTAAGTAGTAAGGGACTTTTGGATCTTTTCTCTTTATCCTCAAAAGGTACTTTTCCCATAGAAGTATGTACAATGTCATTGTACGCATACTCTATAAGAGGTAGGTACTTCTCTCATTGAGAACATTGATCTACTTCTATGACATAGGCTCTTAGTATATTAAGAATTGTTAGATTAGTTATTTCACTTTGGTCAATTGTTTGTGGATGATAGGCCAAAAGAGAAATTTAATCTACTTCCTAGATTCTCAAACAGACCCTTCTAGAATTTATTGGTCATTCTAGGATCTTTGTTCGACACTATGGATGTTGGCAAGCCATGATACTTGAAAATTTTTGAGATCTAAAGAGGGTTGCTGTTTGATTTGCCTTAATAGTCTTTTTGACATGCATAGAGTGTGTTTTCTTGCTAACCCTATCGATTGAAACAATCCAAATTGCTTCCCTTGATCAAATTTCAATTTTTGGTATACCATGCATTTTGAAACATACTCTTGTATGTTTACTTTTCATGGTAGACCAATAGAAATACATTTCTACTCCTCGAAGAGTAAATTGTGGAATCCCTCTTTGCCCCGCATAAGGAGAAGCACGGGATTCATACATGACTTTCTTATTGTATGGGTGAGTAACACATAACCTATTGCCGTTTGGAAGATAACCATCCTCCAAGGTGAATGGTTCTTTTTTCTTCCTTAATTCAAAGGCTATAATTACGTACTTAAAGTCTCAATCAGTAGCATACTAATATATCATAAAAGATAGATCATTGTGAGTTGCTATAGACACCACATTTATCCTTGGCCATCATGAAAGTGCTCGACCACCTTATTGTGCTTGCCGTCAATGTGAGCAATATGAAATTTAAATTGCAAAAGAAAATTTGCCTATCTCATTTGTTAGTCGGAGAGCTTGGTTTGCATTGTGAAGTTCTTGAGGCTTTGTGACCCATTTGTAGGATGAATGGGGTCCCCAAGAGATAGTGTTTCCACGTGTTTAGGACATATAGAATAGCTAGCAGCTCTTTTTCGTATTTGCCCAATACTCTCTTATTGGAGTTGACTCTTTGACTCTCATATGCTATGTGTTGAGCAGAGGACTACACCTATACATTTTTTGCTCACACTCATATTTTTGTAAACACTTATTGTAATAAATGTATTTCCGACATTTCATTTTTTGATGGAGCCGATTCATTGTAATTAGTGGGACTCAATTGAGTTTTCAGCTTGTATTCCCCAAGTAGTTTCACATGCTTATGTAATTAGATTAGAGATGTGTTTACACCTCCAAGGTTGAGGTATAAGAGCCAATTATTATAAACCTAAGGACAGTTTTTTGAATCATTAATCAAGAAAAGTTTTGAAGCGCCGTGACTGTGTCTGAGAGAGAGAGAGAGAGAGAGAGAGTCTATCCTCTTGCTACGCGAGCTACGGAGCCGCCATTGGAGAAGCGACACCGCCATTGTGTTAGCAACGGCGAGAGCTACGCACCGATACCAAGTGTGCGCGCATTCGGCTTCCACGAGCTTCTATGCGAGTTTTCTCCCTACCTGTGTGTCGGAATTGAGCGTGCCATATATCTATAGAACCGCAGCGAGTAGAGATACACATTAGTATCATCGCAGTCGGAATTCGGTCACCTAAATTTTTTGGCATGTCTTCATATGCGTTTACCGCACGGAGTGGTTACAGGTTGCGATTATATTGTAGATTCATAGGGTATTGTCCTTACCTAGTGTAGAGACTCCCCTTTGAGTTTGAGGCTGATTCGATGACTTTAGATCATGTTTCAGATAGCATTTGTTTGTGGTATGGATTTCAGTCATTTGCGTATTTGAGAACTTAGGTTTGATTTCCTTGGTAGTGATTGTCATTAGAAGGTCGAGTAGGTGATTTGACACCCACCTATTTGTTTCCATGCGCCTGCGGGTCAAGCTCCGTCCTCGTCTGACATTCTTGTTTGTCGGTTGAGTTCTCGCTATCATAGCCACCGCTAGCGGCGTAACCGCCCATTTGGCGCCGTTGCCGGGTACGAGAGCCCTAAGTAGGTGACCTTAGACTAATCCTAAGAGTTGAATTGTTTCATTTACTTTTTATATTTTAGTTAGAAAGGTCTAGGAGTGGTGGACTCCGAGGATCTTTGAGAGGTACTAGGAAACTTGTAGATTCCTAGGTCTTTCGTGTTTGACAGTTTTTAGCTTAGATTAGATTGAATTTTGTTGGTATTGAGTGGTTGTTGAGATTGAGGTATTTGCTAGTCCGTGTGTGGCAGTGAATGTCTTTATACTCACCATTGCAAAAACCCATTTTATGATTAGAAGTAGCTTAGGTAGGACTTGATTTGATCCTAATCTAGAGCTATTAATCAGTGATTTATTTTCTTGATGTGTTTGTTTGTTAGATCACTAAACCGTTGATTTGGTAGTGAAACTTGCATAAACAAAGTGTAGAGAGATTTTCTGTGTTGTTGAGCACTTAAGAGAGCTCCTTGGAAGAGTTCTGTGCCAAAAAACTGGAATTCTGTAACATTAGACATCATATGCGTATGATGTCTTAGAGGCTAAACAGAGACCAAAACAGAAAATTTGACATTACCAGAGTGTTCAGAAGGGTAGTTTTACCCTACGATCAACATAAAACAAGGGCTTTAATACTTCTAGAAACTCAAAATACCAAGTCAGAGTGCAAAAAAAAAGCAAAGAATAGGGAAAATTGATTCAGAGCTCATTTTTGCATTCAAACTTGATAAAAACACTTGAAACTCAAAGATAAACACTTGGAGAAGCTTAAAATAGAAAATTGGGCAAATCTGTGAAAAAAGACATCATAAGCGTATAATATCTTTTTGCACTTGCTGATGTGATTTTTGAATTTTGACTTGACAACATTGTTGCAAACATAGTGAATAGCTGACATATCAAGTTTGGACCAAAATTGGACAAAAAGACATCATACGCGTATGATGTCTCCAACCTAATTCTGGGCAAATTTTGACATTTTGCTATCACAGATCCTTTGTACTAGTTGTCTAGAGCTTGTATTTCAAGTTTCATATCATTTGGATCACATTTGACCCCAGGTAAGTCAAAAATCAAAAAATTGCCCAGAAAAGCCTAATCTGACCATAACTTGCACAACCAGAGTTCAAATTGAATTTTATAAGTGGACAGAGCATAAGGGTGCTACTGGGAGTGAGCAAAGCAAAAATATCCAAAATCTGTGAAAAAAGACATCATACATGTATAATGTCTTTTTGAGCAAATCTAATACAAAATTTTCACTTGAGATCACAAAAGGCTTCCAATTGACAAAACAAACCATTTGACCAAGTATCATTCAGTTTGGATCACTTTTGGTCACAGAAACGGGGATAAAACAAACTGTCGAGACTGAAAAGTTAGATTCCTCTAGGGGGATTGATGAATTTGAGATCCGGTAGATATCTCTAGAATAACCAACCGAGACAAAGAGAACAAGCGAGTGTTATATCAACCGAAAAGAGTGTAAACCAAAGTGTAGTGCGACCGTTAGAGCCGATCCTTGAAGGAAGTATGTCTGATACTTCTTCAGAGAGATCTTACGAGATTTTCACTGAACACTTAGGATACTTGAACTTAAACAAAAGAGAAAACATGGCAGCAGGACCATCAAACCCTTCGGCCGCAATGAAGCTATTGTTCATCAAGTATCAATATGACAACAAGCAAGGTGCCAAGATCTACAAAGATGGTATGGACCGCTACTGTGTGAAAATAGAAGATAGACCAAGTGAGTTCAAAGACTTAGTGCCTGTGAGCTATAGCAGAGATATGTACCTAGATGATGAAGGTATCATGTACTTGGTAGTCCTGAATCCTAACAGTGTGGCCAAGTGGGGATTGATGGGCACGAAAGCCAAAGTAGATGAAGAACCCTAAGAGAAAGCACCAACAATGAGCTTCCCTAATGCTAGATTAAGACGAGAAAACAAAACTTTGAGAATCAACACAGACAACATCTATGTGGGGTTATACAAGTATAATAATGGAGAGGAAGATCTCTATTATAGATGCGAGGAACCCTACGTCGATGAGTTGACAGAGCGGAAAAGACTTTATGTCTTTACCTACACAGAGGGATCAGAAACGAAGATTGTCGCATACGACAAGTATGGAAGACGATATGCAGCAATCGATAAAAAGGAGTTGGAAGGATACACATACTTTGGGGGATCACTCCACCATTATTATGTCACTCCAAGCCCACTAAGACCAGCACCTACAACTGTCATGCCAGACCCGATGGCAACAGGTAGAGAGAGGACTCATGTAACTGAATCTTTCAATCGACCTCATTATTCTATGCCAAGCCCAATGGGAACACTACATTCTAGAGAGTCAATGGCTACGAATCGAGGTAGTGCAGTTCCATTCTCTACACATACTAGGAGGCAAATGTGCACCATCACATTTGCCTCCTAGTAGTAGATTTGTGGCAAGGGAGCCAACTAGAGCAGCCCATGAAGTCCATGACACAAGAGACAGTTTTAGTCGGGATACATGAGCAATGAGATTGGTGGAAGACAATAGAGACCATCTCAAGTGGCCAAGTGTATGACGAAGAAGTATAGTGGCTCAGGAGATCCATATGCACATGTCTCACTCTTTAAGCAAGTCTTAAGAGCTGAACAGATAACAGATTTCCACACACAATACGAAGGATTTGGTCTTACTTTAGAAGGGACGGCATTAACATGGTTTCAACCACTGAATGGTGGAGGTTTCCATGACATTGACCACTTGCTGCGAGAGTTTGCTGAGGAATTTTTGAAAAGAGGATCAATCACAACACGGTATCCCAAATATATGCTTTCAAACAGAAGGAGCAATAAAAGGTGAAGGAAGCTTTGCTTCGCTTCAAACAATACATAGAGAGATGTCCAGTACGGGAACGACCACAAGATGACAGACTATCTGTCCTCTTTATAGAAGGGCCGAGAAATGACACTCTCAAGAAAGACTTGCACCTGAAAGCTTGTACAAGTTTTGAGCAAGTGACCAGAGAAGCATTGTACTTAGTGGATAACTGTGCTGTTTATGGGAAGCTGGCAATGGATACGGATGTCGCATCTAGTAGCTCATCATCCATAGCTAGCGAGACCACCACTAAGAAGAATGTCCAAACAACAACAATGCCGAACATGGAACAAATGATAGAAGATGCTATAAGGAGATTAGCACCATCCCTAAACCAATGCCAAAACTAACGAAATGGTGTGCAATCGAAAAAAAATGGACAAATCACTCAACAAAGGAATGCTATTACAACAAGGTTTATATGAAGGAGCGTCAGTATGCACCTCCAGCTCAAATAGCACCACCTCAGGTACATCCAGTACCTAGATACCCAACGAGAAACGTACCAGGACCTATGGGGATAGAAAGGCCACAGCCGGTATTGAGCAACAACCACCCTTACCAGGAGTGAGACCAGTGGGTATTAGATATGCACCCACCCTAGAGAATCAGGAAGAACGAGCTTTAGTGCTTATTCAGACTTATTACGAAGATTCTGGTGCACCCATGGCTCCTACTGTGTATTACCCACCTGAAGAACCAAAACAACCAGAACCTTGGAGCATGATAGGAAATGTTGGACCACCAACAACCGCACATGCCTCAAATGAAGAGAGGTATAACTTGGACGCAAGATCACTTATGTTCATAGCTCATGGGGGGTTGTCAGGCCAAAGACCAGCCTACCCACAAAGTGCAAATCAAGGGACACCAAGACCTGCATGGGGACCCTGTTATAAGTGTGGAGGTGACCATTTGATGAATGTTTGTCCACACATAGAGATCATTATAATAAATGCATATTGCACAGAGTGTGGTGTCACTCTCATTGAGGATTGTTCAAAGAATCCGAACAAAGTGCAAAGACGACATTGAATAGGCTAGAGTCGATTCCTACTAGCAGTGGGTCTGAAAATGAAACCAAGATACCAACACAACTTGTGACTAGAGCTCAAGCAAAGAAAACCACTAGAGAACCACAGAATGGAAAGTCAGAGACGGAATTTGCAAGTCAAGGACGACGAAGCCATAGAAACACATGGAAAGCTAGGAAAGCACGCATGAAGCTGAAAAAATAATAGCAAGACGCGATTCTAGCTGAGGAATTAAAACAAACAAAAGACAGATTAGAGAAACTTGAGAGTCAAAACGGAATACGAGAAACGGACTCTGAAAAGTCAAAACTGAAGAGCATCAAAGAGACAACGAGTGTGAGCTCAGGGGGATCAGTGTTAGTCGACAAAGTACACGAACCATTGGATGCACTGATGAGAGATTACGAAGCGAGATTAAAGAGCAACCAAACACAAGAACAACGGTGGTTGACCTATCCAAACGCGGAATTGGAAAAGCAGAGACTCAAAATGTGTCAGAGAATGATCGAGACTGCACAAGCCTTGTTAGAACCACCTAGAGAACTAATGAATTGTGGAATGGAAAACCCAATTCATCAAGAGACTATCATCTCACGGGTAGTTGAAAAGCCTAACAACGCACAAAAGCCTAAAAAATGTACGGGGATGAACGTATAGTTATGAACACTACAGATCAAAAAATAGAGAGTTTTCATCCTGTGATACAGAGGTCTTACGGAAGAGATGAGGATTACAATGAGTTTTGGAAACAAGTGAGAGAGGCAAACTTTGCAAACGAGCTGAGTTGTCAAGCTAATCAGACTAATGGGAAAAAGGACGCCAGGAATCCTCCCATAGAGGAATTTGAGGTAGGATCTCAAGTGGACTTAGATCTGCATTCTTACTGAGGAGATGGAGGCTCTGTTAGAATAGTAGAGAGTAAACCTCATTCGCTGAAAACCTTACCTTCATACTTAGGAGAATACGAAGCAAAATCAAAGATTAGAGCGCTTCCCTCACGAGGAATCTCTTCAAAAAAGTTATAGACTCGCAAGCATTGATAGAGATTTTGTCAACACCAGTAACATGCACTATCACACTAGCTAAGCTTTTGAGACTACGACCAAACATGTGGGCAACTGTAGGAAAATGCTTGGAGAAATTTGGGATAAAAGACCCAACTGCAAAACTGCAAGAGGGCATACAAGAGCTGAGCACGCCACAAAAAAACGCTAAGCCTGTACCTTTGAACAAGGTCGGAGAGTATTGCTAAGTCGAAGAGGGGAATACTGTTAGGAAATAAGACGTAGCTAAATAGATAATTGAGTAGATTACTTAATGGAGAGAGACAGATTTATATACACGAGATTATAGAGTAGAGAGAGAGAGAGAGAGTACACACGATATACGTGGTTCACCCAATGTGGGCTACGTCCACGGGAAAGCAGCCACTCAATGGCTTTAGTACTTCAAAACAAGAAGTAGTTTACAAAGGGATTATACCCTTAATGGAGCTCCCGCCTTGCTTCACTCTCACCACCTCACACTCACCTTGTTGCATCAACTTCACACTATACAATGTGTGTAGAAATGGCCTCCTTTTATAGGCCAAAAGGGCTGCCCTCTCTTATGAGAGACAGCCATGTGTAGCCGCCCTTGTGCGAATAAGTCCAAATCAGACCCTCCAATCCGCCCATGTGTGGCCGCGCTTGAGAAGACAAGTCCGCTTTTGAATTCGGCCACCGGCCACCGGCCATTGACTTCCGACCACCGGCCATCGGCCATTGACTACCGGCCACCGGCCAACCGACCGGTTGTTTTCTGACCACTTTCCGGCCGCCGTCCGGCCATAATATTCCGGCGAAAAGGAAGTCTCGGGGGCCTCCGCCCCCGAGGCTTCTAAAGTTGCCCCTGATTCTTGTCCGTGAAAATTTTGGTTTCCGGTGAGTAATTTTCCTTCACGCAGGATGGCTTCTCCTCATAATGGGGGCCTTACAAATGTGCGCTTTTACCACAGAAAATTACAAGGGTAAATCAAGGCTCCATACTTAACAAATACAACCTTACCAATTGAACTCCAGGGAGTTAACAAAATGGCAATACTTGACAGCGGGGCTGGGGTAGCCATTGCTACGAAAGAAATCTGGAAAAAATGGGGAAAACCGGCGATAAGAAAAACGAGGTTGAAACTCCAACTAGCGAACGGACATATGGAGAGACCTTTGGGACTATTAGAGAAAGTTGTAGTGACTTCTTGCGGAATTGAATACAAGTATACTTTTGCTATTGTTGACTTTGGCAAGGAGAATAACTATGATATTATACTTGGAAGACCGTTCATGAGACAATTGAAAATGGTCCAGGATTGTGGCTACGACCACATATACTTGAGACATATGGAACCACTACTCACATGAACCTAAAAGACCATAGCTACAAGGATGTGAACCAAACACCAATTGAAGAGTTTGATTCAGCTACTTTGGCAGGATCAGAGTTTCCAGCTTGGTTAGGCAAACCCAAAGAGTTATGGATGTGTGGAGCTTCGAACTATGGAAGTCTAAAGCGCAAAGAATGTGTTTTAGAAAGAGAAATTGAAGACGAAAATTATAAGTGAACCCTTTCCAGAGGATGCACTTGAATCATTAGAATGGACAGACATTCTAGCAACCCTAGATGTTTGTGCAATTCAAGATGGTCCCACAATGAAGTTCTGTGATAAAGATAGATATGATGTGGTTCCGTACTTCATGATGAGAGCTGTACTCGAAAAGGAGACTGAAAAGATTGATACACCATACAACAGAGATGAAGAGGAGATGTTTCACGACATTCCCGATCATCCAGAATGGGGAAATGAAGCTGACAACGAGTCCACAGACAACTCAAGCAAGAACGAGGAAACCATAAAGGATGTCAGATTCTACGACTTCCCAAGTCAGACTGAAAAATGCTAGAAATGCCACAGAGAAAAGAGAAAAACGAAAGGGATTAGAAACACTCCGATGCCTAGGATAAGAGGGGAAAACCAATTCTTAATGCTAGTAAAGGTGGAAGATTGTGTCAAGGACAAGATTTCCGGAAGAATGAGAGAAAATGTGGAAATGAGCTCACGGAAAGACAAACGAAGCTCAAGAAATCGAGTTCAACCCAGTGGAACGAAAACCAAAACAGATAAAGCGGAAAAGAACATTAGAAACAAGCAAAACAAAGAGTCCAAATTAGAACGCCGAAACAAGTACAGAGAGTTAAAGAAAACTCTGAAAGAAGTTTGGACGACTGAAATTGAGAGTGGTGAGGACGAAAATATCAATGTCAAGGGAAACATGGAAAATTTACGATAGAGGATAGGAAGGTGATATTAACCCAGCCTATCAGAGAAAGAAAGGAGAACGAATCCTATGATGGACCGGAGGACGCTAAAAAGGTTGATTTAGCAGCTCCAGGAGAGGAACCTAGACCGGTGTACATAGCTACAGATTTGTCTCCGAAAGAAGAAGAGAGACTTTTGAGTCTTCTCAGAGAATACAGGGATGTGTTTGCATGGTCGTACAAGGACTTGAAGGGAGTCGATCCATCAATATGCCAACATACAATTCCTTTGAAACAAGACGTTAAGTCTAGCAGACAGAGACCGTACACGTATAATGACACGTTTGCCAAGCGAATCAAAGAGGAAATAGACAAGCTAATGGAAGGTGAATTCATATATGAGATTGAACACACGGACTGGGTATCTCCGATTGTGGTAGTGCCTAAGAAAAACGGGAAACTCCGAGTGTGTGTCAATTTAAAGAAAGTAAATGTTGCGACAATCAGGGACAATTATCCCTTGTCAATAACTGATCATGTTCGGGAAGAGAGCATATTCCTTTTTAGATGGATTTTCAGGATATAATCAGCTTGCCATTGCGCCAGAGGATCAACACAAAACAGCTTTTGCAACGGAGTGGGGAATTTATGCGTATGGAGTTATGCCGTTTGGTTTAACTAATGCTCCCGCAACATTCCAAAGGCTGATGACTCATGCTTTCAAAGAGTACTTGAGGTTGTTTCTAGAAATATACATGGATGATTTGTGTGTACACTCTCTTCTGAGAGATGAGCATCTAGAACACCTAAGAAAGGTATTCGAGAAATGTAGGACATATCGCATTTTTCTCAATCCTGAGAAGTGTGTGTTTATGGTCCGACAAGGCAGAATTCTGGGACACGGATATGGAAAAGATAAAAGTAATAGTGGATATGCCTAGACCAGCCACGCGAAACAAGTGCAGAGCTTTATGGGACATTGTGGATATTATAGACGATTCATTTACATGTACGCTATAATAGGCCAACCACTTTACATGCTAATAGTGAATTACGAATGGACAGAGGAGTGTGAGGAATCCTTCAAGAAACTGAAAGAGGCACTCATCACTGCTCCAGTCTTGAAATCACCAGATTGGGAGAAGATATTCCATGTGCATACAGATGCTTCGGCATATGCAATATGATGCATCCTGGCTCAGCCAAAAGAAGGAAACATGGATTTTCCAATCTGTTATGCTAGTCGATAGCTCAACAATGCTGAAAGGAATTACACAATAACGGAGCGAGAGGGATTAGGAATGATTTATGCTCTGAAGAAATTCTGGCATTATCTTCTAGCCAGTAAGTTTGTGTTTTCACAGATCATCAAGCCTTGCTCTACTTAGTGAACAAACCATGCAATACGAGATGGATAGTAAGATGGTTCATCATCTTGTTAGAATTCGACTTCACGGTAGTAGCAAAGAAAGGAAAGACACATCTTAGAGCTGATCACCTTTCGAGGTTGACGAATGGAGAAGACCCTATAGGTGTAGATGAAGACATGCCGAATGCGTACTTATTCAACATAGAAATGATACCAAAGTGGTCTCAGGATGTTGTTCATTTATTAACCTATGGAGGAGAGTTTGATAGAAAAGGATACAACCAGAAACAAGTTACTATTCAGCAATCCAAAAATCTTCAGTTGATTGCAGGAAGGTTGTATCACTTAGGAACCGATAACATTTTAAGGTTATGCATCAATCCTGAAGAATATAACATATATCTGCGAGAGGCACATGTTCACGAATGTGCATTTCATTGTTCAAGAAGGAATACATACAAGAATCTATTACAAGTGGGAGTCCACTGGCCAGGAATGAAAGAGAGTGTTCATGAATATGTCACGGTATGTATTACATGTTCGTCAAAACCGCCAACTGAGTATTCAAGATTGTATCAGATAATGATCACTCCTAAATGGAGTCATTATATTGTTGAATATCTCACAAATAGAACTTTTCCAGAGGGAACCTCAAAAGCACGTCAGAGAGCTGTACAGACAGAAGCGCGAGATTACACTTTAATAGGAAATCAACTCTATAAGAAAGGAAATGACAACCAGCTTAGGATATGCGCATCAGAGTCAGAGTATGTGATAATCCTAGAGCAGGCTCATGGAGGAGTAGGTGGAGGCCATTTCTCAGGTGATAAGACAACAAAAATTGTCTTAGCTACATGAATATAGTGGCCGACATTACACATGGACGGTGAGGAATACGTAAAACGATGTGATGATTGTTAGCGGGGACAAAAGTACCGCTGAAAAGAGATGATATGCCGCTTAGACCAATGATGGGAGCAAGAGCCTTTGCAAAATGGGGGATTGATTATGTTGGACCTATCTCACCTCCAGCATATAGGACTCATGCACAATACATCATTGTGGCAACGAACTATCTAACAAAGTGGGTTGAGACAAAAGCAACTCAAAAAGCCGATGCCAAGACCACGACACAATTTCTGTATGAATATGTCTTTGTATGATATGGATTACCAATAGAAATTGTGAGTGATCAAGGCACACACTTCATAAATGAAGTGATCGAGATCCTTCTAAACGAATTTATGGTAATACATCGCAAATCAGATCCATAACATCCACAAGCCAATGGACAAGCTGAAGTGACGAACAAAACCATATGCACGGTCCTTACAAAGATTGTATCTGATTCGAGAACTGATTGGGACCAGAGATTGCATTCGACATTATGGGTGTATAGGGTAGCATATAAAACATCGATAGGAACGACCCCGTACAACATGGTTTTTGGTTTGAATGCTATTTTACCAATATAATTTTTAATTCCAACGGTGAGAGTAGCTAAGGAATTAGAGTGGACAGAACATGAGATTTCAGATAGAATAAACGACCTTGAAAAGCTAGATGAGATTCGCTTAAAAGCCATGGCTTCAATCTGCGCTCAGAAAAGGCGACAAAAAGAGTTCTTTGATAAGCATGTACGAACTAAAGAGTTTAAGATTGGGGACTTTGTCCTAGTATACACTCTAAAACAACATGCAAAAAAACTTAAAAAGCGAGGGATGGGACCACTTGTGATAAAAGATCTATCACCAAGCGGGGCCGTCAAGCTTGCTACATTAGACGGAGAAGAAATGCCAAACTGGATTAGTGGATGCAGATTGAAGAAGTATCATTTGCCACTAACCTAGGACATGCTTCTCAAAATACATCAAAATAAACTGCGACTTCAGAAAAAGAAAAAGATTGTTGAAGAAGCGTAAGCGGAAGCAAAAGAAAGAATGGAGAAAAGAAGACTACTGCGTCAGCGACAACACAATGAAGGAGCCTTACGAATAAACGCAATCAGTGTATCAGAAATGGGTGAAGAAAAAGTAGAGCCCATCATCGAGGTCAAAGTGGGGCCAAACCAGATTAAAGCCAGAGCACTATTGGATTCAGGAGCACAAGCTAACCTGCTTTCAGTTAGTTTGTACAAACAATTGAAACATGATACTAAGCTGCAAACTGCCAAACAGGAGTTGAAGAGTTATTTAGAACACTCAATTAAAGCAATCGGATGCATAGTACTACACGTACAGATAAAACAATATGTGTATCCCCATATGTTTTATGTGGTTGAAGACAAAGCTACGCAACATCCATTGTTACTAGGACAACCATGGCAAAAGTAGTACAATGCGATGATTAATTGGAGCTCAAATTCAGTTAACATCAAATATGAGAAGGAAAGTCAATCCATTCCGTTCTCCAAAGCAACCGTACAGGTGCAAGCCAAAGAATCCAATGACAAGGGTAAACGTATTAAAGAGGTGAAGAAGGAGCGATGGCAACCAAAAGCCCCTTCTACACAACCGGAATGCTCCTCAAAGAAGAAATCTCAGATATGGGTATAGAAGATAGAAAATACACGCACAACCCAACCTTGGATAAAGACAGACTCAAAGTTGGTATGGAGGCCAAAGAAGGTTGTTCCAGAGAGAAAAAGGTGAAAAACAAAGTCTTCAACACCAGACAACAGAGTGATTTCAGACAGCCAAATTTCGTGAAACTGATCTGGATTCCAAAGAAGTTGATGACAGCACAAAGCCATAGCAAGGAAATTTGGATTCCAAAGTTTTGTAAACAGGAACTCCCTTCAGTACAATCAACAGAGAATCCTCAATATTCAAGGACAGAGACATCACAACCTAAAGTCAAGCAGATTTGGGTAGAAAAGAGTTTCTGGCAAGCACATGCAAAAAGGAAGCAGATTTGGATTATAAAAAAGGACAAAAATGTAAACAAGAACCCAGGTACTGATTCTACAACACAAGTGCTACAGACAACCCAAATATTGCCCAACAACCTGAGAATCAAACAAAAAGCGGCATTATTAAAAATATTGCTATTTCATCGCTCTACAATTGAATTCACCAGGCATGACCACAACAACTACAATGCTTCACCCTCAGACACTTTATAGTCGTCTGGGAGGACTCAGACTAGGAGGGGGGGAGGTATATAGGTATACAGTAACTACAAGCAATAAGGACAAAGAAAATGATATTACAAGGGCAGTGTCTTACATGATTTCGAATTTTTTATGTTTGATTGCAGATACTGATAATATCTATGCCCTCATATATACTTTGTTTTGCAATAATAAGAGATCAAATGATGAATTTGAGTCTCTGAGTTTGTAAATACGACTAAATATGCGAGCCAAAAAGTGGTAATCCAAGCCGAGAAACCACAAATAAGTGTATATACATATACACGGGGTTACCAGCTAATTATGATGTATTTTTGGAAATTTTTGGTTTCAATTTGCTATTTTCCTTTATTTTTTAGGATTTCTTAATAAAAGTAAAAGAAAAATAAAAAAATGGATGAAACGAGATCAGAAAAAAGAAAAGAATAGATGGTGATCATCCTAACTTGACAGGAGCAACCCATGGTAAAAATTGGGCACAATTCGGAAAAAGTTGCGGAAAGCCCGAAATGACAGAAATTTGGCAAAGTGGACAAATTTCTCAGAAACAGGTCAAACGGAGTCCAAATTGAGAAATTTCAAATCCTAAAGTGCATTTCACGACGAGATAGGAGCACATGTCAAATTTGGTAACAAGTGAGCCGGGAAGTCTAGAGTTAAGTATTTTTGACTTCACTTACAAGCTCATTTGCACTATTACCCACTTGGAGAGAGCAAAGAGCACATAGGAGCATCCGACCTTCTACAGCCTTCTATGACCGCTACGAGAGCTTAGAGGACTCCAGATATGAGAGGTAGACTCGTTGCCATAAGCTTTTGATGCTTATCACTAACTTTTGTCGCAAAAACTAACCAAAAGAAAGAAACAAGAGCAGACGGGAAATGGGTAGAATGCTAGGTAGAGGCACAACCGCCTAACCAAACCATGCAAGAACCAATAGGTGGCTTACCCTAGTGTAGAAGATGAGTTCCTAACTCTCAAAGTAAGACAAAGACCAACTGAAAAAACCCTAGGTCAATAGAGCCTGCACAAGCGGCAAACAGGAAAAAGTTGTCGAAACGACACCAAACTTCACAAGAAGCTTGACAACATCGAGGACAATGCAACCATGGAGTATCTCTAGGTTTGGACCATCAAAAGTGGGTCAAAACAACCGATTTGGCGGCAGACTCAGAAAGTGTCATTTTGGCATAACGGCCAAAATTGACGACCAACTGCCATGAAACTTCACAAGCAACTTCAAATAGTCATCAATGACACATGTGTACAAGCAAAACCCAAAAGAAAGCCGTTTTACTTACCAATGGTGAAAAAGACTCTTTCGGGAAATCAAATGGCTAAAGGTGGAAAAGAAGGAACCAAAGTCGAGTCCAACCACATAGACGACTTCCCAACACCTCAAATGAGCTCGGGATGCAACTCTCGAGGAGAAAGATCGAGGAAAATCAACTCCAACACCAAAAGACGACTTCGGAGACTGAAATGCCTACAAAGGGGGCTTTTAACTAAATTGATAATTTTTAAGGTTGCAAACTAGTTAGCAGGGCTTAGGGCACTAGCACAAACCATGCTTTGTACAAAAAAGCACTTTTATCAAGAATAGACATCATACGGGTATAATGTCTCATAGCATGATTTTCACATCATCTTGAACACATGAATGCATAGCCTCATTCTATATGCTAACAACATCAAATGTACAAAGTATCATGAGATTGGGACTTGAAAAACCAATTGGAAACTAAAAAGACGCAAAGTAGGGCAAAAAACTGACTTATGGCCCTAAATTTGCCAAAATAGCTCCAAACTCAATGAAACTTTATAGGGATGTTGTTCAACACATGCACAAGCTATCTGAAACCAAAAAGTACCATTTTGGACAAAAAGACATCATACGCGTATGATGTCATTTTGCACATACAGAGCCAAAATTCATCATTTTTCATCATATATCCATCATATATATCAAATACATGCCACATATGGAGTTTGGTACCATTTGGTCAAGGGGATCACTCTATTAGCCCAATCAACGAAAAATCCTCTGTTTAAAGCCCGATCTTGCCAAAATTCATCATACTCAACTTCAAGTCCAGATTTGAGTACACACAGTCCTTTACTATCATATGAGGAGCCCAGAGAACCAATCTCATGCAAAAATGACACAAAAGACATCATACGCGTATGATGTCTCCAGAGCCAATTTTAGTCCAAACTATACACAAATTTCATAAAATCATTGTCTAAGCCTATATAAAGCCAAATCCAAGCTTACAATGCAAAATGGTTCAATTTTACCCAAAAAGACATCATACGCATATGATGTCTCCCTACTTGATTTTTGCATTTCAGGGTTGCAACCACCACACAGAAGTGATCTACATGCCATTTGAGAGCCAACCACCAAGTTTCATCCAATTTGGATCACAAAATCTAATTCCCTCTCAATATCTTGCAAAGAGCCTAAACAGGACTAAAATGACCATAACTTGACCAAATGGGACCCAAATTCAAATCCAGGCATATAGAATGGATGTATGCACTATTAGCTACAAGCACAACCAATATCAAGCCATTTTGACACAAAAGACATCATACGCGTATGATGTCTCCAGCATGATTTTGCACCCAAATGTCATATTTTTCCATATGCATTGCATCCTTAGGCCCCAAATAGCTTATGTTTCAATTTTTAAGTCATTTGGATAGTTAAAAGCTTAATTTCGGCTTTCAGTACTGAAAAAGACGCTAACTTCTGAAATTGGAGTTATAGGATCCATGGATTCGGGGAAGCCGTCATCAAAGAAAAAGAGACCAACACTCAAGGAAGCAATAGCAGAAGCCGAGCCATTTTCTATTCCCCCAGAGGCTCTCAAGCCCACAAAGACTTGGATAGAAGAAGCGGTGTTAGAAGAACAGGGGATAAAGATATACCAAGGTACTTTCAGAGACCCACGGGGACAAACAGTGGATATCCCAATGATTCCCCAAGAACTGGTGGACTACAGCAGAACAGAGGAGATAAGCAGATACCTGGAAAGGGCAGATCTCCGTAGTATTTTTACTTCCAGACCATCAGGAGTAGACGCTCAAAGAGTGTATGAGTTGGTAACCACCATACAGAAAGACGAAATGGCTACACTCATAGCCTGGGACGGGAAAAAAGTTGAAGTGATTATCACTCCTCAGCTCATTGCAGATGCTCTGAAGCTGCACAACAAAGGAAGCTCAGTCAGAGAAAGACGAGAAGCTATAGAAGTGTATGGGCCAAAGAAGCAAAATGTCACCTATGAAGACATGATAGGATCCGAGAGCGGCAAAGCTTTGCCGGCTCTACAACCAATTCTTACACATATGCAGCAAAAGACCACAAAAGTATACCACACCACCACATGCTATTTCCACAACCATCACTTGGGCAATAAAGAGCAACATCCCGAAGGAAGTCAATTATGCTCAACACATTCATGAGCAAGTAATTGCTTTGCAGAACGAGAAGCCAAAGTATATTGGGGGAGCCAAAGTGTTGACTAAGATAGCTTATGAAGCTATCGGAGCAAGGGACCAATGGCCAAAGGTTCCCTCGCAAAACCAATGGCTAAAAGAGATAGATGAAGATGAAGACCAGCCAGAGGTCACCAAGAGAGTGTCAACAAGGGCAAGGCGGAAGCTAGAGATTTTTTCCGAGCCAGAAGAAGAAGCAGACGAGCCCCTCAAGAAGAAGACCAAGAAGAAACCTGCTCCCAAGAAAACTAAGAGCCAGAAAGCCGCCATAATGGAGAGGTTGATTGAATAGTTTAGAGCCAAGCGAGCCTTAAAAGGAGATTTTGAGGAAAAGTGTGTACCGGACCCAACTAAAGTCGGAGCCAGCTCAACCAGACCCCATATTGATCAGTACGATCAATATATCAAGGCTTATGAAGAATCAGAAGCTATATTGGAGCAGCAACTAGTAGAGCCATACACTGAAGCAGTTCAACACATTAAAGCTGAATTAAAAGGAGGTGATAAGGTCAAGGACAAGGTAGAAGAGTCTAGTCCTGAAGGAGAGGAAAATATAGTGGAGGAAACGACTACTAAAGTGGAGGTGGAAAAGCCCGAAATACAGCAAGAGGAGAAGGCAACGTATCCAATTCAAATGAAGAAAGAGCAATATGATGTTCTAATAGACACAGGATATACTCAAGAAGAGGCCCTCAAAGTTGTGTATGGAATTGTCTTAACACAGGAAGAACAGAGAGGAAAGCAGAGGAGGACCAAGAATCGATTCGACAGAGAGCGGAGGTTGGTACTTGAGAAGGCAGAGGATGAGCTAGAAGAGGAGGATGAGCTCGAAGGTGAGGATGAAAGAGATATCCAGAAAGTGCATCAACTGTTGCAGCAGATCAAAGCTCGATCAAAGACAATGAGGGACATCAAAGAAGAAGCAGAAAAGAGAGAAGATGAAATGGAAACAAAATATGAGAGTGCACTAGAAGAAGCAAAGTACCTCAAGGCATCTCTCCTGGAAGCAGAAAATAAAAGAGATGGACTAATCCTCCAACTTGCTGATGCTTCAAGAGAGGTGGCCAGTGCACAAGAATCCAAAGAAAGAATTAATGAGGAATTGGAATCTGCAAAGGACGAGCTCATTGAGCTATGAGAAAGGATGGAGCTGCATGATAGAACAATCCTAAGGCTTAGATCCACACCAAGAGCTAGCAGAGCAGGAGTAGAGCCAGAGGGAGCAATAATCCCCGCTCTGGAAGATCAAATCCGGAGCTTGCAAAGAGAATTGCGACTAGAGCAAGTGCAGAGATTGCACATTGCAGAGGGCTCGTTGGCTGCAGAAGAACGATTGACATCAGAGACCCAAGCACTGAGAGCGGAGAATGAGGCCCTCCGAAAGCAGCTCAAAGATCTGCAAGACAAAGTGATAAAAGATACAGAGGATCAGCAAGAAGAAACAGGCGGGGCAGTCGTGGAGCTTCCAGAGACTGGGGAAGCCACAACAAGTGAAGATCCAGCCCCTATATAAGACAAGACCGCAACATCAAGACTTACCGAGGATGAAGAAAAAAGATTGCATGAGTAGATAGAGAAGGAAACAGAGGAGAGTGCAAAGGCGGCCATGGAGTGGGAAAGAAGACTCCTGTTCTCCATTGGACTTCAAGGGGTGGATACTAAGGTGCTGCAAGAACAGTGGATGCAACCTACATTGCCCCTTCCTCTACTAAATGTTGAAGTGTTGAAGACAAAGAAAAGGATAGAAGAAGAGCAGTATGTCATGCTATTTTCACTATTATCAATACTAGTGTGTTTTTTCTACAATAAGGAGGAGTTGGTAGCGCGTAAAACTTCTTGAGGAAGCTATCCGCGGGCCAACGACGTGAGGTCAGCAGGTGCGTCAGATGGCATCTAGTGGCGTCAGGAGGGCGAACGAGGTCAATATTTGCACGCGGATGAGGACGGACACAACGTGGGTGTTTTCTGGTGAGAGTTATGCAGAAAGGTCATCATTAGGACCACTTTTTGGGGCCACTTCACGTGGTGGCGAGATGCATTATTGGAAAAAAGCTGAGTGCCAGGTGTGCGAATGATGCAAAAAGGTGACAACTATGCACTGCGAGGTCAGCTTTTGGCCTGTTCGGGGTCCGTTTGAGGTCATCTAAAAGGCCAAGGGTGCCCAAGTAAAAAATCTAAGTGTGGGAACTGAAAAAACAGAGAGAAGACCAGAAAAAACATGGAGAAGAGAGGAGGAACAGCCGTAGGTGTGTTTTTGGGGTTTTCGGAGCCTGTTTTGGCCGTAAACTGCTCATCCGAGGTCGGATTTGAGCACTTTGACATTTAAGACTGGGGTTTTGGGCCGTTCCGGACGTGATGGCGCTGTCCATTTTTCCAAATTCCTCACTCTTTTTCTGCTGTTTTTCTGTGTAATCTTCTCTGGTGAGTGAAGCCTCTGCTTAACTTTGTGGTTGTATCTGGTGTATTTCTTCAATATTGTGTGAGCTATTTGCCCCATTGGTGTTGGCCCAAGCTCAATTGTATCTAAACATCAGAAATTCTCCTCTTTTGAGCTGAGTTTTTTGGGTGTGTGTGTGTGTGTGTCTGTGTGGAGTGGGCAACTGGATAGTCTCTCTCCTCTCACTCCAAAGGTGTGCTTCCTGTCTCGGCCAGGTGTGTTGTGTAAGCCGAGTGGTGCCCCATAGTGTGTGTGTGTATCATTCTAAGAGTGTGTGTCGGATCGTTATAGAGGCGTTGTGTGTGTTTTCATCCCGCTCACATTCTTTTGGCGCCCCCACGGAGGATCTTCTTCGAGTACCTTCTGCTTCGAGCTTCAAGCTTCGAGATTCGGGATTACAGGTTGCAGGTTGCAAATTAAAGGTTACAGGTTATAGGGTACAGGGACAGGTACAGGTACAGGTGATTCACACAGGTACAGGTAGCTGGAGAACAGTGATACACTGACAGTGGGAGTCAGTTGCAGTTGCTGTGGGTATGCATCATTTGGCGCCTGTTTGAGCGCATTGTCTGTTGGATTGTACGTTACTTGTGGAAACTGCCATTGTACGCCTTTGTGGAGCCATATTTGGTTTTATTTGGCAGTCCCAACCATTTCTGAGACTTGGTCTGGAAGATAGTTATTTCTGAGACTTGACTATACGCGATTTGCATGAGCCTTCGTGTGAGGGTCGATAGCGTGAGGTTTTATTGAGCTGGGGGATTCTCAAATGTGGAGATCCTTTCGATGATACAGATGGCTGGAGCACCCTTTTCGTGACCTCGCCATAGGCTATGTATTAGTGATTCCTATTTGATGCTCGGGTTCTATTGTTGACAGTTTATGCATACATATACAGTCTATATTTTGAGTTCTCACTGCTCTACTTCTAGGGAAACTCTGCCAAAATTTTTCCAAGTTATGATGGCTGGTTTTCTGGTCTTGTGAGCCATTTATGCTGTTATGCTGCTGATATTTTGGCAAAACCAGAGGATAAGACAGGTGTGCTTTCTTGGGAGCTTCATGGTTGGCTTTAATGGATGATCAAAATGGACCTCAGTTCACTCCTTTTCATTTCACTCAAAGAATCCAGATTAATGTTCATGTGTCCAGGAAGATTTTTTTCCAGCAGCGTATAGTCTTTATGTTCGAGCCAAGAAGATTAAGAGAGATCCTGGAATGTCCTTTGCCTATTGTAATTCCGATGATCAACTATGAAAACTCATTTGATGTGCATGTGTTTGTCCTTATCTAAAGCTGAGCTCCATTGAAGTTTCTAGGGATTGGGTAGTCAAAAGACTTGGGTTCTTGCATGTGTGTTCGAAGAGGTTCTTAAAGCATTAAACTTGGGTAGCCATGGCTTTCTCTTATCCGGAATTTCATGGAAGAAGTGATGAAGATGTGGAAGAATTTTTGGAAAAGATGGAGGTTGCTTGCATTAGCAACCAGATTCATGACCCTGCGCAGATGTTACGCCTTCTCCAAATTTGTTTGAAGAGTGATGCACGAGTTTGGTCTAAAGCATTTGAAGAGGAGTTGCGTGTGGCTGATCCACCTGTAAGGTTGAGTTGGGACAATCTAAGGCATGGATTGGAAGTGGAGTTTGTGAAGATAGAAGATCCTGACAAAGTGTGGCAAGAAGTACAAGGTTTGGTGCAGAAGGAAGGTGAGCCAGTAGATGCATACATACGTAAGTTTTAATTGGCATGGGAGCGAATGTGCAAGGCTTTAGCACCACAGGTACCCCCGCCTGACATGATGAAGAAGGACAGGTTCTTAGCTGGTCTTTGGGAGAATATACGTTGGAGAGTGGAGCTAAAGAAGCCTAGGACATATGAGGATGCACTAGAGGTAGCAAGGAACAAAGATTGGAAGCTGAGGAAAATGAGCCAGTTAGGGGTGGAGTCTTTGCCAATGAGGTTTGAATTTCAGCTTATAGAGTCTTTACAAGGGCGCATGTCAGGGGTTCATCATGAACCAGTGGTTCCTGTTACTACTCAGGTTATGCCAGTAGTGGTCACTACAGCAGTGCAAGATGATGGGCTAAGGCAAGACATGAGGCAAATGGTAGATTCGATGAAGAATCTTAGCCTAAACATGCTAGGTCAAGTGTTGTAATTAATAGTGTTGTAATTAAATAGTGTTGTAATTAAATTAGACTCAATCTTCTCCCACATTAAAATGTGATTAAGGCTGAAAATTAATCCGTCATTAGGCCATTAAGAAGAGAATTTTATGTCACACATGCCTGCGGCAATTCTGCATCTTCATATTGCTCTAGGAAAATGAATGAGCTTGCTTACTTCATCTCTTTCGTGAATCAATTAGTAAAATTTTGAATTAACCTTAGAGCCATTTCCCATAGGGTAAGTAAGGAATTATCCATAAAATTGCTAAGTCTCAAAGGAAAAATCTAAACTCTTGCCTAAGGAGGATTCTTTAATAATTCTAATCTGCCATTTGGTTGTTATGATGCTCTCGGACTTTAGCTCTTTTCTTCAAGTTTATCATTTAAATTAGTGAGTAAAATGGCCCCGGTTAAGAGAACTCGCTTCGATGGTGCCCACGACCACGAGACGGGAACGAGCAATACAAACGGAAAAGGAAAAGCTCCCATGGTCGAATAAGCACCGGCCATTTCACGAGCTAATGACGAAGAAATGGAAGAGGTAGATCACAGTTTTATTCAATTTGTTTAATTTAACATTGCATAAGTTTAGCTAGGAATGAACATATCCCCAAACATGTTGGAGAAATCCGACGGAAACCTCGGCAAATGAATTCATTTGTATATTAAAGTCTAAAGTAGGAAAGAAATGATTGACGGTGTCAGGAGTTTTTTGGAGTAAGAGATTGTGCATATGTACATATCCATGCATGGTGCATCAAATAAAGAATTTCCCATTTCTCAGAGCCAGGTGGTTACGTGGGGCCCACGTGTGTACAGGTAGGACAGGGTGTACATAGTGCAGTGATTTTCACTATTATCAGTACCAGTGTGTTTTTTCTACAATAAGGAGGAGTTGGTAGCATGTAAAACTTCTCGAGGAAGCTATCCGCGGGCCGACGACATGAGGTAAGCAGGTGCCTCAGATGGCATCGAGTGGCGTCAGGAGGTCGAATGGGGTCAATACTTGCACGCAGAGAAGTACGGACACGACGTAGGTGTTTTCTTCTGATACTTATGTAGAAAGTTCATCATGAGGACCACTTTTTGGGGCCACTCTACTTGGTGGCGGGATGCATTATTGAAAAGAAATGAGTGCCAGGTGTGCGGATGATGCAAAAAGGTGACAACTATGCACTACGAGGTCAGTTTTTGGCATGTTCGGGGTCCGTTTGAGGTCATCTAAAAGTCCAAGGGTGCCCAAGTAATAAAGCTAAGTGTGGGAATTGAAAAAACAGAGAGAAGACCAAAAAAAACGTGGAGAGAAGAGGAGGAATAGCTGCAGGTGTGTTTTTTGGGGTTTTTGGAGCCTATTGTGGCCGTAAACTGCTCATCCGAGGTCGGATTTGATCACTTTGACATTGTAGACTAGGGCTTTGGGCCGTTCCGGACGCGATGACGCTGTCCATTTTGCCAAATTCCTCACTATTTTTCTGCTATTTTGGCTGTGTAAGTTTCTCCTATGAACGAAGCTTTTGCTCCAGTTTGTGATTGTATCTGGCTTATTTTACCCATACTGTGTGAGTTGTTTGCTCCATTTGTGTTGGCCCAAGCTTAATTGTATCTAAATATAGAAAATTCTCATCTTTTGAGCTGATTTTTTTGGGTGGGTGGGTGTACATGTGTGTGTGTGTGTGTCTGTGTGGAGTGGGCAAGTGGATCGTCTCTCTCCTCTCGCTCCATAGGTGTGTTCCCTGTCTCGGCCAGGTGGGTTGTGTAAGCCGAGTGGTGCCCCATAGTGTGTGTGTGTGTGTGTATCTTCCCAAGAGTGTGTGTCGGGTCCTTATAGAGGCGTTCTATGTTTTTCCATCCCGCTCACATTCTTTTGGTGCCCCCACTGAGGATCTTCTTCGAGTACCTTCTGCTTCGAGCTTCAAGCTTCGAGATTCGGGATCACAGGTTGCAGAATACAAGTTACAGGTTACAGGTTACAGGGACAGGTACAGGTACAGGTGATTCACACAGGTACAGGTAGCTGGAGTACAGTGATATACTAGCAGTGGTTTCACTGGTAGTTGTTGTGGGTATGCATCATTTGGCACCTGTTTGAGCGCATTGTCTGTTGGATTGTACGTTACTTGTGGAAACTGCCATTGTACGCATTTGTGGAGCCATACTTGGTTTTATTTGGCAATCCCAGCCATTTTTGAGACTTGTTCTGGAAGATAGTCATTTTTGAGACTTGACTATACGAGATTTGCATAAGCCTTCGTGTGAGGGTCGATAGCGTGAGGTTTTATTGAGCTGGGGGATTCTCAAATGTGGAGATCCTTTCGGTGATATAGGTAGCTGGAGCACCCTTTTCATGACCTCGCCATAGGCTATGTATTAGTGATTCCTGGTTGATGATCGGGTTCTATTGTTGGCAGTTTATGTATACATCTATAGTCTATATTTTGGGTTCCTACTGCTCTACTTCTAGGGAAAATTTGCCAAAATTTTTCCAAGATAGGATGGTTGGTTTTTTGGTCTTTTGAGCCATTTATGCTGTTATGCGGATGAAGTTTTGGCAAAATCAGAGGATAAGACAGGTGTGCTTTCTTGGGAGCTTCATGGTTGGCTTTGATGGATGATCAAAATGGACCTCAATTCACTCCTTTTCATTTAACTCAAAGAATCCAGATTAATGTTCATGTGTCCAGGAAGATCTTTTTCCAGCAGCGCCTAGTCTTTATGTTTGGGCCAAGAAGATTAAGAGAGATACTGGAATGTCCTTTGCCTATTGTAATTCCGATGATCAACTATGAAAACTCATTTGATGTGCATGTGTTTGTCCTTATCTAAAGTTGAGCTCCATTGAAGTTTTTGGGAATTGAGTCAGTAAAAGTTTTGGGTTCTTGCACGTGTGTTCAAAGGGGTTGTCAAAGCATTGAAACTTGGGTAGCTAGGGCTTTCTCTTATCCGGAGTTTCATGGAAGAAGTGATGAAGATGTGGAAGACTTTCTGGAAAAGATGGAGGTTGCTTGCATTAGCAACCAGATTCATGACCCTGCGCAGATGTTACGTGTTCTCCAAATTTGTTTGAAGAGTGATGCACGAGTTTGGTCCAAAGCATTTGAAGAGGAGTTACGTGTGGCGGATCCACCTGTAAGATTGAGTTGGGACAATCTACGACATGGGTTGGAAGTGGAGTTTTTGAAGATAGAAGATCCTGACAAAGTGTGGCAAGAAGTACAAGGTTTGGTGCAAAAGGAACGTGAGCCAGTAGATGCATACATACGTAAGTTCTCATTGGCATGGGAGCGGATGTGCAAGGCCTTAGCACCACAGGTACCCCCGCCTGACATGATGAAGAAGGACAGGTTCTCCACTGGTCTTTGGGAGAATATACGTTGGAGAGTGGAGCTAAAGAAGCCTAGCACATATGAAGATGCACTAGAGGTAGCAAGGAACAAAGAGTGGAAGCTGAGGAAAATGAGCCAGTTAGGGGTGGAGTCTTTGTCCATGAGGTCTGAATTTCAGCCTATAGAGTCTTTACAAGGTCGCATGTCAGGGGTTCATCATGAACCAGTGGTTCCTGTTACTACTCAGGTTATGCCAGCAATGGTCACTACATCGGTGCAAGATGATGGGCTAAGGCAAGACATGAGGCAAGTGGTAGATTCGATGAAGAATCTTAGCCTAAACATGCTAGGTCAAGTGGGAAATAATCGAGGTCGAGGGAGGTTTGAAAATCAGCCAAGAGGTGAAGAAAGGCCTAGGAATGGTGTTGGACAAAGCAATGGTAGGTACTGGAGGCAGACGCCCACATGTTATAATTGTGGAGAGTTGGGTCACATCAGCCCGCAATGTGATAAGCCACCAAGGATGGGGGGAGACATGTATCCATTGCCAAGACAGGTGCTAACTAGGTCAAATGATTATGGCATCGAAATTAAGGGAGACTAAGAAACTAGTGGACTAACCCAGGAGAAAAAGGGAAAGACAAAAGTGCGAAGTGTAGTCACCTTGGAGAAGGCATCAAAGCTGGAGGATACATTAGTGATGCCTATTGGGAAGAGGACCACAGAGGATAAGGAAGGAAGAAGTGCCCAGGTCCTAGTAAGAAGAAAGAAAAGAGCCATGAAGGCGAGGATGTCAAGGTCAAGAGGAAAAGGAGAGCTCGTCGAAAGTTTCATGTTTCAGATTTTCCACTAGGGGATGGGCAACTAAGCTATGAATTGAAGGAGGATCTGACGAGCAGGAAGGCAGATGTTACTTTTGGGCAGCTTATAGAGATGGTGCCTAAGCTAAAGCGACAGTGGAAGAGGATGGTTAACCCAATGGAGAAAGAGCCAGAGAGAGGTTCAGTGAAGGTGTTGGCAATGGATGAGCTACCAGACATTTGTCCAATAGTAGATGTGTGGCATAAAAGGAAAAATTTGGGACAAGGTTATGTGGATGGCGGAGCCCAAATATGCATCATAACACACTCATGCGTTGAGAAGATGGGTCTCACAGTGGCTAGGGTGTCAGGTTTTCGGATCAGATTGGCAAACCATCAAAAAGTAAAATGCTTGGGTGTTGTAAAGAGCTTAGAAGTGGAGGCATATGATGCAAAGGCAGTGGTTGATTTTCATGTGATGCCAGCAGGGTTGGGAGCATATCCTATTATACTGGGCATACCATGGTTACGTGCAGTGGGAGCTGTTCAAGATTGGCGACATGGTACGATTAGCCTCTATGGAAAGACAGGTACCAAGAAGCTTTATAATATGGACACAAGGAAACGATTAGAGGAGCTTTATGAAGATGAGGATGAGTCTAGTGATGAAGACTCTTCCACAGTGACAGATGAGGACAGTGATAGCACTATCAGCAGTGATGAGGATGCTGATGTTGCATTTCTTTTGATGGATAAAGAAATCCAGGAGTGTGGTTTAGTCACATTTGCGAATGAAGTTGAAGATGAAAGTGAAGGGCCTTATGAAGTGATTGCAGGGCTGATGCAAACCAAGGTTGAGTTGTCAAAGAAGCAGGAATTAATGACACAAATGATTAGTGGAGACCTCTCAGCTATGGAGAAGGATATATATTTGCACATGCTGGCTAGTTTTCCTGATTTGTTCATTACTTCATATGAAGAGATCAAAGGGTTCAAGGGTGAAGAGATGCATATAGAGCTGAAAGAAGGTGCTAAGCCACTGCGGCAAAGGCTAAGAAGGATGGGTCAAGAGCAAATGGAAGCCTTGCGAGAAGAGGTGGACAAGTTGTTGAAGGCAGGGTTCATAGTCCCTGTGGAAACCACAGAATGGGTGAGTCCAGTAGTAGTCAGTCCAAAGAAGGATGGGAAGTGGAGGATTTGTGTAGATTTTAAACCCTTAAATGCAGCCACTAAGAAGAACCCATATCCTCTTCCATTCATTGATCAGATCTTGGATTCAGTGGCAGGTTATGAGAGGTACAGTGTGTGTGATGGTTTTTCAGGCTATTTTCAATTGAAGATTGCTATTAAAGACCGCACAAAGACAACTTTCATTACGCCATGGGGCTGCTATTGCTACATAGTGTTGCCGTTTGGGTTGTCAAATGGACCATCTTTCTATCAAGAGAGAGCGAATTGGGTGTTGGAACCATTCATTGGTAGTTGTGTTAAAGCTTTTATGGATGACTTCTATGTTTATAGCAGTAGGGCTGAACACCATGAGAAGCTACAGATGGTATTGGCTCGATATGATGAATGTGGAGGACAACTAAATCCAAAGAAATGTCATCTAGCACACCCAAGGGTGAAGTTATTGGGCCACATGGTGTCAGAAAATGGCATTGAGGCTGATCCAGACAAGGTTAAGTCTATTATTCTTCTTCCATCACCTACGAGTACGAAGCAATTGGCAACCTTTATACACAAAGTGAAGTACATGGCACGGTTTATTCCATTGTCTTCGTAGCTTCTTTATCCATTACAGCAAGTGGCAAAGCATGATCCATTGCAATGGGATGACAAGTGTGAAGAAGTGTTTCAAGAGGTGAAAGAGGTGTTAGGGGGTTTGTCAGCCATGCAGGCTCCTGATTGGGAGAAAGTTTTTTATGTAAATCCATCAGTAGGGGATGATGCCATTGGAGCTATGCTATTGCAAAAGGGGAAGGGCAGCCATTATATGAGGCCAGTGTATTGTGCAAGCCGAGTGAAGTTGGTAGCGGAGAGAAAGTTATCGGAAGTAGAGCTAGTGATGGCCAGTGTAATATTTGCTTGTCGACGATTTCGTCATTACTTGCTACCACGGCCTTTTGTTTTCTTGACGAGTTATGCCTTTTTGCCACAATTAATTAATGATAGTAACATGTCAAATGTGGTGAAGAAATGGGTAATTGAGCTGCAAGAGTTTGAGTTCTCTTTTCTAGTGGAAGATAGTACAAGGGCTACCCTAGCTGATTTGTTAACCTACAAGGAGAATCCCCTTATTGTTAAGGAAGAGGTCGTGAGAAAGGTAGTTGAAGAAGTGCCACAAATCAGCAATGCACATGTGTTGTTCTTTGATGGTTCATACAGAAAGAGCCACGATGCAGCTTCAGGGGGTATAGCACTTTATGATCCAGAGGGGAAGCTAGTATGCAAGAGAGGGTTCAAATTGGATGCGCATAGTAACAATGAGGCTGAATATGCTACATTGGAAGCCGGATTACACATTTGTTTGAAGCATGGGGTTCGAAGGTTGAGCATAAAAGGTGATGCCTTGTTAGTGGTGAAGCAAGTGCTGGGTGTGTGGAAGAGCAAGAACACCTCATTGAAGGAAATGTGCTTCAGAATTAAAGGCCTGTTAAAAAATTTGGAAGCATGGATCATCAGACACATTGAACGTGCTCTAAATGGAGAGGCACATGAAGCAGCTCAAGGCATGATTGGGGAGCTATTTGTGTTGAGAACCACTTTACCTCTTTATCATGGCCGAGAAAGTTTGGCTCAAGAAGAGGAGTTTTTGCTAACAGGAATGATTCCAAAGGAGATTCAGAAGTCTAAGAAGTATGGCTTTGTGCGTAGAGCATACAGGTACAAATTGATTGGTGATGTCTTATACATGAAAGGGGCTGATCTCGTGTTGAGACGTGTACCTTGGCGGGAGGAGCTTTACAGAGTGTTGGAAGAGAATCATGAAGGCGCATGTGGTGGCCATTTTGCTCTAAAGATCACCTTGCATAAGATTTTGCAAGAGGGGTATGTATGGGCTAGTTTGCACAAGGATGTTCACCATTGGTGTAGGTCTTGCAATAGGTGTCAAGCGTTTGGGAAGAGAGTGGTTAAGCCAGAGCTACGAAAAACCATTATGGCGTTTGATGTGTTTGAAAAGTGGGGGATTGATGCAATAGGCCCGTTACCTATCACAAGCAGGGGCAAAAGCTATATTTTGACGGCAGTGGACTATCTTTCTAGATGGGCAGAGGCTATAGCAGTAAAACAGATCACTGCAAAGGATGTGGCAAAATTTGTGTATGATGAAATATGTTGCAAGTTTGGGGTGCCATTAGAGCTACTTTCAGATAAGGGGCCAGGATTTAGAGCTAAACTGCTAGACTTCTTATGCACAAAGATGAAGATTAGGCACCAGCATACCACTCCTTATTACCCACAGTGTAATGGCTTAAATGAAAGATTCAATGGTGAGTTGGTATAGATTCTTTTGAAAGTGACAGAGCACCAAGGAAAGAATTGGGATTTGGAATTGCCTAGTGCTTATGGGCTTACCGTACTTCGGTGAAGACAGGTACAGGGTTTACTCCATTTCATATGGTGTATGGAAAAGTTGCACTATTGCCTGTGGAAGTAGAGTTGCTTGAAATCAAGAGGTTAGAGAAGTTGCTTGGGCCGCCTAGTGATGCATTCGAAGAGAGGCTCTTACAACTACAAGAGGTTCAGTTGGATAGGATGAGTGCATCGGAACATTATGGGTAGATGCAAGATAGGGCTTTGGCAAAGATAAATGAAAAGGTCAAAAGTAAGGGTATCAAGAAGCATGACTTGGTTTTGCGCTACAACAGTAAGCTGGACAACACCTTCCAAAAGAAGTTTCAAATTAAGTGGGAAGGCCCTTTCAAGGTAGTGGAGTGTTTTCCAAATGGCACATATCAGCTGGCTAACCTGGATGGTGTTCTACATAAGTCAAGGGTAAATGGATTGCGTCTTAAATTGTATCATGCTAGATTGATGATGGTGGAGCAAGATGAGCTGTCTGTGGAGCAAGCAATGTTGGTGAAGGATGAGGAGATCTGTGATGCGGCGAGTCTCATATCTCTCTTTGCTGCTGCTGATCATGAATGATCTAGCAGGCTAGGGGATGGGCAAATTATGTCAAGAGTTTTTTTGAGCAAGGGATTGCGCATATGTACATACACATGCATGGTGCATCAAATAAAGAATTGCCCATTTTTCAGAGCCAGGTGGTTACGTGGGGCCCACATGTGTACAGGTAGGACAACATGTACATAGTGCAACGATTTTCACTATTATCAATACTAGTGTGTTTTTTCTACAATAAGGAGGAGTTGGTAGCGCGTAAAACTTCTCGAGGAAGCTATCCGCGGGCCGACGACGTGAGGTCAGCAGGTGCGTCAGATGGCATCTAGTGGCGTCAGGAGGGCGAACGAGGTCAATATTTGCACGCGGATGAGGACGGACACAACGTGGGTGTTTTCTGGTGAGAGTTATGCAGAAAGGTCATCATTAGGACCACTTTTTGGGGCCACTTCACGTGGTGGCGAGATGCATTATTGGAAAAAAGCTGAGTGCCAGGTGTGCGAATGATGCAAAAAGGTGACAACTATGCACTGCGAGGTCAGCTTTTGGCCTGTTCGGGGTCCGTTTGAGGTCATCTAAAAGGCCAAGGGTGCCCAAGTAAAAAATCTAAGTGTGGGAACTGAAAAAACAGAGAGAAGACCAGAAAAAACGTGGAGAAGAGAGGAGGAACAGCCGCAGGTGTGTTTTTGGGGTTTTCGGAGCCTGTTTTGGCCGTAAACTGCTCATCCGAGGTCGGATTTGAGCACTTTGACATTATAGACTGGGGTTTTGGGCCGTTCCAGACGCGATGGCGCTGCCCATTTTGACAAATTCCTCACTCTTTTTCTGCTGTTTTTCTGTGTAATCTTCTCCGGTGAGTGAAGCCTCTGCTTAACTTTGTGGTTGTATCTGGTGTATTTCTTCAATATTGTGTGAGCTATTTGCCCCATTGGTGTTGGCCCAAGCTCAATTGTATCTAAACATCAGAAATTCTCCTCTTTTGAGCTGAGTTTTTTGGGTGTGTATGTGTGTGTGTGTGTGTCTGTGTGGAGTGGGCAACTGTATAGTCTCTGTCCTCTCACTCCAGAGGTGTGCTCCCTGTCTCGGCCAGGTGTGTTGTGTAAGCCGAGTGGTGCCCCATAGTGTGTGTGTGTGTGTGTGTGTATGATTCTAAGAGTGTGTGTTGGATCGTTATAAAGGCGCTGTGTGTGTTTTCATCCCGCTCACACCGTGTGTCTGAATTGAGCGTGCCATATATCTATAGAACCGCAGCGAGTAGAGCTACACATTAGTATCATCGGAGTCGGAATTCGGTCACCTGAATTTTTTGGCCTGTCTTCAGACACGTTTACTGCACGGAGTGGTTACAGGTTGAGAATATATTGTAGATTCATAGGGTATTGTCCTTACGTAGTGTAGAGACTCCCCTTTGCGTTTGAGGCCGATTCGATGACTTTAGATCATGTTTTGGATAGCATTTGTTTGTGGTATGGATTTCAGTCATTTGCATATTTGAGAACTTAGGTTTGATTTCCTTGGTAGTGATTGTCATTAGAAGGTCCAGTAGGTGATTTGACACCCACCTATTTGTTTCCATGCGCCTGCGGGTCAAGCTCCATCCTCGTCTAACATTCTTGTTTGTCGGTTGAATTCTCGCTATCATAGCCACCGCTAGCGGCGTAACCGCCCAACATTATGGCATGCCATTCTTGAAGCAAAATAGCTCCAAGGCAATCACCACAAGCATCACATTGGACCTCACATGGCTTTGAGATATCTAGTAGTGTGAGCAGAACTTGAGAGATAAGCTTCTTCTTAAGCTTCTCAAAAGCTTCTTGCACTTTTGAAGTCCGTGAATACTTAACGTTCTTTTTCGTTAAGTCATGTAATGGGCCTGCTATTAGAAAGAATTTTTCTATAAAGCATCTATAGTATGCATGCATACCTATAAAGCTTTGTAGCGCCTGTGGTGCCATCTTTAGAGATAATGTGACCTAATTATTGAATCTCTTGTAGGAAAATTCACTTTTATTTTGATCAATGAAAAGTTGATTCTATCTCACATCTTGAAAGATTACATGGAGGTGTCGCTTGTACTCTTCAAGAAAATTTGAGTGACCCATGGCACATGAAATCTAGTTTTGATAGTGATCTTATTTAGTGCTCTATAGTCGACACACATGTGATATGTGTTGTCTTTCTTTTGAGCTAGAAGTACTGGTCAATAGAATGGAGAGGAGCTAGGCCTCACCATCCCTTTTTCCACCAATTCATGCACTTGCCTCATGATCTCCTCTTGTTGAGATTATGGAACTCAATAAGGAGATTTATTAGGCGGGAGCTTCTTGGTAGGAGCTCCATTGCATGGTCATAATCCCTCGTTTTGGAGGTAGCTCACCAGGGATGTCATCAATGAAAACATCTTGGAATCCATTTAGGAAATTAGACAACTCTAATTCCTATTGATTCCCTTTATATTGCTACTTGTGAAACCATTGGAATCATTTACAGATTCTCCAACAAAAATCATATACGCAAAAGTACAGCTTCTCATGGACTTATCAAATGCAAGTGTATTTACCAGGGATATGGTATTCCCCGACTCATTAGCATCTATGTACATGCTATTTTCCCTGTAGTTGAGTAGATTCTCCTTTCAAGAAACTTCATGTTGAAAGCCGTGTGGTTAAACCATGGTGCCCCAGTGATAACATCCTCATGTTTGAGAGGGGAGATGAATAAATCCTCTTTGTCCACATAGCTTTGGACATGAAGCCTCAATTTTCCAATTAAGAGAGTAACTCAGATGTCTTGTCCCTTGATAGCTCCATCATCTTTCAATGTATCTCCCATCGCGAAGGCTTGTATGCCTACCTTGGTGGTCAACTCCGTGGATATGAAGTTCTGAATTGAACCAGGGTCAAACAAAATAAAGGCATCATACTCTTGCATCTTTCCCCAAGCATAGGAAAGGAGAAATCCTTGGCAATGAGCATCCTCTTCTGGAGCTTCAACCATAGAGTCTCTAGGTGTTGAGGTGGTCCGGGGAGGGCAACAAGAGAGGCGACCTCTAAACACCCCTCAAGGCTCCCGTGCTGCTCAATTGGGGCTGGGACAACCACAAGCACAACACAACAACCAACCCACAGCCAAACCCAAACAAGATAGGGGCACCACCTAGTTATAGAGCGAACTAGGACGCAAAAGAGGAGAATCCCTTAGCAATACAAGCGAGAAGGAAGGGTACACTATCACTAATTTCAATGCTACAAATACACACACCAAACACACACACACACACACACACACACACACACACACACACACAGAGAGAAAGAGAGAGATCTTTGTGCAAGAATTTAGCTTCAATTTTACTGATTGATGTGGGTGTATGAACAACTTGGAGGAGAGTCAAGAGACACGATTAAGTTTGATGATGTTGCAATCTACACATTATCTTAGGGTTATGGGAGACCTCTCACCATACAACCCTCTTATAATGTTTTCCCAAGCAACAAAAACCAACACAAGAGCTCTTGACTCACATACAAGTAGATATTCCAAAAGAATCTCAAAATGAAAACGCGTCACCTTAAACCAAACGAGATGAGGTTGCCAAGCGTGAATTGGAGAGACTCAAGAGAGTTTTGACCCGCGATTTGCACCCAACTTATTGATTAAATTGATGCACAAGAGTAGGTACAACTTTGATTGAAAGTTATGAATCACTCACTCCCTTGCAATGTTACAACTAGCTCAAAGAAGCTTTCCTATACACCATATGTAATGGTGCATAGAGAGCTCACTCTCACTCCCTAAAACTAAGATGGTGAATGGTAACCTTAAAGTAGTGAGCAACAGTGTAGGGATCCTTGCCATTTACAAAGGGAGAAGGGCTCTATTTATAGGTGAGGAGAGCCCTAATTAGGATTATACCTAATCAACATTTTCATAGAAAATCATGTTTATGAAATTTTTTATATGTTCTTATGAGAGTGGGTCTCTCTTGTCTCTTGAGTCACATGGATGTGGGATCAAGAGGAGAGAATTATTGAGGTGAAATAGAGAAGATTCTAGAGAGGTGAGTGATTTTTTGTGTGAGGTTGCCTACTCCACGGTAGAGTAGAGTGGGTGCAATTTACAAAAAAAGGTTAGCAGTTAGTGTTAGTAGTTTGAAGTTAGTAGGATGGGGTAAAATTACATGGCATATGCACTCAAGGTGCATTATATGATTTATACAATGATAAAAAGTAAGAGAAGAATGAGAATATACACAATTTGGTGGAAACTACAAGATGTAAATGAAATTTTCCACCTTCTCCTCCAGTGAATGAAGCGGTTGTAGAACTTTGTCGGTGCAGTTCTTGTGATCATGGGGAAGTTGAATTCTCCATGATCAAACTCCTCCTTTTGCAGGGCTTGAGATTGGTTATTTACTTATTTTTTTTCTTTTATGAAAGGATGAAGAGGTTATGGTAATATGAATTTGATTTTAGAGAGAGAAATTGAGCTAGATGTGTGTAGAGATGATAATGTTTTGAGCTATGGAGTAAGGAGAGATGGAAATGGTGAAGAAGATGAAGTAAGCCATGAAAGTTGCAGGTTTGAGTGAGAGATGGAGAGGAATGAGTGTATGTGTGTGGAAGTGGGAAAGGAGGTGAGAGAAGACTATGGGTTACTTTGTGAGAAAAGTGGGCAGACTGACCCGCTCAAAAATCATAGCTCACCGGTGGTTGCTCCAAAAATCACCAAAATTTTTGAGGTGATTATTCAGCTTTTGTTACACATTTTCTCTTTTGACCACCGCTCCAAATTTAGAGTGGAGATGGGTGCCAAAAATCTCACGAAAAAGCCTGTTTTTTATGCCTGCAAAAGTCTTTTAGTGGCCCCCTCCTTTGTTGAATTTGTACAATGCATCCAAGAGTGAGCCCCTCCTTTGTCATATCATAATACAAAGCATCCAAGTTTCCCTTTACACATGCATGGAGGAGGATTATTGGTGAATAAAGCAATATATACATGGTGGGACTAGTGTATGGACTATTCATGGATTTTAGCTGAATGAGCACATGGTGTTAGAATATTGAGTAAAAAATAAATAAATAAATATGGAGGAATCATGGATATGGAAAGATATTGGAATCATATGATATGGTCCCTCTTTGTATTATTTTGGGTGAAAGAGGAAAAGGTATGCAAGTAAATGAAAATAATATAATAAACATGACTAAGAAAGTAGAAATCAATTTTTTTTGTTTTCACGAGGGTGAGGGTGAAAATGTGGGGGTGATTTGTATAAAAGAAAAATATGAGGTTAGAGTATGTACACATTGGCAAAAAATACACTTATGGTGCAAGAGGATGAAAGAAGGTATACATAAGTTTAATAAAACACACATCTAGGTATAAATATTTAAATAAAATATCAAAATAACTATAAAAATCCCTATATTTAGGCCATATATATAATGAAATATTTACACAAAAAGAGGCCATAATATACCTTTTTTAATTTTTTTTGGCTCAACTAGCCCAGTGACTAGCTAATTGAGGGTTTTTAAGAAAATATGAGAAAAGTCCCTTAACTCACACACGCCTATATACAATGAAATGGTAGGGATAGCCATAGTGTTTGGGTGAATTTGGTAGGGTGAGGTAGCTCACTATGACAATTTTGAATAGCCGAAAAATGGCTATCAGTAGCCCTCCCCCATGATGATGGTATATTCATGTACCATCATAGAGCATCTTTTCTAAAGAGAGTGCTTCAGAGTCCTTGACGAGATCTTCATTGTTTGGCCCTTCAAAATTTTGGCTAGAGTTACACTCATGCTTCATGTAACAATACTTACATGAGACAGCGGCCTTTGGACAGATCTTTGGTAGATCCTTTGGTAGAAGGCGACTCAAATAGGGCTTCAAGCGATACCCGTTTACCTTCCTAGAGTGCTCTTTACCATTCAAGTCCATAAGTTGATAGTAACTTGAATTGAAAGCCTTCTTGACTATGTATGGTCCTTGCCATCTAGTTTCAAACTTGGCATCAAAACGATTGTCAAGTCGATTGTCATACCTTAGCACAAGCTCTCCTTCCTTGATGCCTTTGTCCTTCAGTTTCTTGTCGAGCTTTTCTTTCGCTTGTGTGGCCTTCCTCTTGTAGCATTCGTAAGCTGCTTCTCTTTTCCACTCAAGCTCCACTAATGTAAGAAGTCGATCCATCCATACCTCTTGATCATCTTGTGCACCTTTGCTATGAAGCCGCATTGTTGGAATGTTGAGCTCGATAGGCTGCAAAGCCTCTTGACCATAGACCAAGTGAAATGGTGTGAAGTCCGTGGCTTCCTTATATGTGGTTCGATATTCCCACAAGGCACCATCCAAGAAGTCATCCCATAATTTTGTCTTGTTTTGCTTCATCTTTCTAATGATTCCTGCAATGACACCATTAGCCTTCTCCACCAAACCATTTGACTGTGGGTAGTATGATGTGCTATGACGATGTAGAATGTGAAGCGCTTCACAAACTTCTGTGAGTAAACCCTTCTTGAACCCCGGACCATTATCCGAAACAATTTCCAGAGGTGTGCCAAATCTACAACAAATATTAGTGTAGACAAACCTGCTCACTATTTTCCCATTTACCCTTGCCACACTTTGAGCCTCTACCCACCTAGTCATGTAGTCCACAGCCACTAGAATGTAGAGTTTACCATTCTTTGTTCTAGGCAGAGGACCCATAGCATCAATGCCCCATTTTTCAAAGGGTCCATTTGCGAGCACTATTTGCCTCGGGCCATGCACCAACCTTCTATTTCCATTTATCTGACAATTGTGACAGCTTTTACACCAATGTTGAACATCCACATGCAAACTTGGCCAGACATAACCCGCAAGCAAAATCTTCTTCACAGTTAATTCTTGGGAAAAATGACCACCACATGCCTCTTCATGCAAACCTTTTAGAAAGGCTGGAATTTCCTCGATAGTTGGTATTCTTCTACACACTTGATCCTTCCCTCTTTGATAGAGGGAGCCTTCTAGGAAGAGATAGAATTTTGCCTTCTTCATGAGTCTCCTTTTCTGAGCTTTAGTGAAGTCTTGTGGAAACTTGTCCTCCAAAATGTAGCCAATAATGGGAGTCAATGACTCCAATCCCTGGTATCTTGGTTGCTTCACAACAATTGCCACCATGATGACCTGCACTTCTTTCTCAACACATGTAACCACTTGCTCTGCAAGTAAATCGGCATCTTCATTCTGTTTCCTAGGAATATGATATAGTTGCACTTCTTCAAACTGATTAAACATCCTATGAATGGCATGAACTTTTGTCCTTAAGCTTTCATTCTTTCATGCCCAAATGCCTAAAATTTGTTTAACAATGAGAAGTGGATCTCCTTTTACCATGAGACGTTGTATACCTTGGCCAATGCACATCTTCAAACCATGAAGTAGTGTGTCGTATTCTGCTTCATTGTTGCTAGTTGAACCTGGTAGATTGACCTTCTCTTTCATGACCACCTCTCCACTTGGGTTGAGCAATACTAGCCCTCCCCCTGCTTTTCCTGTGACTCGTCGAAAAGCTCCATCAAAGAACAAGGTAAAAGCATTAGGAATACTTTTAGGTGGTGGCAATGGTAGGGTCTTTACTTCAGGCACCTTAATCTCCTTCTCATTTACCCTATAAGTGAGAATCCCTGCCAATTGTGCACGCACACTATCTTATACCTTGAAAGAGTATTGGAGCTCTTGCAACTCCATAATCCACTTTGAGATCCTAGTACTAAGATTCATTTGAGATGACACCCAAGGGAACAAATTTTTTGCAGTGAGAATTACAAAAGGTTTTGGTAGCAGGTAGGATCTAAACTTTCTCACTGCAAACATGAGAGAAAGCATCATGAGTTCTGCTTCCGTGTAGCCTCTCTCCAAAGCATTCATGACCCTACTAGCAAAGTAGATGGGTCGCATCCTGCTATTGTGGGGATCTTGTTGTAACAAAACTGCACCAATTGTTTTCTTCCCAACACTAGAGCTAACAAAGAATGTGTACTCCCAACAAGGAGGCATGAGTGTTGGTAGCTTTGACAAAATGACTTTAATGTTACAAAAGTACTCTTCAAGCTCATCAGACCATGCAAATTCTACTTGTTGTGTCAACTTTTGCAAAGGATGAAGCAACTCCGAAGCTAAGTGAATAAAGCGTGACATATACTTCACCTTTTGAATGAATGAGATGACCTCTTTGAGATTCTTGGGTGACGGGAGCTCAATAAGAGCCTTTGCCTTTGAAGGATCCACCTCAATGCCTTTATAGGAAACCTTGTGACCAAGCAAGATCACTTCATCCTCACCTATGTGACACTTGTCGGGGTTGAGTTGACCTCCCATGTCATAGACCTTCTTTAAACCTTCTTCTACCCTTTGTAGATGCAATGATTTTGATGTATAAATGCAGAAATCATCAATGAACACCCTAATTGACTTTCCAAAGAATGCTTGAAACACCATGTTCATGAAACGTTGGAATGTTGCAGGAGCATTTGTCAGACCAAATGGCATGACTCTAAAAGCATAACAACCCCAAGGAGTGATGAAGGTTGTTTTCAACTGATCTTCGAATGCCATACTTATTTGAAAGTAACCTGAGTAGCCATCACACACAGTGTACTTCTCATGACCAGCTACCTCATTTAGTATCTCATCCTGAAATGGGAGGGGAAAGTGATCTCTTTTTGTTGCCTCATTGAGTGGACGGTAATCCACATACACCCTCCACTTTCCGTTTTTCTTAGGAGTGACAACAACGGGAGAGACCCACTCTGAATTCTCCACTGGATAAATGAAACCTGCTGCTAGAAGCTTTCTTACCTCCTTGAGTAAAGCCTGCTCCTTGATGACTCCTAGCCTTCGTAGCTTCCGAGCCTTAGGTGTGGCCTCTGGCTTCAACTCAATTTTGTGTTGAACAGCATCTACTCCACGCACATCGGTGTAGTCTTTAGCAGAAAACCTAGGAAATTTCCTTAGCACACATTTGAACTCCTCTCTTTCGTCCTTTGTAAGTGTAGTAGATAACATACCTTCTAGCATTCTTTCATCTTGCACATTTTGGTTCTCTTGGGAACCTACCTCTTCCAAACCTGGGCAAGAGGTCTCTTGGTTGTTTGGCTTAAACCTTACCCCCATGACTTCGATGGAAGACTCCTCTTCAGTAATGCTGCCGCTACTTTCTCCTTCTGAAGTGCTATCGGTCCAACCTTCCTCCGTCTCACTTTGAGATGATTCTTCATGGAGCTCCTCTTGGCGTTGCTCCTTCATGTCAAAGACAACCTTCTTATGATTTTCATTCCTGCAAATTAATTTTCCACTCTCCCAATCCTGCAAAGCTCGCATTTTCATTAGCCATGGTCTTCCTAGGATAAATGGGTAACCATTTCCCTTGGTCGACATAACATAAAAATCCACCGCCTTCTTAATGCCAAAGGCCTCCACAAAGACATTTTTACAAATGCCTACGCACCTAGCTTTGCTATTGTTTGCCATCTTCACTTTGATTTAAGGTGTCTCATGGATGTGCATGCCTAGTTTTTGTATGAGTCCCTTTGTCATGATGCAAATTTGTGCACCTCCATCCACTAGACCTTTCCTAACTAATCTTCCTTTGATGTAACAATCTAGCACAGGTGTAATATCCTCATTCATTTCAGCATGTGCAATTTTTACAATAGGCACACTCTCTTTTACCTTTCTCCTTGTGCTAACTGCCTTTGTTAAATCCCTCCTAACTTGTGGACATAATGCAAGAAACTGAGGCCATGAGATATCAGGACCCTTACCTCTCATGTCTTCCAACAGGTTGTATGGAGCCATACCATGTCCAAGAGGGAAGTCTTGGAGGTTGATACGACGTCGAGTCCTCTTAGCTTCCTTGGTCTCCTTTGCCTTCTTTTCTCATCCATGGTCACTTTGTGATGTAACTCCTTCTTTCTCCTTACCTTTCCCTCGGGCACGCTTAATGCCATTTGCTTCCATGTCAACCTCTCTTGAATTCGTCACCTCTACCACATGCACATTTGGGTCTGGCAAAGGTGGAACTCCTTCCACTCCTTGTGGAGGTGGTCTTGCTCCATTTGGCCTTTGTAGAATGCGTGGTTGCTGACTAGTTCCTTCACCTGCATTCATCACTGGGTAATTCAAGTTAGGTCTCCCTCGCTCCCCACGGGGCCAAGGACAATTATACATACCATGTCCAGATTCACCGTAAATCCAACATTGCAAGACTCTCCTAGGTCGTGAATCTCGCTCTTCAGACTTCTCTGCTTGTCCCTTTGGACCTACAGCTTGTGCAAGGTGAATTGACAGGCTGCTTAAAGATTCATTTAACTTCTCAATCACTTCTGTCGTTACCTCAGGAAGCTCCCTAGATGTTGATGCTTGTGACTTAACTTTGGGTCTAAGACCTTCTATTGGAACCTCCCCCCTTAAGCACTTGAGTTTCCTATATTTCTCGGCAGCCCTAGTTTCAGTTGCATCAAAGGTAGTAGGTGCACCCACCTCAAATTTTACCTTAAGGTCAGGAAAGAGTCCGGCTATGAACCTTTCCTTCTTTAGGAACTCTGCACCATCACCAGGGTTAGCAACATTTCTCACCCATACAGCCCAAAGACGTAGAAACTCTTGCTTGTACAAGTAGTAGTCATCTAATTATTTTTGCTTATGAGAAACAATGTCTTGCCATAGTTTTTGAGTGTTTTGGGGATCAAAGAAGTATTTCTTGAAATGATTCAAAACTTCTGTGTAATTCCCCTTAACTTCCTCAGGCAAAGAGTCAAACCAAGTGCTAGCATCTTTCCTAAGGACCACCTCAAACATTTCTATACGTTCTTGATCAGTTACTATCCTCTTGATACGGCAAGACATCTTGAAATTTGCCAAAAATAATTCTGCATCCTCTCCAGGCTCTCCAAAGAAAAGAGGATATCCAGACATTTGGCGTTGGCTCTCCACTGAATTGATTCCAAAGTGACACACGTTTTTGTTTTTTTCAATAATATTTTCTAAATTGCAATCTATACTACAACAAAATAAAAATATTCGCATCAAATGACCTATGATAATCAATAAGAGGTAGGATGACAGGGTTTGGTGACACAAGAATTTCTCCTACTCTTTGGGCACCAAACATGAACGCCATACGCTGTTGAAAATGGATTTTTCTACTAATTGCAATGTTTACTCTAATGTGTGGAGTGAAATGGAAGGGGAAAACCTCTATTCCTGGGCCATTATCCATGGTCTATGCATGCCTTAATTCTTTAAAAAAAATTAAAATATAGACGTCCAGACTAAGGTTGTACCTAATGAGAGGCAAAATAAAAGGATTCACTGAAGCGTTTATTTCAGCCAACCTACGAGGGCCCAAAATTCTACGAATTACTCGTTGAAATTGTAACTTAGTACTAACAATTATGTGCACCTTTTGCCTTGCAATGGGAATAAAAGGATCATACAAATTCTCCTGATTCATGCAACCTACTTGACTATGCTAAAGGTTGAACCTACACAAAAACATAAACAAGCCCTCCTCAGTGGGGGCACCAAAATTGAGGCGGTCCGGGGCGGGCAACAAGAGAGGCGACCTCTAAACACCCCTCAAGGCTCCCGTGCTGCTCAATTGGGGCTGGGACAACCACAAGCACAACACAACAACCAACCCACAGCCAAACCCAAACAAGATAGGGGCACCACCTAGTTATAGAGCGAACTAGGACGCAAAAGAGGAGAATCCCTTAGCAATACAAGTGAGAAGGAAGGGTACACTATCACTAATTTCAATGCTACAAATACACACACCAAACACACACACACACACACACACACACACACACACACACACACACACACACACACACACACACAGAAAGAGAGAGATCTTTGTGCAAGAATTTAGCTTCAATTTTAATGATTGATGTGGGTGTATGAACAACTTGGAGGAGAGTCAAGAGACACGATTAAGTTTGATGATGTTGCAATCTACACATTATCTTAGGGTTATGGGAGACCTCTCACCATACAACCCTCTTATAATGTTTTCCCAAGCAACAAAAACCAACATAAGAGCTCTTGAGTCACATACAAGCAGATATTCCAAAAGAATCTCAAAATGAAAATGCGTCACCTTAAACCAAACGAGATGAGGTTGCCAAGCGTGAATTGGAGAGACTCAAGAGATTTTTGACCCGCGATTTGCACCCAACTTATTGATTAAATTGATGCACAAGAGTAGGTACAACTTTGATTGGAAGTTATGAATCACTCACTCCCTCGCAATGTTACAACTAGCTCAAAGAAGCTTTCCTATACACCACATGTAATGCTGCATAGAGAGCTCACTCTCACTCCCTAAAACTAAGATGGTGAATGGCACTCTCAAAGTAGTGACCAATAGTGTAGGGATCCTTGCCATTTACAAAGGGAGAAGGGCTCTATTTATAAGTGAGGAGAGCCCTAATTAGGATTATACCTAATCAACATTTTCATAGAAAATCATGTTTATGAAATTTTTTATATGTTCTTATGAGAGTGGGTCTCTCTTGTCTCTTGAGTCACATGGATGTGGGATCAAGAGGAGAGAATTATTGAGGTGAAATAGAGAAGATTCTAGAGAGGTGAGTGATTTTTTGTGTGAGGTTGCCTACTCCACGGTAGAGTAGAGTGGGTGCAATTTACAAAAAAAGGTTAGCAGTTAGTGTTAGTAGTTTGAAGTTAGTAGGATGGGGTAAAATTACATGGCATATGCACTCAAGGTGCATTATATGATTTATACAATGATAAAAAGTAAGAGAAGAATGAGAATATACACAATTTGGTGGAAACCACAAGATGTAAATGAAATTTTCCACCTTCTCCTCCAGTGAATGAAGCGGTTGTAGAACTTTGTCGGTGCAGTTCTTGTGATCATGGGGAAGTTGAATTCTCCATGATCAAACTCCTCCTTTTGCAGGGCTTGAGATTGGTTATTTGCTTATTTTTTTTCTTTTATGAAAGGATGAAGAGGTTATGGTAATATGAATTTGATTCTAGAGAGAGAAATTGAGCTGTGTGCGTTTCTCTGCAACCCTAATTCCAACAATTGGTATTAGAGCAGGTTACGTCCCCTCGGGCTTAGCCGCTAGCTGCTCCAGCACACGCCTGCTCACTTTCTACGATTTCAGTGAGCCTTGGCAAGCATGTGCAGGTCGACAAATATTTTGGGACAGCTCGTAGAGCATAGTTTGCTCAAATTTATGATTCGGGCTCATTTCGGCCTTCATTTCCATTATAGGCAGTGCAACACATGCTATTTTTTCATTTTGTGCAGAGTTTCTGTTAGTGTCGTTTTCTGCATAACAGGTGGCTTACAGTCTTCTACGGTTTGTGCTATATAGCACGTGTTGTTCCTGGTCCGTTTCTCCTATTTTCGGGCAGTTTTCACATCAGATGCAGCGTTTACCATGGCTGACAACAACACAGATGTCTTCAAGATGTTTGCTGCTTCTGTTGAGGACATGTTGGATGGGGATATTTACCCTATGTGGGCTTATATGATGCAACACGTTCTTGTGTCAAAGGGCGTCTAGAATATTGTGCACGGCATTGACGTACATCCTGGTTCTGAGGATGTAGGAGATGTTGAGAATGTTGCAGGTCTTGCTGCAAGGATTGCTGCTATTAGAGTTGTTTTGCCTACGGCAGAACAAGCTTGTTGGGATGTAAAGGATGCGCAGGCTCATGCATTGACTGTGTTGTCTGTGAAGGGCACCATTGTTTCTCACATCCGTTCAGCAAAATTTGCAAAACAGGCTTGTGATATTCTAGCAGGTCTTTATGCAAGCCGCAATGAGGCTAAAATTGCTTTGCTACGTAAAGAGCTGGAGTTGAAGATTATGCATGAGGGAATGATATGGACACTTTCCTTGCTAGTGTCAAGGATATCAATGAGCAACTTATTTCTGTAGGTGAAGTCATTTAAGACAGTTCCCTTGTGCAGACTGTTCTTGATGCCTTACCAGATTCTTACCAGACTTTTGCTAGTACTTGGAGACTTATGACCCAAGGAAATCCAGAAGTTGTCAAGTTTGATGCATTATCCACATTGTTGTTGGAAGAGTCACTTTCCAGAAGAAATAGGACTAGACAGCGTGTAGTTGAACAAGCTTTTATTGCTTCTCAAAGAAAGGGTGGTAACAGTAATGCAGCCACTTCTTATGGTTCTACTGCGAGTGGCAAAACTTCTGTTCCTAATGCTTCTGCTGGCAGCACTTTGTCTGGCAATTCTGGTGATAAGGGAAAAAAGAAGATGCGTTGCCATTTTTGTAAAGCTAATGATCATTTGATCAAGCAGTGTCCTAAGTTGAAGGCCAAAGAGGCTAAGAAGAAAGGGGGTGGTTCCATTGCAAATGCTGGTTCCACTACAAAATTCAGCCATTGTTGAGTCTTCCGTGAAAGGAGACTGTGATGCTGATGTCGATGCAGAATGGGCTTTTAGTGCAGAGTGCACTTACAATCCTGCTGTCCTTGATGCATGCTTGTCAGTTGTTCACATGTGTGGTATTTCGATGGTGGTTCTACAAAGAACATTACCTTACATCGTGAATTGTTCACCTCTCTTGAGTCTATCCCTCATGGGAATTCTCTCACTTGTGCCAACAATGCCTCTTATCAGGTTCAGGGAGTTGGAAAGATTGTGATTACTGCTGCAAATGGAAGTTCTTTCACACTTGTTGATGCAGTTTATGTTCCTGGGATCAAGAAGAATCTTTTGTTTGTATCCACACTTGCTAGACTTGGTTGGTAGTCAAATTTGTGGATGACAGATGTACAGTTCATGATCTTAGTTTTGGTGATGAAATTGTTGCATCTGGCCTTTCGTGCCGTGGGCTGTATAAGCTCACTTTGTATAACAAGTGTGGACAAAATTTTGCAAATGCTATTGCAGATTCAAGGGCTATTTCAGATGCAAAACTTTGGCATGCATGTTTTGGTCATCTAAATTTTTCCAGTTTGGTACGTTTGCAGAAATCTGATATGGTTGCTTCTTTGCCGCCTCTTGAAGCACCTGTCAAACATGTTTGTGAAGGCTGTATTTTGGGTAAGATGCAGCATTCTAAGTTTCTAAAGGATGATTCAGTTCGGGCCACATGCAGGTGGTAGCTTGTGCATAGTGATGTTTGTGGGCCCATGCAAACTCCATCCTTGGGCAATTACCTATACTTCGTGACTTTCATTGATGATTACTCCAGGCATGCATGGGTATTTCCGCTTAAAGCAAAGTCCGAAGTTTTTATGTGCTTCAAACAATTTTTGGCTATGGCTGAAAACGTTTCGAAATGTACTATGGGAACCCTCCATTCCGATCAAGGGGGGGAGTATATGTCTCATGAACTCAATGTATTTCTGGCTAGTCATGGGATAAAACACCAATGTAGAGTGCCTTATACACCTCAGCAAAATGGTATTGCTGAGAGGAAAAACACGTCAGTTACAGAAATGGCACGATGTGTGGTCAAAAGTCAAGCTTTGCCGCATTCTTTTTGGCTTGAGGCCATCATGTGTGCCACTTATGTACTAAACATGTGTCCTACAAAAGCTTTGCAGTCTATTACTCCATATGAAGCATGGCATGATAGAAAGCCTTCTATTGAGCACATGAGTGTTTTTGGCTGTTTGGCATATGCTTTGGTGCCACAAAACTCAACTTCAAACCTGTTTCCGTGGGAGTGGCAATAGGTTTGCAATCCTCAAGTCCAAACTTACATAGCAATGTCTTTATGTAACTTTTCTGGCACAAGGCAATACCACCATCACACTGCTTAAACTGTATACCCAAGTAATGATGCAACAGCCCCAAATATTTCATTTGAAAGTAGCATTCAAATCAACCTTAAATTCAGCAATATGTCTCTCATTTGGTCCAGTGATCAGCAAATCATCAACATAAAGAACGACAATGAGAAGTACATCACCCTCACGCTTTACGTACAATGTGCTTTCTGTTGGACTGTTACGAAAGCCTTGTTTGAACAAATGCGTGTCAGCTTTCTCATACCAAGCACGAGGAGATTGCTTCAACCCATACAAATCCTTCTTAGATCTGCACACTTTGTCCTCTTGTCCTTTTATGACAAAACCACGAGGCTGCATTACATAAACTTCCTCAAATATGTCACCATTCAAGAAAGCAGTAACAATGTGTGATTGATGTACATCCCAACCAAAATGAGCTTCCAAATGCACATAGAAAACGCACTGTAGTCATACAACAAGTGGGAGAAAAAGTCTCTTCATAATCTATGCCTTTTTGTTGTGCATAACCCTTTGCAACAAGTCGAGCCTTATGGCGATCTATCTCACCATCCGGCTTCCGTTTCAACTTGTAAATCCACTTTGTACCAATGGAGTTTTTGCCAGGAGGAAAATCACATAAAGTCCATGTGTCATTTTCTATAAGTGCATCATATTCTGATTGCATATGGCAACCATCCAATTTTCTAAATTCTGTGCTTCATCAAAAGACAGAGGCTCCTCAACATCATGCAAGCTAGACATAGCCAAAGCATAAAAATCTGATGCATAAGATGCATGGCGAGAGCCTAAACAAAGTACGACTAGACAAAGGTGCATCCAATTTACTGTCACGCAAAGTGTGCACCAGTCATTCTGGCATACCTCTAGCCTGCTCATTTTCAGCCCTTTCCTGATCAAGTACATCATGTACATGTGCATCAGTAATAGGATGATCTGTAACATTTTCAGAAACCCCCATAGGCTGTACATTTGCCTCATTGGAACTTACATTCGTATTTCCATCACCAAAAAGAGGCAACAAAGTTTCATAAATGTCCTGTGAGCTTACATTACTGTCTCTAGTACATGACAGCAAGGGCTTAATAGAATCTTCCATAAACACTACATCCCGTGAAACCAGAATACGTTTTGTTTGTAGATGATACAACATGTAACCTTTGCTTTCAGCACTATAATCAACAAAAATACATTTGACAGCCTTATCATCCAATTTTTTGCGCTGTTACATGATGTTGGTGATCCTGCTGATGTCACTCTTCATCAAACTGCTGTTGGCTACCTCATTTATGTATGCAACACGAGGTTGGATATTCAGTTTGTAGTCTCAGAGGTCAGCAGATTTATGCATAGCCCAAGGTCTAAGCATTGGCAGGCTGTCAAGAGGATTTTCCGCTACCTTAGTGGCACTTTACATCTTGGCTTCATTTATCCCAAGGGGGGATCATTGCCGCCAGACTCACATGCTTTTTCGGTCTCAGATTGGGCTGGTTGTTTTGACACGCGAGTGTCCATAAGTAGTTTTTGTTTCATGCTTGGCAGTTCATGTATATTATGGTTGAGCAAGAAGTAACCTACTGTGGACACTTTGAGTTGTGAGGCTGAGTATAGGGCAGTCTTCATAGCTACGGTAGTATGGCTCAGACACCTTATGGCCGATTTGGGTGTTGGACAGGACACTGCCAACACTATCTACACTGAAAGTCAGAGTGCATTGGCAGTTGTGAGGAACCCAGTTTTTCATGCCCGCACACAGCACATTGAGGTGCATTACCACTATGTCAGGAAGAGGCTCTGAGTAGGAGAGATCACTTTGACTTATGTGCCAACACAAGACAACCTTGCAGATCTTTTCACAAAGGCATTGTCTCATGAGAAGCTTGAAGCTTTCCGCAAAGCTTTGGGCGTACTCCCCTTTGTGGACTGATCATGCCCTCAGGGCATGACACTTCCCTTTACTCATGTACCAGCTCTCATTCACCGCATCACTCCAGGGGGGATTTGTTACCATATACATGTGGTAGTGATGTGTGTGAACACACTAGGACCGGCGGGGCATTTTTTCCCTCTTTAGTTTTTTCCCCCGAGCATTGTATATACACCCATCACTCTAGGGCTATCTATCTTTCCATTGCACACTACGTAACACACTCTCTATTGTGTGCCTTGAGCTTCCTTCGTCTTCTCTAAGCTATGTGTGTTTCTCTATAATCCTAATTCCAACAGCTCCAGCACATGCCTGCTCATTTTCTTCAATTTTAGTGAGCTTTAGCAAGCATTTGTAGGTTGACAAATTTTTTGGGTGTGCTTGTAGAGCTTAGTCTGCTGAGATTTTTGATTCAGGCTCATTTCAGTCTCCGTTTCCACTACAGGCAGTACTGCACAAGCTACTTCGTCATTTTGTGCACAATTTTTGTCTATGCCATTTTTTGCATAGCAAGTGCCTTACAGTCTTCTACGGTTTGTGCTATATAGCATGTGTTGTTCCCGCTTCGTTTCTCCTCTTTTCGGGTTTTCACATCAGTTGCAACATTTACCATGGCTGACAACAACACAGATGTGTTCAAGATGTTTGTTGATGAGGATAGATTGGATGGGAACAATTACCCTATGTGGGCTTACATAATGCAACATGTTCTTGTGTTAAAAGGAGTTTGGTATATTGCACAGGGCATTGATGTACGTCCTGGTTCTGAGGATGTAGGCGATGTTGAGGATGTGGCAGGACTTGCTGCAAGGATTGCTGCTATTAGAGTTGTTTTGCCTACAGCAAAACAATCTCGTTGGGATGTAAATGATGCGCAGGCTCATGCATTGATTGTTTTGTCTATGAAGTGCACCATTGTTCCTCACATTCGCTCAAGAAAAAACTGCAAAACAAGCTTGGGATATTTTGGCTCGTCTTTATGCAAGTTGCAATGAGGCTAAAATTGCTTTGTTGCGTAAAGAGCTGGAGTTAAAGATTATGCATGAGGAAGATGATATGGACACTTTCCTTGCTAATGTCAAGAATATCAATGAGCAACTTATTTTTGCAGTGAAGTCATTTAAGACAATTCCCTTGTGTAGACTGTTTTTTATGCCTTACCAGATTTTTACCAGACTTTTGCTAGTACTTGGAGACTTATGACCCAAGGAAATCCTGAAGTCGTCCAGTTTGATGCATTATGCACATTGCTATTGCAAGAGTCACTTTCCAAAAAAAACAGGAGTAGACAGCATGCAGTTAAACAATCTTTTATTGCTTCTCAAAGAAAGGGTGGTAGCAGCAATGCAACCACTTCTTATGGTTCTGCTGCCAGTGGCAAAACTTCTATTCCCAATGCTTCTGCCTGGCAGCACTTCGTCTGGCAATTCTGGTGATAAGGGAAAAAAGAAGATGTATTGCCATTATTGTAAAGATGATGCTCACTTAATCAAGCAGTGTCCTAAGTTGAAGGCCAAAGAGGCTAAGAAGAATGAGGGTGGTTCCACTGCAAATGCTGGTTCCACTACAAATGCAGCCATTGTTGACTCTTCTGTGAAAGGAGACTGTGATGCTAATGTTGATGCAGAATGGGCTTTTAGTGCAGAGTGCACTTACAATCCTATTGTCCATGATGCATGCATGTCAGTTGCTGCAAATTCACATGTGTGGTATTTCACTAGTGGTGCTACAAAGAACATTACCTTACATTGTGAATTGTTCACCTCTCTCGAGTCTCTTCATCATGGGAAGTCAGTCACTTGTGCCAACAATGCCTCTTATACAATTGAGGGAGTTGGAAAGATTGTGCTTACTGCTTCAAATGGTAGTTCTTTCACACTTGTTGATGCACTTTATGTACCTGGGATCAAGAAGAATCTTTTTTCTATATCTACACTTGCTAGACTTGCACTTGTAGTCAAATTTGTGGATGACAGATGTACAATTCATGATCTACATTTTGGTGATGAAATTGTTGCATCTGGGCTTTCTTGCCGCGGGCTATATAAGCTCACTTTGTATGACAAGTGTGGAAAAAATTTTACAAATGTAGTTGCAGATTCAAAGGCTATTTCAGACGTTGTCATGCTGTGGCACGTATATAGTGGGAACGGGCATTAAACAATTTATCTTGTGACTTTTTGACGCATAAGTATAATTCATATAATACTTATATGCATAAATAAAAGCTTTCTACCATACCTTAGTATTTACCTTTGAAGTAATATAAATGTACATTACTATTAGAAAGTACTGCAAGAGAAGTATCAATGATTGTGCCTCTTTTTGTCTGGGGGAAAAGCATTTGTATATTTCTTCTAATATCTCATCTATACCCTACCATATATAAATTATTTTCTTCTTTTCACATTTATTTAATAATATAACCCTTCAATAATGCATACCTTCTTGGACACATATAAGAGGGAAGGGCCTACTAGAAGACTTTATGAAAAGGAAGATCCAAACCTTCTTGGACCATCCCAATTTGAAAACCCCGACCTAAGGGCGTGAAGAAAAGGCCAAAACCAACTCAAGATCTTTTAGTAGGCCAATTTTTCCTTTTGAAGCATGTCAGTCCGAGTTACAGGTCAAAAGTTACAGGAAAAACAGTGAAAAATCCTCTCACAACGACACTGCAAGAAGAGATGGTAAACAGGTGAATCAAGTGAAAAGAGGTAATCTTGGTCTTTTTCCATACAATAAGATATTTGGAGGATAAAAGACACAAGCATGTGAATGTGACACCTCAAAGATGCCTTGAAGGACAAGAAACACAAGTTGGAACCCCCTGTTGGAGCCACACAGAAGATGCATAGGTGGGGCTCACATACATCCTGCACCCACATGGAGCCTCAATGACCAAAAATGCTAAATTTCATGATATTTTGAGTCCTAATATTGCCCATTTTAGGAAATATCCAAAGAACATTTGATTTGGGCTAATTCTTTAGCCTAATCAAGTGATTATGTAAAACATGGCTCCCTCACCTATAAAAAGGGCAACCTTCTCTTCATTGGGGGCAAGTTATGAGTGAGTGAGAATAGCTCAATTCCATAGTGACACACTCATCTTAGTGCCACACTTTATCTTGAAGAAATGTTGAAGTCTTGCCTCATCTTCTCTCTCCATTAAGGTGGTGACGATTGCTCTCATGTAAGATATATGTTGCTAGTTTTTCTTTCATTTGCATATCTAGTCCAATACTTTTCTCTAACTCTATCTCTATCTCTCATTATCTATCTTTAATACCACCACCACACTTAGATCTATGTCCAGTTCTATCTTTACTCCTCCTTTCATCTCTCTTGTTGTGTCCTAATTGTTTCATTGGAAGGTATTCAAGCAGCAATCTTGTCAATGTAACGGGCACAACCTTCTTGCGGGAAACAATTATGTGCACGAGGTTAGTAACCATATCTTCATCTTTCACAAGTATCTCTCTCTCTTAAGGTTCTAATTCTCTTCCACAAACTCTAGAATCTCCTTGCTATAGGTACTTCTCTCCTTGCAGTATCCTTATTGCCTAAGGGAAATATTAGGGCTTGGGAGAGAAACTCTCTTCTTCTTCTCCTTTCACTTATTTCACACCTTTATCTTTGAACATACTAAGTATATCATTGATGAATAACCATAATCCACATGGAGGCAATTTCTTTCATTTCCATTCTGTGCAATCTATAAGGTTCAACATTTGGATTAGTCGAAAGATTCGCTTTTAGAAACGCATAGTGTTTCTATTTGGTCCTGAAATGCTCAACGAAATACTTCCCTCACCAGATCCCATCATACTACCTATTATTGACTATAACTTCTCTTTTGATGTTAATGTGGTTATTTTATTATGAATCAAGAGAATTTGTACTCACAACTAATCCCAATCGCTAGACAAAACATATACATTATAGTAAGCACAAAGCTACAGTTTTATTAGGCAAAATTTGGACTCACAAAGAGGCCCTTTAAGGAGTTTGACTTTACCTCTCTCTGTCAAAACGGGCGCATGGATAAATTTTTGCAAACAAACTCCAAAGTTGGCGGAGGTTTGATAGTTAGAATGTCCACTTCAAGCTCTATCTACTAATATATAGCATGCAATGAGATTTCTCATATTTTAGAAGACTCTTTTTTTGATTCACCTATGATGTGACAACTCTGTCGCAATCTAAGTGAATCAAAAAAAGAAAAATATGAGGAATCTCATGGCGTGCTATATATCATTAGATAGAGCTTGAAGAGGACATTCTAACTGTCAAACCTCCACCAACTTTGGAGTTTGTTTGCAAAAATTTATCCATGCGTCTGTTTTGGTAGAGAGAGGTAAAGTCAAACTCCTTAAAGGGCCCCTTTGTGAGTCCAAATTTTGCCTAATGCAAATAGCAATCCGCAGCTTACTTGGACAAAAAAGATTAAATATCATTAACTCATCCATTAACCCTTTTATCCTACCCATGACACGATATGATTGTAATCTCGATGTTTTCATTTTTGTTTTGTTTTGACTGTCTTTCATGAGTTCTCTCTATCACGTGTGTGTTTGTAAGGGAAAGTGAGCGGCTTCTTTGGTTACATTTCTTCTTTAGCTCTAGAAGCTATGTTATCTACATCTTAGCTCCTTCTCATAACCCTTGAGCTTCCTCACAAACTCTCACAGCAAGAGGCCCGGTGTCTTCCTGGCAAGACCGTCGACTTCTTGACATATTTTTGGTGAACCCGACGTGAATCTGCCAGGGTGAGAGTTTGTGGGTAACCATGGGTGATCATGTTGAGCAACAGGGTATGCATTTTGACCCAACAACAATGCAAATGTTTCAAGCATTTGCAATGTTCATGCAACAACAACATGCTACTGAAAGAAGAGAGATTTCAGCAATGAAGGCCATACAAGCGGTCGTCAACAGAATGGATCAGTTCAATGTCAAAGATGTAACCAAGTACTTACGTGAGTATGTGAAGGAGATGGAGCTACATCGCGTGTCAGAAGGTGAGATGATTCAAAGCTTTGAGCTAGTTGTTGCTCCAGAAATTAGGGAGCATGTTAGGGCAATTAAAGATGGGCATGGGAGAAGTTGGGAAGAACTCAAAGTAGCTTTAAAGGAGGAATATTTCATGGAGGACTTGGAGAGAGTGACCAAAAGGACATTCTTAGAATGGGTAGTCAGGCCAAAGCAAGCACTATCAATAACATAGCTACTTAGGGAATTTGAGCGGCGCTATGCACAACTCACCAGGACAAAAAGGGCCACACTAGATGCAGAGAAGACATATCTTTTCTTACAGTCCGCAGGTAAAGAGTTTCAAGAAAATTTGGAGCTTCTTCTTGAAGATAAAGATGTTGAGCAAGGACTAAAGACCGACTGGAATGAAGTTGAAGGTGCTGTCTCGTTGCTTGCCAAACGACAAAGAAGAAGGGACAAGATGGTAGTAAACACTGCAAGTCCTTCAACCTCAACTTCTGACAAAATGGTAAATCCTACTTATATAGCTCCTAAGTTTGATGAGTCTATGCTAGATGAACTTGTGAAGGGAATGCGTGACTTGAAGGTGAAGCTTACAAAGCTTGAAGAAAAAGGCACACCATCAGGGCCACTTCTTAGGCAAAGACAACAGCCCAAAGAAGGGTTTGTTAATAGATGTATTTGGTGTGATAGTACAGACCATGTAAGAAGGGATTGTGATGATTTTAGTGATGCTTTGTCAAAAGATGTTGTCTTTTTTAAGGATGGTAAAATCCAATTAAGAGAGACAGGTCTACCCTTGAGAACTAACTTTGGGAGGGGTGGAATGCAAACCTTAGTTGAAGATATGGCAACTAACCATGCCACCTCTTCAGTTGAGGCAGCTACTTATGGAGTAAAAATTGAGCATCTTACTGATGAAGAGGTGAGTGACCATCATGGTCAAATTTGGCCAAATGTCATGCAATTAGCTAAAAAGGGAAAGCTTACAAAAGAGATTCTACATGAAGCAGGTGATTGCATACGTCTATAAACAGGATGGAATGATCCAGTGGACTCATTGTTAGTGCGTGCCTACATTACAAAATGCCAACAAAATGAGGCGATTGTAGAAGAGAAGCACAGGCGTGAGAATGCTGATGAAGGACCATCAAAATGAGCTTCTAGCAGTGGGGGAAGAAGCGACTCAATGCCTTCTCAAACACCCTCAACACAAGGAGCATCTCCACCTGAAGTACTCATGGAGGAGTCTACAATAGTAAAGAAGAAAGAGCCAACAAAAGGTAAGACAAAAGGCCCAACTTATAAACTACAATCTGATATTGAGGTTGCTACAGATTTAAAGAAATTCTTGGAGGAAAGGATCTTGAATAGCAAGATTGAATTTACTCTGGGAGAATTTCTTGGCATTGCAAAGCGTGAATTCCATGAGGAGATCATTGACATCATCAAGAGAAAGAGGCAAACCCTTGCTGAAGTTTCTCGTCCACAGGTTGAAGGGGAAACCTCGAAGACACAAGGGATGCAGCTGCAAAATAAGGCGGATGATGGAGCTATGGTAGGATGCTACCAATCTAGTGGGAGAGTGAAGCAAGTGAATTTCTCAAATGATGATGAAGAAGTTGAAGATATTCCTAGGAGCTACTATTCACGAAGTCACTGGGCAAGGGCTACTACAGAAAATTTGATCAAGGTAGGTGACCTTGAAGAGCCATTTGTTGCCTTGATTGACCATGGTTCAGAAATAAACATAATGTCAAAGAGTCTCTACAACAAGTGAAAATGGCCGATGGACACATATCATGGTTGGATGGTAAAAGTGGCAAACAAATCATCTTATGAATTGTATGCAGCATGTCCAGGTGTAAAGGTGACAATAGGTGATGTAAACATTGACCAAAACTTCTTTGTATAGGATACATCTTCATATAATCTCATCCTTGGACAACCCTACATTGTGGGAGTTCGAATGGAAACAAAGGTAATGGATGATGGTTCAACATATGCTAGGATACGTAGCAAAGATGGTAAACGAGTTGTCCAATTTTTCACAGTTTGTGTAAACCATGAAAGAAATCGTGACAACCTCAGAGACCATCCTCTATGAAAGGAGTTCTACCAAACATCGAGCGAACTTATCCGAGCAAGCTCAAAACCGACCAAATTTATTAAGTGACTTGCTCAAGTATATGTATACTTCTTCTCTAGAAAGAGCTTTCTCTAAACCCAAACAATAAACGTCAGCACCATTGCTAGTCTCTTATGGTGCTAGCCTCTCTCTCTCTCTCTCTCTCTCTCTCTCTCTCTCTCTCTCTCTCTCTCTCTCTCTCTCTCTCTCTCTCTCTCTCACACACACACACACACACACACACACACACACACAATAATTGTTTAATCAATAATTAATTGGTAAACATGAATAGCCATGAAAGCCTACAAACCCTTACTATACATTTGTTTGCTTATTCCTTCGTCAACACAACATTGTGGGCAGCAAAGCTACTATTCTCTCCTAAGCTATCCACCTTGTCATGGGTACTGGCTTTGATATTAACTACTAAAAAATCTATGCCAAGCAGCTCATAGAAGTTCAACTTTATGGCCTCCTTATGGAGACTCAACTTTGGCCTTCATAATATGAGGTTGGCATCCAAATTGCACATCACATCCCGCTTCATGCATCAATTGAACAACTTCTCTCACAAAGATTGAAGATGTGGCTCCCTTCCATTTTGGATCATTCTTTGAAAAAATCTAGTAGATGTGAGGAAGGTCATATTTTTTTGTGGAAAAATTCAATATCTTTTGAGATTGTGTCTGTTCAAGATAAGGTGGTATGGAGATCTTGCTAGCTAGATGAGGGAAAGAATTGCATTGTATCAACAACGCATTGTTTTGCACACCATAGGGACTTTCCAAACCAAGAGCTGCCATGTCCAACCACCAGGAAGAACGCAACCAGTGTTTCTCTCTCTCTCTCTCTCTCTCTCTCTCTATATATATATATATATATATATATAGAGAGAGAGAGAGAGAGAGATAGATAGATAGATAGAGAGAGAGAGAGAGACACTGTGACTATCATTGAAACAATAAGCAATCTGTTTTGAGCTAATACAAAACATCTTTACAACAAAATGTCGAGCTTGGAGAATCTCCATAAAAAAACCTTTGCACTCCGAGAGATCACAGCTGACTAGATCTACTTTGTTCTCCGCCTTATCTTTTTTCGCTTTCTCTTCAACTTGCACATTCTCCCACTTAAATCTTGACTTCAACTCTCTTCGTTGGATAGATCTTTAAGGTCTCTTGGGATGGTTTCCTATGGCGTTAAAATTCTCTTCTTCTCGAGCAAGGGGGGATCATAAAAAGAGGAAAATGCTATAACCTTTATATCACTCGAGTGTGCTGGATTGGTTATTCCATTTCCCTCTTGAATAATAGGTCATGAGTTTATTGCTCGTTACCTTCATAGTAATTGCACTCTTTTGCAATATTGTGCCTAATGTGAGCAAAGAAGTCAGCGACAACGTAGGCACTAAGAGGGTGCCGATGATTATAAGCATGTGAACTAACTCTCTCTTTCAAAAAAACTCTATGAAGTAGTCTGTGCTGGCGCGGACTTCTTGAGAGAGTTAATTCTATGAAAGAGGCTAAGGATGTGAGAGGTGAAAGAGAGAGGCACTGACTAAGTGTGTGTGTGTGTGTGTGTGTGTGTGTGTGTGTGTGTGTGTTGGTGTGTGTGTGTGAGAGAGAGAGAGACATCTCATAACTCGGATAACACCAAGCCGCCATAGAAGTTAATTAGCTAGCCTATTGAGGGTCAAGTTTGCATGCACACCCTTCCGTGCAACTCGATGCCAAGTGGCAAAGTCAGGACCGTTGACATTGTGAAACTGTCCGTTGAGGAGGGTTGACAACATTCCAGGCAAGCCAGCCGTCTAGGTGCACAAGGGCATTCCAGTGACATTGGACGTGGGAGAGAATCCTGGTGAGTTCTTTGTCGTTAGAATGAAATGATTTGAGCCCATATTGCACACGTTGTGAGCATTTTATATGCTGTTGAAGCAAAATTCTTCTTCGCCAGAATGCCGGTTTAGTTTAAGCTTGAAAGTAATTATGGAAGACGAACCAGTGTTTCTCTCTCTCTCTCTCTCTCTCTCTCTCTCTCTCTCTCTAAAGAAAAAAACTCTCTCAAGGAGTCCACGCCGGCGCGGACTCATACAGAGAGTTTTTGAGTGAGTGAGTGAGAGAGAGAGAGAGAGAGAGAGAGAGAGAGAGAGAGAGAGAGAGAGAGAGAGAGAGAGAGAGAGATCAGAGAGTGATACGCAGTTGTGCACTCATCAAGCTCAACCATCACGCAGCTGCTGCCATGGCCGGCGAGGAAGCTCATCGCCCTCATGTATTGCAGAAAAAGCTTGACAGTAGTCGCGGAAGATGAACCTGTGATCTCTCTCTCTCTCTCTCTCTCTCTCTCTCTCTCTCTCTCTCTCTCTCTCTCTCTCTCTCTCTCTCTCTCTCTCTCTCTCTCTCTCTCTCTCTCTCTTGACATGAAAGACCCAATGTTGAAATAAGCCTAAATCAGCTGTCTGCTTACAAAACCCTAGCCATTCTCTCTTGGCTAGTATCAGAAACAATCTTCCGCACAAAATAACACCTCATCAAGCCTTCAGAGCATATTTTCGCTTTGGGAAATAGGTCTCTTTCTTCTTCTGCTTCAATGTCTTTAAACCAGCCTGATGTTTGGTTAGCCGCCGCCGAATGGCACGGGTCTTCTTGGGGCGCAGGTCCAATGGCAACTGCTTGCTCTTGTAGGGAGTCCGAGGAGCTGCCTTTTGATTTTGTGAAAGTACTGTCAACACTTGCGCTACTGACAGCCTGACTACCTTGATTTTGGATAGCTTGTTGGGTGCTCCTCCAGTCACCTTGGATACTCTCAACAGAGAAAGCTCTGCTTTTAGGTCCTTGAGCTGAGTCTGCAGCTCCCCCTTGCTCTTGGCTCACAAATCATGCACCTTCATCTTGGCCATTTCTGCAGATACCGCGAGTTGCAAAGGTCTACTATCGACGAAGGCAAGATTTCGTAAGAGCTCTCTCTCTCTCTCTCTCTAAAAAAAAAACTCTCTGGAGGAGTCCACGCCGGTGTGGACTCCTCCAGAGAGTTTTTCTTTATAGAGAGAGAGGGAGAGAGAGAGAGAGAGAGAGAGAGAGAGAGAGAGAGAGAGAGAGAGAGAGAGAGAGAGAGAGAGAGAGAGAGAGAGAGAGAGAGAGAGAGAGAGAGAGAGAGTGTGGAGAGAGAGGAGAGAGAGAGAGAGAGAGAGAGAGAGAGAGAGAGAGAGAGAGAGAGAGAGAGAGAGAGAGAGAGAGAGAGAGAGAGAGAGAGAGAGAGAGAGAGAGAGAGAGAGAGAGAGAGAGAGAGAGAGATTTTGGATAGCTTGTTGGGTGCTCCTCCAGTCACCTTGGAAACTCTCAATAGAGCAAGATCTGCTTTTAGGTCCTTGAACTGAGTCTGCAGCTCCCCCTTGCTCTTGGCTTGCAATTCATGCACCTTGATCTTGGCTATTTCTGCAGATACCGCGAGCTGCAAAGGTCTGTTGTCGAAGAAGGTAAGATTTAGTAAGAGCTCTCTCTCTCTCTCTAAAAAAAAAAAACTCTCTGAAGGAGTCCACACCGGCGTGGACTCCTTCAGAGAGTTTTTTTTTTAGAGAGAGAGAGAGAGAGAGAGAGAGAGAGAGAGAGAGAGAGAGAGAGAGAGAGAGAGAGAGAGAGAGAGAGATATGTAGCCTCGCTCGTCAAGCTTAACCATCATGCAGCTGGAGCCATGGCCGGCGACAAAACTCATGGCCCTTGTGTATTGCAAAACAAGTTGTACTTCAATTGATGCTCCCGACTGCTTGGCTAAACGCCGCAAGGCTACTTCCAAATAATTAGGCTCCCCCAAGAAGGAGCTTGCCTTCCTGCCACCATTTGTCAATTTCAGCTTAAGTGTAGTAGAGCGGTGTCGTTGTCGTTCTTGATGGCTAGGAATGTGTGGGCATGCAGTCTTCGCATTGATGAATTCTCTTGAGAGATGCAACAATAATAATAGAGCTGTTAAATATTGCATATTGACACTCTTTCTATACGGTTTTGTTAGAACTCGCCTATCAGTAATGTAATCACTTTTCCTTTTTAAGCTCTATGCTTATGAGAGAGAGAGAGAGAGAGAGAGAGAGAGAGAGAGAGAGAGAGAGAGAGAGAGAGAGAGAGAGAGAGAGAGAGAGAGAGAGAGAGAGAGAGAGAGAGGACTTCATCTTCATTCTTGCCAAATCCCTCCTTCCATGTGCCTTCACAATCATGTAGGCCCTATCTTCACCCTTCATGTCAGCATTATCTGCATGATCTTCATCACCTCCACGGCTCGTGCCCATGAAGCCCTCATTGATAAGGGTCTCCTCTCCGCAACTCACCTTGAAAACTCAAAAAGAGGACTCAAAAAATTATCAAAAAGAGTCCACTCTGACACGGACTCCTTTATCTGGTCGTTGATGAAAATGACTACGGTTTACCTTCCTGCCTTACCTAGTGTAACTCCAACATGCTTCTAGCCTTTTCTTGCCCAACCTTGTTGCTATATGACACGTGCAGGCATTAATGGTGGAGGTTTAATTTGTCGTTGTCAAACTTGGTCTTGCAAAAATACTAGCGCTTCCCCTACCAGACGCCATTCGATCCATGGACGTCATACCTCGAGGCACTCTATCTTAACCACCTAGGCTAGCACGTGACCCTGAGCATGCTGCGAGGTCATACTTGGCCCCCTATTGTGGCGATCCAACATCCTGGATCCTGCTTGTCTTGCAGATTGAGGCGCATTTGTTGATCCCTTTACTCTGTTCCCATATCACTTATAGACTTGGCTTGCCAACCAAATCCAATGAATGGAGACACTTATATTTGCCTTTCCTAGCCAACAATGTTGTTTCAAAGTTGTACGTTGTAGTAGTCAACGACCTAGTCACTGCTTGGAGGGGGGTACCCTGTGGGGTGCTCAGACAAGTGCGTAGTAGGATTTCACTTTGTTCAAATTTTACAAAATAGAGTATAACTTAATAGGGGTGGGACAAATCTACAAGGTAGTGGAGAGGCTCCAGCATGAGGACAACAGACATGTTAAAGGAAGCTAAGGAGTGGATCCTAGTTGTTGCATATAAGGGGATCACAATATTGTAAGAGTCGCACGACGTGAAGGGAGGAGAAGATGTTGAAGCCATGTGGGCATGGCAGATTATCCTACGGTCGAGAAGGTAGAGATGTTGACGATGGTGAATGTGTCGATCGAATTACCGTGGATTTTACTGCATCCAGGTCATTGAACCTTTTGATCGCACGCATTGTATGTGCGCTTGTGTCGCTACTGTTGGAGGGCCTCTTCATTCACTTTTGTAGTAGATCAAAACCTTCCTGTAGCATTCACAAAAAATGTGGCACTCTTCCATTTCTTCAAGCCGGGCCATTGATAACTAAGTGAATTGGTAGATGGACTGATACGGCACTCACTTTCACACACACACATACACACACACACACATACACTTGCTCAAGCATCTACCATGGCTTGATTATCTATGACCAGGAGCCGTGCTTTGAAGGAGGTGTTTGGGAACAATGATAGATAGATAATATGTAGTTTGATGCTAAATGCTTCCTATTATGATTTAAGTTCATAAGTATCTTGTTGGGTTTTGCTCATTTTTATGATTGCTCGGAAAGGTTTGATCGGAGTTTGAAATTTCCCTATCAAAGGTGAGAAAAGAGTTTTATGATCATAGAGAAATGATGGGTTTTGGCCAAGTACCATTGTAAAGCGAGATTGCAGTGGTACAGAAAGAAAAAGGGTCTCGCTTGATCCAAAAATAGGTGAAAATTTTTCAATGGGCTCCTTGATAACAAGAAATGGATCAGTATGTTTTACAAAACTTGAAGATTTGAAGAGATGTGAGAGGCAATATGTGCATAATGTACAAATATGCATGAAAAAGAGTGGGTTGCTAGAGCTTGATGCTATAATGGGGTCTAGTTTGCATCTTGAAAATGAAGTTATGGAAGTTTGCTCTATGGAAATGTATCAAGTAATAGAAGCCTTTAAAGAAAACCAAACAGTTGGCCCAGAAGTCCATGTTGAAACTAAATACAAGAGTGTAGCAAAGAAGGTGAAACCAGTAGCTTCACCCTTACCACCCAACAATAGGGAAAAGATTGAGCAGGCTTCTTTACAACCAAGTTTGAGGAATCCTAAAAAGATTGGGCATACCTTCACAAAGGAGTCTTTCCAAGAGTTGCAGATTGGTCGCGAGGAGTTTCTAACACAGGAGGAGACAAAGTGCTTCAAAGAAATGCTTTCAAAGCATGGTAAGGCTTTTGCATTTGAGCCACATGAGATAGGATGTGTTGATCCTTCTATTGTAGCTCCTATGGTAATTTTCACAAAACCTCATGTGCCTTGGAATTTGCGGCCTATTCCGGTTCCAAAGGCTCATTTGCCAAAGTTAGTAGAGCTACTGAATGAGAAAATCAAAATGAGAATCTTGGAGCCTTCTTGTGCTCCATACTCTTACATGTGGTTCATAGTTCCAAAGAAGAATGGTTCTCTATGCTTCATCCAAGATATGCAACCAGTGAACAAGGTGACAATTAGAAATGTAGGTACAGGTCCAATTGTGGATGAGTTTGCAGAGGCGTTTGCAGGGAGGGCAATCTACTCAATGGGGGATCTCTACTCAAGGTATGATCAATTTCAGCTTGCAACCGAAAGCAGAGACTTGACAACCATGAGGACACCTTTGGGTTTGGTAAGGATGTATACCTTGCCACAGGGAGCAACCAACTCGGTTGCACATATGATGAATGGGATGAATAACGTCTTACGTGACTTTATTCCTCAAATCACAATGCCTTTCATTGATGATTTGCCTATCAAAGGATGTGAAGAAAGTGACAAAGATGAAGCTTTGGATCTCAAGGGATGTCGCAGGTTTGTGGTAAATCACATAAATGATTGTGATAAAATTTTGTCTAGGTTGGAAGAAGTGAATCTTACATTGTCAGGGAAAAAGTCTATGTTTGGTGTCAAATGAAGTGCTCATTGTGGGGCACATGTGCGGGCCATATGGTAGGAAACCTTGTCCAGCAAAGGTAGATGCCATCCAAAGAATGAAAGAAACATGCACTAGCATCACTGAGGTTAGAAGGTTTCTAGGAGCATGTGTCTTCTATGTTATTTGGATTCCACATTATACACATGTAGCTGATCCTCTTTATCAGTTGCTTAGAAAGAATCAAAAGTTTAAATGGACAGAAGCACATGTAAAATCCATGAAAAAGCTAAAGGAGTTGCTCCAGTCCAGCACCAACTTTGACAAAGGTAGACTATGAGTGTCAAAGGCTAGTAATTGTGACAGTAGACACCAGTCCTACAGGGATTGGATGGGCAATAGGGCAAGATGACGAAGAAGGACACGGGTATGTGGTAAGATTTGGAGCAAAGGTACTAAGTGCTCGCCAAAGAAACTATCCACAAATAAAGAGATAGCTATGGGGTATGGTTACAGCCTTGAAAAATGGGAAATAGTACCTAATTGGTGCATGTGTGGTTGTAGAAACAGATTTTCTACCACTTCTTGGGATGATTACAAGCTGCTCAACACCAGACATTGCTATGTTGCGATGGATTTCCTACATTAAGTCCTTAAATCCCGAGTTTAAGCACATTGCAGGTAAAGACAATACAATGGTAGATATGCTATCAAGGGCAAGGTATGAAGATGAGTCACAAATGATTGATGAGGGAGATGATGTAGGCACAAAGTTCTATTCTATCTCTCATGTCAAAGGTAACAATGTCTGCATGACTAATTCACTTGAATTGTTCTTGAAAGATCTTTATGAAGGTGATTGGCTTCTTATTGGAAGCTACTTGAGTACTCTAACAAAACAGGATAATTGGTCTGAACAAGAATTCAAGAGGATACGCAGGAAAGCATATGGGTACTTTTTGAGGGATGGTTACTTGTGGATGCATCCTAAACAAAAGGGTGCTACACCACAACGGGTTATATATAAAAAAGAGACTCAAGTAAATCTCATGCAAGATTTTCATGAGAGTCTATGGGCTGGACACAGGGGTGTGTGGGCAACCTTCTCCAAGTTGAAAGAAAAATACTAGTGGAAGGGTATGTATAAAGATGTATCTCAATTTGTAGAGTCATGTGTAACTTGTCAAATGTATTCAAATGTCCGACATCGTGATGGATTGCACCCTACATATCCACTAGTCATGCACTATAAATGGGTTGTGGATCTAGTCACAATGCCTTTAAGACTCTGGCAGATGAGATACTTGGTTCTTGCACAAGAGGACCTAACTAACCAGGTTGAAGGAAGAGCATTAAGAGCTAAAACCACAGAAGTTGTGTGCAAATTCCTTCTTGATGAGGTGATTTGCCGTTATGGTTGTGTGGGAAAAATCACTACGAATAGAGGTGAACTGGATGCCGAAGAAGCAAGGGAGTTCTTTTCTAGATTAGGGATCAAGCTTTCTCTTACTACAGCTTACAACCCTGAAGGCAATGGAAAGAGTGAAAGAGGGCATCCTCCTATCATCAAAGCTTTGGCCAAGGCTTGCGAAGGAAGAGTTGGTGAGTGGCCAAAACTATTACCATATGCTTTATGGGCTGATCGTACAACACATAGCTCAATAACTGGCTACATGCCTGCAGAGCTAATGTATGGTCAAAAGCCAGTGATGCTGATTGAAGATACAATTCCCACATGGAATGTACTACCTTGGCAAGAGAGGCTTAGCAGGGAAGGTCTCCTTGCACTGCGTATAAGGCAACTAGAGAGAAGACCTGGAGACATTGAAGCTGCAAAAGAACGACTCAAAAATGCAAGGTTGAAATACAAGGACTACTTTGATAAGCAACATCGACTCAGGAGCAAAGCAATTGACAAAGGTGACTGGGTTTCAGTGTATGATAGTAGCCTTGATAACCAGCACACAGTCATGCGAAAGTTCTCAAAAAGATGGTTTGGACCGTATGTTGTAAAGTATGTGCATGAAAATGCTACTTACAGCTTGTCTGAACTAGATGGTACAGAAGTAAAGATTCCCATTGCGGGAAAAAGGATCAAAATGTTTAAGAGAAGACGAGACAATGATCTAGAAGATGTTGATGAGGGAGAAGAGCAAAACACAGGTGAAGATCAAAGTGAACATGAAGCTCTGGAATCATCTAGTGAAGAAGAAAGCAAGGAATATGTACAAGAGGGCTGATCTTACAAAGAGATAATGTGGCACATACCGGAGGATGTGCAGGTTTAGAGGGGGTGGATGTCGTGATGTGGCATGTATATAGTGGGAACGCGCATTAAACGATTTCTCTTGTGACTTTTTCACGCATAAGTATACTTCATATAATACTCATATGCATAAATAAAATCTTTCTACCATACCTTAGTATTTACCTTTGAAGTAATATAAATGTACATTACTATTAGAAAGTACTGCGAGAGAAGTATCAATGATTGTGCCTCTCTTTGTCCGGGGGAAAAGCATTTGTATGTTTCTTCTAATATCTCAATTATACCCTACCATATATAAATTATTTTCTTCTTTTCACATTTATTTAATGATATAACCCTTCAATAATGCATACCTTCTTGGATACATATAAGAGGGAAGGGCCTATTAGAAGACTTTATGAAAAGGAAAATCCAAAGCTTCTTGGACCATCCCAATTTGAAAATCCTAACCTAAGGGCGTGAAGAAAAGACCAAAGCCAAGTCAAGCTCTTTTAGTAGGCCAATTTTTCCTTTTGAAGCATGTCAATCCGAGTTACAGGTCAAAAGTTACAGGGAAAACAATGAAAAATCCTCTCACAACGACACTGCAAGAAGAGATGGTAAACAGGTGAATCAAGTGAAAAGAGGTAATCTTGGTCTTTTTCCATAAAATAAGATATTTGGAGGATAAAAGACACAAGCATGTGAATGTGACACCTCAAAGATGCCTTGGAAGGACAAGACACACAAGTTGGGACCCCCTGCTAGAGCCACATAGAAGATGCCTAGGTGGGTCCCACATACATCATGCACCCACATGGAGCCTCAACGACCAAAAATGCTGAATTTCATGATATTTTGAGTCCTAATATTGCCCATTTTACAAAATATCCAAAGAACATTTGATTTGGGCTAATTCTTTAGCCTAATCAAGTGATTATGTAAAACATGGCTCCCTCACCTATAAAAAGGGAAAACTTCTCTTCATTGGGGGCAAGTTATGAGTAAGTGAGAATAGCTCAATTCTATAGTAACACACTCATCTTAGTGCCACACTTTCTCTTGAAGAAATGCTGAAGTCTTGCCTCATCTTCTCTCTCCATTAAGGTGGTGACGATTGCTCTCATGTAAGATATATGTTGCTAGTTTTTCTTTCATTTGCATATCTAGTCCAATACTTGTCTCTAACTCTATCTCTATCTCTCATTATCTATCTTTAATACCACCACCACACTTAGATCTATCTCTAATTCCATCTTTACTCCTCCTTTCATCTCTCTTGTTGTGTCCTAATTGTTTCACTGGAAGGTATTCAAGCAGCAATCTTGTCAATGTAACGGGCACAACCTTCTTGCGGGAAACAGTTATGCACGAGGTTAGTAACCATATCTTCATCTTTCACAAGCATCTCTCTCTCTCTCTTAAGGTTCTCATTCTCTTCCACAAACTCTAGAATCTCCTTGCTATAGGTACTTCTCTCCCCGCAGTATCCTTATTGCCTAAGGGCAACAATAGGGCTTGGGAGAGAAACTCTCTTCTTCTTCTCCTTTCACTTCTTTCACACCTGTTTCTTTGAACATACTAAGTATATCATTGATGAATAACCATAATCCACATGGAGGCGATTTCTTTCATTTCCATTTTGTGCAATCTATTAGGATCAACATTTGGATCAGTCGAAAGATTCACTTCAGCAATGCATAGTGTTTCAATTTGGTCCTGAAGACTCAACGAAATAATTCTCTCACTAGATCCCATCATACTACCTATTATTGACTATAACTTCTCTTTTGGTGTTAATGTGGTTATTTTATTATGAATCAAGAGGATTTGTACTCACAACTAATCCCAATCGCTAGACAAAACATATACATTATAGTAAGCACAAAGCTACAGTTCCAAAGAGCAATCCGTAGCTTACTTGGACAACAAATATTAAATATCATTAACTCATCCATTAACCCTTTTATCCGACCCATGATACGATATGATCGTAATCTCGATGTTTTTATTTTTGTTTTGTTTTGACTATCTTTCATGAGTTCTCTCCATCACGTGTGTGTTTGTAAAGGAAAGTGAGCGACTCCTTTGGCTACATTTCTTCTTTAGCTCTAGAAGCTATGTTATCTACATCTTATATCCTTCTCATAACCCTTGAGCTTCCTCACAAACTCTCACAGCAAGAGGCCCGGTGCCTTCCTGGCAAGACCGTCGACTTCTTGACAACGTAAAACTTTGGCATGCACGTTCTGATCATCTGAATTTTGCCAGTTTGTTGCATTTGCAAAAAATCTGATATGGTTTATTTTTTGCCCCCTCTTGAAGAACCTGTCAAACATGTTTTTGAAGGTTGTATTTTGGGTAAGATAAAGTGCTATAAGTTTGTAAAGGATGGTTCAATTAGGGCCACATGCAGGTTGCAGCTTGTGCATATTGATGTTTGTGGGCCCATGCAAACTCTATCCTTGGGCAATTACCTTTACTTCGTGGCTTTCATTGATGATTTCTCCAGGCATGCATGGGTATTTTTGCTTATAGCAAAGTCCGAAGTTTTATGTGCAAATGTATCGAAAGGTACTATGGGCACCCTATGTTCCAATCGAGGAGGGGAGTATATATCTCATGAATTTAATGCATTTCTGGCTAGTCATGGGATAAAACACCAATGTACAGTGCCTTATACACCTCAAAAAAATAGTATTGCTGAGAGGAAAAACAGGTCACTTACGGAAATGGCACAATGTATGGTCAAAAGTCAAGCTTTGCTGCATTCTTTTTGGCTTGAGGCCATTATGTGTGCCACTTATGTACAAAACAAGTGTCCTACGAAAGCTTTGTAGCCTATTACTCCATATGAAGCATGGCATGATAGAAAGCCTTTTATTGAGCACATGCGTGTTTTTGGTTGTTTGGCATATGCTTTGGTACCACAAACACAACGCAGAAAATTGGATGATAAGTCTGTCAAATGTATTTTTGTTGGGTTTAGTGCTGAAAGCAAAGGTTACAGATTGTATCATCCACAAAAAAAGTGTATTTTGGTTCCACGGGATGTAGTGTTTGTGGAAGATTCTATTAAGTCCTTGCTGTCATGTACTAGAGACAGTAATGTAAGCTCACAAGACATTTATGACACTTTGTTGCCTCTTTTTAGTGGTGGAAATACGAATGTAAATTGCAATGAGACAAATGTACAGCCTATGGGGGTTTCTAAAAATTTTATAGATCAGCCTATTACTGATGTAGATGTACATGATGTACTTGATGAGGAAAGGGTTGAAAATGAGCAGGCTAGAGGTATGCAAAAATGGATGGTACATACATTGCCTGACAGTAAATTGGATGCACCTTTGTCTAGTCATACTCATTCAGGCTCTCACCATGTATCTTATGCATCAGATTGTTATGCTTTGGCTGTGTTTAGCTTACACGATGTTGAGGAACCTCTGTCTTTTGATGAAGCACAGAATCCAAAAAAATTGGATGGCTGCCATGCAATCAAAATATGATGCACTTATAAAAAATGAGACATGGACTTTATGTTATTTGCCTCTTGGCAAAAAGGCCATTGGTATGAAGTAGTTTTACAAGTTGAAACGCAATCCGGATGGTGAGATTGATTGCCATAAGGCTGGACTTGTTGCAAAGTGTTATGCACAGCAAAAAGGCATAGATTTGTCGTATGACTAGTGTGCATGAATCACACATTGTTACTTCTTTCTTGAATGGTGACATGAGGAAGTTTATGTAACGCAGTCTCGCGGTTTTGTCAAGAAAGGACAAGAGGACAAAGTGTGCAGATGTAAAAAGGCATTGTATGGGTTGAAGCAATCTCCTCGTGCTTGGTATGAGAAAGCTGACACTCATTTGGTCAAACAAGGCTTTCGTAAACAGTCCAACAGAAAGCACATTGTATATAAAGCGTGAGGGTGATGTACTTCTCATTGTGGTTCTTTATGTAGATGATTTGCTGATCACTGGACCAAATGAGAGACATATTGCTAAATTCAAGGCTGATTTGAATGCTACTTTCAAGATGAAAGATTTGGGATTGTTGCATCATTACTTGGGTATACAGTTTAAACAGTGTGATCGTGGTATCTCCTTGTGCCAAAAAAGTTACATAGAGACATTGCTATGTAAGTTTGGACTTGAGGATTGCAAACCTAATGCCACTTCTATGGAAACAGGTTTGAAGTTGAGTCTACATGATGCTTGCGATCCTGCTGATGTCACTCTTTATCAAACTACTTCTGGATGCCTCATTTATGTATGCAACACGAGGCCAGATATTCAGTTTGCAGTCTCACAGGTCAGCAGATTTATGCATAGCCCAGGGTCTAAGCATTGGCAGGCTGCCAAGAGGATTTTTCGCTACCTTAGTGGCACTTTACATCTTGGCTTGTTTTATCCCAAGGGGAGATCATTGCCGCCAGACTTACATGCTTTTTTGGACTCAGGTCGGGCTGGTTGTTTTGACACGCAAGTGTCCACAAGTGTTTTTTGTTTCATGCTTGGCAATTCATGTATATCATGGTTGAGCAAGAAGAAACCTACATTGGCCACTTTGAGTTGTGAGGCTAAGTACAAGGCAGTCTTCACAACTACGGTTGAGTGTGTCTCGTTCTTGCCGATACTTGCGTTGTTGGCATTGTGGTCACATGGGGCACATTAGGCGTGGTTGTTTCAGACGTATGAGACAACAACAGAGATGTATGCGAGATGTAGATACGACTTTGACACAAGTTAGAGAGGTTGTTAACCCTCATGGCTCACGGACACCCCATCACCTACGACGGACGTGTATTATGTATTTGGTAGAGTTAGGTACCGGGCTTGTTAGACCAATAGAAAAAGGGTAAGAGTGATCGCCGATGAGAGGCGCACTCTAACTGGGACATTCAAGGGATTAGTTGGCTAAGCATGGGAGCCCAAGTGTGAATGGGGTGAGCTCGTATAAAAGCCAACTAAACCTAAAATTCACTTATTCTCTCATTTGTGCAATAAGTGCTCTTGCTCCATCTCCATCTCCATCTTCTTCTTCTTCACCTCCTTGTGTGTGTGTGTATGTGTGAGAGAGAGAGAGAGTGCGATCGAGCATTGCGACGACGGCACGGCAGCGGCGAAGCGGTTGAGCGCGGCGAAGCGGAGGCTCCTTCTTCTTCGCGGCGAGGAATCCTCCACGAAGCAAGCGTAGAGCGGTGATTGACACACCATCGCTTTCTTTGAGCTTACTAGTTAAGCTAGTTGTGTGCTTGGAGCCGTCTGTGGCTCGCACACAGTGTTAGGCAATTCCCTTGCTTCGACAGTGCGGCAAGGAGCGCACATTTTTGGTGCCGTTGCCGGGGAAATGCCCCACACTAAGCTTGGTTAAGCACCTTACGCTTTCTTGTGATGCAATTTCAATTGAAGGATTTGTGAAGAAGGAAGGTGTGTGGTTGTGTGGAGAAGATTTTTGTTACACTGTACTGTCTTTTTTGTTTTCTATAAAGAAGGAGTTACAATTTTTTTGCAATGTACTGTTAGAATTAAGGTATTAGCTATGGAATGTTAGTTATGTAAGGTTCAATGTTAGTTCAGTAAGGTTAGTTTTGTAGATCTGTTAGCTACCGTTGTACTGTGTAAACAGTGTTAGAGTGTGTGTGGCAGTATCTCTATTAGCTGTAAGTAGATAAGTTAGGTGTAGGTTAAGTGTGTGTGTGCGCGTGTGCGCGGCGCGGCCGCGGCAACTTTTTCAAAAAAAAAAAACTTAAAAAAAATAATTAAAAAGAAGGATCGGGCTGGGGATCATTCCCCAAGCCCAAGCTCAAACCCAGACCTCAGTCCTCAGTTTTAAAATACAGTTTATACACCTTTTTATATTTAAAAACTTTTTGTAGGATTTCGAGGACTATAAAGACTATTTTTAGGATTTCGAGGGCTTCACGTAGCCGAATAGGGAGCTGTAAAGCACGGCACGTTCCTTTAGCCAAAACGCTCGTCTTGAGATATTACACGCCATATTTTGTGTCTTGGTTACAAAAAATAACCAAGAATAACGAAAAACTTGGGTTATAAACACCTTTAAAAAAAAAAAACTAAGTGAGCGGCCTTCACGGGCACTCACCAAAGCGTTTAGAGTGTGGAGGTCACATGTACCTACGCTCTGGACGAGTGTTAGAGCACGAGCATATTGGTAGTGCCTCCATTTACGTGGGCACCCATTATTCCTCCACCCTAGGTTCTAGACCTTCGGCCGGGACTCAAGGTAGCGCGAACCAAGATCCTCATATCGCGTCTAGTGATTCTTCCTCTGACTACGAAGTCATGGAGGGGTATCCTACACCAAACCCTGATAGTTCAAGTCAAGACATGCATGCCATGGGCCCACGGCCCGGGTCCAACATGTTTAGCCGCTTAAAAGAGACCCTTAGTAGAGCTACTCGCTGCGAACATGCGGTTAATGAAATAAATGAAGGGAGTGGGGAAGTAACTTCGTCATTCATGCCTAAAATAGACCCTATGCTTCTTAAGAGTGTGCATGTGAATGTTCCATCCACTGCACATCCTGATCCTTTAGGACTATCTCCCTCTGAGGTTCTACTACCCGATGGTAGGAGTCTTGCCGAAGTGCAAGAGATCGAACGCTATATGCAAGCAACAAGGGAGAGGGAAATTGAGAACCTACGAAGGCTAGAACAAAGTCGAGCCCTGAAAGCAAAGGCTCCTATGACAACAATCATGCCAGCCGAGCAACCGAGTGCTCCCAAGGTAGCAGTCACGGAGGGGCAAGCGATGGGGATCAATAATGCTTCCACCTTGAGGGAAACCTCCAGCACGCCAGGCCTAGATGGGATATTCCTAAAAGAAAATTGGGAGTATGACCAACAAGCGGAAGCTTTAACTGATCGGTACACAGGACACACCTATCATGTGGGTTGGTTAGATGTTCTATAATCCACATCGGGTGCTACTAGCATAGATGAGCAACAACAGAAAGTCTGTGATATCCTCCATAGGATTGTCGAGTTAGAAAGACAGAACACGGGGATCAACATGCCTTCAACAGGCCTAATGAGATTCTTGGATACGGGAAAGGCCAACCAACCAACCCTATCACAAATGGAGACTCCCTCAGTGAGCCCCATTGATCCTCCATATGTTGTTTCGCCAGGAGCCTCAGTACAATCTGAGCCCACAAGTGGCAGCTTTACCTTCCCAAATCTAGCTCATATTTCTCTTAATGACACTACGGCTACCATGCATATCCCAGTGGTGAGCATGACAAGAAGTACACCATGGAGTTCATTTGTTAATACTGCGCCGATGCCTAGTAGCACAGTGCCCCCAACTATACCTACATGTATGTATCAATCATGTGCACCTGTCGTACCTCAACCTCATGTAGCTCCTACACCTTTGATTATTCCAAGAGCTTACAATCCACAATGGCATTATCCAAGCTCTTATACAAGTGAAGCCATGCCATTTAATAATAACATGCCATATCAGGCACCCTCTATGCCTAGGGCCACGCCTGTAAACTTTGGACCACCGTCTGGTACACCACCATACGAAATATGGGACCCAAGAGCCGCGCGTATGCCAAGGCCAAGGCCAACTCGCATCTCACATGTGGTTCCAGGAGCACATACACCCATTATACCTGCTCAAATAGGAGATTTGGCAGCATTTTCTCAAACTATCGGTCGCTCTATTGCGGAAAACATGCGTAGTGCGCCTGATAGAGAGCCTAGGAGCAAGGCAGTTCAAGTAGCTAAGCTCACACAGAAATTCAGTGGAGACGGAGATGCTAGAAATCATATGGAAGTCTTTGAACATGTGTGCGATTCCTTGGAAGAGCACAATGAGCTACATAAGTGTAAGGCTTTGAGTTTGACCCTAAGCGGAAAGGCTGGAGATTGGTATAGAACCTTAAGAGTAGAAGAGAAAACGATCTACTCTACTCTTAGGAGATTGTTCTTGAAAGAGCACATACGAGAGGGAGTACTTTGGGGTGTAGCCTCTCAACTCCAGAAAGCCCAACGAGAAGAAGGTGAATCCGTGAGAGACTTCATTAGTCGCCTAAAGAATTTGAATTCTCGATGCAATCCAAACGAGTGATTCAACAACAACCAATTTCTCGATAGATTCATTAGGGGACTACGACATGAAAGTATCTATAATGGCCTAGTCATTAGAGGTATCACTACTTGGGAAGCAGTCACCATGAATGCAATCCAATTGGAGGATAATTTAATGATTGCAGGAGAAAGACTGTCTGCCGAACCGAAGTCTAGTAGCTCGCAAGCGTGAGGGCATGAGCCAATGAAGATAAAGCCAATCGTGAAAGAGAAAACGATATCTGAGATGACTTTGGCAGATCTCACCAAGGACATCCAAGAAAGCCTGAGGGGTAATCCTGCTCCACAAAACAGTCATATGTATCCAAGAAGGGAGCAACAATGGTGCTCAATTTTCTTGGGCCCACATACTACGAGTGAATGCCCTACTTTCAGAGTAAAGTTTAACGGGACTTGTAACGCGTGTGGTAGGTATGGCCATCAAGCGAAGGATTGCCTAATGCTTAAACACATCATGAAAAATAGACCGCCTATAGCTTGGGCAGACTCACCTCGAGTTCCTGCATTGATGCCTACCCCACCCATGGAGCAACAGTTGCCATTACAGAAAATGGTCCCTAGAACCCAAAATGTGGTCCAAACCACACCGTTGCCACCTCCAGTGCTAGGACCGCAACCCCCTCATCCAAGAGTTACACCTATGAATCAAATAGGTTGCAAGTCATCTAGTACTTATGTAGATTGCGAAGAGGACATAGACTCTAGTATCACCTATGGAGTCAACATGCTTGAGGAGTGTCCCATGTACTATATGGAAGACCATTGGGGACAAATCAAACCGGTATATCAAGCTACTGCGCTAGCAGTAAGAGGCCAAAACATTAATAGTTTTGCCAGGAGACCACCTCTTCAGTGCTACGAATGTGGTGGACCACATCGAGTAGTTGAGTGCCCCATTAGAATGCAAAAGAATGCCGCACTAATGCAAACAAGTCAAGGGAGTGCATTGGCAATGCCAATACTCACTTGTAATCGTTGTGGCATAGATCATTTGATCGCATAGTGTCCTAACAATCCAAACACACCGAAAATCACACCATTGAACATAATAGAGATTGTTGATGGGACACCACCAACTATAAATATAGCACTAGTGAATGCACTCACACGGTCGATGCTCCAAAAGCAAAATTACATCCTCGAAGAGAGAGATGCTGCATCCATTGGCCGAGCGAGAAAGAAGAAAACATGAAGAAAGAAATCCCTTAATGCTTCTAGCTCAAAAACTAGTTCAAAGACTAACATAGGGACAGGAGAGGATCCCGTGTATATGAATGACCTTGAGGATGACTCAGATTCGATAGAGACCACGGAGACCAAAACTGTTACTACAAAGGAAAAAGCCAGTGAGGAGGATCACGAGAGGGAATTACGACGAACACCAAAAGAGTATTCAAAGTTAAACCACCCAGTTGTGAACCCCCAAGATAAGCCACGAGAGACAAAAAATGAGGATTGCAAGAGAAAGATTGGAACCTATCCAAACCCAACAGTGGAAATTGAACGAGTCCAACAATTGAGGGGTTTGGTGGAAGAAACTCAACGAAAATTAGAACCTGAACCCAAACATATCCAGATGTTGGACACAGTGTTTCCCACACAAGTTCAACCTCACAAGAACTACATGCCATTAGATATACCCAGTATCATTCGGGAAGAGAGTGAGGGTAGGACATCTGAAAGTGGACACACACATTTCCTACTAGAGAGAATGTTCAATGAGGGAATTCCCGACCCCCTTGAGGAAGTGGAGATTCCATCTTCACCATTCTCTCGTCACGGTCCTACGTCCCACAAGATGCCATTAAATGTTGCCAAGCTGATGGATTTCATGTCCTCAGAAACACGTACGACTATCATATCTAAGTTATACAGAGATCCAGAATTATTCCTAGCACTGCGAGCCCTTCTCAATGGAGAATTACAGGCCAAATTACCACAGTTTGCACACATGAACAAACTTGACTCAGTGATGAATGATGAGGAACATTTAGCACCACCATCTGACCTAGCGGGACATGAATTTGTAATTGAAATACCCGTTAACAAGTTGGGGCAATACTTTGAAGGTGATGAAAATAATGCTACTCTACCAATCACTACTAAAGGATTAACTGTAAAGGGGGTCCGTGACGGTGGTGCGGGAGTCAGCATGGTGACAAAGAGTTGTTGGGAGTCTATGGGGAGACCTCACCTTGAAGCCACAAGCGTAGTGGTAAAAATGGCTAATGGATCTATTGTTACGCCTATTGGAATGCTAAAGGATCTCAGGATCAAGGTCTTGGGACACAAGGTAAGGCAGAATTTCATTGTTATAGATTTTTCCAAGCATCTTATGTCATTTGAGATGATCTTAGGGCGTCCATTCATGAGGGAAGCAAAAATGGTGCATGACTCGTCCAAAAACCACGTCTACTTACAGTTCCAAGACTCTGTCATTCGAGTTGATCTTTTAAGTGGTCGAACGCATCCTCTAGGAAATAAATTCATCATTGATAATCGATCAGACACAACAATTCACTCAGCTCCATTACAGTATTGTTACACATGTAACGAAGACACGGATATTGGGGAGAACTCTCCTTATATGGATATCCTACCCGAAATGGCTGAGTCAGACAATGTCGATTGGGTGCACCTAGCGGCAACTATAGATACATGGGGAGCTAGAGGAACAACTTGGGTAACACCAGATGGGGAAGAGATACCACACATTGCACCAGTAAACATGTTAGGTGTAGCGCATGTAACATCCGATGATAAGAAAGAGGCACACCTACCTGAGAGTGAAAGTGATGATTCCTCAAAGGCTTCAGGCCAATACACATCGGAAACGGAATCTCAAGAAGAAATGGATTCAGAACCTGAGGAAACATCGAGTGAACCAAGTATAGAAAATAAATACTCAAGGCCTAGTACGACCGTCTATGGTAATTTATATGAGAGTGAAGAAGATACAAGCGAAGACCTATCAGGCGAGTCGAGTTCAAACATTTACCAAAATCAAAACCTTAACAAGAAACAAAGGTCATATAAGAGACGATGATATCGAGCAAATGTGAGAGCTAGGATAAACAAGGAAAGATCTACTGCAGAATGGCTTAGCTATCTAGGGGCATGTGATGCTCATCGAAAGATAGTAGACAATTGGGGTGAACATCTCCAGAGTGTCATGTGGTGCAGCCCGCGACCCATTGACCTCGCTCAATTGGAGGTTACAGAGCCGAACTATAAGAAGACGTCAAAACCGAGAGTTAGCTCAACAACAAAAGGAGGCAGAACTAAAAGAAAGGTCTCTGTCAGGACAAGAGCCTGCTGACTTACATACGGCTCCTGAACATTTTAAATCTTATACCATGGGGGAGCGAAAGGTTGTGTATGCCAAAGCCCGACGAATACCTACCAATGGAAGCATGGGAGTCTATGATGGTCCAGCGGTAGTTAAAGAGATAGAATTAGCAGAACCAGGTGAGGAGTCTAAACCAGTCTTTATTGCTCAAGACCTTACCGAAACTGAAGAGGCTATACTTAAGGAGCTCCTCAAGGAATACAAGGATATCTTTGCTTGGACATATCAGGACATGAAGGGCGTTCCACCTTCTGTGGTGCAACATACAATTCCCATGATCAACACTGCTAAACCCGTCCAGCAACGACCCTATCCAATGAATCCTAAGTACGCCAAAATTGTACAAGAGGAGATTGAAAAACTTATCCAATGTGGATTCATATACCCTATTGAGCACTCAAAATGGGTTTCTCCAATAGTCATTGTGCCAAAAAAGAATGGGAAACTAAGAGTGTGTGTGGACCTCAAGAAAGTTAATGCAGCCACTAGGGGAGATCATTATCCCTTGCCATATTCAGAACATGTGCTTGAAAGAGTTGCGGGGAAGGAAGCTTATAGCTTTTTATATGGGTACACTGGTTACAATCAAATCACAATTGCATTAGAGGACCAAGCTAAAACTGCTTTTATCACAGAGTTTGGAGTGTTTGCATTTCGTGTTATGGCTTTTGGCTTAACAAATGCCCCTGCTACATTCCAATGATTAATAAACACTGCGTTTAAAGAATTTCTAAGGGAGTTTTGTGAAGCTTTCCTAGACGACCTTTGTGTTTATTCTTCTTGGGAGAAGCATTTGTTATATCTACGAAAAATATTTGAAAGGTGCAGATTTCATCGCATCTCATTGAACCCTTTCAAATGCCAATTTTGGGTTAAGCATCGAGTCATTCTAGGGCATATAGTGTCCAAGAACGGGATATCCACAGATGAGAGTAAGATTAAAGCCATTGCCGATTTGCCACCACCTACGAACTATAAAGGAGTTCAAAGATTTATGGGCCATGTTGGTTATTATCGAAGGTTTATTTTAAACTTTGCCGAGATAGCGCATCCATTGTACAAGCTTCTTACCGAGTTTCACTGGACGGACGAATGTCATCAATCTTATGAGTTATTAAAGAAGGCCCTAACAAGTGCTCCAATCCTGCGAACACCTGATTGGAATGTACCTTTTCATGTGCATATTGATGCATCAAACTTTGCTATTGGGTGTGTTCTAACTCAACCAGGAGAACATAAATTGGACTACCCTATTAGCTTTGCAAGTCGCCAATTAAATGATGCCGAGATGAACTACACTACTACAGAGCGCGAAGGTCTAGCTATGATTTACGTAGTAAAGAAATTTCGCTATTACCTTCTTGCTACCAAGTTTGTGTTTTATGTGGATCATCAAGCATGGCTATATTTGGTAAACAAGCCGTGTTCCACAGGTCGAATTACACGATCGTTGTTAATTCTTCTTGAGTTTGACTTCACCGTTGTTATGAGGCCTGGGAGAAAACATGTCATGGCGGATCATTTATCTCGTATCCCTAATGGCAAAGCTCCTACGGGGGTTGATGATGAATTTCCTGATACTCCTTTGTTCATTGTTGAGACAATTCCTGAATGGAGTCAAAAGATTGTTAACTTCTTAGTTAATGGTTTTCCACCCAAAGAGCTGCGAAAAGATATAGCTCGAAAATTAATCAAGGGATGCGAACCCTATTGCTTACTGGCGGGAAATCTCTATAAGAGAGGAAAAGATGATGTTCTTAGACGCTGTGCCCGCGAGGATGAGTATTTATATATTCTACAAGAGGCACACATGGGCGTAGCTGGTGGTCACTTTTCAGGAAAGTTGACTACCCGAAAGATCTTACAGTCAGGCTATTGGTGGCCCACTCTGTTTAAGGATGCATCACTTTTTGCAAAGGGATGTGACGAATGCCAACCCTTCAAGAAGCCACAAAGAAGTGATAGGATGCCTCTACATCCCATCAAGGTAACCCAACCATGTGAAAAGTGGGGCTTAGACTTTGTAGGACCGATTAGTCCGGCTGCACGTAACACGCAATCACAATATATCATTGTGGCTACTGACTATGTAACCAAATGGGCTGAAGAAAAAGCAACACGAAAGGCGGATGCAAAAACAACAGCTAAGTTCCTCTTTGAGAACATTATCACACGTTTTGGATGCCCCTTTGAACTTGTGAGTGACAATGGAACTCATTTTATAAATGAAGTAATAAAAGAACTCACATCAAACTTCATGATATCTCACCACAAGTCTACACCCTATTATCCCCAAGCAAATGGCCAAGCTGAGAGTACCAACAAAACTCTCATCTCCATTTTGACAAAGACAGTTGAGGCTCATCACACTAATTGGGACCTAAAGCTTACATCAGCTTTATGGGCTTATCGTACTGCGTATAAAGTTACTATTAATTGCACACCGTTTAAGATGGTGTATGGCCAAGAAAGTTATGCCATGGGAGTTTGTCATTCCTAGTCTTCGAGTAGCTTCTCAAGAAGGTTGGGATGGTAACCCCTTAGTTGAGCGATTATATATCCTGGAAAGGCTAGATGAAGAGAGGAAATTAGCTGTGCAAAATGATCTAGTGGAGAAGGATAGGAGAAAGAAGTGGTTTGATAGCCATTTAAAGGATAAAGACATCAAGGTTGGTGATAAATTTCTTATGTATGGGGTACGTAATGAAAAGAAGAAATTGAAAAACGCTGGTAAGGGACCATATCGAGTGTGTGAAATTACCCCGCAAGGTACCATTCGTGTGGAGACTCTAGATGGAGTTGAAACCATTGGATTCCTTAATGGGAGTAAATTCAAAAGATATTATGATCCTCTAAGCCAGGAAGAGTTGCAAGCCATCCATCAAAAGAAGGCTGCCAAGGAACAAGCAGAGCTTAAAAAAATCCAAGCAAGAGTTGAGGCTCAAGAACGACAACAACGTCTTAAACGCCAACGAGAGGCTAATCTGGGAATCACGCAAGAATTTTTCGAGGACACAGATGACGACTCATTAGAATCTGAGCCACCGCTACGATACCCAATTGAGCTAAATAGCCCCTATGGGAAAGTACTATACAATGCCTTATTAGATACGGGAGCTAAACACAATTTGTTGTCCTATGGAGTTTGGTGTCAATTAGGGAAACCGACCCTATCCCCGAGTACGATGCAAGTCAAGGGCATTAATAAAAAGAAAACTGCTATTCTTGGAGTCCTTCAGACCCCTGTTGTCTTTGACAATGGAAGCATAGTGCAGAGGTTTCTAGTCATGCCCGCGGGAGCTATGGAAGGCAACGTAAACCTGAGACGCACGTGGATGTTGGCAACCAAATACACTATTGATTGGGATACTGGTAGTGTCACGACCGACCACCGAATCTTACCCCTATCCTTCAAGCAAAGTCACCTACGTTGCAAACTCTAGCAAAGTTAAAGGATAGCCAACATTCACAAGCCAAGGTGGTTAACTCGTCTTTGCCGGCTACCCATGAACCTAGCACTTCAACACTTGTAGTTGCAGCAAGCAGTAATATTGCAAGTACTCAACCTGCACGACCTAAGAGTACATGTCAATGGGTTCCCAAGGCCTTACTTCCAATTACCTCAACCCTCCCATCCATTTCAAGAAAAAATTTCCCTGGAGAACCAAGAGCGCGCTCTAGGCGAGTCAAGACCAAATCACGATGGATTCCAAAACGACTATTAGAAGCCCAAGGCTACTATGATGGAAATGAGCAAATTTGGGTACCTAAACGTAAAATGTGTCCTTCCCTATCGACAACAAACCCATATGAGTCAAACAGTGTAACGCTAAAGCCAATGGCAGACCGTGGGAAGGGAAAGATCACAGAATGCTACACACCTAGTCCAGAGCTAGTTTGGGCTCCAAGGCAAAACCAATTTATTCCACCTAGCTCAGGAAGGGGGGAGTTCCATGAAGCTTCTAGCTCATCATGTAATACATTCATAGAGGTAAAAGCTTCTACACAGGCTCCATCAATAGTAGTGGACCTCCATGAAGCTACAAAAGAATCCACACCTCCCAGTGTTCAAGAATCACCTGATGAACCACTTCAAGTTCGATCCTGGGAGAGTACCTTACCACCCTTGCAACTTGACGAGGCACCTAGGGTAATAGAAAACTACTGTCAAAAATCCTCACCTATTACCAATTGGAACAATTGGTTTCAAAGGGTGACGACATCATTTCAAACGGTATGATCTACCCAAGGGAGGGGGGAGTGTTTGTTGACATCCATTATTCACTTGCTTCCCTCTCAAACTTTCTCCCTGACCTCTTAATCTCCAATATTAGGGAATGTATATATAAAGCCTTATACTCACAAAAACAAGATAAAAAAGTAAAAGAGCAAGAGCCATTGATGGGGGCTTTTCACAAGCCAAGCTCCCATACCCCTCTTCTCTCATCCCCACCCCATGAAAACCCCTCTTAGGGAGGGAGTGATAAAAGGCATTGGAAAAAACTAAGAAAAAAAAAAGTATGATTATGTAAATATATGAGAAAGGTAAAATAGGCCACCTCATGTCTGCGGGGTAGCCCATCCCCACCTTGCCTCCTTTTTCTTCACTGTTGCCCCGCCGTGTGTCCCTTTTCCTCTCCTCCACTCAAAAGGTAAACCCCCTCTCTCTTCCCCTTGTCCTTTCTCCTTTCTCTCTCCCCTCAAGCTACCCCACCTCTCACCAATAATGCATTATAACTCACCAATAATGCACCCTAACTCACATGCAACTTACCCTATCTTCCAAAATAGTATACCCCACCCCCTCTTTCTCTCTCCTATCATATCCCATGACCCAAATACCCCCCTCTCTCTCTAAAGGGCACCATATCTCTTGTCTTGTAGCTAAATAACCTTCCCCACACTCACACACACTCAGTTTCACTGAAAAAGGTGCCCACAGACCCATCCCCACCCAGTGGTTACCTGATTTTTCTTGTGTTCACACACATCTGCACACAGATTCACCTCTGAACACACTCCCCTCTCTCCCCTTTTGTAATTACTTTATTCTCCATGTCACCTCTCACTTTTTTTCATCAACCCATCTCTCTCTCTTAGTCTCTCTCTCATGAGACTGCTGTTCTGGCACATATACACACAGCCAGACAAGTGGGGCCCACAGTCACATGGCCTATGTAGATAATGATTTCTTCATTTCTAAATTCTAGAATTCCTCCCCCCTCCTCCCCTATATAAAGAGGGGTCACCATCACACTAAAGACACACACAACATCACCAAAGAACACACTATGCATTGTGTGTGCCTAGTGCACACACACACACCCACACCATCACCATCACCGCAATCACCATGCTTGTCTTGAGCATGACCTCTACACCCTTGGCTATGGAAGATGAAGGGCAACTAAATGAAGGATGATGGCCATAACCCTCGTGCGAGTCTTCGCCATCAACTCCCACCTATCCGCCATGTGCTCTACCACTCTCTCCCTTCTCATTCCCCTACCCTATGCTCCCCATTTCATCGCCTTATTCTCTAAATAAAGCTTGAGGTTTTGTGAGTATGTTTTCTTGCAATGTTTTGCCCATGTGAGGTGTGCGGAATTGCCACCTAATCTTGTGTTTGGAGTGAGCTTGTGTATGTGTGAAGGGTGTGCGGATTCGCCATCCTTTTGTGATGCCTAAGTACTAAGCCGCTATACCCCCTCCCTCACTCTCTCTCTCTCTCTCTCTCTCTCTCTCTCTCTCTCTCTCTCTCTCTCTCTCTCTCTCATTCCCTTTCCTCTTCATCATTACTCCCAAGCATCCATATCTCTTGGATGAAAACTTTGTTATGGTGGTGTGTTGTTTGCGTCCTAGCCGCTGAAGCTAGGTGGTGCCCCTGTTTGTTTTACCATGACAGGCTCGAGGCGCTCCATTCGGTCCCCGGTGTTTTAGAGCCGTAGGGGGTTCGGGGTTCGCTTTGCTCCCGTCACCATAACACAAAATCATAAAAACAAATTATGCACAAGAACACGACCCTTGTAATATTTGCACTCTAACCATCATCTATTTGTGTGTACAGATATGGCTAGTACGCTAGAGTCATCCACTCTTGCCTTGGGTGAGAGGTACCCTCGTTACTTTTCACAAATATTTCACATGGTCTTTCCAGTGCTTGCATGTGAATGGGATTTGATAGGTACGCTAGCATGTGAGAGAAATTTTGAGGAGTTAGAATGGCTGGTACGTCTCTTGATCACGTTTGATCCATACTTAGTAGAGAGCGTTTCTCCCATTGCACAAGCCTACCCTTTTGACCAAGATGACTATAGGCGTCTAGTGACCTTCTTAGTAAACATGGGCACCTATGATGAAGAAGAAAATTTACAGGACTACACAGATGGCACATATGGTCTCATGGATGATGACTTTGTTTATCTCGACGACGAGGATAGGGGTTTAGCCTTAGGGTTTCCCCCCAACCTCTACAATATCCTATTCCCTTGACTCTCTAGGAGGAGTGCAACTAATTAGGTTAGGGTTCCTTATGTTTTTTGTTGTGTTCAATAAGTGTTTGTACCTTTTCCCACTAATGTGCCTCCTGGAGGTATTCATTTTGTTTCCTAGTGTGTACAGGAGCGTGTTTCTATTGATAGGATTTGGACCTTCATGGAACCTTTCTCTCGTTCACACTTCAGATCAAGCGCCACCATCAACACAAACAGGTGTTTCTTGTCCATTAGCATTGTCCCTTATCTTTTTTGCATCTATGATTGTCTGCTTTGATTGTGATTGGTAGCATAATATCCAGCACATTTGCTTAGTATCAAACATTTAATTCAATGTCTTTTTTGTCATAATCCCTTGTCTAGGTTTAAACATCAAGCAAGTCCGACTAAGCTAGTTTGACCAAGTTAGGTGTTAGAGGTCTTCTCTTAATACCATGGGGAATGCCTTCCTAATAATTAATGGTTACTTAGGTTCTTAATCCGATTTAGGCAACATTGTGTGAAATGTACTAGGGCTTTCTAGTGGGCTTGACCCTATTGACCTTTAGCTTAAGTATTATAAAGGGAGTTTACTAGTGTGATGAGCTTGGGGAGGTGTATCAGTGTTATATGACCCCCCAAAGTTACAAAATTAAAATGATGAAAATGAACAAACAAAAAATCAAAGTGCCACATTGTAAAATCTTAAGCTCGAAGAGAAATCTCAGCTTGATTGGGTACTTCACTCACATGTATCGCCTATGGTACTAGAGCCCTAGAGGTTCCCAGTATGGGCGCTTTTTCTTGAAAAGCAAAAAACCCAAGGCATACAAAATAAGCACACACATCAAAATTGAATCACTGTGAAAAGAATTTGGGGGGTCAAAGAAAAAGTAATCAGTCAGGCAATGATTTCATGAGAAATTCCTTTTATGGTAGCTTAACTACAAGGTCTTCTAGATATAGCCTCTAGTCAGCCCTCGAACATGAATACTTGGCTCTCGCGATTAAACAACTTAATTGACCACAGAAAATTAAGAAGCTTACCCATGGTATTAATATTCGATCTCTAGTGCCTTTCGACCGTCAAATTAGCGACCCTAGACTTGTTTAATTTTTTACCTTTACATCTGTTTATGCATTTGATTACATTGCAATTTAATTTTCATTGCTGACAAATTGTTTGAAATTCTTTTACCAATCAATTTGTCTACCTAAAACTGTATATGCTTTTTAATCACTTATGAGAATGCAATTACTGTGCCAATGTTGTTTGATTTTGCAGTGACTGAAGAAGGCTAAGGACATTCATCTCAAATGCTCTTCCACCTCGACGAACGAGCTCCAACTCAATAGCTTCCGAGGACGGAATCTACATCAGTAAGGGGGGCATGTTAACCCTCACGGCTCACGAACACCCCATCACCTACGACGGACGTGTATTATGTATTTGGTAGAGTCAGGTACCGGGCTTGTCGGACCAATAGAAAAAGGGTAAGAGTGATCGCCGATGAGAGGCGCACTCTAACTGGGACATTCAAGGGATTAGTTGTCTAAGCATGGGCATCCAAGTGTGAATGGGGTGAGCTCATATCAAAGCCAACTAAACCTAAAATTCGCTTATTCTCTCATTTGTGCAACAGAAGAGTGCTCTTGCTCCATCTCCATCTTCTTCTTCTTCACCTCCTTGTGTGTGTGTGTGTGTGTGTGTGTGTGTGTGTGTGTGTGTGTGTGTGTGTGTGAGAGAGAGAGAGAGAGAGAGAGAGAGTGTGTGTGTGTGTGTGTGTGTGTGCGATCGAGCATTGCGACGACGGCACGGCGGCGGCGAAGCGGTTGAGCGCGGCGAAGCGGCGTCTCCTTCTTCTTCGCGGTGAGGAATCCTCCACAAAGCAAGCGTAGAGCGGTGAGTGACACACCATCGCTTTCTTTGAGCTTACTAGTTAAGCTAGTTGTGTGCTTGGAGCCGTCTGTGGCTCGCACACAGTGTTAGGCAAGTCCCTTGCTTCGACAGTGCGGCAAGGAGTGCACAAAGGTAATTCCAGTGGGCAGTCTATGCCAGTGACAGTGATGGCATGCTTAACTCAAGTATAGCTCTTGTAGATTTGTCTATGGATAGCACACTTTCTCCATAGTGGTTACTAGATAATGATGCAATTTTCCACGTCACACCATGTCTGGTTTAGCACATTTTCTAGTGGGAGACTTGGCTATGTGCACTTGGTTGATGGTTCGGAATTTGACATAGAGAGTGCATATATGTTTGTTTGACTTTGCCCAGTGGTGTGCCATACACGCTAATACGACATGTGTGCTAGGTTCCTCAGTTGAGATAGATTTTGATCTCAGCAAGACAGTTAGCAGCTTTTGGTTGTCAGATACTACTTAGAGAGCAATCTTTTCAGATGCATTGCGGTTTACTAGTGATTGCCAAAGGATCCCGCACAACGTCCTAGTATATCCTATGCATGTGTCGGAGGTTCAAGACGACGTAGTCTCAGTTTTGTTGCTGGAATGCTTTGAGCAAGAGACGAGATGTGTCTCTTTTTGTAGGTGAGCTCCACCATGCTCACAAGACAGAGCATTTAGCTGTGCAGGACGTGCCAATAGGCTCTGTAGAGACATTGATAGAGCGATAGTGCTCTAGTGAGACACAACAGGTGTTGTCAGACTTTGTGCACGCAGAGGTAGAGTAGGTTTGCTCCCTAGAAACACATGCAGAGCTGACAGATATGGAGTTCTTTGATATGCTCATGTTAGAAGCTGATGAGTTGATACTAGGACGCACAGTTTTGCATATGGGTGAGAGGGACGTAGCTTCCCCAGTGTCAATGTTGACACATCCATACGTGATGGGTAGTCCTGATGATGTAGTGATTGCAGATAGCATAGGGGAGGTGAGTACAACTAGGTTTGTGTAGATTTCATCAACGTTCGGGTGTCTCATGTTTGACTTGTTAGTGTCAAGGCCCAATCTAGCAGTTGCAGTGGGAGCATTTGCAGCAGAGGTAGTCAATCATACGGTGATTGACACTAGCATGATGCTTTGTGGAGCTTTGCAGACCATACAAAGTAGTCTGCGGAATTTACATGTAGGCTCTAGCATGGGTATGCACACTCACCTACCACTAGAGTCGATACAATTGCCTTTAGATCAATAGAGTGAGCCAATGGGCATAGGTTGAGAGAATCTATCTCTTAGTTTCTTGTACATGCTAGTAGTTTAGCTAGTAGATCTCACTTATCAATGCATCTCCTATATAAGTGGGAGATTGTTGGGATAAAGGCGCTACACCTTTGCTCGGGACCGGACATTCAATGTTTGGCTGCCCACCCACTGTGTATACACACTTCCTTGTTCCTTCTATACATAAGAATAAGGATCACCTCACTCACTTGAGTTGGTTCATGAGGTTGCTCCACCCACACCGTCTCTTGCTTCTCCCCTTCCCCGCACTCATCGCATCGCGCACATACGCATGCATCTGTACACGTGCACTCACACTGTCCTTGCTCCCTGCACTTGAAGCATCCGTTATCTTTGCGATAACGCTCTAGCTCCTTGGGAGAAAGTAGATTCTTGCCTTTGTAGACTCCTTTCTCCTTAGATTTATTGTTGTTGATGCCTTGGGAAGAATTTTGAGCATTGTTCTTCCCCTTGCTTCATTTTGATCTTTGTTTTCCATCGGCTTTGCATTCCTTTTAGCCCCTCATTGGAAATTGATGCATGAAGCAACCATAGAGTGGTGGATTAATTCCTTGATAGAACCAGGCCGTTGGGAATTGACATACTCGGTCATTTCTTCAAGTAATCCCATATATAATTGTTGCTTTTTCTCGACGAAGTCTATTTTTTGAAAGACAGTAGCCTTGAGATGTAAATCCCAAAACTTGTCCTTATATTTGTGGATAGACTCATGGGGGAGAAGCTTCAAACTCTGCCATTCGGTAAGCACATTGTCCTTTGCATCGTGAGAGATACCCCCCCCCCCCCCCCCCCCAAAGGGGTCTATGCACAAAATATACAATTTACACATTTATACAATTTTCAATATACATCAGAGTTGCGGAAGCATTTGCATAGGGGAGGAGTTCTCAGCACCCGACCAAGCATGGAGTTTAGGCCATGATCCGGACTGCATCCAGAGGTACCTAGCGACTAGTGCTACCCCTGAATGGGTGTTATAAATGAAAGCATACTAAAGAAAAAATATAACATTGTGGAGGGTGAATATATGTGTACACCGCGTTGCTGGAAGAGAGAGAGAGAGAGAGAGAGAGAGAGAGAGAGAGAGAGAGAGAGAGAGAGAATATAGTGGAGATTGCAATAGAGGCATAGAGACATGAGAAGATGACAACAGAGAATCTTTAAATGCCCATCTAAATGGAACAGGCAACCATGTATTAATACAGTGACAAAATCTGGGTATACCATAACATCAAAAAGTTTATGACAAAATAACTAGCAGAGCACCGGACCCTGTGTAGGGATCGACCGGTCCACGCATCCACTTCCGCTCTACTACGGACAGAGAGAATTTCACTTTGCAGGCGGGAACAAGCCAGAACACCTCCATCCTACCTGAGCCAGACATACGTGAGGCCGCTTCGCCTCCCTCCATGAACGCGAGCTTTGAAAGGATCCCAAATACCAGCAAATGGTAGGGCATCAATACCAACCATACCAGTTTAGGCGCCCCGCCTCTTCGATGCCCAACACCGGGTGTTTAGGCAAATCCAAGGCAAGATCCTCGACGCGTTAGCCGTGTAGGTCATTCAACCCCCGACGCACTAACCATGTAGATGAGCCTAACAAAAAGAAGAAGACCTAGGCAACACCCCCGATCCAGCAAAGCCCCAGGTCAGTGACCCTTTACTCTAAGGCTAAGCAATGTAGGTGATCCTAGTCTTGTAGCGACGCTGCCATGAGAGACATAACACATGAGTTCAATCACAATAGCACTTCCCAGATGCACAAACAATTCCTTTTCCAAACAGTTTGATTGTACAGGGTTTCTACCCTTACACGTCTACCATAAACCATCTTGATCACTTCATGATCCAATCCAAAAACCATAAACCATAATCCAATCACATCACACGGGTGAGCTCTCCACCCTACTTGGGTGAGGCACGACCAATCGTGCATAACCACTTTAGAACATAACATGGCTGCAAAAGTTTTGGTAGCATAACTCAATCCAGAAAAATAAACCATAAGCCATACTGTCTTCCACCATAAAATATCAACCATAATCCATGAGGGAATCTCAGCCCTTAACCATAAATCATAATCACACTGAACCAACTCCCACACTTGGAGTTTGACATATCCCCTGCAAATCAATCGGATCCTACACACATGTGACCCTTAAGATGTGATTCTTTCATGCATAAAAGGAGTCCGACCAGTGACTAATCATGATATAAAAATCCAATTTTGACAACATCCAACCATGCAAAGTTGATGCATCACATCGCACTTCACCACACTAGCACATAGAGCTAGTTTTTAACCTAGAAATGTGGAAAGCAATCATAACCATGAATATGAGGCATCCACATCAATCCATGAGTTTCCATCATACGATAACATTCCAACACCATAAACATGATGCAAAACAACTCCGACCTTTAGGTCAACCATAAACCATAACTTCACACATGCAAAAACAACTTTCTAACATTTTCAAAAGCATGCAAAACATGCAAATGAAAGTATTTGACCTCAAACCAATGCATCAAGTTCAGTTCCATAAAATAGACTATCACTCCATCACATCACTTTGACCATATGATACTCACACAACAAACGATAACCCCAAAAGAAAGTCACTTTATTCATATCTGCCTATGCGGTTCGGAAAGTTTAACCATATACTCTCAGGAGCCTGAAGTCTAAAATTTTAGTTGTGTATTGGACAACCATCTATTTTTTGACCATATCTCTTAACTCGTGCGTGTTTTTCACATGACACTATGAGTGGGATGGAAACACACAGAATGACTCTATAATGATCCGACACACACTCTTGGAATGATACACACACACACACTATGGGGCACCACTCGGCTTACACAATCCACCTGGCCGAGACAGGGAACACATCGGTGGAGTGAGAGGACTGTCTGTTCACCCACTCCACACAGAGAGATACACACACACACCCAAAAAATCAGCTCAAAACAGGAGAATTTCTGATGTTTAGATACAAACGAGCTTGGGACAACACCAATGGGGCAAATAGCTCACACAATATGGGTAAAATATGCTAGATACAATCACAAACTGGAGCAAAAGCTTCGCTCATATGAGAAACTTACACAGCCAAAATAGAAAAAAAACGGTGAGGATTTTGGCAAAATGGACAGCGCCATTGCGTCCAGAACGGCCCAAAACCCTAGTTTGCAATGTCAAAATGCTCAAACCCGACCTCGAATGAGCAGTTTACGGCCAAAACAGGCTCCAAAATGAGCAAAAACACAGTTGCGGCTGTTCCTCCTCTTCTCTCCACTCTTTTTCTGGTCTTCTCTCTTGTTTTTCAGTTCCCACACTTAGCTTTATTACTTGGGCACCCTTGGCCTTTTAGATGACCTCAAACAGACCCCGAACATGGCAAAACCTGACCTCGCAGTGCATAGTTGTCACCTTTTTGCATCATCCGCACACCTGACACTCAGCTTTTTCTAATAATGCATCCCGCCACCATGTGAAGTGGCCCCAAAAGATGGTCCTCAGGATGACCTTTCTGCATAATTATCACAAGAAAACATCCACGTTGTGTCTGTACTCATCACACGTGCAAATATTGACCCCATTCGACCTCCTGACGCTACTAGATTTCATCTGATGCACCTGCTTACCTCATGTCATCAGCCCACGGATAGCTTCCTCGAGAAGTTTTACGCGCTACCAACTCCTCATTATCATAGAAAAAACACACTGGTACTGGTGATAGTGAAAATCGATGCACTATGTACATGTTGTCCTACCTGTACACATGTGGGCCCCACGTAACCACTTGGCTCTGGAAAACGTGCAATCCTTTATTCGATGCACCATGCATGTGTATGTACATATGCGCAATCCCTTGATCCAAAAAACTCCTGACATAATTTGCCCATCCCCTAGCCTGCTAGAGCATTCATGCTCAGCAGCAGCACTAGTAAATGCTCATTCCACCAGGATCACACACAAAAACACTTTGCATTCCTTGCATCAAAAACTTAATCAAGCTTCCACCTGGTTCCCAAGGAAAACCTGTAGAGATGCCATATATCAAGATTGCATCAAGAAGACCATCAATTACTTTGGCATAGACCTGCATATGCAAATATATCTCCTTCTCCATGGCTGAGAGGTCTCCACTTATCATTTTTGTCATCAATTCCTACTTCTTTGACAATTCAACCTTGGTTTGCATCAGCCCTTCAATCACTTCATAAGGCCCTTCACTTTCATCTTCAACCTCATTTGCAAATGGGACTAAACCAGACTCCTAGATTTCTTTATCCAACATCAAAAGAAATGCAACATCAGCATCCTCATCACTGCTGGTAGTACTATCACTGTCCTCATCAGTCAATAGTCTTCATCACTAGACTCATCCTCATCTTCATAGAGATCCTCCAATTGTTTCCTTGTTTCCATATTATATAGCTTCTTGGCACCTGTCTTTCCATAGAGGCTAATCGTACCACGTCGCCAATCTTGAATAGCTCCCACTGCACGTAGCCATGGTCTACCCAATATAATAGGATATGCTCCCAACCCTGCTGCCATCACATGAAAATCAACCACCGCCTTTGCATCATATGCCTCCACCTCTAAGCTCTTTACAACAGCCAAGCATTTTACTTTTTGATGGTTTGCCAATCTGATCCGGAAGCCTGACACCCCAGACACTGTAAGACCCATCTTCTCAACGCATGAGTGTGTTATGACACATATTTGGGCTCCGCCATCAACATAACCTTGTCCCAGATTTTTTCTTTTGTGCCACACATCTACTATTGGGCAAATGTCTGGTAGCTCGTTCATCGCCAACACCTTTACTGAACCTCTCTCTGGCTCTTTCTCCATTGGGTTAACCATCCTCTTCCACTGTCGCTTTAGCTTAGGCACCATCTCTATAAGCTGCCCAAAAGTAACATTTGCCTTCCTGCTTGTCAGATCCTCCTTCAAGTCATAGCTTAATTGCCCATCCCCTAGTGGAAAATCCGAAACATGAAACTTGCGATGAGCCCTCCTTTTCCTCTTGGCCTTGACATCTTTGCCTTCATGGCTCTTTCCCTTCTTCTTACTAGGACCTGGGGCACTTCTTCCTTCCTTTTTCTCTGTGGTCCTCTTCCCAATAGGCATCACTAATGTATCCTCTAGCTTTGATGCCTTCTCCAAGGTGACTACACTTAGCACTTTTGTCTTTCCCTTTTCCTCCTGGGTTAATCCACTGGTTCCTTCATCTCCCTTAATTTCGATGCCATAATCATTGGACTAGTTATTAGCACCTATCTTGGCAATGGATACATGTCTCCCCCCATCCTTGGTGGCTTATCACATTGCGGGGCTGATGTGGCCCAACTCTCAACAATTATAACATGTGGGCGTCTGCCTCCAAAACCTACCATTGCTTTGTCCAACACCATTCTTAGGCCTTTCTTCACTTCCTGGCTGATTTGCAAACCTCCCTTGACCTCGATTATTTCCCACTTGACCTAGCATGTTTAGGCTGAGATTCTTCATTAAATGTACCACTTGCCTCATGTCTTTCCTTAACCCATCCTCTTGCACTGCTGTAGTGACCATTGTTGGCATAACCTGAGGAGTAACAGGAACCACTGGTTCATGATAAACCGCTGACATGCGACCTTGAAAAGAATCCATAGGCTGAAATTCAGACCTCATGGGCAAAGACTCCACCCCTAACTTGCTCATTTTTCTCAGCTTCCACTCTTTGTTCCTTGCCACCTCCAATGCATCTTCATATGTCCTAGGCTTCTTTAACTCCACTCTCCAACGTATATTCTCCCAAAGACCATCCAAGAACCTGTCCTTCTTCATCATGTCAGGCGGGGGTACTTGTGGTGCTAAGGCATTGCACATCCGCTCCCATGCCAATGAGAACTTACGTATGTACGCATCTACTGGCTCACCTTCCTTTTGCACCAAACCTTGTACTTCTTGCCACACTTTGTCGGGATCTCCTATCTTCACAAACTCCACTTCCAACCCATTCTTTAGATTGTCCCAACTCAATCTTACAGGTGGATCAGCCACACACAACTCCTCTTCAAATGCTTTGGACCAAACTCGTGCATCACTCTTAAAACAGATTTGGAAAAGACGTAACATCTACGCCGGGTCATGAATCTAGTTGCTAATGCATGCAACCTCCATCTTTTCCAAAAAGTCTTCCACATCTTCATCACTTCTTCCATGAAACTCCGGATAAGAGAAAGCCATGGCTACCCAAGTTTAATGCTTTGAGAAACCCTTCGAACACACGTGCAAGAACCCAAAACTTTTGACTGACTAAATCCCCAGAAACTTCAATGGAGTTCAGATTTAGATAAGGACAAACACATGCACATCAAATGACTTTTCATAGTTAATCATTGGAATTACAACAAGCAAAGGACATTCCAGGATCTCTCGTAATCTTCTTGGCCCGAAAATAAAGACTATGCGCTGCTGGAAAAAAATCTTCATGGACACATGAACATTTATCTGGATTCTTTGAGTTAAATGAAAAGGGGTGAATTGAGGTCCATTTTGATCATCCATTAAAGTCAACCATGCAGCTCCTAAGAAAACACACCTGTCTTATCCTCTAATTTTGCCAAAATTTCAATAGCATAATAGCATAAATGGCTCAAAAGACCAAAAAACTAGCCATCACAACTTGGAAAAATTTTGGCAGAGTTTCCCCAGAAGTAGAGCAGTAAGAACCCAAAATATAGACTGTATATGTATGCATAAACTACCAACAATAGAACCCGAGCATCAAATAAGAATCACTAGTACATAGCCTATGGCAAGGTCACGAAAAGGGTGCTCCAGCTACCTGTATCACCGAAAGGATCTCCACATTTGAGAATCCCCTAACTCAATAAAACCTCACGCTATCGACCCTCACACGAATGCTTATGCAAATCTCGTATAGTCAAGTCTCAAAAATGACTATCTTCCAGACCAAGTCTCAGAAATGGTTGGGACTGCCCAAAAAAAACCAAGTATGGCTCCACAAAGACATACAATGGCAGTTTCCACAAGTAACGTACAATACCAACAAACAATGCGCTCAAACAGGCGCCAAATGATGCATACCCAGAACAACTGCAAGTGACACCACTGCCAGTGTATCACTCTACTCCAGCTACCCGTACCTCATTGAATCACATGTATTTGTACCTGTCCCTGTAACCTGTAACCTGTAATCTGCAACTTGTAATCCTGAATCTCGAAGCAGAAGGTACTCGAAGAAGATCCTCCGTGGGGGCACCAAAAGAGTGTGATCGGGATGGAAACACACAGAACGCCTCTATAATGACCCGACACACACTCTTGGAATGATACACATACACACTATGGGGCACCACTTGGCTTACACAATCCACCTAGCCGAGACACGGAACACACCGATCGAGTGAGAGGAGAGAAACTATCTGTTCACCCACTCCACACAGAGAGATACACACACACACACACACCTAAAAAATCAGCTCAAAAGAGGAGAATTTCTGATGTTTAGATACAAATGAGCTTGGGACAACACCAATGGGGCAAATAGCTCACACAATATGGGTAAAATATGCCACATACAATCACAAACTGGAGCAAAAGTTTCGCTCATAGGAGAAACTTACACAACCAAAACAACAGAAAAACAGTGAGGAGTTTGGAAAAATGGACAGCGCCATTGCGTCCAGAACGGCCCAAAACCCCAGTCTACAATGTCAAAATGCTCAAATCCGACCTCGGATGAGCAGTTCACGGCCAAAACAGGCTCCAAAATGAGCAAAAACACAGTTGCGGTTGTTCCTCCTCTTCTCTCCACTCTTTTTCTGGTATTCTCTCTTGTTTTTCAGTTCCCACACTTAGTTTTATTACTTGGGCACCCTTGGCCTTTTAGATGACCTCAAACGGACCCCGAACATGGCAAAAACTAACCTCACAGTGCATAGTTGTCACCTTTTTGCATCATCCGCACACCTGGCACTCAGCTTTTTCCAATAATTTATCCCGCCACCACGTGAAGTGGCCCCAAAATATGGTCCTCATGATGACCTTTCTGCATAATTATCACAAGAAAACATCCATGTTGTGTCTGTACTCATCACGTGCAAATATTGACCCCATTCGACCTCCTGACGCTACTAGATGCCATCTAATGCACGTGCTTACCTCATGTCGTCCGCCGGCGGATAGCTTCCTCGAGAATTTTTACGCACTACCAACTCCTCATTATCATAGAAAAAACACACTGGTACTGGTGATAGTGAAAATCGATGCACTATGTACATGTTGTCCTACCTGTACACATGTGGGCCCCATGTAACCACCTGGCTCTGGAAAATGGGCAATCCTTTATTCGATGCACCATGCATGTGTATGTACATATGCGCAATCCCTTGCTCCAAAAAACTCTTGACAACACCTAAGAGAGAAAATGTTCTAAATGATGTGTTTTATCTATGGTATAAAGGGTTTGGGCTGATTCATAACGGTTTGTGATTTATGTGACCAAAACAATATTCCTACTGCTTCTATGATGTGAAACGAAAAGCGCTTCTTTATGCACGTGCGTGACCATAACGCAACATGTGCATAAATCAACGTGTAAAACATGATGAAACAATCATGAGGCAACCTCCTACGTACTTGGTTAATCCATACATGCACTCATATATTAAAAAAATCACCAAGGGGATGACTACGCAGAAAAATGACATAGAGAGAGAGATGATGATGATTATGGAGTTTATGGTTTCTCACCGTGCTTTAGAATTGATTAGGGTTGGCAAAAGGATTCTTGCTTTGCCGCAAGAGAGCGGTGACGAGAGCTAGGTAGAGGTATCCGCCATGAAGACTTTCGGAGAGCGCGTACACCGTGAAACGAGAGAGAAGATAATAAGCAAATAGAGAGAGAGAGAGAGAGAGAGAGAGAGAGAGAGAGAGAGAGAGAGTATCCTTCTTCTTCTTCTTCTTCACGAGAGAGAATAGTTTATGGATATGGTGATGAAGAGCTTGCACCACTCCGTATAATAGATAAGTAATTCTGACGTCAAGGCAAGAGATCTTCGCGTCTGAGAGTGTATCCATCTTCCTCAAAGTGAAAGAAGAGAGGTCTTTATATAGGCTCTCAAGTCCAAAAGCACTAGCTAAGAATAGAGTGAGCAAGGAGAGACAAGTTCGCGCACGTTCGTAGCTTTTCAATTTATTTTATTTTATTTTTTGTCTTTGAGGACACGGATTTCGATGCACAATTTAGAGACTTTAAGAAGAAGCTTGGCTTTCAAGAAAAGAGTTCTAAACTAAGCTCCTCCTCTCTTTTTTTTTTTTAGACTCTTTCTTTCTTTAAAAAAATCCTTTGCTTCTTGGTAGTCAACTCTCCCACTTACCATTCCATTTTTTCATTAAATTTGACCATCCAAACAGTATCTAACCAACTAATGAAAACCGTAGCTAGACGACGCCACACCTTAACATCCTGACATAATTATGACTTTCCAATGGTGTCAATCAAAATTCGATGAAATAGATATTGAAAGTTATTTTTCTTATTTTTAGAAGAGACCCAAAAATTGGGGATCTTACACATCGCTTGCAAGGAATTGCTTCATGATGGAAACTCGTAGGGTTTCCCATGTCTTTGGGGCTTCACCGTTGCCACAAAGGCTAGCCCACCATTGATAGTAGATTTTTGGAAGTACATAGCTACATGATGTAGCTTGGAGGACTCTGTGAAGTCCTCATCTCCAAAGGCCGTATCAAATTGTTGTATGGAGTCCAATACTTTGTTCGTAGCACCAAAGGTGCCATCATAGGTGAGAAACGAGATACTCTTTCCTCCCTCTTTGAACTTCTTGAGCTTTTGTGACCTTCTCCATGCAGGGTAAGATTTTTGATGTCCTGCCCTCTCGTATACTCTAGGGAAATAGTCATAGCTTTCTTTGGAAGAGGAGGAAGGTGAAGAAGAAAGAGAAGCGGGTGACCTCTTTCTTGCCCTTTTCTTCCTTTGTTTCCTCTCTTCCCTTTTGGAGTGACGAGGAGAAGGACGATGGGTTGACCATTTCCTATTGGAAGGAGTTGGTGATCGTCTAGACCGTTGTCTTCGTGGAGACACATCTTCAGAGGAACTTAGGGATTCAGTACTTTCTCGTTTTTCAATTCCTCCTCTCGTATGGGAGAGAGTCTTCTTTTGGGGGTCTCAACAAGATTCCTTATAAGCTCTCTCTCCTCTTGGAGAGGAAGGGAAATCCCATAAGCACAAAGCTGTTGAGAGTAACTTCGGCTTGCAAAGCAGGGTTGCCCATAGCTTGTTGCAACCTAGTAACAAGATAATTAACAAATATGGGGGCATCGTCATTAGCACCTTCACGTGTAAAATCAAAGTTGTCAATATTCATTCTACTCTCTTGGTTATTGTTAGTCGTGCTAATTAAACTTAAGTATAAATTACTTTGTGCTTTGGTACCCTCAAAAACCTTAGTCACTACTCTTCTTTACCTTTGAAAATTAGTTCTCAAGTAGCCACACCCGTGGTTTAGACACTGTTGATTGCAAAGACTAGTGGAGGGGTTCTAACATTTCTCAGTTGATTATAGTTCCTGTTCAACTTGCGAGTAGCTCAATAATGGTTAAGCCAAATGCAAGCCCCGAGAGACTCTATTATTAAGACTATAGTTCCCAACGGTGTACCTCGAACTAAGTCCTTTTCAACCAAGATAATAGATCCCTGTGTCCCACTTACCCTATTGTAATAAACAGGCCCAACCTTTCATGGACAACTTAAGGACCTCTCTTCTTAAGCAAGAAAAGAGAAAACAATAGCTCTATTACCAATGTAATGGAAATGGCCTATAAACTTTGAGAATAGCGGAATTAGGATAATTAAAGAGAGTATTTTTGTGAGAATACTTTGAGAACATAGAGGGTGAACTTAATTAGTGGTAGCAAAATAACCATTATACTTAATTAACTTGGCATGAACAATAATTTTGCAAGAGAGAGAGAGAGAATTAGAGAACTTGACAACAGTTGAGGACCGGATTTATGTTGAGCCGGAAGCCCCTCCAATAGGATTATGTATTACAGATTCTCCCATAAAGAGAGACTTGGTATAATACAATCTTCGTCTTCCTTTTGACCTTGGTGATGCTATGAAGATGGAAAGCTTCATGCATTACGAGCATAACATAAACTTTGTAAAAGCATTAACCATCCCCGGCCTCCGTCCCAAGGCCTCAAACACCTTCGAAGGTGGAGAGAGCTAGCGGGGAATGAGGGTACGGAAGAGGAAGAAGAATCATTCATAGGAGAAACAAATAGATCATGACTTATCATCACTCTTCTTGCTAGCATACATAATAGCATAGTAATGAAGATGGAGAAGATGACAAGCTTAAGCATTGAAGCATGGCTCTTAGTTGGATTTGCATTCCATAGCCAAGAGTGTTGGTGTAGGCTCTCAACTTCTCAACAAGCTTGGAGAAGGAGATGCAGTTCTTGCACTTTCACCAAGTGAAAATGTGAGAGAGTGTATACCCCCAAGCACACCCCTTCCTTGCTTTGGTCGACCCCTCCTTGTAGCTCAAGCTTGAAGCTCATTGGACCCCTCTAAGCCTAGCCAATCACATGCATAATGCATTTCAAACAACATGGGTAGCATTAGGACAAGTATCCTCCTTACCTCTTTGAGAGAGAGAGAACTTGAAAATATCTAGATATTTGTTGAATTGAACTAGAAGTTTATTGGTCCCCTCTTTAGACAAGCCAATAGGATTCAAGCACACCATGTGGCTAAGCATAGGGAGAGCTTGACATGTGTCCATATGCTTCTTGAGAAAAGGGGTTCCCTTTGGGTGAGTGGGAGGTTAAGTCAAAGATTCCCTTAACTTTAGGGCTTTCCCCCTCCTTTGTAGGGTCTCTTTTTTACTCAAGCAGCTTACCCCCCATGCATAGGAATCTTCTGAAGCACCTTCCTCATCAAGCATGACAAGCACCTCAAGCACCTTAGTCAGCAAGAACAACAAGCACCTCAAGCACCTTAGTCAGCAAGCACGACAATCACCTCAAGCACCTTACTTATCAAGCATGACTAGCACCTCAAGAACCTTAGTTACCAAGTATGACAAGCACCTGAAGCTTGGGCTAGGTTCCCACCTCAAGCACATCCCTAGCTTGCCTAAGGTCTAAGGACTTTTAACACAAACCTTTGGAGGTCTTTAAAATGAGGCTAACCCTAAGGTCTTTTAAGCTCCATTAGATACACGTTTCTCTTTGATAGACTACCTCCTTTTGGACCCCTATTGTGATGTAACCATCTCTCCTCTTGGTCCCCTGAGGAAATAAGTCTAGAAGCACTTATTGCACATTGCTCTTTGGTAGACCGTCTCCTTTTGGACCCCTATTGAGATGCAACCATCTCTCCTTTTGTTCCCCTACTGAGATAGGTCTAGAAGCACTTATTACACATTGCTCTTAGGTAGACCATCTCCTTTTGGACCCTATTGAGATGCAACCATCTCTCCTTTTGGTCCCTTGTTGTTGAGATAGGTCTAGAAGCACATGTCACTATTCTAATTCTTGTTCTTGTTTTATCTTCCCATATTAAATGATCAGCTTAATATGAGAAAATCATTTGGTAAAGTTAGATATTATATTTTATCACAGCACATTCTTAAAAGGTTGATGCTACCTCTACAAGGGCCTATGGAATCCTAAAAGGGTTCAATTGTATTTTTAAGGGAGCAAATTGTAGAAGAATTTGAAATCTATTCTAGAGATTACAAAGGTCATCTGATGGGATTATTAGAGATTGTTTGCAATTTCAAGAACCTTAACTAGTATTCCATACACTACTATGCTCTGGAGCTATTCCTATGAATATCATAATAAAAGCCCTATGGATTCCACTCCTTTTCTTTGCACCATACTTGTATTGATTATTCATTGATTCTTTGAAGAATATGAGAATGAAATATGATGATCAAGAAAGCTGCTAAGTTGCTTGGGTCATGGAGATCTTAGACTCCACGATCCTATGTATACTCAAGCTTCTCTTTGTTGTAAAGAGATCCAAGAGCATGAGTAATGAAAAGCCTTTTGAAGGGGAGTCGGCCCAATAAAATTCAACCCTCAATCTTTGGCTCATGTTAATAATTGCCTCTTTGATTATGGTTATAAGCATGTTAGTTTCCATATGTATGTGGAAATTATTCTTGGGTTATGCATCCAAAAATGTAGCATATGCTAAGGTGAGTTAATGCTTGAAGAAAGCTAACGCTAATTAAAGTTTCATTGGAATCATTGAAAAGAGCTAGCTTGGTTTTGATCATGAATTCGAAGGAAGCCAAGCAAACCTGGTGGTTGCTTACAAACGTCCTTTGTAAATTATATCAACACGAACAAGAATGCTTGTACTGCTACAAAAGAAAGGTTTCATTGGTATTAAAGAACAAGGATGGCCTATTCTTTTATGGAGCGGCTCAATCAAAGAGACTCCATCATCACAAGGCAAGATTCAAAGGTGTCTAATTTTTCTATCTTTCTTATCAAGAGATGATTTGAGATAAGAAAGGGGAAAAAGGAGAGGTCTTAATTTTATTGTTAGCAATTTAAAAAGTTAATTTAGGTAAAGAGTGCAAATAGGTCTTGTTATTTTTTATTAAAAATTTTCTCCTCTAATGTTCTAATTAGAGAAGGAGAGTTTTTACTTTTAGATTTGTTAAGCAATCTAAATAGCATGAGTAGCTCAAAGAACAGTATGGGTTTCTCTCAAGAAAAGGAAAGAGTCCTCTTGAGAAAGTTGTTATGTAGGGAAAGATATTCAAACCATGCATGGTGTCATGAATCTCTTCCCAAAAAGAGCATCCCTTTACCTCTTTGAATGTTGTTGTTTAGTAATCAAAGACTAGAGTAGCAACATAAACACCATGAGGTGCAATGTGAAGTATCGTAGTCATAAGACGGAATCCAAAGAAGAGAATTCTAAGCACTAACTTCAACAACTCATCAAGGAATTACTCACAAAGAGTTGGAAGTTCTCTATGCATGAAGATTAAAATCAAGGAGGAAATTCAAGAAACTTTACTTGCTCTTCTTTTAAAGAAGGAAGAATTCTTGGGGAAATATTTGCTTCCACTAAAAAAGGTATGCTCAATTTGTGTAATCATGTATTTGGTTTTTCATGTTGCTTACATCTTTGCTTCGAAGATGCAAGAATCAGATATTATGGTAATAGGTATATTTAATCTTTAAGTTTATTGAGCAATTATAATTTTATGGTATACGAAAAAAATATGTAGATTATTTAAGATACTTTTTTGGAGATAAATGTTAGCATAGCAACGTTGTAGTAAAAGAAACAACTCTTAACTAAAGCATCGTAACTCCCTTGAGTTCAAAATCATGACTATTTGGAGTGTGTGTGTGTGATCTACTAGATAGTATTCTAAAGCTAAAAACACACCATACTGCATGGTATTATGGACAAAATCCTTTGCATTAAATTCCTTATAAGATTCATTCAACCAATGGTTGCTATGCCATGCCCAATAAGGCTTGTGAATATTTAAACACGAGCAAGGATTTCAAGGGTGAGAAATCTTTATATCACCAACCTCGTGCAAAAATACCAAAATGGTCACTATGGAAGCTAAAGCTTAATAATGCTACAAGGAAAATTCCTTGTATTTCCTTTTCTCCATGGGGATGCACCTTGGCTTCATCGCATGGTTACACAACTTAAGTTTTCTAATAGAGTCATAAGTTTTCATCGTAGAGGTAGAGCTATGAGTCTTAGTAGTACGAGGAAGGAAGTAGAATTCCAATGGTATCACACGTATCGATACAAAAATTGATATATTCTTCTCTTTTCTCAAAAAAGGTTTTTTTCAAAGACTTTTCTCCCACCACTGTGGAATTTAATATTAACTCATGTTCCAATGATGAAATGAATCAAATGTATTTCCTTCATTCATATATTGGTTACTTTTCTCAGTTTATCCACAAATTACCTCCCTCAAGAGGGGATGGTGAACATAAGATTGAGCTAGTACCTTGAATTGTTCCTCTTAATAAATCTTCTTATAGTGTTTCCCACGCACAACAAGAGGAGATTCTACAATGGTACGTCCAAGTTTATCTCTACTTCTCTCACTTATGCTTTTAGCACAAGAAGGATATGTTGTATTGTGTAAGGTCTCTACTTTCGAATTTCACACAAGTTCTATTATGCATTTGAATTTTTTTTAACCATCACTCATTATTTAAGATATTCGAGGTTAAATTATGAATCGTAGGCTGAGAAAACCTAGAATTTAAAATTTACGCTACAAAATTTTGACATGAATCACTAATTAACTTATTGTAAGACTTAGTTACTGATTGTAGAATTTTCTTTTACTACTGTAAAGTTAATATAAGATTGTAAAGTTTAACTTAAAAATGTAAAGTAAATTATCATTAAAGAAATAAATAAAATAATTATAAAGACAAAAGAATACACAAGGATGACAAATGAAGGCACATGGACTCACATAGGAGGGGACAAAGTGGGACACACTGCCACATTAAAAGGAGAGGCTAGTCTTGACTAATCTTAATGAGGGGGGGGTGTGTAGCCTTATCTTTTGATGATAATGACAAATTGTTCAAGTTGATGGGTACCACAAGGGTACCAAAAACAAGGGTATGATTTTTGAGAAAAAAAAATATTTTTATAAAAAAAATTCTAAATAATTTATTTTTTTGGGAAAAAAAGAAGTTGGAAGTTTTCTTTTCTGCTATAAATAGAGCATCCATGTTAAACTTTAAAACATAGAGATTGCCTCTATAGCACTCACGAAGTGCTGCCACTTCTCTTACAGAGAAGACGTCCACAAACCACTAAGAGAGCAAAAAGTATAGTGGATTAATAAGGTACGTATTAATTAAGATTCAATTAGCTTTAAGAAGGATGTGTGTGTGTGTGTGCTATCTCTTACTCTAATTTCTCTAATAGATTAGTAAGATTCAATTAACTTTAAGAATGATGTGTGTTTGCTATCTGTTACTCTAATTTCTCTAATAGATTAGTAAGATTCAATTAGTTTTAAGAAGGATATGTGTATGTGTGTGTGTGTGTGTGTGTGTGTGTGTGTGTGTGTGTGTGTGTGTGTGTGTGTGCTATCTCTTACTTTAATCTCTCTAATAGATTAGTAAGATTCAATTAACTTTAAGAATGATGTGTGTTTGCTATCTCTTTCTCTAATTTCTCTAATTTCTCTAATAGATTAGTAAGATTCAATTAGTTTTAAGAAGGATATGTGTGTGCTATCTCTTACTCTAATCTCTCTAATAGATTGGTGAGATTCAATTAACTTTAGAAAAGAATGTGTGTGTGTTCTCTTTTACTCTAATCTTTCTAATGGATTAGTAAGATTCAATTAACTTTAGAAAAGATGTGTGTGTATGTTTTCTCTTACTCTAATCTCTCTAAGTATACCTACTCTCTCTAGTTAGTACATCTTCACTATTAACTTATATATTGTTAATTGAAAGTTAATACATAAGAGAACTCATCATATTCTTATTATACATGATGAAATTCTCATTCAACAATTTTATTGTCAATTAGATTAAGTAGAATTTTGAATAATACTGAAAATTGATTTAGTTGAAGTATAGAAATGGAAGTTAGAATTGGATTAAAAATCTCATGCATAAAAGTAATGCAGTCCTAAACTTTCACTCGTAGTTTACACACTTAATTTTTTATTAATTAAGGTTAACAAATATTTGATGTATAGAAATTAGATATAGAACAACAACACTAAGTGTGAATCCGAGTTTGCGAGGGTTCAAATTACATACTCTCTTTGGAAACAAGGAGATTACTAGGGAAATTGACCAATTTAAAGTTCTAAGTGTATAACATAAGTGTAGTACAAAAAAATGGCTCCAAAGCGTGCTCAAACCCAAGGCGCTAATGATCATGAAGCTGGTACAAGTAACGGTGGAACTCCTGCGGAACATGTTATATCTCCACCAATCGGATCAATCGGAGCTATGGTACAGGTTAGTATTGCAGTTTCAAGTTATGCATCATTGCATATGCGAGACCATAGAAATATATTATTTACCTTATGAAAAGAAAACACGGACCAAAACCATGGGGCTTAACCCCAAGAAACTCGGCATATGTTTGACAAGTAGGAAAGATTATCTGGTTAAACTGGTTGATATAAGAAAGAGTGTTTGTCCAAAACCTACGAAGGGTTTCTCTCAACTCTCTACTTATTAGCGTTGGTATTATGTGGCAGTTGCCGAGGCGTGAGATGACGCCCAGGATGGCACCTCTGATGCTGTGGTGGGAGTACACCCAGATTAGCCCAACTGGATACTGCAGTTTTGTTTTGCCGTGGCTTGAGGATGACACCCAGATTGGCACCGTTGTTGCTGTGACGGGAGTACGTCCAGATTAGCACAACGAGTAATCGGACATAATAGCGCCAATAGAGATTCTTAAGTGAACCTAATCCAAGGGTTGTTGGTTTAAAATTGGACAACTTCTTGTTTGACTATTGTTTGTAATATTGTTTGAAGGGTTGTTCTAACGAACCAGTATCATAAATAAAGTAAAGGAACATGTATGTTTAAACAGTGTGGTAGTAATTAGATCACAAAAGAAGGGTGAGTGTGGTGTGAAAAGTGGGAGAATGATACCCCGATGGTATCATTCTATGGACGGGTGGACCCGATGAGTCGGGTAACTTTCCAACGCTAGAAATTAATTTTTTTAAGTCATAAGTCTTAAAAGAGACAAACCTTGGCGGCTGTGCTTCTGAAACATGGGGAAAAAAGCGCACAGGTTGGTTACTCTAAGATTTATACTTTTAGGTATAATTGATTATAGATAGTTTTTAGATAGGGTTATGGTGGTCACGCTCCGCCATAGCAAGATAGGACCAATCCTTCACTAACGGTTCATGTCCGTGGCTATGTAGTAGCTAAGGCAATGTCCGTTGGTTTTTCTTTTTTAGGATTGGAGACCTATCAAAGGTACTCCGCTCCTCTCAAAAAGGGGTAGGGACCTCACACTGGTATCAGAGCCTAGGTTAAAGCTTGGGGAGATTTTTAGATTGATGTTTGGATATTGAAGGATGCGAATGTTTGAAATAATAGAAGAACCTAGAAAAATTGTTTTGAGTCTTTATATCGTATTGAAGACTGAACTTTCTTGGTACAGGAAAATGTTCATTCAGCCTACCAGAAATTCCAGATGTTCACCATCATGTTTGAAAATGGATGCCAATCACCAAATTATCAGTTTCGAAAAAGGGTGATGATGATTTTGGATAGGGTGTTTGTACCACCTATCCCAAGGGTGCATAGAGGATGGGACATCAACTGGAGTCCATCTGGAGGAATCTATACCATCGATGCTGACAAGATATGGTGCATGGATACCAACCTCAAGAAACTTCGATGGGCAGAGGAGTTAAAAGTCATCGAAGTTTATCTTTTCATTGGTACTAAGAATTTGGATGTACAATTACCTTGGGAGGAGAAAAGATATCTCAGACTCAATGGGTCTATAACCAAGTTACAAAAGTTATCCATGGTGGTAGGATTCGACCTATATGTGTATCTCGTAGCTTTCAAAGGTCAAAAGAAACTTATTATTTTGATCCTTTAGCCTATCCTTTTGTAGTCACTAAACTCAAAATATAGAGACATTACAATCCTCGTACCTAAAGACTACCAACCTTGGTAGCAAATAATGTGTATATAAATAAAGTTTGGATTAATATTATCTTTTGTTTTTATTATTGTCTGATCAAGTCTTGCCTTAAAGTGGATTAAAGTTAGAATATCCAATAAAGTTTCACTTAATCTATATTACATAGAGTGCGGTGTACACATATCTCTTCGAGAGAAAAAGCTACTTCTCAAGCAAGCTAAACTTCCTTCTTTCAAAGGGGAAGGAGCCCTAGTTGAGCGTGATGCATAAGTGTGGCTCGAAGAGATGGAGGATTATTTTGTTGCTGCTCGTACTACTCCCGATAACCAAGCAATGTTGGCTATGTTTCGTCTCACGGGGGATGCCAAGCTTTGGTGGAAACAACACTGCAAAGATAATCAAGTAGCTCAAAACACTCAAACTTGGGAAGACATTAAGTATGTTTTCAAAGGACGTTATCTTCCACCTGCACACGACTCCCTTAAGATGAATGAATTCTTCAACTTACGTCAGTTTCATCTTACAGTGAAAGAATACTACTCCAAATTTGTAACTCTTAGGCGCTATGTTCCACCAATGACCGCAGATCAACAAGTAGCCCGTTTCTACCAAGGTCTAAATGCTCCTTTAAATACACGTTTAGAAGCCATGAGGCCTGTAAATTTGCAAGATGCTCTTTTAAGAGCTAAACCCTTAGCTAAAGAGATGTCAAACTCTCAAAGGGTACGAAATGGAAATACAAGGAATGCTGGAAGAAGAGGACGGCCTATGATGTGGAACCAAAGGCAAGTTCACCCAGTTCACCAAACTCATCCAATAGTTGCAGCTTCAGCAAATGGAGCTCAAAATGCAGATCTTAGATGCTATGAATGCAACGAGCTAGGACATTTCAGGAATGTATGTCCTAGACGAGTCTCCGCAAACAAATACACCTAATCGAGCTAGAGGACGAGGACAAATAATAAATCGTGGAGGAAGAAATGGAGGACGAGATCGAGGGCGCGGAATGGCTGCCAGAGTCAATTCTATCATAGGAGAAACAACATTGGGAGAAGAACAAGAGGAAAGAGCAACTCTACATGCTGAAATTGATAACCCAAGAGCAAGACAACAATATGTTGTCATTCAAACACCTGCAAATCACCAAGGTGAAAAATTTGAGCTTCTTATTGATTGTGGTAGTACTCACTCTTTCTTGTCACCTAAATGTTTAAGGAGGTTAGGACTTAATCAACACCCTGCAAGAAAGATGAGAGTTGAATTAGCCAATGGAAAGGAGGTGTTATCTCAGTACACTGTGGGAAAAATAGATTTCAAGTTGGGAGAATACTCTACTTCTGCTACTTTTCGAACCTTACCCATAGGAATCTATGACGGAATTCTTGGAATGGATTCGTTAGCCAGTCATAATGTCAATATCCATTGTGCCCAAGGAAGTGTTACTCTTGTGGACAACCAAGGTCAAGAAGTCACTATTCAAGGCCACAATGGACGACCAAAAGCTTACTTGGTCAAAATCGTCTTTTGAAAGGGTTACGCAAGGGTCAACAAATTTTTGTAGTCAAGCTAAACAAAGTAGAAAAATCTTCTTCCAACCCTGAACCAATGTGGCTAGAAGAATTTTTGGATGTTTTCGTGCCAGTGCCCTCGATCCAAAGTCAATGGTTAGTACCTTGGCACAGGTTAGAAGCCTTGCTTCTCGTCAAATATTTCAAAGCAACTTACTTGACACATCAAGATTAAAACAATAAAAAAAATAACTTAAAATTATCTAACCTTGTTGCCCCTTTGTGGCCAATTATCCTAACATTCACAAGTAAATGCTCGCATGAGAGTGAAATTCAGTTTTCTTTTTTCATCCTTGTGCTTGAATCTAGCTTATTTCCATGTATGCTGACAAATTGGGAGCTATCATATGTACCATGCATGCCCTTGTGGCTTGGTTCATACCGACCCCCCAAATTTGATAGCATATTTCAAACTTTGGAAGCTTTTATGCAATATGCCAAAAATTGAAGCCGTGCTTCACATAAGTACAATGTAAGAACAAAACATGATGTAGCATTTGTGCTCATTGGCAATGGATGCTCCTACTAATATATAGATCTCATAACAAAATGAAATCAACCTTGTCAATTATTCATAGATAATTGACCTTGCCAAATTGTATATCTTACTGAGAAACATAAAAGTACCTTAGATTACCCAATGTGGACAATAGATAGCTTAGGAAACTTAGCTATCAAACTTCATCTGATTGCAAATCCCTTCTTGATCAAAGCAGCTTTTGCTTGGCAAGTTGTCTTTGGAGAAAATTCTACAGGATTTAATAAGTTCACAACCATAAATTTTAAATTTAACTTACTTATCAAATTTCTTGAATTTTCATCCTTGGCATCATAATTCATATCACCCCCTTGGTGTGGTTTGCTTATGCCAAATGCGTCATATGTGTAGAAGCCTTACTTTACCGTGTACAATCGTGTCTTGATCAACCTAATAAGATTGCTACCATACACATGTGGTAGTGATGTGTGTGAACACACTTAGGATTGTCGGGGCATTTTTTCCTTCACTAGGAGTTTTTCCCCCCCTGTGCATTGTATATAAACCCATCACTCTAGGGCTAGGTTATCTTTCCATTGCAAATTAAGTAATACTACTCACTTTTTTGTGCTTTGAGCTTCTTTGTCTTCTCCAAGCTGTGTGTGTCTCTCTGCAACCCTATTTCCAACAATTGGTATCAAAGCAGGTTGCATCCTCCCACGCTTAGTTGCCAGAATCTTTACAACACATGCCTGCTGACTTTCTCAGATTTTGGTGAGCTTTGGTGAGCATCAGCATGTCAACAAATACTTCAAGTAAGATTGTAGAGCTTAGTCTACTCAAATTTTTCATTTGGACTCATTTTGGCCTCTGTTTCCACTACAGGCACAATACTGCACCACAAGCAATTTCATCCTTGTGTAAAATGTCATAATAAATAATATATAATTCTCCTAAATGATTTTCTCATGTTAAACTGGTCATTTAATATGGGGAAGTGCCAGGGGAGAAAAAGCTAGAATATTGGCTAAGCTGGCAGACCGGCCACAATAGGGATCCAAAGGAGGGAAAATAGGGATCCAAAGGGGGGGCCATCTGCAAAAGAGAAAGGTGCAACAATGGGATTTAAAGACCCTAAGTTTCAGCCCATTAAGACTTCCAAAATGCTAAGGCTCCAAAAATCAAAGGTTGTGTCCAATGGTTAAGCTTAGGGAAATTGGATGCTTTGTGTGTGTGTACAAAAATCTTCATAAATCCTACAAACGAGGGGGCAAGCCTTGCAAGTAGGGGATGAGAGAGAAACACACACACACACATACTCACAAGCCTCCTTTACACAAAGGGAATGAGGGACACATGTCAGCTCCCTAGCTCAGTTGCCCACAAGGTGTACTCAAATCCTATTGGATGACCATGGAGGTGGACCAATGAAAATTAGGCTAGAGTACCTAGTTTAATTAATTTAATAACACTTAATAAAAAAACCAATAAGAATTAAGCTCTCTAGAAGACTATTGGACACTCTCCCAAGGGGTCCAATGAGCATTCAACAGCCCAATGGCTTGCGTGATTCCTATTGGCCAAGTGACAAAGGGGTCCAATGAGAGTTTAGTTGCATTCATTAATCACCTAAAGCTCTCACAAAATGGGAAAGGGAGACACATGTCAAAAGGCTATCACTTATGCTTATTAAATTTTATTGGCTAAGCATAGCATGGGCCAATGGGGTGCCTGCATGAGTAAAATGGAAGAGGGGTCGACCAAGACAAAGAGGGGGCAGAATTTTCAAGGCATTATCTCACACACTCACACACAAGCTCATATGTGAATCAAGAAGACTCTCTCTCTCCTTCTCAAGATTTAATGGAAAGCTTATCGCCTACTCCAAGCTTGTGAGAAGGAAGGCCTACACCAACAACTCTTGGCTTTGTGATGCAAATCCAACCAAGAGCCAAGCTTCAATGCATGCTCATCTCCTCTACCATGCTAATTACTAAGCTATGCTATGCTAATATGAGTGATTATGTGAGGAGATGTACATATTTCTCATAAGACTACTCCTTCTTCCTCTCAATCTACTCTCATACCTTGCTAGCTCTCACCATCTTCAAAGGTGTGTGAGGTCTTGGGTCTGAGACCGTGAGGGAATTGATGTTGTTTTTTATAAGTGTTTTGCTTAGTGCTTGAAGCTTCCATCGTCATTGCACTAGCTAGTATTGAAGGAACACAAAGAATTGTATTGTAAAATGTCTCTCTTGATGAAAGAAACCTATAATACAAAGCCTTTTGCGGCTCCATGTAAATCCGGTCCTCAAGTGTTGTCAATATCTTAATTTCTCTCTCTTTTGAAGTATTGTTCATGATATCTAACTAGGTGTTATGCTTTTAGTTGCTCTCTCTCCACCCAAGTGCTCTTGTTATGCTCATTAGGAATCTATTCTAATGAAATGCTCACTATGTTCATGCTAATTTCCACTACACACAAGTTAATAGGCCATAGGCCATTAAATGCTACATTGGTATCAGAGCACAAGGTTTCTCTTTTCTTGCGTAAGAAGGGATTTCCTCAAGCTAGCTATAAATGGTTGTTATTATTGATTGCAAATGAGTAAGTAGAATAGGGTTTTTTCAGCCTTGCAGTGCGCCTGCCCCGTCGTGCAGATAGCAGGGATCACGGTCAAGAGCTATGGTCTTAATAGTGGAGTCCTACGGGGCTTGCCTACGTCTTAACCACTATTGAGCTATTAGAAGCCACTATTGTTTTAGTGTTTAACGACCCTCTCTTCTATTCCTTGCAATTAATGGTATTCGAGCCACGGGTACAGTAGCTTGAGTGATTTTTCTAAAGGGGTAAAGAGGAGTAGAAACTAGGGCTTGAAGTGCCAAAGTACACCTAGAAGTTGTTAGAATAGGTGAAAATAGTAAAGAGAGTGAAATTAATGTTGATAACTTTGATTTTGCTAATGAGCAGGCTACTAATGATTCCCCTATGCTTGTTAACTACCTTGTTCCTAGGCTTCAACAAGCCATGGGCAATCCATCCCTCCAAAGTGAATTGCAACGGCAGCTTTGTGCTCATGGGATTCTCCACGCTCCCCACCATGATGAGAGAGTACCTAGGAAGCCTCCTAGTGATACTCCCAAAAGAGGCCTCTCTCCGATTCGGGAAGAAGAAGAGGATCCATACGAAGGGCTCAAAAATTTGCTTCTTGATGACTCATCTCCTTCTCAAAGGAGAACTCAAGAGCCCCCACCAAAGGAATGAGAAAGAAGTGAGTCTCATGCCACATCGGTGGAGATGGCTCCACGAAGACGGCGAGGTAAACACTCTCCATCACCTCCTAAACGGAGAAGACCATCGCACACTTCTCCGCTCCATAATTCAAAGAGGGATGACAAAAAGCAAGAGAAGAAAAAGGCGAGAAAGAGGACACCCTCTTCTCCATCTTCTTCCTCTTATGAAAGTGATGGTGCAGACAAAGAAGATAAAGGCAAGAAAAAGGCGAGAAAGAGGTCACCCTCTTATCCATCTTCCTCAAATTCTTCATCCTCTCAAGAAAGTGATAGTGCAACTTTTGAACCATAAAAAAGACGAGGCCATAGGAAATTATATGCCGTGTGGAAGAGGTCGTCCAAGCTCAAGAAGTTCAAAGAGGGAGGAAAGAGCATCTCTTTACTTACCTACGAAGACACCTTTGGTGCTACGAACAAAGTCTTGGCCTTCATCCAACAATTCAATCCGGCGTTTGGATATGAGGGCTTCACAGAGTCCTCTAAGCTACACCATGTAGCTATGCACTTTCAAAAGTCCGCCAGGCAATGGTGGTATAGCCTACGGGCCAACGGTGAAGCTTCACAAACATGGAAAGCTTTAAGAGCTTCTATTATGAAGCAGGTTTTGGCCACCGATGCCAAAGAAAAAGTACTCACTGAATGGCGAAGCTTGAATCTCTCTCCCTACAAATCCATTCATAAATATGTAGACAAGTTTTGGGACTTACATCTCAAAGCCACTGTCTTCAAAAAGATGGATTTTGGAGAGCAAAAACAAAAATTTTGTGCGGGCTTAACTGAAGAAATGGTGGAGTATGTCACCTCCTAAAGGCCCCGCACCATATTGGTGGTTATACACCATACTATGGTGGCTACTCGAATCAATTTCCAAACAGGGGCTAAGAGAAATTCTAAGCCTATGGAAAACAAGGGTTCCAATGAGCCTAAGGGGAAGGACAATGTCCAAAAGTCTCCTAAGGGAAAGTCCAACAAAGCTAAGGAGAAGGGAGTTTACAAAGTCAAAAACAAACTCTCTCCTGAAGATCTTGAGCATTATCGCAAGGATAACCATTGTTCCAAGTGCGGCGAGCAAGGGCATGCGCAAAGGGACACCTGCCATGAGCCTCCTAGAGCTACCTTGGTCGAAATCCAAGAGGAGGAAAGGATCTCAACTATGCCATGCTTGGGGAAAGGTAAGAGAACATGATGCTTTTATTCTCTTTGACCCTACTTCTACTCACAATTTCATATCCAAAGAGTTGGCCACCAAGCTAGGCATACAAGCTTACGAGATGGAAGATGTCCTACCTGTAGATGGTGCTTTCAAGGGGCAAGAAGCTTCAGTCACTCCCTTAATAATCGGGAAATTGAGGCTCTATGTACAAAGCTATGTGGACAAAAATGACTTCTTTATCTCTCCTCTCAAGCACGAGGATGTAATCCTAGGGGCACCATGGTTTGATCACATGGCTGCCAATGTTAAATTCCCTAAAAGGAGAATCTACTTTACCCATTGTACATACGCAAGCTTTCAATAAGTCAATAAAGAGCTCTATTTCCATGTACATGATTTTTGTTAATGATTCTCAAAATGAACCTAATGCTTTAGCAAAAGAAAATATAAACAATCACAAGGAATTGGAGTTATCCAATTTTCTCAAGGGGTTTCAAGATGTCTTTATTGACGACATCCCTTGTGAACTACCTCCTAAACGAGGCAATGATGACCATGCAATTGAAATTATTCCAAGAAGTTCACCGCCTAATAAACCTCCTTATAGAGTTTCTCAAGCTCAACAAGAGGAGATTATGCAGCAAGTGCATGAGTTAGTTGAGAAGGGCATGGTTAGGCCTAGCTCATCTCCATTTTGCTCACCTCTGCTATTAGTACAAAAGAAGAGGGCACATATCGTATGTGTGTCGACTATAGAGCACTAAATATGATCACTATCAAGAACAGGTTTCCCATTCCACGGGTAGAAGACCTATTTGAAGACCTCTAGGTAATATTTCAAGTTCTAAGAGAGAATAAACTTTATGTTAATCGAAATAAAAGTGAATTTTTCTTGCAAGAGATTCAGTATTTAGGTCACATTATCTCTCAAGATGGCATCCAAATGGATCCATCAAAGTTAGAGGTATAAAAGGATGGCCAAAACCTAGGAATCTTCATGAACTAAGAAGCTTAATAGGTATGTGTGCATACTATAGACGCTTCATAGAAAAGTTCTCATGTTGGACCATTACATGACCTAACAAAGAAAAACTTTAGGTATACATGATCTTCCAAGGAGAACAATGCTCTCGAAAATCTTAAAGAAAAGCTTATCTCTCAACCTATGCTTACACTACCGGATCTCTCAAAGCCATTTTTGAGGTCCAATGTGACGCTTGTGGTGATTTCCTTGGAGTTGTTTTGCTCCAAGAAGGGCATGCCATAGCCTATGAAAGTCGAAGGCTCAACCCTGTTGAGCAAGCTCTAGGAATATATGAAAAGGAACTCCTCGCAGTTCTACATGCCTTAGACTCATGGGAGCACTATCTATTGGGGACTCCTTTCATTCTGCGAATGGATCACCAAAGTCTTAAGTACTTCATGACACAGACCAAGCTCTCCGACAAACAAATGAGGTGGGAAAATTTCCTTTTGCAATTTCATTTTCATATTGCTCACATTGCTGGCAAGCATAATCAAGTAGCTGATGCACTCTCAAGACAACTGAGAGAAAAATGCGGTTTCCATAGCAACTCACAATGATCTATCTTCTATGATAGATGAGTATGCTATTGATCTTGATTTTAGAGATGTGATTTCAGCCCTTGCATTAGGGAAGAAAGAGTATCCATTTACTTTACAAGATGGTTATCTTGTCTATGGCAATAGACTATATGTTACTAATTCACTACGTAAGAAAGTAATGTATGAATCTCATGCTCCTCCTTATGCGGGGCATAGAGGGATTCAGTCTATCCTAAAGGGGATTGAAACATATTTCTATTGGCCTATCATGAAAGCAAACATACAAGAGTATGTTTCTAAATTTGCGGTATGTCAAAAGACGAAGTTTGATAGAGGGAAGCAACCTGGATTGCTTCAACCTTTTCCAATCCCTAATTCACCATGGGAGAGCATATCCATGGGTTTTATATTTGGATTGCCTAAGTCTATCCATGGGAATATGGGAATATGGAAGATAGTAGACAGGTTTAGTAAACAAGCTCATTTTATACCTGTCAAAAAGACTATCAAAGCCCATCAAATGGAAACCCTCTTCATATCACAAATCTTCAAGTACCATGGCTTGCCAATGTCCATAGTGTTGAATAGAGATCCTAGAATAACCAGTATTTTTTGGAAGGGTCTCTTTGAGAATTTAGGGACAAGGCTAAACTTCTACTTGGCCTATCACCCGCAAACGGATGGCCAAAGTGAAATAGCTAACCTCACAATCCTTGATCTACTAAAATCCTATGTAACGGAAGTAGATCAAAGATCCCACTGGGAGAAGTTCTTATCATTAGTGGAGTATGCCTACAAAACAACATTGTACATACTTCCACGAGAAAATCACCTTTTGAGGTAATTGAGGGAAGATAAAAACGTGCGCTACTACTTAAGGTACATGGGAAGATCTTCACTGCAAATGAGTATAGCTGAGACCTAAAAGAATCTTTCCAAAGATTAAGGATGCTATCTCTATCTCACAGCAAAGGAAACAGGCTGCTGCTGATAAGCACAGAAGATCCAAGCCTTTAAAGAAAATGATTGGGTCTTACTTAAATTTCCCAAGTCTCGACTAAGGCACACGACGGGCAAGAATCCTATGGGACACCAAAAGTGCTATGCTAAGTTAGCAAAAAGGTACTATGGTCCCTTCCATATTCTTAGGCCAATCAATGAGATGTCCTATCAACTCAAGTTGCCCAGCCCATTGCCTCATACACAATGCTTTCCATGTGAGCCTATTAAAGCCTTACAAAGGAGAGACACCTCAAGAACCAACTATTGAAGACCCACTGGAGATCGAGGACCAAGAAGAGGTGGCAGCCCGAGTCCATTCTCCAACATGAAGAAAAGGTACTAAGAGGCGGTAAGACTATCCGTTGATATCTTATTAAGTTTAAGAATTATCATTTTGAATATGCTAGATGGATGCAAGGCATACAATTAAAGGATAACCTAAACCTTGTCAATGCTTACAATGCTTCCCTAGAGTAAGCAAATGTACAAATGTTTAAAATGAACAAAGTTTTTGTCTTATAAGACTCTCTTTTTCTTTATTGTACAGAAAAATGAAGTAGTATACATGCTTAGATCAAGTTTGCAGAGACGACGTCTCCCAAACACCAAGTAGAGCTTGTCACTCTACTATGGAAGATTGATATGACTAATGTGCAAACATGCTTGCGCCAGCTTAGTCCCTCAAGCGCCAAATGAATTAGTCATCCATTCTGGAACGATGTCGTAGGGTAACATAGGGATCCTCTACTCGCTAGAAAAAGGACTAATGAATAGGCTTTATCTTCTCTACCCCATAGTCAAGGACGACTATGATTTCAAGAGAGAGGTAATGTCATAATAACTAATATCTAATTCTCCTAAATAATTTTCTCATGTTAAACTGATCATTTAATATGGGAAAGTGCCAGGGTAGAAAAAGCTAGAATATTGGTTAAGCGGGCAGACCGTCCATAGTAGGGATCCAAAGGGGGGGGCATTTGTAAAAGAGCTAGGTACAACAATGGGCTTTCAAGACCCTAAGGTTCAGCCCATTAATACTTCCAAAATGCTAAGGTTCCAAAAATCAAAGGTTGTGTCCAATGGTTAAGCTTAGGAAAATTGGATGCTTTGTGTGTGTTCAAAAGTCTTCATAAATCCTACAAAGGAGGGGGCGAGCCTTGCAAGTAGGGTATGAGAGATAAACACACACACACACTCACAAGCCTGCTTCACACAAATGGAATGAGGGACACATGTCGGCTCTCTAGCCCAGATGCCCACAAGGTGTACTCAAATCCTATTGGATGGCCATGGAGGTGGACCAATGAGAATTAGGCTAGAGTAAATCTAGTTTAATTAATTTAAAAACACTGATTAAAAGAATCAATAATAATTAATCTCTTTAGAAGACTATTGGACAGTCTCCCAAGGGGTCCAATGAGCATTCAGCAGCCTAATGGCTTGCCTGATTCCTATTGGCCAGGAGACAAAGGGGTCCGATGAAAGTTTAGTTGCATTAATTAATTACTTAAAGCTCTCCCAAAAGGGGAAAGGGGGACACATGTCAGAAGGCTATTACTTATGCTGCTCCAATGGGGTGCCTGCATGAGTAAAATGGAAGAGGAGTCGACCAAGAGAGAGAGGGGGGTGAATTTTGAAATCCATTATCTCACACACTCACACACAAGCTCATGTGTGAAGCAAGAAGACTCTCTCTCTCTCTCTCTCTCTCCTTCTCAAGTTTTAATGGAAAGCTTATCACCTACTCCAAGCTTGTGAGGAGGGAGGCTACAACAACAACTCTTGGCTTTGTGATGCAAATCCAACCAAGATCCAAGCTTCAATGCATTCTCATATCCTCTACCATGCTAATTACTAAGCTATGCTATGCTAATATGAGTGGTTATGTGAGGATATGTACATCTTTCTCATAAGATTACTCCTTCCTCCTCTCAATCTACTCTCATACCCCGCTAGCTCTCACCATCTTCAAAGGTGTGTGAGGTCCTAGGTCTGAGACCGTGAGGGAATTGATGTTGTGTTTTATAAGTGTTTTTCTTAGTGCTTGAATCTTCCATCTTCATTCCACTAGCTAGTAATTAAGGAACGCAAAGAATTGTATTGTAAAATGTCTCTCTTGATGGGAGAAACCTATAATACAAAGCCTTTTGGAGGGGGGACTGGCTCCATGTAAATCCTATCCTCAACTGTTGTCAATAGCTTAATTTATCTCTCTTTTAAAGTATTTTTTATGCTATCTAACTAGGTGTTATGCTTTTAGTTTCTCTCTCTACAGCCAAGCACTCTTGTTATGCTCATTAGGAATCTATTCTAATGAAATGCTCACTTACGTTGATGCTAATTTCAGCTACACACAAGTTACTAGGCCATTAAATGTTACATAAAATTTTTGTCAGTGCCATTTTTTGTATAACATGTTTCTTAGAGTCTTCTTTGGGTTGTGCTATATAGCACGTATTAGTCTCGCTTCATTTCTACTCTTTTTGGGCATTTTTCACATTAGGTGCAGGCACTCACCATGGCTGACAACTGGTGAGGATAAATTGGATGGGGACAATTCCCCAATGTGGGCTTACATGATGCAACATGTCTTGTGTCAAAGAGAATTTGGAATGTTGTGGAGGGCAATGATGTACATCCTAGTTCTATGGATACCGGAAATGTTGAGGACGTTGCTGGCTTTGGTAGCGGGATTGCTGTTGCCAGAGTTGTTTTGCCTATGGTTCAGCGGTCTCGTTGGGATGTTAGGGATGCATAGATCATGAATTTATTATGTTATATATGAAGCGCACTATTACTCCTCACATTGATTCAACTAAATCTGCAAAAGAGGCTTGGGATATTGTGACTGACCTTTTTGCAAGCTGCAATGAGGCTAAAATTATATTGCTGCGTAAAGAGCTGAAATCGAATATTGTGCATGAGCTAGATGACATGGACACTTTCCTTGGTGGTATCAAGGATGCTAATGAGAAACTCATTTTTGTAGGCGAAGTCATTTTTTATAGTCCCTTTGTGCTGACTGTTCTTGATGATTTTCAAGATTCCTACCACACTTTTGGTAGTACTTGGAGACTTATGATCCAAGCTGTAAGGTGGGTTTTGTCCTATACTCTAACTGAATTAGGGAAAATGTGGAATTGTCCCACATGTAGAGAAGTCAAGTTGTAGAGCCACTTAAAGCTCACTTTCATGAATAAACATCGCAGTTCAAGTTTGCACTACATGCTTGTCTATGGTAAGCATGTGCTAAGCTAAGTGAATACTCAAGATTGTGTTTATGAGTCCAAGCTAATCTATCTTGGAACTTAATTCACTTGAGTGATATTCTTGCTTACACACACTTGCACCATGTTTGTCTATCACCCACCTTAGCTAGCACGATCCCATTCGCATAAGTGGTATCAGAACTATGGTGTGATAGCTAGGGTTATTGCTATGTTAGTGTGATTAGAATATTCTAATCATCATTAAGACCTTTAAATGGTATTTTATCCTCTTCTCTCCCTTGCATCCCTTATCACTAATTAGCATCAATTGGATAGTGTGAGCATGTCCTTGGGTTTGATTCCCTTGGGCCACTACTCTCCTAGCTAATTACAAAGCTAATTAGCATTAAGCTTCACCATTAGGTGCGTTTTGTATTGACCTTATCATTGTTTACATCATTTTTTTACATATCATTACTTTCAAGTGCAACACCATTTCAATTTATCACTTATGTGTGTGAGTAGCGCGTCTCAAGAGCTTCTCGTCAAGAAAATCCATGCTCAAATCGCCTTTCATTAATTTGCAGAGTTTAGAGCTCAATTATCTTTGCACACTCTCACTCTCTAGATTTTTTGTAGAATAGTGCTTCAGAAGCTTTTTGTGTGTGTGGTGGGGAGAATTTAAATAAAATCCCTTTTTTGAGGAACAAATATTTCCCAAGGTGTGGGAGCATTGCCTAAACAAAGGCAATTTTGACTTTATTGGAGGGGCACACACACAAAAGGGGTGCCCACAACTAATGGCCATGGCCGCTTGAAAGACAGGTAAAGTGGAATTGAGGGCTCTTTTTTGGGTCCGAATGGACCTCGATCGGTCACCTTTGTAGTGAGTCGCTCGTCCGATGGCCCCCACTGCCGCCCCATTCGGTGATCTTCTTTCAATCGACGGACGATCTACCCGCTGCTCAAGTACCTACCCTCGCCTGTCTGTGTGCTAAGCTAAAGAGAGTCTCCTAAGCTAAGACCCCTCCATTATCACAATGGGAGATAAGGGAATATAAAAGTAAAACTAGTAAGGGTTTCACACATAGCAAACAAAGTTAAGGGGATACCTCATAAAAAATTCTTATGGTATGTTATTAGCACAGCCTTAGAGAAACAAGTCAAAATCGATGGAGTGCACACTAGGGCATCTACACTCATAGCAAGTGCACAAAATTTGGCCAAGGATAAACAAGCATTAGGAATTATCATCTCTTTCTTGCATGACAACTATGTGCATTTCATAGACAAATGCAACTATGCACATGAAGCTTGGTGGGGTGCTTTTGAGTGCACTTCCACCCTCTTATGACCACTCAGTCACAATTCTTGAAGAGAAAGAACCGGTTCCACCTTTCCAAGATGTCATCAACTCAATTCAAGTAGAAGATAAAAAGAAAAAAGGCTCATTAACATCATCAGGAGGTGCTTTTGTCACATCATCCTCAAGGGGAAGATATCACCATCGACATCATCAAATGGAAGAAAGTGTTATGATTGTGGAAGAATGGGACATGTAGCAAAAGAGTGCTACACAAACAAACCTTGCAAAAGATGTGGTAGGAAGGGACATCCTCCTTCTTGATTCTACTCAAATGCAGGCAATAGAAGTGGAGAAAGAATCAGTAGAAACAACAACATCAGAAGCTACAAAGGGAAGAAACTGTTGGAATTAGGGTTTCAAGGAAACGGACACACCTTGAAGAAGACAAAGGAAGCTCAAGGCATACAACTGAGAGTGTATTACTTAGTGTGCAATAGAAAGATAGATAGCCCTAGAGTGATGGGCGTATATACAATGCATGGGGGAAAAACCTCCTAAAGAGGGAAAAAATGTCCTGGTGGTTCTAGTGTGTTCACACACATCACTATAACATGTATATGGTAACAATTCCCCCCTGGAGTGATTCGGTGAATGAGAGCTGGCACATGAGTAAAGGGAAGTGCGATGCCCTAAGGACATGATCAGTCCACAAAGGGGAGTAAGCCCAAAGCTTTGCAGAAAGCTTTGAGCTTCTCACGAGACACTGCCTTTGTGAAAAGATCTGCAATGTTGTCCTGTGTTGTCACATAAGCCAAGCTGATCTCTCCTGCTTAGAGCCTCTCCCTGACATAGTGGTAATGCACCTCAATGTGCTTTGTGCGAGCATGAAAAATTGGGCTCCTCGCAATTTCCAATGCGCTCTGACTGTTAGTGTAGATAGTGTTGGCATTGTCCTGTCCAACACCCAAATCATCCATAAGGCGTCTGAGCCACACACACTCAACCGTAGTTGTGAAGACTTTCGTGTACTCAGCCTCACAACTTGAAGTGGCCATAGTAGGTTTCTTCTTGCTCAACCATGATATACATGAGCTGCGAAGCATGAAACAAAAACCACTTGTGGACACTCGCGTGTCAAAACACCAGCCGAACTTGAGTCCGAAAAATCATGTAAGTTTGGTGGCAATGATCCCCGCCTAGGATAAAACAAGCCAAGATGTAAAGTGCCACTAAGGTAGCGAAAAATCCTCTTGATAGCCTGTCAATGCTTAGACCCTAGGCTATGCATAAACCTATTGACCAGTGAGACTGCAAACTGAATATCTGGTCTTGTGTTGCATACATAAATGAGGAATCCAACAGCAAATTGGTAAAGAGTGACATCTATACGATCACCAGCATCATGTAGACACAATTTCAAACTTGTTTCATGGGAGTGGCAATAGATTCGCAATCCTCAAGTCCAGACTTACATAGCAATGTCTCTATGTAACTTTTCTGACACAAGGCAATACCACCATCATACTGCTTAAATTGTATGCCCAAGTAATGATGCAACATCCCCAAATCTTTCATCTTGAAAGTAGCATTCAAATCAACCTTAAATTCAGAAATATATCTCTCATTTGGTCCAATGATGATCAACATAAAGAACCACAATGACAAGTACATCACCCTCACACTTTACATACAATGTGCTTTCTGTTGGACTGTTATGAAAGCCTTGCTTGACCAAATGAGTGTCAGCTTTCTCATACCAAGCACGAGGAGATTGCTTCAACCCATGCAAAGCCTTGTTACATTTGCACACTCTTGTCCTCTTGTCCTTTCTTGACAAAACCGCGAACATAAACTTCCTTAAATATCTCACCATTCAAGAAAGCATTAACAATGTCTGATTGATGTACATCCCAGTCAAAATGAGCTACCAATGCACATACAAAACGCACAGTAGTCATACAACAAGTGGGAGAGAAAGTCTCTTCATAATCTATGCCTTTTTGTTGTGCATAACCTTTGCAACAAGTCGAGCCTTATGGCGATCAATCTCACCATCCAGCTTGCATTTTAACTTGTAAACCCACTTCCTATCAATGGCCTTTTTTCCAGGAGTAAAATCACAGAAAGTCCATGTGTCATTTTCTATAAGTGCATCATATTCTGATTCCATGGTGAGTAGCGTTAAATGGTAACCTTGCATTTGCACTACATTTCTACTCAAATGTATATATTTTTTATCAAAGTTTTAACCTAGTGTTCATTCTCTCTTTCCGTAATAGCCTTTTTCCATACAAACACCTTACCCTTATTAGATCTTTATGCATTTACATCATATATTCTCTCTTCATGCTGAATGTAAATAGTAAACTTAATTCTACTCTCCTAGTTTTTTTACTGCATATTCTTTTAACTAATTACCTTTACTAATTTAAATACCTATCTACATCCCATAATTTGTAAATAAATAATTTATGGGCACTTATCTTACCCATCTTCTCTCACGGGTAGGGTTAACCTTGTAGGCCTTCCCTTCCCCACCACTATGTGACCCAAGTCTTGGATCATTTACTTGTGTTGGTCAACAAATCTTAAATATAATGTATATCCCCAATAAATCAAACTTTATTGGAGCCTACCTCATTTGTTTAAGGTGGATTCCCTTTTGAAAAAGCATGCTACACCTTGGATGCATGCTAAAGGGCCCCCTACAAGGAGACTTGGTTCAAAAGGTGTTTTGGATGCATCTTGAACGCCTTAGCTCATGGGTATACTTGAGGAACACTCCAAAATCATCTTAAACACTTTGAGAAGGTCAACTTTGCCTTTTACAGCACCCAATTCTGAGTTACAGGCTGAAAGTTATGGTGAAAACAAGGTGCTGCAGACACTGTTACTGCAGGTCAAAGTTACAATCAGGTAAACCACAAAGGTGAAAAGTTTTCTTGACTTCTTCAACATTCTAAAATACCAATGGGGAGTTAAAAACCACTTGCATGTGGAGGGGTGGGCTCAAGATGCTTCCAGAGACACAACAAACAGGATGGGGACACTCTGCAGGAGCCACTGGAGGGACATCATGGTGGGGCCCACATACATTATCAACCCTTATGGAGCCTCCACGACTTAAAAGGCTATTTTTAATGAAAAAATAAGTCCCTTATTTGCATAATTGAAGGAATGGTCAAAAGGGAACCTAACTATGGTTAATTACCTACCCTAGTCAAGTTTAACCTAACCCAAGGTCTTGTACATCTATAAAAAAGCCCTTTGGCAAGCACAAAAATACACACACCTACTCCATTGCTGCAAATAAGCTCCTCTAAGGTTATGGAAGCCCTAATCTCTCTCTCCTCTTGTCTCCCTATCCATTTCCTAAGCTCGCTATCATAAGCGGCACCATAGAGAGAGCATCAATATGCTATTGCTACCATTCTCTTGCAAACATTTCTCTTATCATACTCATCCCTAAATAAGGATTGTAGATTCTATATGAGAGCAAGGATATCAAGTTCAATGATCTATCTCATGGTTTGATCAACAAATTGTTGCAAATGGGGTGTCGTTGTCACACTTTTGCTCTAAACGCATGTAAAATTGGTAAGCCTATCTTGGCAGCTTCTCATATTTTGTGCTCATTGGGTTGCTTGTTTGTTGAGAAAGTTTTTGTGCACCATGGTGTCTATTTGCTTGGCTTCTCTCCTTATGTTGTGTGTAAGTAAGTCTTGGGGCTGCATAGATGGAGAAGAGCTCTCTATGCATGCCGCCTTATGTGTGTAAGTAGTCTCTTCTTTTGGGAAAGGAAAGGAGTTGTCAAGTATTTGTGCATTGTGGTGTTTTGAGTTTTGAGGTTTTGTGCTTGCTTTTCTTAGAAGTATATGAACACTAATATGGTGAAGGTCAATCTTTGCATGTGATTTTGTGCAGTGTTCAAAGGGATTGCTTAAGGAGTGTGTGTTGAATGGTTGAAGGGCATTTTGTGTTGAAGCACATAAGGAAGGTGTGTGTGTGTGTGTGTGTGTGTGTGTGTGTGTGTGTGTGTGTGTGTGTGTGTGTGTGTGTGTGTGTGTGTGTGTGTGTGTGTGTTGTATATGGTTTGTTTTGGTTTCCTTCTTTCTCCATAAAAGAGGGTGGTGCCCCTAAGAAATATGCGTGTGTAGGGTCTCACGGAGTGGTTGTCTGTTGGGAGCCTTGAGTTGAGCCCCATCTCAAAAAATCCGCTCTCACATGGCAGCCATCCAATTTTCTAAATTTTATGTTTCATCAAAAGACAGAGGTTCCTCAACATCATGTAAGCTAGACACAGCCAAAGCATAAGGATCTGATGCATAAGATGCATGGCAAGAGCCTGAACGAGTATGACTAGACAAAGGTGCATCCAATGTACTGTCACACAAAGTGTGCACCAGCCATTCTAGCATACCTCTAGCCTCCTCATTTTCAGCCCTTTCCTCATCAATTACATCATGTACATCTACATCAGTAATAGGCTGATCTGTGACATTTTCAAAAACCCCCATAGGCTGTACATTTGCCTCATTGGAATTTGCATTCGAATTTCCACCACTGAAAAGAGGCAAAAAAGTGTCATAAATGTCATGTGAGCTTACATTACTGTCTTTAGTACATGACAGCAAGGGCTGAATAGAATCTTCCACAAAGACTACATCCCGTGAAACCAAAATAGACTTTGTTTATGGATGATACAACCTATAACCTTTGCTTTCAGCACTATAACCAACAGAAATACATTTGAGAGCCTTATCATCCAATTTTTTTTGTTGCACTTGTGGCACTAAACCACAAGCCAAACAGCCAAAAACACTCATATGCTCAATAGATGGCTTTCTATCATGCCGTGCTTCATATGGAGTCATAGATTGGAATGCTTTCGTAGGACACCTGTTGAGTACATAAGTGGCACACATGACAGCCTCGAGCCAAAACGAATATGGTAAAGCTTGACTCTTGACCATACATCTTGCCATTTCCGTAAGAGAACTATTTTTTCTCTTAGCAACACCAATTGCTAAGGCGTATGCGGCACTGTACATTGGTGTTTTATTCCACGACTAGTGAAAAATGCATTAAATTCATGAGACATATACTCCCCCCCTCGATCAGAATGGAGGGTGCCCATAGTACATTTCAAGACATTTGTAGCCATAGCCAGAAATTGTTTGAAGCACATAAAAACTTCGGACTTCACTTTAAGCGGAAATATCCATGCATGCATGTAGTAATCATCAACGAAAGTCACGAATCAATGGTAATTTCCCAAGGATGGAGTTTGCATGGGCCCACAAACATCACTATGCACAAGCTACAACCTCCATGTGGCCCTAACTGAACCATCCTTTGGAAACTTAGAATGCTGCATTTTACCAAAAATACAGCCTTCACAAACATGTTTGACATGTGCTTTAAGAGGCGGTGTCACGAGTTTTTTGGAGCAAGGGATTGCGCATATGTACATATACATGCATGGTGCATCAAATAAAGAATTGCCCATTTTTCAGAGCCAGGTGGTTACGTGGGGCCCACATGTGTACAGGTAGGACAGGGTGTACATAGTGCATCGATTTTCACTATTACCAGTACCACTGTGTTTTTTCTATAATAAAGAGGAGTTTTTAGCGCGTAAAACTTCTCGAGGAAGCTATCCACGGGCCAACGACATGAGGTAAGCAGGTGCGTCAGATGGCATCTAGTGGCGTCAGGAGGTCGAACGGGGTCAATACTTGCACGTGGAGAAGTACGGACACAACGTGGGTTTTTTCTTGTGAGATTTATGCAGAAAGGTCATCATTAGGACCACTTTTTGGGGCTACTTCACGTGGTTGCGAGACGCATTATTGAAAAGAAATGAGTGACAGGTGTGCGGATGATGCAAAAAGGTGACAACTATGCATTACGAGGTCAATTTTTGGCTTGTTCAGGGTCCGTTTGAGGTCATCTAAAAGGCCAAGGGTGCCCAAATAATAAAGCTAAGTGTGGGAACTGAAAAAATTGAGAGAAGACCAGAAAAAATGTGGAGAAGAGAGGAGGAACAGCTGCAACTGTGTTTTTGGGGTTTTTGGAGCCTGTTTTGGCCGTAAACTGCTCATCCGAGGTCGGATTTGAGCACTTTGACATTGTAGACTGGGGTTTTGGGCCGTTCCGGACGCGATGGTGCTGCCCATTTTTCCAAATTCCTCACAAATGTTTTGCTATTTTTCTGTGTAATCTTCTCGAGTGAGTGAAGCCTCTGCTTAACTTTGTGGTTGTATCTGGTGTATTTCCTCAATACTGTGTAAACTATTTGCCCCATTGGTGTTGGGCTGAGCTTCATTCAGTCTAAACAACAGAAATTTGCCTCCTTTGAGCTGAATTGAGAGTGTGTGTGTATGTGTGTATGTGTGAGTGTTGAGTGGGCAAGTGGGAAATCTCTCTCTTCTCACTCCGTCTGTGTGTTTCCTATCTCGGCCAGGCTGGTTGTGTGAGCCGAGTGGTGCCCCATAGTGTGTGTGTATATCATCGCAAGAGTGTATGTCGGGTATTTATAGAGGCATTCTGTGTGTTTCCATCCCGCTCACATTCTTTTGGCGCCCCCACGGAGGATCTTCTTCGAGTACCTTCTGCTTCGAGCTTCGAGCTTCAAGCTTCGAGATTCGGGATTACAGGTTGCAGATTACAGGTTACAGGTTACAGGGACAGGTACAGGTATAGGTGATTCACACAGGTACAGGTAGCTGGAGTACAGTGATATTGTAGCAGTGATGTCACTTGCAGTTGTTGTGGGTATGCATCACTTGGTGCCTATTTGAGCGCATTGTCTGCTGGATTGTACGTTACTTGTGGAAACTGCCATTGTACGCATTTGTGGAGCCATACTTGGTTGTATTTGGCAGTCCCAGCCATTTCTGAGACTTGGTCTGGAAGATAGTCATTTCTGAGACTTGACTATACGCGATTTGCATTAGCCTTCGTGTGAGGGTCGATAGTGTGAGGTTTTTATTGAGCTGGGGGATTCTCAAATGTGGAGATCCTTTCGGTGATACAGGTAGCTGGAGCACCCTTTTTGTGACCTCGCCATAGGCTATGTACTAGTGAGTCCTATTTGATGCTCGGGTTCTATTGTTGACAATTTATGCATATATATACAGTCTATATTTTGGGTTCCTACTGCTCTACTTTTGGGGAAACTCTGCCAAAATTTTTCCAAGTTATGATGGCTGGTTTCTTGGTCTTTTGAGCCATTTATGCTTTTATGCTGCTAAAATTTTGGAAAAATCAGAGGTTAAGTCAGGTGTGCCTTCTTGGGAGCTTCATGGTTGGCTTTAATGGATGATCAAAATGGCCCTCAATTCACTCCTTTTCATTTAACTCAAAGAATCCAGATAAATGTTCATGTGTCCAGGAAGATTTTTTTCCAGCAGCGCATAGTCTTTATGTTCGGGCCAAGAAGATTACGAGAGATCCTGGAATGTCCTTTGCCTGTTGTCATTCCGATGATTAACTATGAAAACTCATTTGATGTGCATGTGTTTGTCCTTATCTAAAGTTGAGCTCCATTGAAGTTTCTGGGGATTGGGTAGTCAGAAGTTTTGGGTTCTTGCACGTGTGTTCGAAGGGGTTCCCAGAAGCATTGTAACTTGGGTATCCATGGCTTTCTCTTATCCAGAGTTTCATGGAAGAAGTGATGAAGATGTGGAAGATTTTTTGGAAAAGATGGAGGTTGCCTGCATTAGCAACCAGATTCATGACCCTGCACAGATGTTACGTCTTCTCCAGATTTGTTTGAAGAGTGATGCACGAGTCTGGTCCAAAACATTTGAAGAGGATTTGTGTGTGGCTGATCCACTTGTAAGATTGAGGTCGGACAATCTAAGGCATGGATTGGAAGTGGAGTTTGTGAAGATAGAAGATTCTGACAAAGTGTGGCAAGAAGTACAAGCTTGAGTGCAAAAGGAAGGTGAGCCAGTAGATGCGTACATACGTAAGTTCTCATTGGCATGGGAGTGGATGTGCAAGGACTTAGCACCACAGGTACCCCCGCCTGACATGATGAAGAAGGACACGTTCTTGGTTGGTCTTTGGGAGAATATACGTTGGAGAGTGGAGCTAAAGAAACCTAGGACATATAAGGATGCACTAGAGGTAGCAAGGAACAAAGAGTGGAAGTTGAGGAAAATGAGCCAGTTAGGGGTGGAGTCTTTGCCCATGAGGTCTGAATTTCAGTCTATAGAGTCTTTACAAGGTCGCATGTCAGGGGTTCATCATGAACCAGTGGTTCTTGTTACTACTCAGGTTATGCCAGCAGTGGTCACTACATCGGTACAAGATGATGGGCTAAGGCAAGACATGAGGCAAGTGGTAGATTTGATGAAGAATCTCAGCCTAAACATGCTAGGTCAAGTGGGAAATAATCGAGGTTGAGGGAGGTTTGCAAATCAGCCAGGAGGTGAAGAAAGGCCTAGGAATGGTGTTGGACAAAGCAATGGTAGGTTTTGGAGGCAGACGCCCACATGTTACAATTGTGGAGAGTTGGGTCACATCAGCCCGCAATGTGATAAGCCAAGGATGGGGGGAGACATGTATCCATTGCCAAGACAGGTGTTAACTAGGTCAAATGATTATGGCATCGAAATTAAGGGAGATGAAGGAACCAGTGGATTAACCCAAGAGGAAAAGGGAAAGAAAAAAGTGCTAAGTGTAGTCACCTTGGAGAAGGCATCAAAGCTAGAGGATACATTAGTGATGCCTATTGGGAAGAGGACCACAGAGGATAAGGAAGGAAGAAATGCCCCAGGTCCTAGTAAGAAGAAGGGAAAGAGTCATGAAGGCGAGGATGTCAAGGCCAAGAGAAAAAGGAGAGCTCGTCGAAAGTTTCATGTTTCAGATTTTCCACTAGGGGATGGGCAATTAAGCTATGACTTTAAGGAGGATCTGAGGATCAGGAAGGCAGATGTTACTTTTGGGCAGCTTATAGAGATGTTTCCTTGGGTGTTGTAAAGAGCTTAGAAGTGGAGGCATATGATGCAAATGCAGTGGTTGATTTTCATGTGATGCCAGCAAGGTTGGGAGCATATCCTATTATACTGGGCAGACCATGGTTACGTGCAGTGGGAGCTGTTCAAGATTGGCGACATGGTACGATTAGCCTGTATGGAAAGACAGGTACCAAGAAGCTATACAATATGGACACAAGGAAACGATTAGAGGAGATTTATGAAGATGAGGATGAGTCTAGTGATGAAGAGTCTTCCACGGTGACAGATGAGTACAGTGATAGCACTACCAACAGTGATGAGGATGTTGATGTTACATTTCTTTTGATGGATAAAGAAATCCAGGAGTGTGGTTTAATTGCATTTGCAAACGAAGTCGAGGATGAAAGTGAAGGGCCTTATGAAGTGATTGAAGGGCTCATGCAAACCAAGGTTGAGTTGTCAAAGAAGCAGGAATTGATGACACAAATGATCAGTGGAGACCTCTCAGCTATGGAGAAGGATATATATTTGCACATGCTGGCTAGTTTTCCTAATTTGTTCATTACTTCATATGAAGAGATCAGAGGGTTCAAGGGCAAAGAGATGCATACAGAGCTGAAAGAAGGTGCTAAGCAAGTGCGGCAAAGGCTAAGAAGGATGGGTCAAGAGCAAATGGAAGCCTTGCGAGAAGAGGTGGAAAAGTTGTTGAAGGCAGGGTTCATAGTCCCTGTGGTGACCACAGAATGGGTGAGTCCAGTTGTAGTCGGTCCAAAGAAGGATGGGAAGTGGAGAATTTGTGTAGATTTTAAACCCTTAAACACAGCCACTAAGAAGAACCCATATCCTCTTCCATTCATCGATCAGATCTTGGATTCAGTGGCAGGTTATGAGAGGTACAGTGTGTGTGATGGTTTTTCAGGCTATTTTCAATTGAAGATTTCTCTTAAAGACCGCACAAAGACTACTTTTATTACACCATGGGGCTGCTATTGCTACACAGTATTGCCATTTGGGTTATCAAATGGACCTTCCTTCTATCAAGAGAGAGCAAATTGGGTATTGGAACCATTCATTTGTAGTTGTGTTAAAGCTTTCATGGATGACTTCTGTGTCTACAGCAGTAGGGTTGAACATCATGAGAAGCTGCAGATGGTATTGGCTCGATATAATGAATGTGGAGGACAACTAAATCCAAAGAAATATCATCTATCACAGCCAAGGGTGAAGTTATTGGGCCATATGGTGTCAGAAAATGGCATTGAGGCTGATCCAGATAAGGTTAAGTCTATTATTCTTCTTCCATCACCTACGAGTACGAAGCAATTGGCAACTTTTATACACAAAGTGAAGTACGTGGCATGGTTTATTCCATTGTCTTCGCAGCTTCTTTATCCATTACAGCAAGTGGAAAAGCATGATCCATTGCAATGGGATGACAAGTGTGAAGAAGTGTTTCAAGAGGTGAAAGAGGTGTTAGGGGGGTTGTCTGCCATGCAGGCTCATGATTGGGAGAAAGTGTTTTATGTAAATCCATCAGTAGGGGATGGTGCCATTGGAGCCATGCTATTGCAAAAGGGGAAGGGCAGCCATTATATGAGGCCAGTGTATTGTGCAAGCCGAGTGAAGTTGGTAGCGGAGAGAAAGTTCTCGGAAGTAGAGCTAGTGATGGCCAGTGTAATATTTGCTTGTCGACGATTTCATCATTACTTGCTACCACGACCTTTTGTTTTCTTGACAAGTTATGCCTTTTTGCCACAGTTAATTAATGGTACTAACATGTCAAATGTGGTGAAAAAATGGGTAATTGAGCTGCAAGAGTTTGAGTTCTCTTTTCTAGTGGAAGATAGTACAAGAGCTACCCTAGCTGATTTGTTGACCTACAAGGAGAATCCCCTTATTGTTAAGGAAGAGGTGGTGAGAAAGGTAGTTGAAGAAGTGCCACAGATCAGCAATGCACATGTGTTGTTCTTTGATGGTTCATATAGAAAGAGCCATGATGCAGCTTCAGGGGGTATAGCACTTTATGATCCAGAGGGGAAGCTAGTATGCAAGAGAGGGTTCAAATTGGATGCTCATAGTAACAATGAGGCTGAATATGCTACTTTGGAAGCCAGATTAAACATTTGTTTGAAGCATGGGGTTCGACTGTTGAGCATAAAAGGTGATGCCTTGTTAGTGGCGAAGCAAGTGTTGGGTGTGTGGAAGAGCAAGAACACCTCATTGAAGGAAATGTGCTTTAGAATTAAAGGCCTGTTAAAAAAGTTCGAAGCATGGAGCATCAAACACATTGAACGTGCTCTAAATGGAGAGGCACATGAAGCAGCTCAAGGCATGATTGGGGAGCTATTCGTGTTGAGGACCACTTTACCTCTTTATCATGGTCGGGAAAGTTTGTCTCAAGAGGAGGAGTTTTTGCTAACAGGAATCATTCCAAAGGAGATTCAGAAGTCTAAGAATTATGGCTTTGTGCGTAGAGCATACAGGTACAAATTGATTGGTGATGTCTTATACATGAAAGGGGTTGATCTCGTGTTGAGACGTGTACCTTGGCGGGAGGAGCTTTACAGAGTGTTGGAAGAGAATCATGAAGGCGCATGTGGTGGCCATTTTGCTCTAAAGATCACCTTGCATAAGATTTTTCAGAGGGGTATGTATGGCCTAGTTTGCACAAGGATGTTCACCATTGGTATCGGTCTTGCAATAGGTGTCAAGCATTTGGGAAGAGAGTGTTGAAGCCAGAGCTATGAAAAACCATTATGGCGTTTGATGTGTTTGAAAAGTGGGGGATTGATGCAATAGGCCCGTTACCTATCACAAGCAGGGGCAAAAGCTATATCTTGACGGCAGTGGACTATCTCTCTAGATGGGAAGAGGCTATAGCAGTAAAACAGATCACTGCAAAGGATGTGGCAAAATTTGTGTATGATGAAATATGTTGCAAGTTTGGGGTGCCATTAGAGCTACTTTCAGATAAGGGGCCAGGATTTAGAGCTAAACTGCTAGACTTCTTATGCGCAAAGATGAAGATTAGGCACCAGCATACCACTCCTTATTACCCGCAATGTAATGGCTTAAATGAAAGATTCAATTGTGAGTTGGTACAAATTCTTTCTAAAGTGACAGTGCACCAAGGAAAGAATTGGGATTTGGAATTGCCTAGTGCATTATGGGCTTACCGTACTTCGGTGAAGACAGGTACAGGGTTTACTCCATTTCATTTGGTGTATGGAAAGGAAGCACTATTGCCTGTGGAGGTAGAGTTGCCTGCGGTCAAGATGTTAGAGAAGTTGCTTGGGCCGCCTAGTGATGCATTCAAAGAGAGGCTCTTGCAGTTACAAGAGGTCCAGTTGGATAGGATGAGCACATTGGAGCATTATGGGCAAATGCAGGATAAGGCTTTGGCAAAGATAAATGAAAAGGTCAAAAGTAAGGGTATCAAGAAACATGACTTGGTTTTGCGCTACAACAGTAAGCTGGACAACACCTTCCAAAAGAAGTTTCAAATTAAGTGGGAAGGCCCTTTCAAGGTAGTGGAGTGTTTTCCAAATGGCACATATCAGCTGGCTAACCTGGATGGTGTTCTACATAAGTCAAGGGTAAATGGATTGCGTCTTAAATTGTATCATGCTAGATTGATGATGGTGGAGCAAGATGAGCTAGCGTTGTCTGTGGATCAAGCAGTGTTGATGAGGGATTAGGAGACCTGTGATGCGGCGAGTCTCATATCTCTCTTTGCTACTGCTGATCATGAATGATCTAGCAGGCTAGGGGATGGGCAAATTATGTCAGGAGTTTTTTGGAGCAAGGGATTGCACATATGTACATATACATGCATGGTGCATCAAATAAAGAATTGCCCATTTTTCAGAGCCAAGTGGTTACGTGGGGCCCACATGTGTACAGGTAGGACAGGGTGTACATAGTGCATCGATTTTCACTATTACCAGTACCACTGTGTTTTTTCTATAATAAAGAGGAGTTGTTAGCACGTAAAACTTCTCGAGGAAGCTATCCACGGGCCAACGACATGAGGTAAGCAGGTGCGTCAGATGGCATCTAGTGGCGTCAGGAGGTCGAACGGGGTCAATACTTGCACGTGGAGAAGTACGGACACAACATGGGTTTTTTCTTGTGAGAGTTATGCAGAAAGTTCATCATTAGGACCACTTTTTGGGGCCACTTCACGTGGTTGCGAGACGCATTATTGAAAAGAAATGAGTGCCAGGTGTGCGGATGATGCAAAAAGGCGACAACTATGCACTGCGAGGTCAGTTTTTGGCGTGTTCGGGGTCCGTTTGAGGTCATCTAAAAGGCCAAGGGTGCCCAACTAATAAAGCTAAGTGTGGGAACTAAAAAAACTGAGAGAAGACCAGAAAAAATGTGGAGAAGAGAGAAGGAACAGTCGCAACTTTGTTTTTGGGGTTTTTGGAGCCTGTTTTGGCCGTAAACTGCTCATCCGAGGTCAGATTTGAGCACTTTGACATTGTAGAATGCGGTTTTGGGCCGTTCCGTCCGCGATGGCGCTGCCCATTTTGCCAAAGTCCTCACAAATTTTATGTGTAATCTTCTCCGGTGAGTGAAGCCTCTGCTTAACTTTGTGGTTGTATCTGGTGTATTTCCTCAATACTGTGTAAACTATTTGCCCCATTGGTGTTGGGCTGAGCTTCATTGAGTCTAAAGAACAACAATTTGCCTCCTTTGAGCCGAATTGAGAGTGTGTGTGTATGTGTGTATGTGTGAGTGTTGAGTGGGCAAGTGGGAAATCTCTCTCTTCTCACTCCGTCTGTTTGTAATAAAAACCCCCCTCCCCTGCACTTATGTGGTGTGGTGAGTTTTCCATGGTGAATCCCCCAAGAATCTTCTATGAATATTACATGGTACAATGAGCCTCCAAGGGATGATGTACTTGCAAGATCGCAAACATCAGAATGAACCAATTCAAGTTTTTTATTTTTTCTTTCATTTCTTGTTTTTTGAAATTTTACCCTCTTTTGTTAACCATGAACACAATCTTCACAGAACTCTAAGTCCACTTATTTCAAACCTAGTAGAAGATTATTTGATTGAAGAATTTGCATTCCTTTGACACTCATATGCCCAAGCCGGTAGTGCCACACCACATTGTCGACTTTTGTAGTTGTCACACAAGCTAAAGATTGCATGTTGATATTAAAAAAGTAAAGTGTATCAACCTTTTCTCCTTTGGCAAAAACCAAAGATCCCTTTGAGATCCTCCAACGTTTGTTTCTGAATGCAATGGTGTGACCTTCATCATCCACTTGTCCTGTAGAGATTAAAGTTTTGTGAAGAGAAGGAACATGCCTAACATCTTTAAGCTTCCATTCATTTTTGTTAGCAATTTTGACACAAACTGTACCTTTGCTAACAATCTCACAAGCTTCATCATCTCCCAAGTATATATACCCAAAATTACCTTTGGTATAATCTTGGAAATGTTGCTTGTGCGGTGTTGCATGGAATGAAGCTCCGGAATCTACTATCCAAGAATTAGACACATTGTCTAATGAGAGAACTAGAGCGCCTTACTCTACTTTACCTGATTTCTATTCCTTATTTTACTTGGACCAACAATCCTTCTTGGCGTGGTCCTTCTTGCCGGAGTTCCAACATTCAAGAAATGACTTTGTACATGACTTGATCTGCCTTGAGCGATCACAATCATTTTGGTTTTTGATGTTAAGTATGGAGTTTGATTTACCCCTTGTAATTTTTTGTATTAAATACCCACGTTTGTAAGGTCCCCTTATGAGTAGAAGCCATCGTGCATGAAGAAAAATCACTCGTCAAAAAGAAAAATTTTCACGCCAGTCTTGAGCTTCGCTTGAGATTGGCTTCATCAGAATATTATGGCTAGATGGCCGTTGAAAAGTAGTCGGAAGATGACCAGTCAGTGGGTCAATAGTCAATGGCCGATGGCCGGTGGTCGAAAGTCAATGGCCAATGGGCAGTGGCCAAATTCAATGGCCGTTGGATAGAGTCAATGAGAGTTTTCCTCTTTCCTTTTATGATATCTATAATTTGTTCATGAAACTTGCACTTGGTGAAGTTCTTCCACTGTCCAAAGTGTTCATGTGTTTCAGTTCTTTGATTTTTGTTACCCCAAAAATTTTAAAAGAAGTACTTATAAGTATGGTATTTATATATCCCCATTTTTTAACTTAGACCCTAAATAGATATTAGCATACATATCATTTTTATGGTATTTATATATCCCCATTTTTAACTTAGACCCTAAATAGATATTAGCATACATATCATTCTGATAAAAAAGTCCACCACCCCTTCTGATCCAAGTGTCTTAATCCCCATATCATCTCATAGATCAATCTTTCAATATTAGAATTACTTTGCCAGATTGGGCAGGCTCCAACTCCTTTAGCTATTTGAAGTACCATGAAACCATAAAGTAACCAAATCAATGGCTTCAAATAGCTCTCAACAACAAAAAATTCCATTCAAAGGTATCAAACTCGGCTATGTTTAAATTTCTCATGCCCATTTGGGCTTACAGAATCCATCTTACCTCATCCTGTATGCCAAATGAGAAGAAAACATACTAAATGAGCCAAAACCAAGATGTTAGTGCAAAAGAACCTTTTTACAGCTTGTCTAAAAAAAAACCCCATATTTTTTTATAGTTCTGTAAGCATCATGCTTATATAAGACAGTAAGCAAGATCTTTATCAAGTATAACAATCCCAAAAATGGTATAAGGGAAGAAAAACCCCATTATACCACGCAGTAGTATGCAGATTTTTCCACACGTCGAATAGAGATTTAAGAACCTCTTTTTATATATTAGAAAACCCCAAACATTAGGCTGCGTATTATCATGACGGACCAGACATACGTCATACCAAGTACCCAGAGATCCCCCATTATTTTTTTGTCCAAACACGGCAATATCAAGCTCCACGACTATGATTATGCATGGGTATCCAAAAACCTCAACCACGATGTATTTAAGTCAATATACAAGTTATTAGTTGCTTTTTTTTGGTTCATAACCCATTGTATGAAAAGCCAACATCCTACCATTTTGTCCAAACACGGAAATATCAAGCTCCACGACTATGATTATGCATGGGTATCCAAAAACCTCAACCACGATGTATTTAAGGCAATATACAAGTTATTAGTTGCTTTTTTTTGGTTCATAACCCACTGTATGAAAAGCCAACATCCTACCATTAAAAAGCCAAAAAAAAACTAACAATAATCAGCGTTATTAGTATGGGTTAGAAAATAATTAATCCCCTCAATACTCATCTCCAATTTTATTGAATAAAAAAGGTATCACAAACCATAGTGTTTCACCATCCATCCCTTAAACAACCAGTTTATGCATAGTATGCAATCGCGGTAGAATACCCAACAAAAAAACCAGGTCAAGCCAAGCATACCTGTGCGATATGTAGAAAATAAACTAAGCTCGTTGCAGTATGCAGTATGTATAACAACATTATTTTAAGTCATCAAGGTACCATTAACAAGGAGAATACGAACTTGTGACGGTAGTTCAACCACCTCCATAGCTACACAGTGTCAAAGCCCTCACACACCTTGCTTTGAATACACATACAAAGAGAGATACACCCATAGACTAAGTGAGGGGCCAAAGCACCCTCACCTTTTATAGCGTAGCCGGTTTTTTCAAGGTGAGAAGATGCCCACGATCCGAGTAATCAGTGGCTACAGGTTCCCAAGCCGTCGCTATGGCCACTACTACTTGTGTGCTGGGAGTTGAGAGGGAGAGAGAGCGTCTGTAGGAGTTAGCATTAGGCCACTATGTGTTGGAGTATAGTCAAGGGGGACAGAGAGAGCACGGGCATGAAGTTTAGGGTAATGAAAGCCACGATCTTCACATAATCTCCTTAAGACACGACACCCATGAGACCCCCCCCCCCCCCCCCCCCAATTTTTTTTTTTAAAAAAAAAATCGACCTGTACGATAGTTTAGGTTTCAACCTAGGAGATATGAGCAAGGTAAATAGGGATCCTGGGGGGGGGGGGATTTTGTTCTATTTATATAATTTATTTGATGGGGATAGGTATACTTGTGTGTGTGTGTGTGTGTGTGTGTGTGTGTGTGTGTGTGTGTGTGTGTGTGTGTGTGTGTGTGTAGCTATTTAAATCTTAACTAATAAGACATAATTGAATTTTTACATTCAAAGGACAGCTGGCCAAGGAATAAATGAACTGATATGTACAAAAATAACTCAGCATTAGAATTATTTAGGTACAATGACTGTAGGAAAGAGATCCTCTTTCAGTAAAACTAGAAATAGGAGAACTTACTGGTTCCTCAATGAGTAATTCATTACAGAAAGGTTGCTTGCCAAAGAAAAGAAAGCCATCCAAGATAAGATAGAGTCCTTACTTGCATCCATCCAAACAAGACAACAATTCTGTTAGCCTTGGATGTGTTTTACAGGTATCAATGGACTATATCAGTTGTTATCCATGTCCATCTTATAGGTTTTAATTACTTTAGACAAGCTAGTTTATTCATTTAATATGTTAGCAGTCTTTCATATTCCTTTTTAAACTATGGTGGAGTCCATCAAGGGTAACACCAAGAGCCACCGCTCAGTGACTATGTATAAAGAAGCAACCATATACTTACCTTCTTTAATCAGTAGAACCCATGGTATCAAAGGTACATTTTCTAACAAAAAGATGCGAGATCTGACATTTTTTTGTTTAACCAGAGGTTATAGATGCTGGTGGTGATTACCTTGTTTTTTTACACCAACCAATAGGACAACAATGTAGCTAGTTTAGGAGAGTAGTAAAAAAACTTTATCATTTTCTTGCCAAAAGCTTGGAAGCTATACCCAAGCCAAAATATCCACTTACCTTCTTTATCCAAAGAGTCATTATTTATCGATTATCTCGAATAGTAGTGTCTGGCCATATCAACCATAGCCTATTTCAAAAGTTTAGAAGAATGAGCTGCTATATACTTACCTTCGGAAAGATGCCAGGTTATTCCAATATGCAATGTCCGGCCTATGAGTTCCCAAATATGCTAAGCAACCAGTTAATCACAGAAGAAAGAAAGAACCCATTGATTTCGAGAACTATCAGATAGAAAAAACCAGTAATCACAGCGACAGCAACCTGCTCTTTGTTTTCGCCAAGTGGCCCATTGGCCATAATCCCTTGTAGCAACCATTTACACAATCGGTACATAGTAACAACCCGCCTTTTGCTTCACATCCAACAGAAGCCTGAACGGCCATCAATCCATCCTTCATACTCAACGCCAAATACTCACCAACATCTACTACCATTCATGCACACGCAGTCTTATGTGGAGGTGAAGTATTGCGCCCTGAGGCCACCCCATTATGTAGACAATGATCATTTTTTATGCACAAGAGGTCCACGACCACCCATAGTGTCTAGGCTTTTAGCAAACAAAAACTAGTCAAGTTTTAAAAGTATATGAACCTGCAACAATCGACATAGCCTATAGTAAGCCACAAAGCCGGCCTAGCAAGTTCAAGGTCAGGAGCATTTTCTTATGCATATGGCAGGGATGCTCCAATCCTTATTTTTACTATATCCAGCCCTTTAAGAATATCAACAGAAAGTGCTATTTGCTCATTTTTTTGCAAGAAGCCCATAACAAAAAAGAGCCTACACAGTATGCGTGTTTTTACCAAGCAAAAGGTAGGAAAAGACCTTTAGTATGTGTAAAAAACGGTGGAGAAAAACAATAAACTCAGCAAAGGAGGGATTGAACACCTGAGTCACCTCCGAGGAGAGCTCCATTCTCCTTGGTAGTAGCAAGCAGACAGGAAATGTTTCACAAAATAACTCAACACACCCAATATAGCTAAGTGAGGGGCAGAGATGCGCCCTTACCTGTTTTTATAGCAGGAAGGCAAGTCTTGCCCTTGTGCAGTGTCATGGTATTGAGAGAGGAAGGCCACGCTCCACCATGAGTAAGAGATACAACATCGAGTAGCATGCCTATAGCTTTGATTCGGGATCGATAGTGTGGGAGGAGGATGAGGGCCGCCTTCAATTTCTACTCCCTAAGGGCAGTAGAAATTGATCACGCTCATCAGAGCATCATCACTTAGTAAAGGGCTTGGCCCCCGGTAGTAGTGGTCAAAATAAACAATCAATAAAAGTTTTTTAGACCTAGTATGGTCCAGGCAGCAGGAGCCTAAAAAAGGGGGGGGGGGGGAAGGGGGTGTTTTGTTTTTTCTTTTTTGAGAGTTTTTCTTCAATTACATATAACCAATGAACAGTATATAAGTGTGTGTGTGTTTGTGTGTGTGTGTGTGTTTTCCAATAACAATATAACATAAAAACCAAATAATTCTTTGAAATTACAAAAGACACTAAAAACTGTGTCAGTGAAAAGTTGGTATAATTCCTATTCGTGGTACAGACTTTATACATAAGTAACAGTAGAGTAAGAGTTTTAATTGTATTAATCTACCATCTTCACCCTAAGGAACTTTGAAATCCATAGTTGAGAAGGTAACCTTCACCTACATCCATGGAAACAACACAACATTCAGTTAGCATTGGCACCGTATGTAGGTGATGCATGGGTATCCCACATGTTATAGATGTCACCCAACATAACTGCTTTCAAAGAAAATTAATAAGAAAGGTAAAAATATTCAGAGATGGTTTCTATTACAAGGTGAAAAACCAAGAGGAGCCCTTTGTGCTTTACAAGCTCTCATGAGATAAGACCGGAGACGAGTTTTTTTAAGGCAATTTAGCCTCGAAGTGGGCCACATATTCCTATTTCTTGCCTTTACAGAGTTTGGCATTAATTGCCGCTATTTTTTAGGGTCAGTGATAGTACTCATACGTGCAGTCAATCTATACCTTGGAATCACCTGTAACATAAAAAGACATTAGTAAATAAGTCCAACACCATTTAGTCAGAGTCGAAGACCATATGTAAGTTAGTAAGTGTTAAATCCAATATTCTATATTTCATTATTTGTTCAAAAAAGGCAGGGATGTGTGCCATAGTTGCCCGTATATCCTTAATGTAATGTGCAACTACATACGGCTAAAGAGCCGCTTAATTTACAACCAGATTTATTATAATTCACACCCCATCTTAACCATAACCATATTCAGCCATCGTCCATCATAACCAACCAGTCATTCAGCACATTATTCAGTTATGCCCAAAAGCCAAAAACGCAATTGTATTGACCTTAACTGACAAGAGTAGAACCTTGATAACCAACTAGAGTCACATTACCTTAGTATAACCACCACATCAGCATTACCAAACTATATAGGTCAATGTTTAACACTCCATAAGTATGTTACCCCACTAATTAGGGTCAAATACCAATCAACCTTTCTTTATAGGAATAGTAGAATAACCACCGTGGCCACCTTCATTACACAACCCCTAATAAAGGCATTTGAGCAGAATTTAACAGTATAGGCCAGAATTGAACATGAGTGGTAAGCTTGTTTTCCAACCCAAAATCAACCTTTGGGAGAATACTTAGATGGTATAACCCAGATTTGAGCAAGATTAGTCAGCGCCGTATCCCTCCCAAATTCACGCAATAGAAGAATACCCGCGCTATAAAAATTTATTAGAATCAACCCATTTTTACAAGGTCATGGTTTATTACCTACTACTAGGTTACCTTTATAGGTTATCACCACGTGATATGCACGATTTCAATCATTTTATTTTTATCAAACCAAAGGTTCTAGTTAGCAACCAACCAGTTCTATAAGAGGATAGCTTTATTCAATGATTTTTATTAAAAACCATGCCTATGACCGGTTCGTACCCATGCTAGGCCAATGATTATTCTTACCAGGTAGGTCAAATATACCATATAGGGTCTTTCACCAAGTTTTTAGGAAGACCGTTAAGATTTTAACGGCACCATACAGCTATTATTGCAGGAGGCTACTTTCCTTCCATGTACAGTGACTCGAGCTAATGACAAGACCATCTTTATGCATCAACAAAACAAGCCTACATTTTGACATGCAATCACAAACCAAGGCCGCCAATACCCACTATTGAACTTCTTTTTTTCTTTACCAATAAAAAGAAAGCATTTCCTACAGGAAAATACACCAACCAACCATAGCCATAACCAGGCTTAGTAGAAGTCATATTACATTACAAGTATGAGGGATAGCATTAAGTGAATCAAATCACACTAATTAGACAGAAGTCCATAACTCACCTGAGATGGAGTCAAAACGGCCAAGTCTACGATAGCGGGATGATAGCATCCTTATCCTTGCCTTGAGCCATATAGCCAATTACTAAACCCGACACCCTTGTGGGAAAGGGGCCTCACACTCTCAAAGCACACAAGTACTTCACACGCTCACAGAAGCAATATAGTACCAATGCTAAGTGATCAAAAAACAATACCTTTACAGTGATGGGATCCCAAGGCCATTTCCCTTTACATTTGTCATAATAATCAATATCTAATTCTCCTAAATGATTTTCTCATGTTAAACTAATCATTTAATATGGGGAAGTGCCAGGGGAGAAAAAGCTAGAATATTGGTTAAGCTAGCAGACCGGCCACAGTAGGGATCCAAAGGGGGGGGCATCTGCAAAAGATCCATGTGCAACAATGGGCTAAAAAGACCCTAAGGTTCAGCCCATTAAGACTTCCAAAATGCTAAGGTTCCAAAATTCAAAGGTTGTGTCCAAAGGTCAACCATATGGGAATTGGATGCTTTGTGTGTGTACAAAAACGTCTTTACAATCCCTACTTAGGAGGGGTTGAGCCTTGCATGTAGGGGATGAGAGAGAAATCCACACACACACACACACACACACACACACACACACACACACACACACAAGCTCCCTTTACGCAAAGGGAATGAGGGACACATGTCAACTCCCTAGGCCAGATGCCCACAAGGTGTACCCAATTCCTATTGGATGGCCTTGGAGGTGGACCAATGAGAATTAGGCTAGAGTAAATCCAGTTTAATTAATTTAAAAACACTTAATAAAAGAACCAATGAGAATTAAGTCCTCTAGAAGACTATTGGACAGTCTCCCAAGGGGTCCAATGAGCATTCAACAGCCCAATGGCTTGCCTGATTCCTATTGGCTAGGAGGCAAAGGGGTCCAATGAGAGTTTAGTTGAATTATTAAATTACCTAAAGCTCTCACAAAAGGGGAAAGGGGGCATGTCAGAAGGCTATCACTTATGCTGCTTAATTGTCATTGGCTAGCTCTAGGGAGGTCCAATGGGAGGATAGCAAGAGCAAATAGCAAGGGGGCTCGCCCAAGAGAGAGAGGGAGCTGATTTTTGCAAGGCATTATCACACACACGCTCTCACACAGTCTATGTGAGAAGCAATAAAAAGACTATCTCTTCCCAAGCTTTAATGGAGAGCTCATCACCTACTCCAAGCTTGTGAGATAGAAGCCTACATCGACACACTCTTGGCATGTGGATGCAAATCCAACCAAGAGCCAAGATCCAATGCATGCTCATCTCCTCTACCAAGCTAATTACTAAGCTAAGCTATGCTAATATGAGTGATTATGTGAGGAGATGTACATCTTTCTCGTAAGACTACTCCTTCTTCCTCTCAATCTACTCTCATACCCTACTAGCTCTCACCATCTTTGAAGGTGTGTGAGGTCTTGGGTCTGAGACCGAGGATAATTGATGTTGAGTTTTCTAAGTGTTTTTCTTAGTGCATGAAGCTTTCATCTTCATTGCACTAGCTAGTCTTGAAGGAACACAAAGAATTGTATTGTACATTGTCTCTCTTGATGGGAGAAACCATAATACAAAGCCTTTTGGAGGGGGGACCGGCTCCATGAAAATCCGGTCCTCAACTGTTGTCAATAGCTTAATTTCTCTCTCTTTTGAAAGTATTGTTCATGCTATCTAACTAGGTGTTATGCTTTTTGTTGCTCTCTCCACCCAAGCACTCTTGTAATTCTCATTAGGAATCTATTCTAATGAAATGCCCACTATGTTCATGCTAATTTCCGCTACACACAAGTTTTTAGGCCATTAAAAGTTACAACATTAGAGTGGCGGGCCAACTTCAAGGTGAAGATGATATAGCACTGCCACTGCATTAAGTGGACGCATTCCTTCTGAGTTATTGAGGGGGGCCCAGTTTCTTCTACCTCTTCACCTTGTTCAGAGAACAGAGGATGGGAGAGATAGAGAGATAAGAGAGGGGCAAGAGGGAAGGGGAAAAAGGAAGTTATTTGATTGTGAAATATTGCCGACTCAACATGTCACAAAAGAGGGCAAATAAATGACAGAGCGAGGTTGCCCGCCATCCTTCATTGCTCTTTAGTTAGCTACTTTATTGCTCTTTAGTTAGGTGTTTATTAAGGGCACCTCTAAAAATATCCATACTGAATTTTACTCCAATAATTTACCCAAGGCTCTTTAGGTTAAATAGTCCCAAGTTTAAAAATTATCACAAGGATATTAACACAAGGGCATAATGACAAAGCCAGACCGCCTCACTTAGCTATTACTGCATTGTAAGGTGTCATTTAAGGCACCTCCAAAATATCAATTATTGAATTACCTACTATATTACACCCAGGACTCCCTAGGTCAATTAGCCCCAGTAAATTATGCCCAAGGATATTTACACACTATCCTAGTCGGGCAACAGGTCCACCATTTTTACACCAGTACCAATATAACTAGATCATACTTGTCAAATTTGGTGGAGAATAGTAGGCATGAGATCCCGTAGCAAGCAAGAATCCGTCTCGTGCTCTAGGTCACAAAGAAACTAAAGGTCTCTCTCTCTCTCTCTCTCTCTCTCTCTCTCTCTCTCTCTCTCTCTCTCTCTCTCTCTCTCTCTCTCTCTCTCTCTCTCTCTCTCTCTCTCTCTCTCTCTCTCTCTCTCTCTCTCTCTCTCTCTCTCTCACTCACTCTACCATATGTAAATGAGGCCTAATTCACCCTATTTTGCCTATATGTATCCAACTTCCTTGGAACCTCAAGTGCACTCTTACCTCCTTTGCATTGGTTGCTCATGCTATATCACTTTGCGGCTCAGACAACTCGCTATTTGGATATCTGGCCATTGTTTGCCCTCATTTCTGTGAATTGAACCTGTGATAAGTTGAACAAAGATTTTATTTGTACCAAAAAATTTAAAACTTTGCATGCTTGAATCTCTTGATTTGCTAATCCGGCGTTTGCTTTTGGAATTCAATTTTGGCTCTCTTGGTTAATTTTATTTAAATTTTTATTCTCGTTAGTTAAAATTTGAAAAAACCACTGTAATTTATTATTATTTGTCCAAAAATTAGCCAAAATTATTTATCACACTCGTATATACATACTCTCACTCTCGGCATCATAATTGTCAAAAATATGTTTGTATGACTCATTAATATGCCTGATAAGAGGCAAAACCAAATAAAAATCAAAAATTAAGTGAAAAAACAAACTTTATATACTATACACATGAATCCTTGTCATCTTGTAGTTGATCATCTTGCAGTAGGCTGCTACTCTCTCCTTCCCAGGTTGGGCAATGTGCATGGTTGATAATGTTGTGTCTATGCAAGGCCGTGTAATGTGGCCCTATTGTGCGAATGGAACATATGCATGGGGTAACCCTATGTTGTGCAAGATGTGGGCATTGAATAGATTTCTCAGTGGCTTTTGTTGTGAGTCTCCATCTATACTACGTGGTCCAAAAAAATTTGTTTGAAGATGCCACGCTCTTTCTTTGATTGTGGGATGTGCAAGTACCATTGTCATGATTTTTGTTGTTTTTAGTTTCTTTGGTACCCACTTGCACTTGGTAATCATGGTTGGTGAATATTGTTGAGATAGTTGTTGAGTCAGGTGTTGTGGTCTCCATTGCCAAGTTGTCTTTGTTGGTTGAGGTTTGGTTGGGTTGTGTTCACTTTGGAATCCATTGATATTTGGGTAGTTTTGTTCTACATGTCTGTTGTCATTTGGATTGCCATTTCCATGTATAACTGCATCAAGATTGGCCAGATTTTGTTGGAGAATGCCATCACTTTGCTTTGGTCACCATTTGTGGATCTTTTGTCTTGGGTATCCATATTTGCTTAGGTTTGTTGGCCATGATAGATTTTCTCACCCATACCTCTTTTGTGATTTGTCTTTTGAAATGTCGTATAGGCATAGCATCATCAGTGACTACACATTCACAGTAGCAATGGGTTGTACCTCCCACATATGATCACTTTGTGCCAATGGAGTGGCATAGGAGATGTTGTTAAGTTTGAAATTTCTAGTATCCTCCTCCCAATCGGAACTACTTTGTATGGTTTCATCTAAGTCATTTTGCAGTGTAGATTTTGGCTTCAACCCATTTAGTCAAATAGTCGGTGGCCACTATGATATATTGAGCATGTGTACGATATGTTGGTGGTGCAAAAGGCCCTACAAAATCTATGCTCCATTTGGAAAACGCTCTTGCCCTCATCATTGGTTGTAGAGGCATTTTGTCTCTCTGCATAGGTACCTTGGTTTGTTCGCATTCGTCACATATTTTCACATAGGCTTCAGTATCCATGAAGAGGGTAGGCCACCAAATTCCTACAACAAGAATTGATTTTGCTATTTTGTCAGCAAAAAAATGTCCACCTGTCTGTCATGTATGCTTGCTCTAGAATTGGAATGTATTCACGTTTCGTGGGACAAATCTGCAATTGATCATCTTTCCTTCTCTTGTAGAGATGATTCTCAATCAACACTTGACTCTCTACTTCAGTTTGGATGGATTTGGTCCTTGCTTTGCTCAACCCCTTTGGAAAGGTTCACATCGTTCGGAATTCTACAATGTATGAGCTCCACTTAGGTGCAATTGTGACTCTGAATAGTGTCACATGTTCTAGGTGCATCGATTGCACAACACAAATGTTGCATGAACTAATGTAGTCTGTTAACCAATGACTAAGATCAACTTGTGTGATGATATTTTTACGGGTCATGCAGTGGAGTTAGCACCAAGCGAATATGAGGCTGGACGTCGGCCCAGTTAATATCCACGGATATCACATTGTTTTGAGTTAGGGACCGGGCTTGTCGGTCCTATAGGTGATTGGGTGATTGTCAATGAGAGGTGCACCACTTATCTTAATTAACATTAAATTTTACTTTGATCAGCCAGTATAGACGCCTATGTGTGAATGGACCAAACCCATGTGAAAGGGTCATTGTGACCTAAATCCCTCATTCTGAGAGGTGCATGCTAAAGCGAGTCCTCTTACCTTATCTCCATCTCCTTCTCCATTGTGTGCTCATAAGAGAGAGAGAGAGAGAGAGAGAGAGAGAGAGAGAGAGAGAGTGTGTGTGTGTGTGTGTGCAATTGAGCATTACGGAAACATCGGTGGCAGTGAGACAATTGAGCAACAGTGTCGGCGGGCCCTTCTTCACAGCGGTACCAAATTCTTGCAACAACAAAAAGACAGAGGTGAGTGACACACCATTGCATTCCTAAGCTTCCTCGCACATGGGTTGCGTGTTTGCAGCCCTAGTGGCTCACACACAACGCACAGCAAGTCCCCTATCATACAATATTTTTGTTACCGCTACCGGCGGGGAGGCATTGTGTGCTTAGCTTGCCATGCAATTGTTTATTGTCCTTCCTGTAGTTTTTTATTTGATTCTTTTTGAAAATTTGTTGTTTGGCTGAGGAAAGGTTAGGGTTAGGGTTAGATCTATTGCTTTTGCATCAGAGTTTTGCGTTTTTTATAAGTTTTTGTATTTTACGGTAATTTTTTGCATTATTTGTATTTCTAGCAATTTTCAAAAGTTAAATTCTTTTTTTTTTGTAATTTACTGCGTGGGCTGCAATTCTTTGTATAAGATTTGTAATTTCCTGTTGTTTTTTGCAATATTCTAAAAAAATGAAAATAGAAAAGCAATCCAAAAACGAAAACAAAATAGAGAACCGCGCATTGAAAGAAGGATCGGGATCATTCGCCAAGCCCAAGCCCAAGCCCAAGCCTCAGTCCTCAGTCTATGATATAGTATAGACTCAATACTATATATAGTCTCTACTTCCCCAAGAGGAATGAGGGCATGTGGGATAAGTCCTCCTCCCTTCCCTTTACACTTGCACCCTCGGACTTCTTTGAGCCTTGTGCCCAACTAGTAAAAGACTATTTTGGGGATTTTGAGGACGTAAAGCAACCAAATCTAGGGTTGTAAAGCACGCCACGTCCCTTTAACCGAGACACTTGTTTTGAGCTATCACATGCTATATTCAATAGCTGGTTTAAAAAAAGACCAAAAAAATCAAAAATTTGAGATTAAAACCGGGTTGCAAATCACACAGAAAAACTAGGTGAGCGGCCTTCGAGAGCACTCACCAACACTTCTAGGTGCCAAGGTCACATGCACCTACACTGTGGTCATGTGCTAGAGCATGAGGATATAGAGAGTGCCTCTGCTTACACGGGCACTCATTATCCCTCCACATTAGTCTCTAGGCCCTCAGTGGGAACCCACGGTAGTACTACATACTCAAGACCCCCACCTAGCAGCAGCTAGTGACTCTTCCTTTGACTAAAATGCAATCGAGGGATACCCTACACAAAACCCTAAAATGTCAAGTCAATACATGCATGCCTTTGCCTCACAACACGGGTCTAGCATGGTTAGCCACTTAAAAGAGACCTTTAGTCGAGCCACCCGTTTGGAGCCCAGTACTAGTGAAGTGAATGAGGGGAATGGGGAGGGAGGTTTGCCTTTCACTTCTCATGTAGACTAGGTACTCCCCAAGGGTGCCCATATTGACATCCTACTTACTCTGCTCATTAAAGACCCTACCAAGTCATCACGCCCTGAGGGTCTACTACTCAATGGTAGAGCCTTTTCGAAGTGCAAGAGACGAATGATATATCCAAGCAACGAGGGAGAGGGAAATAGAGAACCTATGAATGCTAGAACAAAGTCGAGCCATGAAAGTGAAGACCCCTATGATAACAACCATGCCAGTCGAGCAACCGAGTGCTCCCAAAATAGCAGTCACGGAGGGTCAGAGGCTATGGGGAGCCACAATGCTTCCACTTTAAGGGGAACCTCCAACACGCCAAGCTTAGAGGGGATATTTCTTACAAAAAATTGGGAGTATGACCTACAAATTGAGACATTGACCGACCTGTACATAGACTGCACATACCCTGCTGGGTGGTTAGAGGTGGTACAATCCACATTTGGGGCCATAAGTTTAGAGGAGCAGCAACAACGAATGATATGTGATGTCATCCATGGTGCCATCCAATTAGGGAGGCAAGACCAGGGAATTAATGTTCCTTCGATGGGTCCTATGAGATTCTTGGATACGAAAAATGCCAAACAACCAACCCTATCACAAATGGAGACTCCTTCAATAAGTCCCATTGATCCTTCGTATGTTGTTTCTCATGGAGTCTCGATATCCTCTGAACCCACAAGCAATAGTTTCACATTCCCAAATTTAGCTCATCTTTTCCTCAAAGAATCTAAGGCTACTATGCCTGTCCCACCAAAAAGGAAACCTTGGACCTCATTTGTGAGTAAAGCACCACTACATAGTAGCACAATTCCCACAACAATACATACAAGTGTACACCAATCATATGTACCTTTGGGCCCTCATATCCATGTAGCTCCCACACCCCCAAATTTTTTGACAGCCTACACTCCACAACCACCCTATCCAAGTACTCATTCTAGTGGGGCCATACCATTAACATGTCATATCCTATATCCGTTCTGCCTAGGTCTACACATATGGACTTTGGGCCACCACATGGCACAACATCATACCAGCTTGGGACCCAAGGATCACCCGTATGACTAACCTGATGCCAACCCCCATTCCACTTGTAGTCCCAAGAGCACATGTCCCCACTATACATGCTCACTTGGGTGACTTGGCAACATTTTCTCAAGCTATCGGTCAATCTATTGCTGAAAATATATGTAACACACTTGATAGAGAGCCTAGAAGTAAGGCAGTACAAGTGGCCAAGCTCACACAAAAATACAGTGGGGACAGGGATGTTAGAAAACATATCAAACTATTTGAATATATATGTGATTACCTAGGAGAACACAACAAACTACATAAGAGCAATTCTTTAAGCCTGACTTTGAGTGGGAAGGCTGGCGATTGGTATAGGACCTTAAGGATGGAAGAAAAAACTATTTACCCTACTCTTCTAAGATTGTTTCTAAAGGATTATATACGAGAAGGAGTGCTTTGGGGTGTAGCATCTCAGCTCTAGAAAGCCTAACAAGAGGAAGGGGAGTCAATGGGAGACTTTATTAGTCTCTTGAAGCATTTGAATTCTCGTTGTAATCCAAAGGAGCACTTCAATAGTAACCAATTGCTTAATAGATTAATTAGGGGACTACGACATGAGGATATTTATAATGGCTTAGTCATTAGAGGTATCACCACTTGGGAAGCAGTCACCACCACTGCAATCTAGTTGGAGGACAATTTAATGATTTGAGGAGAAAGAGCGTCGATTGAGCCTAATTTTACTAGCTTGCAAGCATCAGGGAATGAGTCAATGACCATAAAGCCTATTGTTAAAGAGCCAAAGATATTTGAGATGACTATAGCAGACCTCGCCAAGGCCATTCAAGAAAGTCTTAATCGTGCTCCACAAAACAATCATATGTATCCAAGAAGGGAACAATAATGGTGCTCCTTTTCTTTGCTCCACATAGCACTAGTGAATTCCAAACAATTAGAATAAAATTCAATGGTAATTGTAGTGCATGTGATAGGTACGGTCATCAAGCTAAGGATTGTATAATGTTCAAATGTGTGATGGCAAATAGACCACCCTTGGCTTGGACGGATTCACCTTGAGTTCCTGCATTGATGCATGCCCCACTTGTTGAACAACTATTACAACACATGGCTCCTAGAGCCCAAAATGTTACTCAAGCTACACAACTACCACCTCCATTGCTAGGACCAAAGCCCCCGCATCCAAGAGTCGCAATCATATGGGTTGTGAGCCATCTAGTGCTTGTTGTGAGGAAGATAAACCCTAATATTTCCTATGGGATGGATGCATTTGAAGAGTGTCCACAATATTACATGGAGGACTACTGGGGGCAAGTCAAACCTGTTTATCAATTAGCTACTCTTGCAACAAGAGGCCAAAATATTAATCTCATTGCCAAGAGACCACCTCTTCAATGTTTTGAGTGTAGAGGTCCACATCATGTACCTAAGTGTCCTATTAGACTACAACAGAATGCCACACTAGTGCATGCCAATCAAGGGGGCACATCTACTTTGCTGGTACTCATGTGTAATCGATGTGGCATATATCATTTGATTGCCAAATGTCTTAATAATCCGAATGCACCAAGGATCACGCCATTGAACTTGATTGAGATTACTGAGGTGTCATCACAAAGTACACCAGTGGTACCAGTAAATGTACTCACACGATCGATGCTCCAAACCAAAATTATATTCTTAAAGAAAGAGACATGACATCAACTGCCCAATCCAAGAAGAAGAAGAAAACACAAAGGAAGAGATCACAAAAAGTAGTGAAATCAAACCCCAGTTCAAAGACTAACATAGGGACTGGTGAGACAACCCCGTCGGGTATATGAACAATGCTCAAAATGATTCTAATTCAGCTAAGACCATGGAGACTAAAACGACCATCAGAAACAAAAAAAACAAGGAGGACTAGGATGAGACACAATGGACACAACCCATGTAACATAGGAAGAAGCTCAGTTATATAGGAGCATGTGATGCTCATCGTAAATTGGTAGACGATTGGGGTGAATATCTCCAAAATGTTATGTGGTGTAGACCACGACCCCATGACATAGCCCAATTAGAGATCATAGACAAGCCAAAGTTGAGCCGCACTGCAAGGAGGCGTCAAAACCAAGAGTTAGCTCGACAACACAAGAAAGCAGAAATGGAAGCACAGACCAAAGCACAACCAGAATCCACAGACTTGCATCCTGCACCAGAACATTTCAAATCTTACACCACGGGGGAAGCAAAGGTTGTGTACACAAAAGCCCAAAGAATACCTATCGATGGGAATAATGGAATCTATGATGGTCCGGAAATAGTTAAAGAAATAGAATTAGTCGACCCCGGTGAAGAATCAAAACCTGTTTTTATTGCCCAAGACCTCACAGAAGTTGAAGAGGTGGTCCTCAAAGAGCTTCTCAAGGAATTCAAGGACATATTCGCTTGGACATACCATGATATGAAAGGTGTTCCACCTTCTGTGGTCCAACATACAATCCCTATGATTAGCACTGCGAAGCCCGTACAACAAAGACCCTACCCGATGAATCCTAAGTACGCAAAGATCATTCAAGAAGAACTAGAAAAGCTTATCAAATGTGGGTTCATATATCCTATTGAACACTCTGAATGGGTGTCTCCAATAGTTATCGTGCCAAAAAAGAATGGGAAACTCAGGGTGTGCGTGGACCTCAAAAAAGTTAATGCAGCTACTAGAAGAGACCATTACCCCCTACCATATTCCGAACATGTACTCGAAAGAGTTGCAGGCAAGGAAGCTTATAGCTTTCTAGATGGGTACTCAGGCTACAACCAAATCACGATAGCGCTAGAAGACCAATCTAAAACTGCCTTCATCACAGAATTTGGCGTGTTTGCATTTCGTGTGATGGCTTTTGGCTTAACAAATGCCCCTGCTACGTTCCAACGATTAATAAACACTGCTTTTAAAGAATATTTGAGAGAGTTTTGTGAAGCTTTCTTAGACGACCTTTGTGTTTACTCTTCTTGGAAAGAACATCTATCATGTTTGCGGAAGGTGTTTGAAAAGTGTAGGTTATATCGTATCTCATTGAACCCGTTCAAATGCCAATTTTGGGTCAAGCATGGAGTTATTTTAGGGCATATAGTATCTAAGAATGGTATCTCAACCGATGAGAGCAAAATTAAAGTGATTCTAGAGTTACCACCACCAACCAATTACAAGGGAGTTCAAAGGTTCATGGGACACGTGGGTTATTATCGACAGTTTATTTTATTTTTCGTTGAGATAGCACGTCCTTTGTACAAGCTTCTCATCGAATTTAAATGGACTTAAGAGTGTGACCAGGCCTATGAACAATTGAAGAAAACACTAGCAAGTGCTCCGATTTTAAGGACACCTAACTGGGATGTCATTTTCCATGTGCATATTGATGCATCAAACTTTGCTATTGGGTGTGTTCTCACTCAACCAGGAGAACATAAGTTGGACTATCCCATTAGCTTTGCAAGCCGTCAATTGAACGATGCTGAAAGGAACTACACCACTACAGAGCGAGAAGGTTTAGCAATGGTTTATGCAGTAAAGAAATTTCACTACTACCTTCTGGCAAACAAGTTTGTATTTTATGTGGATCATCAAGCGTTGTTGTATCTGGTAAACAAGCCATGCTCCACAGGAAGAATCACACGATGGTTGTTAATTCTTCTGGAGTTTGATTTCACGATTGTAGTGAGACTCGGTAAAAGGCACGTCATGGCTGATCATTTGTCTCGCATACCCAATGGTGAAGCCCCTACAGGAGTTGATGATGAATTACCCGATACTTCCCTATTCATAGTTGAGACTATGCCTGAATGGAGTGAGAACATTGTTAACTTTTTAGTTAATGGTTTTCCACCCAAGGAACTTCGTAAGGATATCGCTCGAAGGCTAGTAAAAGAATGTGAACCCTATTGTTTGATTGCCGGAACTCTGTATAGACTAGGCAAGGACGATATTCTTAGACGTTGTGCCCGCGAGGATGAATATTTGTATATCTTGCAAGAAGCACATATGGGCATAGCAGGAGGACATTTTTCAGGAGACCTGACTGCTAGAAAGGTGCTGCAATCAGGCTATTGGTGGCCAACTTTATTTAAGGATGCATCACTTTTTACAAAAGGGTGTGATGAGTGCCAACGTTACAAGACCACAGAGCGCAAAGACAGAATGCCCTTACATCCTATTAAAGTAACCCAACCATTTGAAAAATGGGGCTTAGACTTTGTAGGTCCAATTAGTCCCACATCTCGCAACACTCAATCTCGATATATTCTAGTTGCTACGGACTATGTAACAAAGTGGGCTGAAGCTAAGGCTTCACAAAAAGCTGACGCGAGGACAACAGCTAAGTTTCTTTTTGAGAACATTATCACAAGATTTGGTTGCCCTTTTGAAATTATTAGTGATAATGGTACCCATTTTATAAATGAGGTAATAAGAGAGCTTACCACGACCTTTATGATATCCCACCATAAGTCTACACCTTATTACCCGCAAGCTAATGGACAAGCCGAGAGCACCAACAAGACTCTAATCTCTATTTTAACCAAGACGGTAGAAGCTCATCGCACTGATTGGGATTTGAAGTTGACATCTGCTCTATGTGCTTATCGTACTGCTTATAAAGTGGCTAATAATTGTACGCCATTCAAAATGGTATACGGCCAAGAAGCGGTTATGCCTTGGGAGTTTGTCATTCCTAGTCTTAGGGTAGCTTCGCAAGAAGGATGGATTGGTAACCCCTTAACCGAGCGTTTGTATATCTTAGAAAAACTAGACGAAGAGAGACAGTTGGCTGTGCAAAATGCTCTTGTGGAAAAGGATAGGAGAAAGAAGTGGTTTGATCGCCATGTGAAGGACAAGGACATCAAAGTTGGTGATAAAGTCCTTATATATGGAGTACGTAAAGAGAAGAAAAAGTTGAAATATGCTGGTAAAGGACCATATAGAGCATGTGAAATTACCCCACAAGGTACCCTTCGTGTGGAAACTCTTGATGGAGTTGAAACCATTGGATTCCTCAATGGGAGTAAATTCAAAAGATATTATGATCCTTTAAGCCAAGAAGAACTACGGGCCATTCATCAAAAGAAGGCCGCCAAAGCACAAACCGAGTTAAAGAAGATACAAGCTCAAGCTGAGGCTAAGGAGCGACAACAACGTATAAGACAAAAACGAGAGGCTAACCTTGGAGTCACAAATGCATTCCACGTGGAAATCGAAGAGGATTGGTTGGACTCTGACACACCTCTACGATACCCTATTGAGTTAAATAGTGCCTATGGAAAAGTGCTATATAACGCCTTATTGGACACGGGTGCTAAATATAATCTGCTATCTTATGGGGTGTGGTGTCAGTTAGGGAAGCCACCTCTATCTGAGAGTATTATCCAAGTCAAGGGTGTCAACAAGAAAAAAACTACGGTTTTTGGAATCTGGCACACTTCTGTCAGTTATGACAATGGAATTGTAGCTCAAGACTTTTTGGTCATGCCTACTGGAACTATGGAGGGTAATATAAACCTAGGACGCAAGTGGATGATAGCCACCAAATGCACTATTGATTGGGGGACTGGGGGTGTCACAACGCAAAAACCAACTCTTATCCCTACCACTCAAGCCATAGTCCCTGAGATATTGCCTAAGGAAATAAAACCCAAGACATTGCATGTCCAAGAGGTTGAACCATACGTCCCCATAGCCCAACTCTCTAGATCTTCAACTGATGTAGTTGAAAGAAAGCTTGAGACACACAAGAACCATCCTAATATAACAAAGAAAGCATACAAGTGGGTCCTTAAAGCTTCTTTAGTAACCATGGCTGATGCTAAAAAACGGAAGCCTCGTAAGAAACGTCCCACTCGCTCCAAGAAATGTAAGAAAACGTGGCGTTGGATTCCTAAACGACTATTAAAAGCCCAAGGATACTATGATGGAAATGAGCAAATTTGGGTACCTAAACGTAAAATGTGTCCTTCCCTATCGACAATAAACCCATATGCTAAAGCCAATGGCAGACCGTGGGAAGGAAAAGATCACAGAATGCTACACACCTAGTCCAGAGCTAGTTTGGGTTCCAAGGCAAACCCAATTTATTCCACCTAGCTCAGGAAGGGGGGAGTTCCATGAAGCTTCTAGCTCCTCATGTAATACATCCATAGAGGTAAAAGCTTCTACACAGCCTCCATCTATAGTAATGGACCTCAATGAAGCTACAAAAGAATCCACACCTCCCAGTGTTCAAGAATCAACTGATAAACCACTTCAAGTTAGATCCTGGGAGAGTACCTTACCACCCTTGCAACTTGATGAGGCACCTAGGGTAATAGAAAACTACTGGCAAAAATCCTCACCTATTACCAACTGGAACAATTGGTTTCAAAGGGTGACAAGCTCATTTCAAACGGTATGATCTACCCAAGGAAGGGGGGGAGTGTTTGTGGACATCCATCATTCACTTGCTTCCCTCTCAACCTTTCTCCCTGACCTCTTAATCTCCGATCTTAGGGAATGTATATATAAAGCCTTATACTCACAAAAACAAGATAAAAAAGTAAAAGAGCAAAAGCCATCACACAAATCATAAAAACAAATTATGCACAAGAACACAACCCTTGTAATATTTGCACTCTAACCATCATCTATTTGCGTGTACAGATATGGCTAGTACGCTAGAGTCATCCACTCCTGCCTTGGGTGAGAGGTACCCTCGTTACTTTTCACAAATATTTCACATGGTCTTTCCAGTGCTTGCATGTGAATGGGATTTGATAGGTACGCTAGCATGTGAGAGGAATTTTGAGGAGTTAGAATGGATGATACGTCTCTTGACCACGTCTGATCCATACTTAGTAGAGAGAGTTTCTCCCATTGCACAAGCCTACCCTTTTGACCAAGATGACTATAGGCGTCTAGTGACCTTTTTAGTAAACATGGGCACCTATGATGAAGAAGAAAATTTACATGACTACACGGATGGCACATATGGTCTCATGGATGATGACTTTGTTTATCTCGACGACGAGGATAGGGGTTTAGCTTTAGGGTTTCCCCCCAACCTCTACAATATCCTATATCCCTTGACTCTTTAGGGGGAGTGCAAATAATTAGGTTAGGGTTCCTTATGTTTTTTGTTGTGTTCAATAAGTGTTGGTACCTTTTCCCACTAATGTGCCTTCTGGAGGTATTCCTTTTGTTTCCTAGTGTGTACAGGAGCGTGTTGCTATTGATAGGATTTGGACCTTCATGGAACCTTTCTCTCGTTCACACTTCAAATCAAGCGCGACCATCAACACAAACAGGTGTTTTATGTCCATTAGCATTGCCCTTATCTTTTTGCATCCATGTTTGTCTGCTTTGATTGTGATTGGTAGCATAATATTCAGCGCATTTGCTTAGTATCAAACATTTAATTCAATGTAATGTTTTATCATAATCACTTGTCTAGGTTTAAAAATCAAGCAGTCCGACTAAGCTAGTTTGACCAAGCTAGGTATTAGAAATCTTCTCTTAATACCATGGGGAATGCCTTCCTAATAAGGAATGGTTACTTAGGTTCTTAATCCGATTTAGGCAGCATTGTGTGAAATGTACTAGGGCTTTCTAGTGGGCTTAACCCTATTGACCTTTAGCTTAAGTATTATAAAGGGAGTTTACTAATGTGATGAGCCTGGGGAGGGTAACAGTGTTATATGACCCCCCAAAGTTACAAAATTAAAATGCTGAAAATGAACAAACAAAAAATCAAAGTGCCACAATGTAAAATTTTAAGCTGGAAGAGAAATCCCTGCTTAAATTGGTACTTCACTCACATGTATCGCCTATGGTACTAGAGCCCTAGAGGTTCCCAATGTGGGCGCTTTTCCTTGAAAAGCAAAAAACCCAAGGCATACAAAATAAGCACACACATCAAAATTGAATCAATGTGAAAAGACTTTGGGGGGTCAAAGAAAAGGTAATCAGTCAGGCGATGATTTCATGAGAAATTCCTTTTATCGTAGCTTAACTACAAGGTCTTCTAGGTATAGCCTCTAGTCAGCCCTCGAACATCAAATACTTGGCTCTCGCGATTAAACAACTTAATTGACCAGAAAAAATTGAGAAGTTACCCATGGTATTAATAGTCGAGCTCTGATGCCTTTTGACCGTTAAATTAGCGACCCCGAACTTGTTTAATTTTTTACCTTTACATCTGTTTATGCATTTGATTATATTGCAATTTAATGTTTATTGCTGACAAATTGTCTAAAATTCTATTACCAATCACTTTGTCTGTCTATTGCATATGATTTTTAATTGTATATGAGAATGCAATTACTGTGGCAATGTTGTTTGATTTTGCAGTGATTGAAGAAGGCTACGCACATCCATGTCGACTACTCTTCCATCTCGACGAACGAGCTTCAACTGGATAGCTTCCGAGGACGGAATCTACATCAGGAAGGGGGGCATGTTAACCCTCACGGCACACGGACACCCTATGATCTATAAACGTTGTATTATTTAGAGTCAGGTACCGAGCTTGTCGGACCAATAGGAACAGGGTAAGGGTGATCGCCGATGACAAGCGCACTCTAACTGGAATATTCAAGGAGTTAGTTGGCTAAGTATGGGCGCCCAAGTGTGAATGGGGTGAGCACATATAAAAGCCACTAAACCTAATTTTTACTCATTCTCTCATTGTGCAATAGAAGCTGCTCTTGCTCCATCTCCACCTTCTCCTTCACCATCTCCTTGTGTGTGTGTGTGTGTGTACGTGTGAGAGAGAGAGAGAGAGTGTGAGAGTGTGTGTGTGATCGAGCGTTGCGGGGTCTGCTTCTTCTCCCTGCACCTCTCACTGCCTACATGCTACCTTCCTCCCTATTTTCCCTTCCCCATTCACATTCTTTTTCCTTCTTAATTAAACATGCGGGCATTGGCCCCATTCTGTTGGGCGGATTATTGGCAGCCATTTCGTTTGCTTTTTGGGGGCATTGCCCTCAATGGGCACCACATTGGACATATATATTGACCAAGGCATCATTGCCTCCCACAACATTTTTCCAATAGATGACATTTTACATTAAAAGCTCATCAATAGCTTTAGTGCTTTCATAAGGGCACCACAATTGACAAACACGTCGATCAAGGCCTAAAAGCTCATCAAGCACTTAGAGATGTTTGGACTACACCATGTTTAATATGCTATCGGCGGCCAACCTAGTATCGAGCTCTATTATTGCCAATCGAGCATTGCCAAAGAACCGCTTTATACATAAATCTTGACCACGGTAGTGCTGAGCAAAAGTCACCAACATGTCCAACAATCAATGCACTGCAAGAGATGACATTTGGGACTAGGTGCTCCAATCTTTTTAGGGATCTTTTTTCTTATTTTTACTTGCACTAGCAAAAATTAATAAAAAGCTCCCTCTTGGAGAGAGCTTTCGGAGCTCTCTCTCTCTCTCTATCTATCTATCTATCTTCCCCTCTCTCAGATATATATATATATATATATATATATATATATATATATATATATATATATATATATATATATATATATATATGTGTGTGTGTGTGTGTGTGTGTGTGTAGTTGTTTTACTTATATAATAAGACATAAATTAACTTTTATGCTCAAAAGATAGCTGGCTTTAGAAAAATGACAATGATTAGTACAAAAACAACTCAACTCTTAGAATTATCTTTGTACATGTCTATACAAATGAGATCTCATTCTAATGTAAAATAACAATAACCGATCAAAAGAAGTAGTTCCAGTAGTAGGAGCCAGTGAAGTCACGGACTGATAATTGCTTCAAGCCAAAAAAATTCCAAGAAAGGATAGAGTCCTCACATGCATCCATCCAAACAAAGACAACACATTCGTTAGCCTTGGATGTGTTTGACAAGTGTCAATGGACTATATCACTTGCTATCCATGTCCAACTTACAATTTTTTTAAACTTAAAACAACTGTGCGAAGTGTTTATGTAATCCAGTTCTCTTTTTTTTTTTTTTAAAGAAGCTCTTTAAAAGTTATAAGTATTGGTTTCTATTTAGCATGGTAGAGAGAGAGAGAGAGAGGGAGGGAATATTATACACACACACACACACACACACACACACACATATATATATATATATATATATGTGTGTGTGTGTGTGTGTATTGTCTACATTCTTCCCTTATCTATGCATGGAGAGAGAGAGAGAGAGAGAGAGAGAGAGAGAGGATGGAGAAAGCTCCCTCTAAAGCTCTCTCCAGTTGGGACCATTTGAGGAAGCTTTTTTTTAAAAAAATTCTACTACTACAAGTAAAAATCAAGAAAAAAGCTCCCTCAAAAAGCTCTCTCCAATCCTCTACTCAAGCAAAGTCCAAAGTGTTTATGTGCTTCAAACAATCTATGGCTATGGCTGAAAATGTCTTGAAATGCACTATGGGCACCCTCCGTTCCGAACAAGGGGGGGAGTATATGTCTCATGAATTTAATGCATTTTTGGCTAGTAGTGGGATAAAACACCAATGTACAGTGCCTTAAATACCCCAGCAAAATGGTATTACTGAGAGGAAAAACAGGTCACTTACAAAAATGGCACGATGTATAGTCAGAAGTCAAGCTTTGACGCATTTGTTTTGGCTTGACGCCATCATGTGTGCCACTTATGTACTAAACAGGTGTCCTATGAAAGCTTTGCAGTCTATGACTCCATATGAAGCATGGCATGATAGAAAGCCTTCTATTGAGCACATGCGTGTTTTTGGCTGTTTGGCATGTGCTTTGGTGCCACAAATGCAGTGCAGGAAATGGATGATAAGGCTGTCAAATGTATTTTTGTTGGTTATAGTGCTGAAAGCAAAGGTTACAGGTTGTATCATCCGCAAACAAAGCGTATCTTAGTCTCATGGGATGTTGTGTTTGTGGAAGATTCTGTTCAACCCTTGCTGTCATGTACTAGAGACAGTAATGTAAGCTCACATGACATTTATAACACTTTGTTGCCTCTTTTCATTGGTGGAAGTTTGAATGTGAATTCTAATGAGGCAAACATACAACCTATGGGGGTTTTTGAAAATGTTATAGATCAACCTGTTTCTGATGCAGATGTACATGATGTACTTGATGAGGAAAGGGATGAGAATGAGCATACTAGAGGTATGCCTAAATGGATGGTGCATACTTTGTGTGACAGTAAATTGGATGCACCTTTGTCTAGTCGCACTCCTTCAGCTTCTTGCCATGCATCTTATGCATCAAATTGTTATGCTTTGGTTGTGTCCAACTTACATGATGTTGAGGAACCTCTATCACACAATTCAAAAAATTGGATGGTTGCTATGCAATGAGAATATGATGCACTTATAGAAAATGACACATGGACTTTATGTGATTTTCCTCTTGGCAAAAAGGCCATCGATACAAAGTGGGTTTACAAGTTGAAACACAAGCTGAATGATGCGATTGATCACCATAAGGCTCGACTTGTTTTGCAAAAGGTTATGCACAACAAAAAGGCATAGATTATGAAGAGACTTTTACTCCCACTTGTCGTATGACTACTGTGCGCTTTCTATGTGCATTGGCAGCTCATTTTGTTTGGGATGTACATCAATCCGACATTGTTACTGCTTTCTTGAATGGTGACATTTGAGGAAGTTTATCTAACGCATCCTCGCGGTTTTGTCAAGAATGGACAAGAGGATAAAGTGTGCAGATGCAAGAAAGCTTTGTATGGGTTGAAGCAATCTCCTCGTGCTTGGTATGAGAAGGCTGACACTCATTTGGTCAAACGAGGCTTTTGTAACAGTTCGATGAAAAGCACATTGTGCGTAAAGCGTGAGGGTGATGTACTTCTCATTGTGGTTCTTTATGTGGATGATTTGTTGATCACTGGTCCAAATGAGGCACATATTGCTGAATTCATGGCTGATTTGAATGCTACTTTCAAAATGAAAGACTTGGGGCTATTGCATCATTACTTGGGTATATAGTTTAAGCAGTGTGATGGTGGTATTGCCTTGTGTCATAAAATTTACATAGAGAAATTGCTATGTAAGTTTGGACTTGAGGATTGCAAACTTATTGCCACTCCCATGGAAACATGTTTGAAATTGAGTCTTCATAATGTTGGTGATCCTACATATGTCACTCTTTACCGAACTATCGTTGGGGGATGCCTCATTTATGTATGCAACACGAGGCCGGATATCCAGTTTGCAGTCTCACAGGTCATCAGATTTATGCATAGCCCAGGGTCTAAGCATTGACATGCTGTCAAGAGGATTTTTCGCTACTTGAGTGGCACTTTACATCTTGTTTTATCCCAAGGGGGGATCATTGCTGCCAAACTTACATGTTTCTTCGAACTCAGATTGGGTTGGTTGTTTTGACACGTGAGTGTCCACAAGTGGCTTTTGTTTCATGCTTGGTAGTTCATGTATATCATGGCTGAGCAAGAAGCAGCCTACTGTAGCCACTTCTAGTTGTGAGGCTGAGTACAGGGCAGTCTTCACAGCTATGGTTGAGTGTGTATATCTCAGAGGCCTTATGATTGATTTGAGTGTTGGACAGGATACACTCACAACAATCAGAGTGTATTGGCAATTGCAAGGAACCAAGTTTTTCATGCTCGCACAAAGCACAAAGAGAGGCTCTCAGCAGGAGAGATCAGCTTGGCTTATGTGCCAATACATGACAACCATGCAGATCTTTTCACAAAGGCATTGTCTCATGAGAAGTTCGAAGTTTTCCGCAACAAAACTTTGTCTTACTCCCCTTTGTGGATTGATCATGTCCTCAGGGCATGGCACTTCCCTTTTCTCTATGTGCCTGCTCTTGTTCACCGCATCACTCCCAGGGGGGACTTGTTACAATATACATGTGGTAGTGATGTGTGTGAACACACTTAGGACCGTCGAGGTATTTTTTCCCTCACTATGAGGTTTTTCCCACGTGCATTGTATATACGCCCATCATTCTAGGGATAGCTATCTTTCCATTCCACACTAAGTAATACACTCTCTATTGTGTGCCTTGAGCTTCCTTCGTCTTTTCCAAGCTATGTGTGTTTTCCTGTAATCTTCATTCCAACATCAGGAAGATAGGGCTGACCCACCACGGTGCCTTGATTCCAGTTGAAGGGTGGAATGTGTGCCCATGCATGCATGCGAGAAAGGGGAAGAAGAAGGAGAAGCAATTGGAGGAAACAACACACCAAGAAGAAGTAGCGTGTGTTATCTTTATTTTGGTATGAAGAGTAGATTTAATGGTTAATCATGGGCAGGTGCCCACACGCCTTTATCTCAACCGAAGGCAATGTGTGTGCACAAGTGATCAACACAAGCATGATACTCTATACCTACTTTAATGTGCAGCCTAGAGCACAACCACTTAATCAAATGGTTTCCTTGCAAAGATTAGGCATTCAAATACACAAGCAAGCTTGATTAGCAATGTCAAACATACTTGCACTAAGTAAATAGAGAGGTAAACATTGGTTCTTTTGAAGAATGCTCAACCATTATGCATAAGGGAGTATGTGGGAGTAAAAGAATATGATAGAGTAGCTCTGTGGACTGGGTATGGAAGTTACATAGCTCCTTGGTGTTCTCAAATCTCTCAAGCTTGATGTGACTAGCTCTTTAAATTTGGAACCCTCAAAACGATCTAAAAGTGTTTGCTTACGATAATGGCCTTAAAAATGTAGGATACATAATAAATCGGCCCATATCATTTAATTATAGTCTTTGCACGTAGTTTTAAGCTTTGTGAGCGTTACATAATTACAAGAAAAGTCACCAAGCTTCCCGATCAACTCCTAAGGCTTGCTAAGAATTTCCATGGGAACTTAAGCATGACGTGCAATCTCTCATTCAAGTGATGCTAGGGTACGATTACCTTCACTGTATTTTTTGTTGTGTTCATCATTTTTTGTCCATTTCGGGTAAAGTAGACTTTCTTCCAAGGCTTGCTTTAGAGCCTCACGGCTGTGCATTGACTTTGAATTCCTATTAAAAGATGGTTGTCAAAATATTGGAAGATTCCTATATGAACCATTTCTTCTATGGCTAGGAGGTAGTGGCTTGGGAACAATCGAGCACGGGAAAAAAAGTTGTGCATAATTATCCATGCACAATTCACTTTTCCACAAATAAATTATTTGATTGAAATGCCATTCCTTGCTTTCATGCTGTTAACCTATGAATCATTGGATGCACAAGATACCAGCTCTTTGCCTTCCTTAATAAGTTGTGTTAACATGTAGGAACTTTATCATTAGTTGCACAACAAATTCAGTTACTGCACTATACATTTTCACCATATCACTAGTAAAATTGGTGACGGTCTTTGGACCTTTGTTGTCCCCCTTTAGCCCTTTTCTTCCCTCTTCAAATTTTTAAGCGATTGCTACCTTTGGCATACACTTCTAGGGTGTGTGCATTTGCAAGCGCACAATATAGCTTGAATATAAGAAAGATGTTTCCATCCTCCAAAGTGGTGCTATATGACTACTCTCTCATTGAGTAAGCTACATGAATTGACTCGCTAAAGAGAACACTATGGGTATTGAGTGAGTGATTGAGAGGTGGTTCTGTAACACAATACTCAACTTCTCATTGGTTAGTGTGAAATCCGTGTTTCTTGTTCTCTCCACCTATGTAGGGGATTGGGAACTTTCCATAGCTAGCTTTTGGGTCGACTAGTCCTTCAAATTACATTTTAGATGAGCAAGACAATTCGTGAAGTGTGCTATGATGATGCCCCTTGCGTCTTATGTATCACTTACAAATTGTATGAGAAATTCATTGATTGTGTATTTCTTCAATGGAACGGAACTTCCACTCTTCCTCTCTCTCTCTCTCTCTCACACACACACACACACACACACACATTCTCTGTACATTTGAGGATACACAATAACATTTTGGCAAATACTGATTTTTTTTTTCATCCATCATTAGTGCAACGTTTAGATTCAAAAGTCTTTGTAGCAAATTTCACATTACATTAGCTTATTACAATATATAACTATCATAAAAATTATACATTCGAAGCTTTGCAACCTCAAAACATAGCTATGATAGTAAGCAAATGCATCACGTCCTTACATTAAAGAGGCAAAACGCACGCTTGACAAGGCTCTGATGCATCTTTTAATTCCATTTATCATCGATTGTGAGCAAAGGCAATGAAAAGATAAGGTTTGCCTCTCTTTGACTCATTGTTCATAGCATTTTGGTAAGATTACAATGTACACCTTGGACCCAAAAAGGAAAAGAGAAAAAAGACTCTACATTAAAACTCATAATTCTATCTAAACCATGCCCAGTATCAACCATATTTGCCAAGCCTTTGCATAAGGAGACTCACCTCGAGGTGGGAGTAATGTAGAGTCACGCTGATTATGACACCGTCAAGGCCTTGCCTTAATGTTTCAAGTAATGTGTACCTCCTTATGCACATCAACATCAAAATTGTAGTAAAGCCCTTTGATTAGGATTCGATGGTGCCTCTTTGGTACCATTGCACCGTCAAGGTGCGCAAAAAGGAAATAATAAGGAACCACCCAAGCTTGGAAATGGTGTATTATGGCACCATCATGCAAAATAGCATAGATGCATCCAAGATTGGGAGTAATTTACGCATACTTAGGAGCTCCACCAACAAGGCACATTCGATTATTATGACACCCTACGGCCTTATGCATGGTATGACACTCTACGCTGGGGTCTATCAAAATGAACAAGGACCACCAGAACAGCACTACCTTTCGTATCTGCAAATACGCGAACCATTTTACAAGGCCTTCCTTTTAACTCGCGTCTGTCTTGGAGCGCCGCTCCGGGCGTACAGGTACCCCCCTCCCGCGGCCTCTCTCTGTCTTTGTCTCTGTGTGCGTGTCTGATTCGTGCCGTAGCAGTTAGAGAGAGAGAGAGAGAGAGAGAGAGAGAGAGAGAGAGAGAGAGAGAGAGAGCGAGAGCGAGCCGGATCTGTACAAGTTCATGAAGTTAGTGCAGAATGAACAAGTAGTACGCATAATAGTATAGAGAACTTTTGCCTCCGCGTGGTGGAAGCTCAAGGAAAAGGTTAACACTTACAATATAATTTGATGGAAGTTCAGGGATGAGGTTATTCACAGATGCAGATTTCTGTCGAGAGTAACTTGGTCATGTAGATCAAGTATGGGGTAGGGCCCTGCTAATGCACATGCGCTTCAAGTTCTGGGAATTGCAGAGGTGCCAATAAACGATTGCTTGTGGAAAACTTATTGAGGATTGTGGAGCCTGAACTTAAACTTCAGAAGAGACATACATTTTAATATAGGTGAAAGGTTATTGTGCAATGCACAGATATTGTGGTAATGGTGTGCGGATTCTATCTCTATTTTGATATAGGGAATTTGAGATACCAACAACACCCTGAAAGTTATTACTTTATGCCAAGAGTCCCTTCACTCATTCATCTAAAAGGTTCAGTCACATATTCCTATGGCTAAATTTTGCCTTAATAGCCGCTTTGAACTTTGAAGACTTTCTTGTCAGTAAGAGTGTAGGGCCCAAACAACTCTTAGGACATATATTGTATAATAAGAGATTATCAGCTTGGTACTAGGGCTCCAGTAATCCAAGGGTTTTAGTGAGTGAGGGCTGTTTTCTGGCTGTGCTCAGCCGTATGTCGGCAGTTTTGTTGTTACTTGTGTGGCGATGTTTTGCTGCTATGTTGAGCTGTCGTGTCTCGGCTGGCATGTGCTAAGGATCGGCCATATGTGCAACTTTAAGTGGAAATCAGTTTTTGCCTCCCTCCTTAAACTTCCTTCCATAGTTCTCGCCTTTACAAGTGCTAGGGTTCAGAAGATGGGGTTGGCCAGGAGTGGTGAATGGCGGCTGGCATGTGCCTAGGATTGCTTATATGTGCCACTCTTAAGTGGAGATTAGGTTTTGGGTACCCCCCCTCCCCCCCCCCCCCCCCCCCCCCCCCCCCCCAAAAAAAAAAAAAAAAAAGAAGAAGAAAGAGAAACAATTCCTGGTGGGGCTCAACAGATGGTGTTTTTGGAGCTGTTCGATTATCATCAGAGTAGTGTTATTTCCACTTCTCTTGCCCTCTCAATTGTGTGATATACAAACCTCTATCCCCTTGCTCTTATTGCTTGATCGCCACACTCTCCCTTTCTCATTTATGCATGATTCTCTGTGTGTGTGGGAGTTACTCGGCGACGTTAAGAGTCTGTTTTGGAGGAGGCGAGAGCAAGAGTCTTTCTTGTCAGGGGCCGCCCTTTATGTGCATTAGTAGGTGAGATTCACAGGGTGGTGCTGACTGTCCATTGTCAATGAGAAATGTGCACCATCTGCTACTGGTTTGTGGCACCTGAGTGTGTCTTCTGCTGTGAATTTTTGACATTGTAGATATGTATAACAATCCATCAATTTTCATGGGAGTCTTTTGCTGTCACACAACAATTTTCTTAGTTTTGGATGTGCGAATTTCGCTTGAGTAGACTAACACACTGGCTACATAACTACATCGTCCATTTAAGAGTGTCCTTACAGTTTTTTATGTAGGATGGTAAGAGACTATTGTTGGTCTATTTGTTATTGATATCCAACGTTAACCTTTGTGTGGTTTGGTCTTTCCTCAAGGAAACATCGTATTCATGTGCATGTTTTCATTGTGTGTTGTTTTCAACTTGCCTTTGCCTTATGGTAGCATGTTGGTTGCATCTCTTGATATGAATTTTGGGCCTTTTAAACGTGCAAGGTTGTGTAATGGTCCATGAAGATGAATTTTTGAGGCTAAGATCGATGGTTTGTCATCTTGCAGCTCTGCGACAATGCTAAGAGGATTGGGGAGAAGAGCAAGCTCTTTGGTTCGTCTGTGCTCCGTTAGTTCTAGGCCCTTATCTTTTGAGAATGGGTCAGGCCTCGCTGGTTTGACTGAATTCACTCAGTCAAGCTCTCCCAATTCATCGCTGGTGTGGAACTTTTCAGCTTTCAGAGGTGCATTGTAGTTTTAATTGTTGATGCTTTTAGTTTCCAATGTTCGCATATTGTGAGTAGTGCCTGTTTTGATGTAATCTGCATATCCTTCATATTTTTCTATGTGAAACTTCAGCTTTTTGTGCGTCTCCTTTACTTTTAGCAGAAAGCTGAAGGTTATTACGTCTTTAAGGAATGTTATAGATGCTGTGCTGTGCAAGCTGCGTTGTTGATGTTTTAGGATTATGGCGAGTTTTGCTGGAATGCATTTATTACATGGCACAACATAGGGATTTTGTATTTAGCAGCTCAAGTTGAGAGAGAGAGAGAGAGAGAGAGAGAGAGAGAGAGAGAGAGAGAGAGAGAGAGAGAGAGAGAGAGAGAGTAGGAGGCTGCTGCGCGAACCCTGCCCCTGACCCTGATGCGAACCCTAACTGCGAACCTGCTGCGTGAACCCTGCCCCTGATGCGAACCCTAACTGTGAACCTGCTGCGCGAACCCTGCCCCTGCTGCGTGAATCTGCTGCCTGCGCGAAGCTGCTGCCGCCAGCCCGAAACCCTAACTGCGCGACCTGCCGCTTGCCCGAAACCCGAACTGTGCAAAACCCTAACTGCCCGAAACCCTAATTGTGCGAAACCCTTATTGTGGGCTGTGCGCTTTTGCCTACTGCCTGAGAGAGAGAGAGAGAGAGAGAGAGAGAGAGAGAGAGTCCAAGCTTCACTTTGGGTCCTGCTTTTATCATTTGCCAGTCTCGCCCATTCTTCATGGCGGCTTTGCGGGTCTCGAGTGCTCCTCATGGTGCTCCATCACCACTTGCCTGTCGCGTGGATTGCACTGGCGACCTATTGACACGCATTGGCTCCAAAGTACAAGTTTGTGCGGGGCAGCTTGTAGGGATCCACAACATTTATTCCCTCTTTTAAAGAATAAAGAAATACCGAAAGGGGCGCCTAAGTTAGGGGCCAATCTGGTGTCGGTCTTCTCATACAGGTGCATTCTAGCATCTGTATCCCATACCCCTCTCTTGTGTCACTATAGCGCAGGTATAATAGACGACTAATAATGGGTGAAAGCTAAATCAAGATTTGAAGTAAAGTCTACCGCCCTTTTTGGATTGAACAGGCCGGTTTCAGTTGCAGCTCGTTTTTGCTGTTTTTCGCTCTCGAAACAGTGTTTTTTGCAAATCTTCGTCACATGGTGTCGGATGGATATGATCCAGGAGTCTAGGTTTGGGTTTTGGCACATTTCGGATGCGATAGTGATGTCCATTTTGCTTTGAATTACAACAGGTGCTCAACATTAGTAAGTTTATTTTGCGTTTTTGGGCCGAAAACGGAGGTTTTTGGTATATCTCTCATACCCAGACTCGTATACATTTTTTGAGATTCTGAAATTCTGCTCTGAATCAGAGCAGGTGCACAACATCAGCAAGTTTATGTTGCGTTTTTTGGCCGAAAACGGAGGTTTTTGGTATATCTCTCACACCCGGACTCGGATACATGTGATCTAAGAGTCTACCTGGAGGTTTTGGTACGCTCCAAACGCGTTGGTCATATCAAAATTTTGAAATTCTCAGCGCTGAATTTTTTGCAGCAGCCTGTCAACAATCTCGACATATCGAGGTTTTGCAATTTCATTACAACAATGTAGAGAGAGATGCAGTCTGCATCTTGGCTATGTATGGCACAGTGTGGTGCTATTTGAGAGAGAATTCATCTTGTTTTTGCATATGCAAGTGATACTTTGGGATGTGACTTTCGGATCGTTACACATTAGGATGCGGTTTTATGCGCATTGTTTGACTATGTGGGGCATTTTATGCGCATTGTTTGACTGTGTGCGTATTCGCAGTTTGCTCTTTGATGATATAGTGGCTGATATATTCCCACTTTAATAGTGATCGAGTATTTACTCTCACTTGACAGGTTTTGTCAGTTTGGACACAGTTTGATGTTCTTGTACCCACTCTCGCAGGAGTGAGGAGAGGCTATTGCAGAGGCTAGTGAGGTTGACGGTTTGCTCACTTTCTTTGCTTGAGTCAATGGTTTGCTCTCGAGTGGGAGAGTCTTGTGATCTCGAGCATTGTTTGCTATAGTTTTGGCATGGATATGGAGACGCTTCAGGTTAGAGGTGGTTCTCGCTCACGATCGCGAATGACATGTTGGCATTGCGGCAACGATGGCATATTAGACGTCGTTGCTTCAGGCGTATGAGGCAGCGAAAGAGGCAGATGCATGGTGCTACTATGAGGACAGATGCTAGAGAGTATACATGTGACGGACATGTCACTTTTGAGTCTAGCTTGCCTTCAGTCTACTTTGTATCTTGGGATAGCACATTGTCTATGCGTTTTCTACTAGACGAGCATGCAGTTTTTCACATGACGCCACGTCGTGATTTGTTTTGCTCTTTCTCTAGTGGGAGACTTTGTTGTGTGCAGTTTGCTGATGGTTCAACATATGACATAGGGGGTGCTGGAGATGTATGCATGTCTTTACTTAGCGGTGCATTGCTTACGCTACGAGATGTACGATGACTCAGTTAGAGTCTCATTTCAGTGCGTCAGTTTTGCAGAGTAGTGGATATTGTGTACTGTTTGGAGAGCAGTCATTTCAGATGCATAGGGGATCACTAGTGATAGCGAGAGGTGCTAGGAGTCGTTTGGTATACCCTTTGCATATTTCTGACACACGAGGCGATGTAGTCTTTGTGTATTTCCAGCCATGTTTGGAGCAAGAGACGAGGCATGTCTCTTTTGTGGATGTGCTGCATGGAGAGCAGATTGTGCATTTGTCTTGTGGTGACGTTCACGTAGACAATGGTATCTCTGGGGATGCACAGCTTTGTCAGTCATCAGTTGAGGTGACATTAGTTGAGCCAGAGACCGATCATTGTTCTATGATGTGGCTAATACGTTTGAGGGCGACAGTGTCCTTCAGACAGCTGTGTGTGATTGCAGTGGTGCTGATTTTTCGGTTTTGCAGTCATTCTCAGCAGATATGCCTTTACCAGACGATGCTGACATGGTGATGCATAGTCAGGTGGTTTTTGATGAGGATGCATATGGCACTGAGGTTGCTGACAGGGATAGGTTGGCACACATAGTGCATGTTTCGTCGGCTTTTGGGTCTCTCATGTCTGACCTTTTGGTCTCGAGACCTGATCTTGCTTATGCGGTTGGTGCATTTACAATGGGAGTTGTCAGTCGTGCGATGACTGACACTGGCATTGTCATTGTGGAGCCATGTAGGTCGTCAGTCGATACCTGCATCAGGAGTGTCATCATAGCTCTAGCCCTAGTGGTTACAGAGTGAGCCAGTGCGCATAGGTTGAGAGCCGTCTTCTCTCACATCTTGTATATACTAGTTGTAGGCTAGTCTTCTCGCCACTTATCGGCACACAACCTTTAGTGGGAGAATGTTAGGTAAAGGCGGTGTGCCTCACCGTCCTTTGCCCGTGTTTGCCGGCCAGTGTCCGGCCGCCCACATTTATCTCCTTATTCTTTATATATACAAAGAATAAGGAGCTCTGACTTATTCTCACAGTGCTCATATAGTGAGATTTGAGAGCTTCACCCCATATCCTGTGTACTCTCTCTCTCCCCTCCCCTTCTCACTCTCCGCACACGCACCGCATTCGCGCACTCACTAGCCTCGCGTCGTCGTCGTCACGGTGACATCGGCGTGTCCGTGACTGTCAGTCATTAGTCAGCATCGTCGTCGTCGTCGACATCGTTGTCATCATCGACATAGTACCTCTAGTCCCCAGCATCAATAGTATCAGTATCCATTAGCATTAGCATCATTGTAGTAGCATTTGTGCAAGAACAAAGAAAGTACTTGCTCTGGCAACAGAGCAAGGAGGCCCTTGAGGGTTGGGACCCCACATTCCTGTGTTGTCTCTTTTCTCTCTCTTGCCTCTCTCTTTCTTTCAGTTCAGTTCAGTTCTTTCAAGTGAAGTAAGTGTCCCTTGTGTTTGTGTGCGGAGTACTAGATCCAAGCAAATCCTTATTCTCTTCCATTGCACCTGACATTGGTATCAAAGCTCCGTGTGCGTTGCACCTGACAGTGGGCTACCCCACTGTTACAATAGAAAGCACCAACAAAGTGGCTACACTTCAAGCGGGAAACGTGACATGATCACCGCTTGGAATCATCTGCGGATGACCAAGGAAGATACATTGGACATTTATTGTTAGAGATTTTGGAATACTTTTCTACCGGCCTCTTCTTTCAAAAGGATCCCTTTAAGCAACAAATTGAGGGATTATATTGTGATCTACCTATAGAGATTCGGATTACTGTTTGCTGCAAAAGTCCGAGTCCATACAACAATTAATGGGGCATGCCAAACAAGGGTTTGCAATGCACGCGGATACTCTTATGTATTCCACTCATTAGCTCTTGACATCAAGGACCGGACATAATTCGAGACATAATTCGAACAATGGTAACAGAAGAGGAGGAAAGCTTTAGAGAAAGAAAACTTCAAGCCCTCGATTGTCAGTAGAAGAACGAGCTGAGTTTTTCAAGGAGGGGAAATGCTTCGGTTGTGGAGAACATGGGCATGCGTTGGGCCAGGTGTCCTCACAGGGCACCCAGAGGAAAAGCCAGAGAGTTCCAGAGCATCAGAAGAGCGTGCATGAAAAGAGGAGATGAAAGTGGGACTTGTACCAGATTTTGTGGGAACTGACTTGGATCAGATGGATGAGAGTACTGAACTTTGCAGAGCGTGGGGAAAAGTGCGAGACCAACAAGCCCTTATATTCTTCGATGGAGGAGCCAAGGCCAACTTCATTTTTACCGAATACTTAGAATTACGATAGATGAAATGGGACCACCGACAGAGGCAGTTCTAGCGGCACCCGGACGAGATGTTGCCATTGCTCCTCGTGCCCTAAAGTCTGAGGGTCCTCTCTTCTCAATTGCTGGTCAACAGACTGAGTGGAAGAGTGGCCGTAAATTTATATTTATAGGCCCTTGGCCTTCAAACTCAAAAGCAATTACATGAAAAGGTCCAAACTCAAAGCTAATGACCCAAAAAGCTGCCAGTGTGAATCATAGAAATCTGTACCAACCTGCCATGTGGCACAGTTAGTGCAAAACGCGAGATTCCGTACTGTTGCTACGTTAGCTTCTCAACGCAATTTGCGGGGCTTCTGTATGGTTCTGCCATGTCATCAGTTGCCACGTTGTAAGAGACTTGGGCACCCCAAGTTGAAAATCTGGCACGATAAACGAGAGAATAATTATAGATACTTCACACTTTATTCCCAGTTTAATTTAGTCGACATGGCCTGGCGTAGTTTTGTGCCCAAAGAGATTGGCCCCAAAGATTGGTGCTCCTTCTGATATTTATTTTTAGATTAATGCTTGAGCAAAGTTACAATGCCTGCGGGTCCTCTTTGCTCTGTAGCTTGTCAGCCAAACTGAGTCAAAGAGTTGCCTCGAGGCTCAATTTAAAGGCTCTTTAGGGCTACTCTAGAAAGCAGTACATGAAAAGCTTCAAACTCAAAAGCATGGTGTCATAGACTTGGGCACTCCAAGGGGAAATCTGGCACGACACACGAGAAAATCACTTAAAATACTTCAAAACTTTAAAATTTGAGTCGACACGGCCCGAAATAGTTTTGTGCCCACAGGGATTAGCCCCAAAATCTGGCACCTCTTCGATATTTATTTTATATTAACAATTGAGCAAAGTACAACACCCGAGGGGTCCACTGCTCTGAGACTCTGTGTCCAGATGTCCTGATGTAAGGTGCAGCGGAAGTGAATTGTTGATATTGCTCAAGATGAGTGCTCCGAACTGTGCGCTCAAGGGTTCCTTTTACTTACGGAAGGGAGAGCCTTCCCTCTCCCTTCCGTTCCGTTAGAGAGAGAGTGCAAGTGTAATGATCACAAGTAAAGTGAATGAGTGTTGAAAATGAGAGTGTAAGGTGCAGCGGAATGAATGTTTGTGCTTTGCTCAAGATGAGTGCTCCGAAGTGTGCTCAAGGTTCCTTTTGTTCTTATGGAAGGTAGAGCCTTCCGTTCTAATGAGAGAATACTATGATCACAAACAAAGTGAATGGACACTGTGCGTGCAAGTGTATGAGACTGAGAGATAGAGAGAGAAGAGAGATACGACACCAGAGACGTTGTAAAACCCTCCTCCGAAGGCCCCACTCTCGTCGGCGAGAGTGGTCTACTATTGATTGCACAATCTGGTACAAACTGAATGCATGTGAATGATGCAAGTCTAGGCTATGTTGATGATGACGACGGTGATGACGAAGTCGACCTAAGGGTTGAAATCTGCAATCTTTCTACTGCTGAATTCTCACTCTATGTCGGGGACGATGTCGATGGCGACGATGCGACGACGACCCGCTGAAAACGCAGATGCTGAAATCTGCGTTTTCGGGCTGAAACTGTAAACTTCGTGGAAACTGACCGTGCGGCGAGGAACTGCTGCGGGAAGGTGAGATTTGCGATGTTTGGGACTTGATCTGCGATGTCTAACTGCTGAAAACTGGAAACGCTAATGGTACTTGACTTTCCGTCGCGGTAAAGGTGCAAAACGCCGGGGCTCCAAAAACGCTAGGGCTGAATTTTGGTCTTTCTGTCGCCGTGGTTCCGCAAATGCAAAAACGCTAGGCTGATCTGTTGTGTAGCGATGGCGCTGGGGCTGATCTGATGTGCACCAACACGCTAGGGCTGATCTGATCCCAAAACGCTAGCTTTAGGCTTCTGCTCCAAAAATGCTAGGTCTCTTGGGGGGTTCTGTTGAGAAGTTGCCTGTTGAGCGTGGAGCTCCTACTGCCTCTTCTGCCATTTAGTGCTAACTTTGGTTTGCTTATATATTTTCTTACCCAAATTGCCCTACCTACTTTTGTTGGGAAGTCACTTAAAAATAATAAGTGAAAAATGTCAAAAATAGGGAAAATAGGCTAAATGCAATGGAAAATTCCCTAACTGATTCTAATGGATTCTGATGGGAATAGTGATGATCATGCTGTGTGCAACCAAGAGGATATGCTTCTACACTAAGTGTCTGGACATGCACGGTCTACGAATAGACTCACAAAAGTGCCAGATCACTTCTAATCTATATTGACAGGACTAACTGAACCTTGATCATGCTGTAGCTTGTCCACGGACACATAGGGTTTGATGTGTCACGTGACATCCCCTCCTTTTCAAAGTGAGGTACTGGTACCGAACTGTATGGCGTCGAGGGAGATCGCCAATAGTATCCAGAATCTTGGAAGGGACTCTTCGTCGGCCCACTCTGATGTGTGGGTCGTTGGGCACTTGAACTTCATAAAGGTTTGCAACGCTTGCTTCTTTGGGCCGCGTCGAAAGCGACACAAAGTCTTCTGTGGCTCCTTCGATGCTTCAACTTTGTCGAGAGTCATGCTTCTTTCCTCTTCAAGAATCTCCATGGCTGAAAATTCCTGAAACCATTTCCAACACAAAACCATGAACATACCTATTCCATATGAAGTGAGTGGAAAAAATCTTGTCTTCCTCAAAGACTGTGTATGCAATGTAGGTGAACAAATAGACAGAGTGCCAAACGGTTCATCACATACATGCAAACAATGAGATCGAATCTTTCTCTTTGGATCTAAAGCAATCAACTTTGGCAATTCACAACAGAAATGCCCATTCTTGGTGCTCATACTTTCATGTGCTTGTTCTACGAATGTGTCATGCCAAGGAAGAGACATGGAATGTGACTTCCTTACATACATACTTTTCAGCTTTTCATGAACAATCCGCATACATTCGTGCTCATTCATGAGTGAAACGTGCTCAACGTACAATATGTCATGCCTAGTAAAAGGGATCACATAAAGACGTTGACTAAAATACAAGAAACGATCACGAATGAAACACTCGAACAATGCGTGCGTATCAATCATGCGAACACATAATACTTCCTGTGAGGGTTCTTTGGACCTCGACTCGAAAGCCAAGATCGGTTCTTCCTGAATGATCGAATCGTCCTGTGGGGGTTCTTTGGACCTCGACTTGAAAGCCAAGATCGGTTCTTCGTGATTGATCGAATCTACAACGAGGTTAGCTTCGCTAGAAAAAGCACATCTTGATCATGCAAATCATCATGCTTGTCATCCAAATCATCATGCTTATCATTGTCAATCAAATCATCATCATGCAAATCATTGTCATTCAAATCATCATGCTTATCACAATCATGCAAATCCTGTGTGTCATGCTTTGGAGAAGAAGAGAGTGAGAGAGTCTCCTTTCCCCAAATCTCTTGTATTTGTGCCTGAACTTGAGAATAGTCGCCAGAACTCTTTGTTTTGTCGGTCGCTCTGTTCTTGTATTGCTTTGTTCTCTGCTTGTCTTTCTGTGTGCTCACGATCCAATTTGGCTTGTCGTTCTTTGGCTTCCAAGCGTGCTTGCTTGCGCTCCCGCGCTATGGTTGCCATTCTTTCTTGGTGTTCGCGCTCCATTTTTGCTTTTCTTTCTGCTCTTCTTGCTTCGCGTTCTAACTTCCTTTCCATAAACATCTGGTCCAACTTCTCCATAGGAATTAGTGCAATTCTTGGCGTAGATGTGGAAGGGGGAGGGTTGGAAAAACCTCCTGGTGGGGAAAATTCTTCTTCGCTTCTTTCATGCTCATCACCTCCAAGTGAAGTATCCATTCCGCTTTGAGTGATGACCATCCACTGAAGTGGTGGATTCTTGTGGGTTCTTGTGGTCTTAAGTTCACGAGGAACTTGGGTTCTTAGGGGTCTTGGTTCTTAAGTCCACAAGGAACTTGGGTTCTTGGGTGTCTTGGTGCTTGATTCGCTTGCAAACCGCGTTTGAGAAGGATCTTCTCTTCACCCGAGTTTTACTCCTTTCTATGGGTGCACCCCTTGGCGGCCTTGCGCTCACACTAAGGTTGCTTTTTTCCCACCTCACGTCGATTGGCCAGCCGCTTAGTGCACAGTCCGCTCCCAATGAGTGAAAAGAGACACAAGGGGAGGCTGGACAAGCCCTTCTTTCTGGGGATTCCTGTCACTCTTCAGAAACATGATTAGGAATCAACACGCCCAAGCGAACTTGGGTTCGTGCGACCGCAATTAGCAAAAAAAATTCTTGTGGTTCTTTCCTTGAGTGATACAGAACATTGCCAAAGCTTTGATACCAATGTTAGGTGCAGCCGAATGAATGTTTGTGCTTTGCTCAAGATGAGTGCTCCGAACTGTGCTCAAGGTTCCTTTTGTTCTTATAGAAGGTAGAGCCTTCCGTTCTTAATGAGGCAAACAAAGTGAATGGACACTGTGCGTGCAAGTGTATGAGACTGAGAGATAGAGAGAGAAGAGAGATACGACACCAGAGACGTTGTAAAACCCTCCTCCGAAGGCCCCACACTCGTCGGCAAGAGTCGTCTACTATTGATTGCACAATCTGGAACAAACTGAATGCATGTGAATGATGCAAGTCTAGGCTATGTCGACGATGACGACGGTGATGACGAAGTCGACCTAAGGGCTGAAATCTGCAATCTTTCTACTGCTGAATTCTCACTCTATGTCGGTGACGATGTCGATGGCGACAATGCGACGACTACGCGCTGAAAACGCAGATGCTGAAATCTGCGTTTTCCGGGCTGAAACTGTAAACTTCGCGGAAACTGACCGTGCGGTGAGGAACTGCTGCGGGAAGGTGAGATCTGCGAGGTTCGGGACTTGATCTGCGATGTCTAACTGCTGAAAACTGAAAACGCTAATGGTACTTGACTTTCCGTCGCGGTAAAGGTGCAAAACGCCGGGGCTGATTTGCAACCAAAAACGTTGTGGGGGAGCAGGAGAGAGAGCCCACTTGCTACTCTATGCAATGAGAGTGAAGGAGAAGAGGAGAGAGGCGGAGAAGAAGTTCACGCAGAGAAAGGCGTGAGAGAGAGAGAGCTCGTTCAAATCTGGGAGAAGTCACGCTATGTTTTATTTGGGCTTGACCTTTGAGTATATGAGTAAGTGACTAGGGGGCCATTCACACTTGGGCCCCCTAACTTATAAGTTAATAAGTTAATAAGTACAAGGCACTTAGGCCTTTATTCCCTAACAACCTCCCACCTAAAGGCAATGTACCTTGGGAGATCAAAGAATCAGCTAACTATGATACATCAGCTGATCATGCACTTACTCATCCAACACCCATCATCTGACGGCAATATGCAAACCGCTCTGCTGGAAGACTCTTGGTCAAAAGATCTGCAGGATTGTCATCTGTGTGCACCTTAACAAGTGTAATGCTCTTGTCATCAAGCACACTCCTGATAAAATGATTCTTCACCTCTATGTGCTTTGTCTTGGCATGAAAAACAGGATTCCTTGCAAGCATAATAGCACTCTGACTATCACAGTGTAGCACAGGAACCGGTGACTTAATGCCAAGCTCTTCTACCAAACGCATGAGCCACAAAGCTTCTTTGCATGCCTCAGTGGCAGCCACATACTCAGCCTCAGTGGTAGACAAAGCAACACATTTTTGCAGTCTAGAAATCCAAGAAACTGCACCTCCTGTGAATGTAAACACATATCCAGAGGTAGACTTCCTGCAATCTGGATGTCCAGCAAAATCTGCATCTGTAAAGCCATGCACAGATGTCTCACTCTTCCCAAAACAAATGCACAAGTCTTTAGTGCCTTTCAAGTATCTCAAGATACACTTCACTGCTTCCCAATGCTTTTTGCCAGGATTGCTCATGTACCTGCTTACCACTCCCACCGCAAATGCAATGTCCGGACGTGTAGCAACCATAGCATACATCAAATTGCCAACGGCTGATGCATAAGGAATCTTGGCCATTTCAGCCCGCATATCATCTGTGTTTGGGCAGTCATGTGCAGTCAGTTTTACATATGGAGGCAGCGGAGTACCAAGTGCCTTTCCCCCATCCATATGAAAACGATGTAGCACCTTATTAACATAATCTCGTTGAGATAGATACAGAAGCCTGTTAGGTCTATCTCGAGAGATACGCATGCCCAAAATATGATTAGCATCACCAAGATCCTTCATGTCAAAGCGATTCTTTAAGCTTTGCTGTAATGCATCCAACTCCGTGACATTTTTACCCGCAATAAGCATGTCATCAACATACAAAATCAGCAATAGAAGAGATCCATCACTTGCCGTTTTGATGTACAAACAGTGATCAGAATTACTTCTTTTGTATCCTTGAGACCTCATGAATGTATCAAACTTGTGATACCATGCACGGGGAGACTGTTTCAAACCATACAAGCTCTTCAAGAGTCTACATACTTTCTTCTCTTGCCCCTTTGACACAAAACCTTCTGGCTGCATCATATAGATCATCTCAAGCAAATCGCCATGCAAAAACGCTGTTTTGACATCCATTTGCTTTAACTCCATATCTTCAGAAGCAACCAGGCCTAAAACAAGACGTAATGTGGCAAGCTTTACAACAGGAGAAAAAATCTCATCAAAATCAACACCATGCTTTTGCTTGTACCCTTTAGCAACCAAACGTGCCTTGTACTTTGAAGAAGCATCAGATGTGACCTTGGTCTTGTAAACCCATTTACATGGCAGAGCCTTATGCCCTTTAGGCAAATCAACCAAGTCCCATGTATGGTTTTTCTCGAAAGACTGCATTTCCGAAACCATTGCTTTGAACCATTTCTTACTGTCTTCCCGTTGCATAGCCTCTTTATAGCAAGACGGCTCACCACAATCAGTAAGCATGACATAGTCCAAAGACGGTTCATATCTATCGGGGGGCCTTGTCACCCGAGTAGACCTACGCACCCAATGATCCATAACAGGTGGGTTTTCAGCCTGTAAATCATCAAAAACAGCAGGCTGTTCAGCCGGTTGCATCGCAACAACGGGCGGTCTAGGAGCATCAACCTGTTCCCCTACCTGTGGTGCATCAAGGCAACTTGTGGGGGCTGATTTTCAGCAGCTAATGGCTGATTTTCACCACCATTTTCAGCATGTAAAGGCTGCTGAACATTGGGCCTTCTTGGCTGTCCATATGTAACATCTTCACGAAAAACAACCCGGCGCACTTCCTCGACCTTTGTGGGCTGTTTGTGCATGCAATTCTCATTGAAGATGACATCATTGCTGCGTATGATTTTCCGTAATGCGGGATCCCATAATCTATACCCCATTTCACCATCCTCACCATATCCTAGGAAAATACATTTATGAGACTTTGGTTCTAGTTTGGTGTGCAGTTCACTCCGGATGTGAACATAGGCCTCACAACCAAACACTCTTAAATGTGCATATGAGGGTGGCTTGCCAGACCACACCTCCTCAGGCACTTTTCCACCCAAAGCTTTGCTAGGTGAGCGATTAATCAAGTGAATAGCTGTTTGCACAGCTTCTGCCCAAAAACCATGAGGTAATGCAGCATGTGACAGCATACTCCGAACTTTCTCTTGGATAGTCCGGTTCAACCTCTCTGCAACTCCATTCTGAGAGGGATTAAAAGGAGCCGTGAGCTCTCTTTTAATACCTTTAGTAGCACAAAAGTCAATAAATGCTTTTGATACATACTCCCCCCCATTGTCTGAGCGCAAAGACCTAAGCTTCTTGTCTGTTTGATTCTCAACAAACGCAAGAAACTTCTTGAAAGTATCCAAAACATCGCTTTTAGCACGTATTGGATACACCCACACCTTACGTGTAGCATCATCGATAAACGAGACAAAATATTTCTTTCCCCCTAAGGACAACTATGGCATTTCACATACATCGGAATGCACTAAGTCTAACCTGTCAGACTTCAAAGAGAGTGACCTTTTGTGCGGTGTTTGACTGTGCTTACCATAAATACAATGCTCACAATGAGAAAAATCAGCATACCTCAAACACGGCAAATAACCACAACGAGACAGAGTTTCCATTCCTCTTTTACTCATGTGTCCCAACCGGCCATGCCACAAAGAAACACTTGGCTGCTCGGTTACGGCGACAACATGGTCACGCACACTAGATACATGCAAAGGATACAAAGTGTCCGATTTATAACCCTTGGCTACAATCCGGGCCCCTTTACAAATTTTCCACTTGCTATCACCAAAAGTGGTGTGATAGCCTGCATCATCTAGCTACCCTGTACTAATCAAACTCTTCTTGAGTTGTGGCACATGGCGCACTTTGTGCAAAACAAAAGTCATACCATCAGCAAAGGAAAACTGGACACTGCCAATACCTGCAATGTCACATGCATAGTTATCTCCCAAATAAACAGTGCCCTGCACCTCACCTGAGTACTGTGTAAACCAATCCCTATGAGGTGTTACATGAAAGGAGGCACCTGAATCAAGAATCCAAGTATGCATGTCCACATCAGAACCCATAGCAAGGGTATGTGCATCCACAGAAGAGGCATTGAGTACATCAGTGCTGCTGTCACTGTCACAACTACTAGCAACATTGATTTCCTTAATCAACACAGTGCTCTTCTTGGCATGTCCCTTGTCCTTTGCATCAGTTTCAGCACCCTTGTTCTTCTCTTTCTTCCACTCATAGCATTCCCGTTTATAATGCCCTTTCTTTCCACAATGATGACACACAACATCTTTCCTACGAGATTTGCTGCGTGCCCTGTCCTTACTGTCAGATTTCTCCCTCTGTTGAGGCCTGCCTCTCAAGTGCAATGCATTAGAAGACCCACCTGTGGTGTTCTTTCTGTTCATCTCTTCCATCAAGAGAGAACTCTCTACATCTGCATACTTAAGTGACGCACTTGAGTTACTAAGAGCTGTCCGGAATACATCCCAACTCTCGGGCAATGTGCATAGCAGAAAAGTAGCTTTGAACTCCTCATCAATTGTGAATTTCAGCTCTGTCAGTTGGCTGAAAATAGAATTGAATTCATTGAGGTGCACTGACATGTGCGTGCCCTCCTTCATGCGGAGATCCATAAGCTTCTTAAGCCAATACACTTTACTGGCAGCACTCTGCTGTGCATACAACTCGTCTAAACGCTTCCACATGCCCCATGCTGTCTGCTCATTCTCTACATTGAAGAGTAAATTGTCAGACACCGAAAGCATGATCATGGAGCGAGCCAACTCGTCCACTTCTTCCCATTCTTCAACCTCCATATCAACCGGTTTCACACCCTGTAACTTAATAGGTTTCGCCTGTTTCTTCTGCAACATCACATTATAACATTGCTTCTTCCATATAGCAAAGTTATGGGCCCCTTCAAGCTTGCGAATGTGCAACAAATTGCCACTTTCACTGCTAGAAGTCATTCTGAGTGATTGCAAACACTGAAACCCTGTTTTGCCGACCTAAACACGCCCAAATGTGCGCAATCGGGCAAAAAACAGCTTGCTGTTACAGAAAAACAGCGAGCAAATTTCACGCGAAATCACCCCAAAACAGCGTACATTCACTGCCAAACCCTTACCAAAGGTTTCCACAAGGTGTATACATCATTTGCTTGCTGAAATTCACTGTTTTAGGGCAAAAATCAGACCTGTAAACACCTGTTTTGTTGAATTTTCAGAACCTCGTTGGTGGAAACACCTGTAAGATTGACCTGTGAGACTTGCCCTAATGAAATTGCATCAAATTGACCCCGAAATTGGTCAATTTCAGCAGAAATAGGCTGCTGTTCGCCAGTTTTTGAAACCCTAATTTTGGGGAAACTGTCACCGGAGGTCGATTCTACACGGTGAGAGGATCCCTTCGCGACAGAGTTGATCGAAAACGGTTGAATATCCTTCCTGCAGCGAGCAAGAACAGAATTCTGATCTGTGTTGCGGAAATGGCTCTCTTGGAAACCCTAAAGCTCTGATACCATGTGTGGGGGAGCAGGAGAGAGAGTCCACTTGCTACTCTATGCAATGAGAGTGAAGGAGAAGAGGAGAGAGGCAGAGAAGAAGTTCACGCAGAGAAAGGCGTGAGAGAGAGAGAGCTCGTTCAAATCTGGGAGAAGTCACGCTATGTTTTATTTGGGCTTGACCTTTGAGTATATGAGTAAGTGACTAGGGGGCCATTCACACTTGGGCCCCCTAACTTTTAAGTTAATAAGTTAATAAGTACAAGGCACTTAGGCCTTTATTCCCTAACAAACGCTAGGGCTGAATTTTGGTCTTTCTGTTGCCGTGGTTCTGCAAATGCAAAAACGCTAGATCTGCTGTGTAGTGATGGCGTCGGGGCTGATCTGCTGTGCACGAACACGCCAGGGCTGATCTGATCCCAAAACGCTAGCTTTAGGCTTCTGCTCCAAAAACGCTAGGTCTCCTGGGGGGGTTCTGTTGAGAAGTTGCCTGTTGAGCGTGGAGCTCCTGTTGCCTCTTCTGCCATTTAGTGCTAACTTTGGTTTGCTTATATATTTTTTTACCCAAATTGCCCTACCTACTTTTGTTGGGAAGTCACTTAAAAATAATAATTGAAAAATGTCAAAAATAAAGAAAATAGGCTAAATACATTGGAAAATTTCCTAACTGATTCTAATGGATTCTGATGGGAATAGTGATGATCATGCTATGTGCAACCAGAGGATATGCATCTACACTAAGTGTCTGGACATGCACGATCTACGAATAGACTCACAAAAGTGCAAGATCACTTCTAATCTAGGCTGACTGGACTGACTGAACCCTGATCATGCTGTAGCTTGTCCACGTGGTTGATAGTTCTACAGAGGGCTCGTCTTCAGATAGTTTGGACTCTGACGACAGCAACTTTTACGCAAAGAAGAAGAATTTTCATAAAGCCAACTAGTATGACTTTCTGGAAGGGAAAAGCAAGAAAGTCCGAGAGTTTAAGGAAATTGGAAAGTCAATAAAATTTGACACATTTTCTGGTTATAGAGATGCTTCGAAGGCTTTGTCTTTTATACAACAAATTGACATCGCTTTCTCTGGAGGGCGTTACTCAGAGCACTCTTAAGATTCGGAGAGCTGCCTCTTACTTTAAGGGGAATGCTCAAATTTGGTGGTCCATGCTTCTATTAAACAAGACAATGCCAGTTAAATGGCTGAAATTCAAGAGGCTTTTTATTTATTCTTGGTTGACTCGAGAGTATGAACGCGACGTACAAACTGCTTGGAACCATCTTCGGATGACCAAGAAGGATACAGTGGACGCTTATGGCGAGAGATTCTGGAGCTCTTTTCTACCTGCCTCTTCATTTAAGAAGATGTCGTCCACGGAACAGATTGAGCGGTTTACCTTGGGTCTTCCTACAGAGATTCGAGATCACTGCTTAGAACAAAAGTCAGCTTCCATTCAGGAGTTGATGAGTCATGCGAAACGGGGTTTTGCCATTCACTCAGGCAGTTTGACCTACCCCACAAATGCAAAGAGCCTAACAGACTTCGACAAATGAAAGTAGAAAGAAGAAGAGCAACCAAGAAAAGAAAGAGAAGGATGCACGACCCAAACTCACTCCTCAAGAGAGGGCTCACTACATCAAGGATGGGAAGTGCTTTGGATGCGGCGAAATTGGGCATATCTCCGCGGAGTGCCCTAAAAAGGCACAGAAAGAACAGAACGACAAGGACGATGAGAGGTGTGAGAGTTCGAGAGGAGCTGAGGAACGTGGAAGAAAAGGCAAGATGAAAACAGGACTGGTTCCAGATTGCGTGGGTACTGATCCTAGCACGATGGACGAGAGTACAGAACATTGCCGAGCTTGGGGCAAAGTGAAAGACCAAGAAGCCCTGATCTTCTTTGATGGAGGAGCCAAGGCCAACTGTCACCAGCGTGTGACTACTATCTATCCTTTTTGTTGATTTTTTTCTTATTATTTATTTACTTTCACTTTTTGGAAACACCCCTCGGGAAATCTAACTGCCCTGCATTCCATAGCTAGTGTGGAACTGTCCAGAGGGAGTCCAGGCTTGAGGGCAAGAGAGCACTAAGGTTGGACAAGGACTATAGTTAGCCAAAGTGGGGTCATTGACTAGCCCAAGTGGAATCCTTTGCTACATAGGCTACATTTCAGTTTTTGATGTGGCTGCAATGTACAAAGAGGGTCGGATGACCTAGAAAGATACCATGGCAACATCTCCTAAAATTTAGGGAACTGCTATTTTGGGACCTGAAAATGTATTCGTGTCATTACCTCCGGAATGACAAGGGGAACATTTTATTACTCTGCCGCGAAGTCAACTGGGCAACCGGTCAGGATATTTTTAAGCGGCGAACCCAAAACGGGAAAATGCTTGTAAATGCGCCAAGTGGCACATTTCTGTGCACTTGCCTCCTCAAGGAAGAAGTGGCGCTGAATTTGAAGGGAAGAGGGCTCATTTGGAGCTTCTGTCACAGGTTAAGAGCTATGGAGTGCTTCCTTTCCCTTTTATGTACAGTGCGGTGCCAAGAGTGATGCCCTGCACGCTACGCACTGCCCTCTCTCTCTCCCCTATGGCAGCATGTTATGCCCCTATAGTGGGCTTTTCAATTGACCAATGTATAGTTGTGTGGGTTCATGCGCGATTGCCGAGGCAAGAGCCTCTTGCACAGGTACTGGATTAGCTAGTGGCTAATCCCCCGCAGGTACAAGCGATTCAGAGAGGTTTCACGTCCGAAATCTCGTCCGATTCAAAGGGCAAGTAGCCCTACAAGTGCGGGAGCTGGAGGACTTGCTACGGATGCGACCGGCATGCGAAACGGAGCCCGAAACAGTAAATTACAGCCTGCTGTGTATTTTTGCAGGTTTAGGGTTTTGGCCCTAAACGGACCCTAATACCCCCAGGAGGTTCGGGGACGCGAGGGGACCGCTGTAAAGGTGATCTGGCGCATTTTCAGGGCGGAAAACAGAGAATTCAGCGTGCTGCAGATTCACTCCAGGTTTTGCAAAGTGCCCGTATGCGTTGGGAAAGTCATTCAATGCGTGGGAATACTGACTGTGAAGGGTCCTAGTACAGTTATGTTGCCGAAATCGGGCCGGAACAGTTGAAATTCAGCCAAGTTTGTGCGGGGCAGCTTGTAGGGAACCACAACGTTTATTCCCTCTTTTAAAAAATAAAGAAATACCAAAAGGGGTGCCTAAGTTAGGGGCCAATGTCACAAAACGGGAGCGTACACGCGCACTTAGAAATCTGAAAAATAAAATACTTTGCAAATGTGAGAGACGACACAGTATTGGGGACCAGAAGATGGGCTGGTCCCCCCCCCCCCCCCCATCAAGAGTATTCTTTATTCAGGGAGAGTTCATATACAAGCACAAGAATCCGAGGAAACCCCTCCGTTCGGTAATCTTAGACTCGAAGGTCGTTCTTTTCCCGTGAAGGACTTAGGCACGAGGCCGTACTTTCCCGTAAGGGACTTAGGCGCAAAGTCATACTTCCCGAGAGGGACTTAGACGCAAAGGTCGTACTTCCCGTGAGGGAGGATTCCTGCAAAAACAACCACACAAAGCAATAGCTCGCAATGCGTATCAACAAATTATACCTGTAGCTCCTTGCTCGGAAAAGCGACCTCCGTACTCAGTCGTCACACGAACACTTGCTGAATTTCCTTCGCAATTACTGCTCCAAATTCTCAGCGCTAACTTCTCTTGCTGCTCCTGGCGTGTGTAAAACTGGAACGCTAACTGCCCTTTTATAGGCCCTTGCACCCAGCGGGAATAGGAGCCGAAAAGCAAAAGCTTGGCGCCCCTAGCGAGAGGAGAGAGAGAGAGATCGCTGAATTCATCCAGCCTTGCGTAGGCTTTTTTTGTAGAGTTTTAACGTAGGATTTTTAGAGCATTGCTTTTTTTATTATAAGAGGGCTGGTCACTTTATAAAATAAAGTGTGAACTTCTTTAAACTTTAGAAACTCACTCAGTTAGTGAAAACAATGCTACACGAACACATTCCAGGCGTCCCTGGGTGCAGAACACGGGCACAGATGCAATGCTGACACAGACTCCTCGCAGGAAAGCATCTGCCCTGTCGCGAAAGTTCTTGCATTTCGTAAAAAGGTTCTTTGAACCCATCTTTATTCTTGTGCTTGCGTTCTTACGCGTATTTTCTTACTCAGTTCGGATTTCCTCCTTAGCCTACGGAATGCCCCCTTTCTGATGCACCCGTCAGCCATCATGTGACGCATCAGGGGCACTCGTAACCCGGCCCTTTCCATCGAACTTACGGAAACTCCTTCGCGATGTTTACCGTCACCCATCAAATGACACATCAGAGTTGTCCGTTCTTGATGGCATTTCCCGTAGCTACAATCTTTTAACAGTTCTTAGTGTACACAATAAAATATCCTAGAAAAAGAAATTAAAGATTAAAAATAAGAAAATAGTCCAATTAGCAACATCCCTCTAGCTTCTAAACAGTTGACCTCAACTGTAGTGCTTGGACATATACCTCCAGTATCTCGGGATAAGCTGCTAATTCCTCTTGCGTCATCCATTGAGCATCTAGATTCGAATAGTTTTTAAACTTAACCAAATACTTCCGTGTTATTTTTCCGGACTTGAGTGGCCGCTCCTGATGACTTACTATCTGCTCCGGTTGGAGTATTTCTTCTGTTTCCTTAACCTCAGGAAGTTCCTCAGCACTAGGTTGACTCAGAGGCGGTCCCACATACGGCCGGAGTAAAGTGACATGGAAAGCATTATGGATCCTCCAATTAGGCGGTAGCTCTAATCGGAATGTGACATCATTCACTAGCTTAGTGATCTTAAACGGCCTATAATAACGGGTAGAAAGTTTTACCACCTTCCCCTTATGAGACGCTTGTTTCTTAAGTCTTGCCTTCTCAAACTTGAGTAAGACTAACTGTCCGATTGTTAAGTCTAGATTCCTCCTGTGCTTGTCTGTAGCTTTCTTATGCTTTTCCTGAGAGCGTAGAATAGCTCTCCTAACTTGCCCGTAGGCTGTGTCCAAATCCCGGACAAATTCATCTGCTGCAAAGATCTTATCCTTAGTTAAAAGGATCGGTGGAAGCAAAGGCTTACCATAGAGAATCTCAAAAGGTGCTTTCCCCGTCGATGAGTGTATGGTATTGTTATACGCATACTCGACAAGAGGCAAATATTTCTCCCAGTCAGATTGCCGGTCTGACACATAAGCTTTTAACATATCCAATACTGTGGAATTGGCTATCTCACTTTGCCCGTCCGTTTGAGGATTTCCTGTCATGCGAGGATCTCGATCACTCACAATAGACTTAGGCATTCCATGATGCTTAAAGATCTGTGCCAGAAAGACCCTAGCCATATGATCTGCTTTGATCGTTTTCTTGACTGGTATGAAGTGTGCTTGCTTGCTAAACCTATCCACAATGGTCCAGATCGCGTCATTTCCAGTCTGAGTTCTAGGGAGGTCCATGATGAAGTCCATGGCAATACTTTCCCAAGGTTCATTAGGCACAGGCAATGGTTGTAGCAACCTAGGCGTCTTATGCCGATCATACTTCACTTTTTGGCAAACCAAGCATTCCCTGACATACTTATCAATGTCTGCTTTAAGGCTAGGCCAAAAGAAATATCTTTCCATTGCTAAGGTCGTAGGGAGAATACCCCGATGACCCGCATAAGGCGAAGCGTGTGCTTCATCCATGATCTTCTTTCTTAATGGTTCCGCCACACATATGGTTTGATGGTGGTAGAGATAACCGTCCCGAATGGAATAGGGAAACTCATTCTCTCCATGATGTAGCTTTTCCCAAACGGTGGAGAAGTCTGGGTCATTCGGATACAACTCCGGTAGTGCTTCTAATTCTTGGTGATACACCGAAGTGATAGCGTTCACCCTTGGCCGCCTAGACAATGCGTCCGTGACCACATTCTTACTCCCAGCCGTGTGAAGGATCTGGAAGTGAAACATAGACAAAAAGTTTGTCCATCTCATCTGCTTCTCAGATAGTTTCCTTTGCGTAAGAAAATACCGCAAACTATGGTGATCAGTCTTGATCACAAAATCCGCTCCCAAAAGATAGTGCTTCCAGTTGGATAAGGCGTGAATCACAGCCGTGAGTTCCTTTTCGTAGATTGATGCATGCAACTCTGCATCCATAAGCCGTCTGCTTTCGTAGGCCACTGCATGGCCTTCTTGGTTTAGCACTGCTCTGATGCAATGCCTGAAGCATCGCAGTGAACCTCAAATGGTTTCCTTAAGTCACGCACTATCAAAATAGGTCCATGGCTTAGCAAGTACTTGAGCCGATCAAAAGCTCCTTGTTGTCTCGATCCCCATCTGAAATGAATCTTCTTCTTTGTCAAATCATGAAGTGGTCCTGCTACATGGGCAAATCCTCGGACAAACCTTCGATAATACGAGCATAATCCCAGGAAGCTACGTACATCATGTACCGTAGTGGGAATAGGCCAATCTTCTACCACTTGGATCTTGGCAGGATCCATACTCACTTGATTGTGAGAGACTATATGGCCGAGATAGTGTATCTCTGAGAGAAAGAACTCGCTCTTCTTTGCATTCACATGCAACTCATGCTTTCGCAATTCTTGAAACACTAGGTCCAAGTGCTTCCGATGTTCCTCTTCTGACTTAGAGAAGATGAGTATGTCATCAAAGAATACTCCCGTAAAAGCTCGATATGGGCTGAAAATGCGGTCCATCATGCGATTGAACGTCGCAGGAGCATTGGTCAAGCCGAAAGGCATTACCAAAAATTCATATAGTCCAAAGGTTGTGCGGAAAGCAGTCTTATGGACATCCTCAGGGGCGATCCGTACCTGATGATACCCACTCTTTAAGTCTATGCGACTAAAGACACTTGCACCCTGCAACTTATCAAATATATCATCAATCCGAGGGATCGGAAAATGATTCTTGACCGTGATCTTGTTTAAAGACCTATAGTCTATGCACATTCGAAACGTGCCATCTTTCTTCTGCACCAGTAGAACTGGAGAGCAGTAGGGTGAAGCACTTGGCCGTACTAACCCTTTCTCTAGAAGCTCGTTGACTTGCTTCAAAATTTCCTCTTGCTGAGCAAGACTCACCTGATAAGGGGGTTGATTGGGAGGCGAGCTTCCCGGTATGAGATCTATGCGGTGATCTTCCGGGTGTACCGGAGGTAGTTCATCAGGGAGTGTTTCCGTGAAACAATCTTTGTACTTTTCAATAAATTGAAAACGCTTGATTTCCAGACTAGAGAGTGAATCCCCACTAGTTTTATCCTTCTCACGTGCAAAAATCAAGTAAGCAGAAACACACTTCTTCATTTCTTTCTTAATGGAGATATGACTTACAATTGGGAACTGCCAATTTCCTACATCAGCATGAATCTTTATTTTCTTACCCCCATGATCAAACGTGGGTCTTTTCCACATAATCGGGGACATGTGTCATGTGGAAGTGCCATGGCATACCCAAGATGATATCACATCCCTCGATGGGTGCCATCAAAAATGATTCGCGGTCCTTGTACTCGCCAATCCGAAGATTGAGCTGTCCTTGCACGGGAGTCGCATTGGTTGTCAACCCCTCGTATGCTGATCCGGATGTAACCGGTGTGCCAAGCTGAGCCGGTGTGCGGCACAAACGTTCTGCAGTATCCAGGGAGATGAAGTTATCTGTGGATCCTGGATCATAAAGAATCAGTACTCGCTGGTTGTTCAAAGACCCCCAGCCCTTCAGAAGCTGACGCTTCCCCGTATGTCCTGCTCAAAGTCGGGTGGAAGAAACTGTTCATAAAATTCAGATTTGAATCTCTCCCAAGTTCTGGCCTGAGAACCTTCCAGAATCTTGGCTAACCACCAATTATTGGCCGTTTCCTTGAGGTGCATCCCCACATGGCGCAATTTGGATCTTTCTGTGAAGTGCCCATTGGTAAAGGCGACTTCAAACTGTCTGATGAAGGACAGTGCTTTGGATATATCTCTCCGTCCGTTGTAGGTTTCGAACTTGATGTCCTTGTCGCCCGATTTGAAGACTCTCATGCGATGTTGAGACTTGCGACCATGCTTCTTGTATCGAGGCTTATCTTTAGGTTGATGTAGGGTAGTAGTAGTAGCGGCTTCCTTCTTCTGGCGAGACGATTGAGAAGTAGAAGTATAATCAAGAGAGTTAGATGGAGATGAGATAGAGATGTCCTTGCTCTCGTCTAGCAAAGAGAGCGCTTTTTCCTGGCCTTTCCTTGGAGTAGGCCGTTCATTCCGATCCAAAGATCCTTTGTGCACCTCGGCACGTTCTTCTTCTCTTTCTTCCTGTGGTCTCACACCAACAGTGTGGTCTAGACGCTCGGCTGCATCGGTTCCATTCGTTCTCTTCATTCCGCCCAAGAGCTTTTGGACATCTGGCAATAGTAAGATTTGTTGCAAATCCGCAAGCTGAGCTCGCACTTGTTGAAGCTCCTCTTCAACGCTTCTCCCTTGGCTGAACATGGTTTTTTTTTTTTCCGAGAAAAAGATCCTTCTATTAGAAAAAGATCCTTCTGTAGCAGGCTGGAGCGTAGGTCGCCCCCCTTGTATCACTATCATCCTGTTGGTGGAAGATAGCTCAAACTGTAGTGCCGGGCCCGTGAGGGTGGACCAAGCTGCTGCCCCCCAAGTGTATTGTCGAGCCGTGGAGAGGGCAGGCATCAGCCGAAGAACTCGTAGCCACACCTGCTGGGCCGAGGGACAGTCCCAAAGACAGTGTCGCTGACTCTCCACCAACTGGTCACAGGCTGTACATGCGGCCGAGAGACCACTATGCACAAGCCAGCTCCCTACTGCTGTGGCTCTGTGTGCAACCAACCACTGCAACAAAGTGACGTGCCTCGGCTGTCTGGAGTCCCACAGCCTCTGCCAAAAAGCTGCCAAGAACTCAAGTGTGAGACCCTCCTCCTGCCAGTGCCGTGCTGCAGCGGGGCGGGCCTCTCTCTGCGCTGCAAGTATATGACGTCCAAGCCGAACAGTGTACTGAAAGAAAGGGACTCCTGGGCGGTCTGCAGAAGAGAAGGGTTCCCTCCATAGCCACTCACCAGGATCCCACTGTACTCGTGCTAGTGGACAGCACTCCCAAGCCCATAGCCTCCAGTGTCCTGTCTCGAGAGCTGCTGGGTCAGGGTCTATGACGCAAGTCCTCCCACAGATGCCCACAACTCGGATCCTCTGGAAACAACACTCTGCTACTTGCGGGGCCTCTACTGTAACTCGCTGTAATCGTCCCCCACCCTGAAGCTCAAAGAACAGGGCTCGGACAGTCTCTGAACAAGCCCTGACTGAGATGAGAACCTCCAGTCGTGTGAAGGCTCCCATCCATCGGGGTGCTACTGGTTCGAGAGGCGTGAGCCACTCAGCTGGAACTGATTCTAAGATGTCCTGACACATGCTCTGAACCCCTCTCATGCCCTGTAGCTGGATACCCTGCACCTCCTCTGACAAACCCGTGAACTCTAGCCAGTCACCTAGAGAGCGCGCTGGACCTGCTGCCATGGGACCCCAAGAAACATGAGGCCTACTCCCAACCAAGTGGCCTCTCTGAGTGCTAACCATGGGGTTCCAGACGAGGGGCTGTTGTAGGTGCTCCTCCGTGCATGTCGGCTGTCTCTGCTCTAGGCCACGCCGCAAGAGCTTCCAAGAGCGAAGCAAACTCACAACGAATCGGTCCTCCAGTCTCCTGCTCAAACCAACTCGGTGCAACTCTGTAAAGATCCATCTGGTCGAAGGTTGCCAAGGGCCTCCTGACTGAGGCACCCTGGCACGAAGCCTCTGCAGCAAGAACTCTTTCCAGGGCTCCTCGCCTGGAAGAAGTCCTCTGACGACGAACTTCCCAAGAAGGGCTCTGCTCTGCTGTGCTGGATCAATGATCCCAAGCCCTCCCTGAGAACAAGGGAGTGTGATGACCGACCAAGCCACCTTGGCTCGGGCAACCTGAGTGTCGCGACCTGACCAAAGGAAGTTCCTGATCAGCCTCTCTACCTGGCTGATACAAGAACTCGAGAAGATCCAGCAAGAAGTGATGTACCACATAGTTGCCAACAACACCTGGTTGGCAACTACTACTCTACCAGCCAGCGAAAGTCGTGCTGAGCTCCAGTGTAACAGCTTTCTCCTGATGGATAGGAGAAGAGGAGCAATCTGCTGCCCGGGGGACAAATTCAAACCAACCTGACAACCCAAGTATCGAACTGCTGTCCCTGGAGGAATCCACCTGAAACCCTCTCCTGGCATCCACTCTGGCACAGGAGCACTGCCAATCGAGAAAGCCACTGTCTTTCTCCAGTTGATCAGTGCGCCCGATGCACAACAGAAGGTCTCTAGAGCCTGCCCACACCTGTGTAAATTGGCCTCCTGGCCCTCTAAGTACAAGGCTGAGTCGTCGGCAAACTCAGCGTCCAGAAGCTCATCTCCCCGTATAGGGAGTGCTAAGCCCCTCAAACCAACCTGCTGTGACACCAAAAATTTGCTCATCGCCTCCGCATAGAACAGAAAGAGAAAGGGGGCAAGAGGACAACCCTGTCTGACCGATCGTGTGAGCATGAAGCGCTCACCTCTACCTCCTGCCAAAAGCACCTGACTGTGAGCCTGTCTGTACAAAGCTGACACCCCTCTGATCCAAGCATCTGAAAAGCCAATCCTGCGAAGCGTGCCCTCTAGAAAGTCCCAGTCAACTCTGTCGTATGCCTTCTCAAAATCGAGAAGAAGAATCACAAGGTCCTCCCCACGGAGACGTGCCTGGGCAGAAGCCTCCCAGAAAGTGAAGATGTTGTCAAGGATACTGCGTTCCTTGACAAAACGTGTCTGAGTCCCATGTATAAGGCTCTCCAAAAGTGGCCGAATCCTCAAACTCAGAGCCTTGGCAAGAATTTTGTAGGCTGAGTTGAGGATGGTGATGGGGCGCCACTGTCGAATCTCATCCAAGGAGCCACCCTCCTTTGGAATGAGGTAAATCAGGCCCTCACTCATGCTATCCGGCATCACTCCTGTGTGCAGAATGTACTGAAAGGCACTACAAAGATCTGGGCCAAGCAAGTCCCAGTACTCCAAGAAGAAGCTGGGAGTCAGCCCATCCTCACCTGGACAGCTACCACGAGGAAGGGCCCTAAGAGCCGTGTGCAGCTCCTCAAGCTGAAGAGGTATCTCTAGCCTCTGGCGCATCTCCTCAGTCACTAGACAAGGCATCTGCACCCAAACCTGCTCCCTGCATGCATCCTGTCTCTCTGACTGGGGCTCAGCCGACAGTAGCTCACGGTAAAAGTCAGTAGCAACTGCACGCATATCCTCAGGCTCACAAGCTACTGACCCATCGGGTCTCCTCAGCTGATTGACCTTGGCATGCGAGTGCCGAGGTCCTATTGTCTCAAAAAAAGCACCTGTCACTCTGTCACCTACCTGAGTCCACTGAGATGCCTGTCGGTGAAAGGCAAACTCATGGCGTCTCTCCTCTGTGCAAGCAAGCTCCTGTCAGCCTGCTGTAGCTGCTCCTCCAACCATGGACTGACTAAATGCTGCTCCTGCATCCTCTGTAGTGAAGCAATGCCTCGTCTGAGACGCTGCTCCACCTCTCTCGCTGCAGCCCGTCGAGCCAAGGACTCCTGGAGAAAAAAGTGGCTAAGCTGAGCTAGGCCTAAGGCCACTCTGTCTGCCGGTAGAGCCTGGCTGTCCATGCCCTCTGTCCAAAGAGCCTCTACCCTCTCTCTAAGTGCTGTGTCCAACAAGACCCGCTCTGGGATGCGAAGCATCGTGCTCCCACTCCTCTGCCTGTCTGCCACTGTGAGGATCACTGGTGCATGGTCCGAGAAGGATGTCCCTGCCAGGATGCCCACTGATTCCCCCAAGTCACTGAAGTGGTCACTAGTGTAGAAGCAATCTATCCGTGATAGATTCACTCCTCCGACTCTGCGGTCTGATCTAGAGAAGGCAAGACTCTCTGGAGGCCTCACAAAGCCAGAATGCTGCAATGTATCCGAGACCCTCAAGGTCATACACAACCTCTCCCAAGCTGCTAACTCGACTCCATGCACAATAGCATGGCTGCTTCCGATCCTGTCAGAGGGGTCCTCCAACATGTTGAAGTCCCCTCCTACACACCAATGGTCAACCTGTGGCAAAGACTCAACAATCTGTGACCAAAACTCTGCACGAGCACTCGCCACATTGGGCGCATAGATGTTCAGGAAGCCCACAAGGCCACCCTGAACCTGCACAGTAATTCACTGAGCTCTGCCTGGCACAATAATCCCTCTGCCCACAATGGCCTGCTGCAATGAGTCCGCAATAGTCATACATACCCCACCCTGGATGCCTCCAGGTCCAAAAGCAGCTGACCAAAAGGTATCATAACGTCCACGCAAAATCTGACCACATCGCCGAATGCGGCTCTCAGACAAATGGTGCTCCTGAAGCATAAGGAGATCAATCTCTCCTCCCACAAGGCAACGCTGAAGCTCCTGACGCAATCGGCCCCGCTGCCGCTGAAACTGGGGCCCACCTAATCCCTGCACGTTCCATGAGACGATCCTCATGGGGAGCGAGAGAGAACAGATGCTGCCGCAGCAGCAAGACGGGCTATCTTCGAGGCAGGCTTGGATGGGGAGTAATCCGCATCCGAGCGTCCTCTAGATAGGCGAGCCTGTAGTGAGTGCCTGGCCCAAGCCCAAGTAGAGCGAGCCGTGCGAAAAGCAACCTCCTCTATCCAGGAGTCCTCATGTATGTATACATAGCAAGGCAAACACTGTGTATCAGCAAAAAAGTACACCACAATGTGCCTACATCCTGCTGAGTCGGGGGGTGTCACCGCAAACTTGGCCAGTGGCCACAAAGTCTGCAGCAAATCTGTAACTCCAAGTTCTCCCATGTGGTGAGAGAACTCGAGAACCTGTGTATGCAACCATCCCACCACTGAGTCGAGGGACCACTCTGTCTTGGTCCTACCACAGAGGGGAAAGGAGAAACCAACTGCTGAGTCCAAGGCCTCTGTCCCCCTAGCGGCGAGGAACAGAGCGTGGACCCTGAAGCAGGCTGCCTCGTGGTCTGCTGCGGAATCGCTGAGAAAGCGAGTGAATCCGTAATCGAAGAAGTCCCTGAAGCAGGCTGCCTCGTGGTCTGCTGCGGAATCGCTGAGAAAGCGAGTGAATCCGTAATCGAAGAAGTCCCAGCGGCGTCGGAGGTCAATGCTTGTCAGACCACGAGGGATAGCTGCAAGGGAAGATGTCTGAATCTGCAAAGGGGGCCGCAAGAAGGGCTGACCCTCTCTCGCTAGGCGACTCGTGGCAAAAGCGCTGCCAAGAGATCTCCTAGCCGCCGGTGAGGGACCAGTCTCCTGAGTCGATTGTGGTACTGAAGCAGGAGGAGGGGGAGAAGGAGCTGGGGGGGGGGGGGGGGGGGGGGGGGGGGGGGGGGGGCGGGGCGGGGCGATAGAGACAGGGGGGTGAGGTGAGGAGTGGGCGGGAGCAAAGGGCGGGGGAGGGGATGAGGAGGAAGAGGGGAAATCTGAAGGTGGGGGGGCTCGCGAGGGTGAAGCGGAAGAGGAGGTTGGCGTAGGGGGCTCCTCCTGCTCAAGAGGACCAAAGCGGTTCCCTGTGGGAACCCACTGCTGCTGAGTAGGCACCTGAGGGCCACTCTGAGTGCCAGGCTGTTGCTGTGGCCCCTGGCGTCGACGGCCACGGGCCTGTTGCCAACCCTCCTCCGCTGGAGCCCCAGGCTCGGAGGGTGGCTCAGAATCTGTGCGCTGTCGCTGGCTGAGGCTGCGGCCCAGCCTTGGCAGGCTAGGGCTGAGGCTGAGGTGCAGGTCGTGGCCTCCTCCGTGGACAAGCCTTCGCTAGGTGGCCCATCTGTCTGCAAATGAAGCACTGGTTCGGGAGACCCGAGTACTCCACGCTCTGCCTAAACCAACCCCCACTCACCCGAGGCAGAAGGATGACCTTCGGGAGCGTGTGGGTATCTCTAACCAAAACTCGAACTGAAGGGATGCCGGCCGCCTTGGCAGCTACTGATGCTGTCGTACGAGGTGTCTCCAGAACAGTCCCGACGGCGGAGCCAATACTGGAGAGCAGTGGAAGGTACTCCCTCCGTAAACCCGGAAAGCAGATTGAGATGGAGATGTCTGCCTTCCACGACTAGCACATCCGAAGTCAGGTCAAAACCGTGTTGCCACTGTCGAAAGTGGGCGTGTGATGCTCGGATAGCCAGTGGACTCATAGCTATGACCTTGGAGGCCATCTCGGAAGTCTCGAACTCGATCTGGTAGTACCCCCGTCCGAGGATCTGGACATCCAAAATCTTGCCCACCTCTGCGAGAAGGCGGGCTTGGAGAAGGTCTCGCAGCTCTCCTCTGCTAGGACGGGTGCCGAGAACCTTGCAGATGACAGAAGTCGCCTGCAAGCGCTCTACCTCTGCGGCAAGGCTCGCTTGCTCTGTCGGCGAAAGAGCAAGTCGAATGGTGGGCTCAGCGGGGTCGGGCGAGGGGGCTTCAGGCGAGTCCCTCTGTGGCGGAGCTGGAGCCTCCATCTCTGTCTACTGCTGAGTCGAAGAAGCGGACGGAGAAGAACAATCTGCAGCCGAGAACGCCGAACACTTGTCCGAAGAAAAGGTGTTGCAGAGCCAGGCGCAGAAAACCCTTTGGAGATAATGCGGACAAAAAAGGGGGGGGATGGAGGGAAGGAAAAAGGAGGCGAGAACAGGTACAGAAGGCTGCGGGGGGGGGGGGCGGGAGAAAACAGCCAAGGAGTGGGGGGGGCAGCGGGAGGGCTAGGGGGGGAGGGTGGCGGGCAGCAGGGGGCAGGAGGAGGCGGGCTGGGCAGGGTGGGGGAAACAGCGCGAAGGCGGGAGGAGGGAGGGTATGCAGCACGAGGGCGAGGGGGGGGGGGGGGGGGGGGGGGGGGGGGGCAGTGCGGGGGTGGCTGAGGGCAGCGTGAGGGCTAGAAGGAGAAGGGGGGTGAGGGGGAGCGATGGCGCAAGGGGGGGGGGGAGCGTGTAGCAACAGCGAGTCCTTCGTTTGGCTCGACATGGTTCTTCCCGTTCTTCCCGGAATCGTCCTTCTTTGCAGAGAAAGAGAGGAGTCCGAGCTCTGATACTATTGTCACAAAACGGGAGCGTACATGCGCACTTAGAAATCTGAAAAATAAAATACTTTGCAAATGTGAGAGAAGGGAGAAGATCGACACAGTATTGGGGACCAGAAGATGGGCTGCCCCCCCCCCCCCCCCGTCAAGAGTATTCTTTATTCAGGGAGAGTTCATATACAAGCACAAGAATCCGAGGAAACCCCTCCGTTCGGTAATCTTAGACGCGAAGGTCGTTCTTTTCCCGTGAAGGACTTAGGCACGAGGCCGTACTTTCCCGTAAGGGACTTAGGGCGCGAAGCCGTACTTCGCGAGAGGGACTTAGACGCAAAGGTCGTACTTCCCGTGAGGGAGGATTCCTGCAAAAACAACCACACAAAGCAATAGCTCGCAATGCGTATCAACAAATTATACCTGTAGCTCCTTGCTCGGAAAAGCGACCTCCGTACTCAATCGTCACACGAACACTTGCTGAATTTCCTTCGCAATGACTGCTCCAAATTCTCAGCGCTAACTTCTCCTGCTGCTCCTGGCGTGTGTAAAACTGGAACGCTAACTGCCCTTTTATAGGCCCTTGCACCCAGCGGGAATAGGAGCCGAAAAGCAAAAGCTTGGCGCCCCTAGCGAGAGGAGAGAGAGAGATCGCTGAATTCATCCAGCCTTGCGTAGGCTTTTTTTGTAGAGTTTTAACGTAGGATTTTTAGAGCATTGCTTTTTTTATTATAAGAGGGCTGGTCACTTTTAAGTGACCAGCCACTTTATAAAATAAAGTGTGAACTTCTTTAAACTTTAGAAACTCACTCAGTTAGTGAAAACAATGCTACACGAACACATTCCAGGCGTCCCTGGGTGCAGAACACGGGCACAGATGCAATGCTGACACAGACTCCTCGTGGGAAAGCATCTGCCCTCCCGCGAAAGTTCCTGCTTTTCGTAAAAAGGTTCTTTGAACCCATCTTTATTCTTGTGCTTGCGTTCTTACGCGTATTTTCTTACTCAGTTCGGATTTCCTCCTTAGCCTACGGAATGCACCCTTTTTGATGCACCCGTCACCCATCATGTGACGCATTAGGGGCACTCGTAACTTGGCCCTTTCCATCGAACTTACGGAAACTCCTTCGCGATGTTTACCGTCACCCATCAAATGACACATCAGAGTTGTCCGTTCTTGATGGCATTTCCCGTAGCTACAATCTTTTAACAGTTCTTAGTGTACACAATAAAATATCCTAGAAAAAGAAATTAATCATTAAAAATAAGAAAATAGTCTAATTAGCAACAGCCAATCTGGTGTCGGTCTTCTCATACAGGTGCAATCAAGCAGCCTGCATCCCTCTCCCCTTTGTTGTGTCTTGAAAGTACAGGTAAAGTGGGCGACAAATTAAATGGGTGAAAGCAAATAAGGTTTAAGTCTAAGGTCTACCACCCTTTTTGAAAGTACAGGCCGGTTTCATGGTTCCATCGCCGGGATTAAATCACTTTTTTCCATAGAAGTGAGCCTTGGTCATGTTGGGCTTGAAGACACAGGGATCATAGACCAGACACAAGAAATTGCAATTATGGCTTACAGACCAGATGATGTGACTGAAGAGGTTTCCTCTTCACAGGGTCAACAGACACATGAAGTCGGTGAGTCTTCAAGACCATCACAGACGGATAATGATATATTCAGGACCGAGTTGGCTACTGTTGTGGCTATGTTCACACAAGTAATGCAGAATCCGAGGTTTTTAGCCTTTCAGCAACCTTCTCTTCCGTCTCAGCAAGTTGGGTCACTGGATCACATTCAAAAGCCTGTTAAGGCTCGAGCACGGGTGATTCATACTGCAGAGTCAATGGAAACACCTGTACACTTGACGGAGAACATGCAGTCTCCACAACCTGTGCCTAAGGTGCAAGAATAGGTGGCTGAGATGCCAGTCTTTCAAGCTGAACCAGTTCAGCCAGCCACTTTTCAGTAGCCTATAGCTGGTTCTAATGGGCAGGGAAGCAACCTACAGGCTATGCAACAAGTCTTCTCACCACCTTGAGTACACCCTGGCTATTTTGGAGGTGGATCGGTATTCCAAAGGCTGGTCATGCAGAGGCTGTGACACCCATCATCGGAAAGTTGCGCCTACATATCCAATCCTATGTAGATGCTGAAGAATTTTACATCATGCCACTGGACGGATGCGATGTGTTGTTATGTATTCCTTGGTTATTTCGTGTACATGGAATCATGGATGCCTACAACAAAAAGATCACTGTACAGAGCAGGGGAAAGACTCACATTTTGGATGTAAAGCTTAAAGGGGAGTCTATTCCCACTGTATCAGCTTCTGCTATTACTTCTGTAATGAAAAAGCATCTTTTTGCGTACTTGGTTTTTGCATGTGAAGTGTCAGATTGTGATGAATCAAATTTATCTGTGTTAGATAAAGAAAGGTCAATGTTTTTACAACAGTATAGTGACCGTTTTTCCGATTCATTACCGTCTCAATTACCGCCAGAGAGACCCGAGGACCATGCGATAGATTTGGTGCTAGGCAGTAGCCCACCAAATAAGCCTCCGTACAGGGTTAGTGCGGCTCAGCAGAAAGAGATAATGAGCCAAGTACAGGAGCTGTTAGAAAAGGGTCTGATTCAGCCCAGTTCATCTCCATTCTGTTCTCCAGTGTTGTTGGTGCAGAAAAAGGATGGCTCCTGGCGTATGTGCATCGACTACCGTGCACTGAACAAGAATACCATCAAGAATAGGTTCCCTATACCTAGAATTGATGATATTCTGGACAAATTAGAAGGAGCAGCTATGTTTAGGAGGATAGATCTAAAGAGTGGGTACCATCAGATCCGCATTAGATCAGAGGATGTGTACAAGACTGCTTTTAGAACAACGTTTGGCCTTTACGAATTTTTAGTGATGCCCTTTGGTCTCACAAATGCTCCTGCTACGTTCAATAGGATGATGGACAGAATTTTCCGTCCACACTAGCAATTTGTTGGTACATTCTTTGATGACATGATAGTCTACTCAAAGAATGAAGAGGAGCATAGGCATCACTTGGCCATTGTGTTCAAAGAGCTACGCAGTCATAGGTTGCTCATCAATGCAAAGAAAAGTGAATTTTTTCTGGAAGAGATTCATTTTCTCGGACACATTGTCTCAAAGGATGGTGTCAGAATGGATCCTGCTAAAGTTGAAGCGATCAAGTCATGGCCAGATTTGAAGACGGTGCACGATGTCCGAAGTTGCTTGGGACTATGCTCCTATTACAGAAGGTTTATCTGAAATTTCGTTGAGATTGCTTCACCTTTACATGCTCTTCAAAAGAAGGAAGTCACCTTTAGATGGTCACAGAAAGAGGTTTCAGCTTTTAATCTCTTAAAGGAAAAGATGACTTCAGATCCAGTCATTGTGTTGCGAGATCTTAGGAAGTCATTTGTGGTCCAGTGTGACGTTTGCGGTAGTAGCATTGGTGCAGTGCTAATACAAGATGGCAGGGTAGTAGCCTATGAGAGTAGAATCTTGCAAGGCCAGAAAAGACTATGCAAGTCTATGAAAAAGAACTGCAGGCCGTGATTCATGCGCTCTTAAGTTGGAAACACTACCTTCTAGGTGCAGACTTTGTTGTCCAAACGGACCATCAGACGTTGCGATACTTCTTGACACAGGCAAAGTTATCTGAGAAGCATATGCGATGGGCAAATATCTTGTCCATGTTCCACTTTCAGATTGTGCATGTGGAAGGCAAGAAGAACGTTGTGGCTGATGCCTTGTCAAGGAAGCCACAAATTTCAGCTGTGTCAATTCCTTATCATCATTAACTTGATGATATGAGGGAACAATATGCAAATGATGAAGATTTTGCAAGGGTCTTCGAGCAGCTAATGGATGGACAACGTCATGAACACTATCTTCTCAAAGATGGGTTCATGATGATGCATGGCAGATTGTGTGTCACAAAGCCATTGCGACGCAAAGTTATGGAAGAGAGTCATGTCCCACCGTATGCAGGACATCGGGGTATCGATGCTACTGTTAAAGCGGTTGAGACATTCTTCTACTGGCCTACATTGAGAAGAGATGTGGATGCCTTTGTGCGAGAATGCCTAATTTGCTAGAAGGTCAAGTTTGACAGGCAAAAGGCACCAGGGTTATTGCAACCACTACCTATTCCAGATAAACCATGGGAAAGTATTGCTATGGATTTTATCTTTGATCTTCCGAGAACGTAGACAGGAAACGATGGTATTTGGACCATCATTTGCAGATTCAGCAAGCAGGCTCATTTTATTCCTGTCAGGAAGAAGATAAAGCCAGATCAGATGGCACGCTTGTTTATGAGCAATATTTTCAAGTATCATGGCATGCCACAGTCGATTATTAGGTACCGTGATCCACGCATGACAAGTTTATTCTGGAGAGGCTTGTTTGAGAATATGGGCACCACACTCAAATTCTCTTCGTCATTTCATCCTCAAACAGATGGGCAGTTAGAAGAGGCAAATTCTACTGTCCTAGATCTGCTAAAGTGCTACGTGTTAGAGCATAAAGGAAAGTGGGAGCAGTATTTGCCATTGGTGGAGTATGCATACAATAATACAGTGCATTCATCAACTGGCAAGGCACCTTTTGAGATAGTTGAAGGTGGCAAGAAAGTTCCTCCCATACTGCATACAAAGGACAAGATATTTGAAGCAGATAAGTATGTTCAGGGCATGGATGAAATGTACAAGAAGGTCAAAGTGGCCTTGGAAAAGACTCAGGCAAAGCAAAAGAAAGCAGCTGATCGTCACCGTCGTGAAGTGGTATTTTCACTTGGTGATTGGGTGCTTTTACGCTTTGAAAAGGCAAGGTTAAAGAAGATGAAGGGCAAGGAAAGACTGTTTCCAAAGCTCAGCATGCGTTACTATGGGCCTTTTCAAGTATGCGACATAATCAATGATGCTGCATATAGGCTGAAATTGCCTGACAGTTGGAAGATTCACAATGCGTTTCATGTGAGTCTTCTCAGACCCTATGTGGGTGATGTGGCAGAGGATATGCCAGCTGAAGATCAGCCGGAAGTCGAGGAACTTAACGAGATCTTGGTCCCTGAACAGATTTTGGCACACAAAGAAAGGAAAGTGAAAGGCAAGGTTGCTAGGCGTTACTTGGTAAAGTTCAGAAACTATCCACCAATGGATGCTAAGTGGATGGAAGAAGGTGAACTTGCAGAGTCACCAACTGTGTTATCACTTTACCTTGAAGCCTTCGATTTGCAACCTACCTTAACCTCTTGAGTTTCAAAGCTACATGGATTGTCAGTGTGACAATGGCTTCTGAAAGAAATGATGTACATGGTGTTTAAAGTGAGCTCAAATGAAATACCTGTTACATGAATGTAGAGCTGTACAGATTGTCAGTTTGGCAATTGCTCTTATGGAATGTCCAAAAGTTTGGTTAGTGCTATAGAAGCGAGTATTCCTTGTCAAGGATACAATAATTGCTTCTATTAAAGGGTACATGTGTAACTGCATTCTTAAACTATCGGTTTGGGTATGCTCGAAAGTGTTACCTGATCCAACGTGTGCTAAAAGACAGTGGCAAAATGCGTAGCTACCATTTTGTCATTGGAAAGTTGAGGACTCAAAGCAATGGCAGAGTGCGAAGCTACCACTATGTCATTGGGATAGGGTTCACACGAAGGCAATACATGTGTCGACGAGGTGTTGAATACACCAGGGTTGACAATGAGCATGTATGTGTCGTGCATGTGTTGACAGGTGTTGGATACACCAGTGTTGACTGTGAGCATGTACGACATAGATGCAAACGAGGACGTTTGAGATTTCAAGAGGGGGGTATGTCACCAGCGTGTGACGACTATCTATCCTTTTGGTTGATTCCTTTCTTATTATTTATTTACTTTCACTTTTTGGAAACATCCCTCGGGAAATCTAACTGCCCTGCATTGCATAGCTAGTGTGGAACTGTCCGGAGGGAGTCCAGGCAACAGTGCAAGAGAGCACTAATGTCACCAGCCAGTGGCAATTCCATTTTTGTTTATTTTCTCTTTCTTTGGGTAATTTGGTTTGTTTTACCTTTTGGAAACACCCCTCTGGAAATCTAAGTGCCTTGCATTGCATAGCCAGTGTGGAACTGTTCTGAGAGAGTCCAGGCCTGAGGGCTAAAGAGCACCAAGGTTGGACAAGGACTATGGTTAGCCAAAGTGGGGTCATTGGACAGCCAAAGCGGAATCCTTTGCTACATAGGCTACATTTTAGTTCTGGGTGTGGCTGCAGTGTACAAAGAGGGTCAGATGACCTAGAAGAATGTAATGGCAGAAACTCCTAAATTTTAGGGACTGCTATTTTTGGACGGCAAAATGTCTTCGCGTCATTACGTGCAGTTTGACATGGGGATCATTTTGTTACTCTGTGGCCAAGTCAACAGAGGCTGCAGGTGAGATATTTTTAGACTCGAGGGTCTAAAGCGGGAAAATGCACAAATGAGTGACACTTGGCACTCTGAGGCCAGTTTACTACTTAAAGAGAAGGCAAAAACGTGATTTTCAGCTGTGAGCTCGTTTTTGAGTGCTCTCACAGGTGGGAGAGCTTCAATGGAGTGCTGGCTTACCCTCTATGTACAGTGAGGCGCAGGATGTCATGACCTGCACACCTCTCACTGCTCTCTCTCTCTCCCCTATTCTTTATGGTTATGCCCCTCTAGTGGGCTCATCAGATTGACCAATGTACAGTTATGTGGGTTCATGCGCGATTGCCGAGGCAAGAGCTTCTTGCACAGGTACTGGATTAGCTAGCGGCTAATCCCCCGCAGGTACAAGTGAATTCGGAGAGGTTTCACGTGCGAAATCCCGTCCAATTCAAAGGGCAAGTAGCCCTACAAGTGCGAGAGCTCGAGGACTTGCTACGATGCGACCGGCACGCGAAACGAAGCCCGAAACATTGAATTACAGCCTGCTGTGTATTTTTGCAGGTTTAGGGTTTTGGCCCTAAACGGACCCTAATACCCCCAAGAGGTTCGGGGACGCAAGGGGACCGCTGTACAGGTGATCTGGCGCATTTTCGGGGCAGAAAACAGAGAATTCAGCGTGCTGCAGATTCACGCCAGGTTTTGCAAACTGTCCGTATGCGTCGGGAAAGTCATCCAATGCGTGGGAATACTGACTGTGAAGGGTCCTAGTACAGTTATGCTGCCGAAATCAGGCCACAACAATTGAAATTCAGCCAAGATTGTGCGGGGCTGCTTGTAGGGAACCACAACTTTTATTCCCTTTGGTAAAGAATAAAGAAATACCGAAAGGGGCGCCTAATTTAGGGGCCAGTCTGGTGTCGGTCTTCGCATACAGATGCATTCTAGCATCTGTATCCCATTCCCCTCTCTTGTGTCATTATAGCACAGGTAGAATAGACGACTAATAATGGGTGAAAGCTAAATCAAGGTTTAAAGTAAAGTCTACCGCCCTTTTTGTAGTTAACAGGCCGGTCACAACTAAGGTTGGACAAGGACTATAGTTAGCCAAAGTGGGGTCATTGACTAGTCAAAGTGGAATCCTTTGCTACATAGGCTACATTTCAGTTTTTGATGTGGTTGTAGTGTACAAAGAGGGTCGGATGACCTAGAAAGATACAATGGCGGCATCTCCTAAAATTTAGGGAACTGCTATTTTGGGACTTGAAAATGTATTCGCGTCATTACCTCATTCCGAGGGGAACATTTTATTACTCTGCCGCGAAGTCAACTGGGCAACCGGTCAGGATATTTTTAAGCGGCGAACCCGAAACGGGAAAATGCTTGTAAATGCACCAAGTGGCACATTTCTGTGCACTTGCCTCCTCAAGGAATAAGTGGCACTGAATTTGAAGGGAAGAGGGCTCATTTGGAGCTTCTGTCACAGGTTAAGAGCTATAGAGTGCTTCCTTTCCCTCTTATGTACAGTGTGGTGTCAAGAGTGATGCCCTGCACGCTACACAATGTCTCTCTCCCCCCTATGGCAGTATGTTATGCCCCTCTAGTGGGCTTTTCAATTTACCAATGTATAGTTGTGTGGGTTCATGCGCGATTGCCGAGGCAAGAGCCTCTTGCACAGGTATTGGATTAGCTAGCGGCTAATCCCCCGCAGGTATAGGCGATTCGGAGAGGTTTCACGTCCGAAATCTCGTCCGATTCAAAGGGCAAGTAGCCCTACAGGTGCGGGAGCTCGAGGACTTGCTACGGATGCGACCGGCACGCGAAACGGAGCCCGAAACAGTAAATGACAGCCTGCTGTGTATTTTTGCAGGTTTAGGGTTTTGCCCTAAACGGACCCTAATACCCCCAGGAGGTTCGGGGACGCGAGGGGACCGTTGTAAAGGTGATCTGGCGCATTTTCAGGGCTGAAAACAGAGAATTCAGCGTGCTGCAGATTCTCGCCAGGTTTTGCAAAGTGCCCGTATGCGTCGGGAAAGTTATTCAATGCGTGGGAATACTGACTGTGAAGGGTCCTAGTACAGTTATGTTGCCGAAATCGGGCCGGAACAGTTGAAATTCAGCCAAGTCTGTGCGGGGCAGTTTGTAGGGAACCACAACGTTTATTCCCTCTTTTAAACAATAAAGAAATACCGAAAGGGGCGCCTAAGTTAGGGGCCAATCTGGTGTCGATCTTCTCATACAGGTGCAATCTAGCAGCCTGTGTCCTTCTCCCCTTTGTTGTGTCTTGAAAGTACAGGTAAAGTGGGCGACAAATTAAATGGGTGAAAGCAAATAAGGTTTAAGTCTAAGGTCTACTGCCCTTTTTGAAAGTACAGGCCGGTTTCACCAACTTCATTTCACTAGAATTGGCGGCGCGGCTCGAGATCACTCCCGATCGGATGGGACCACTTGCAGAGGCTCTTCTAGTGGCACCCGGTAGGGACGTAGCCATTACACCTGTCATTGGCAAACTTCGGTTGCATTGTCAGGGGTATTTGGGGCATGAGGATTTTTACATAATGCCTTTGGAAGGTTGTGATGTTCTCTTGGGAATTCCCTGGTACCACAAGAACAACGCCGTGGTCGACTATCGGGTGAGGAAAGCAACTTTGACCACAGAGAAGGGCAGAACCATTGTACTCAACGTAAAACTTAAGGGCGAGTTTGTACCTATTGTATTGACTTCGGCCATTTCAAAATTAATGAAAATCGAGTCTGTTTGTTTACTCGATCTTTTTGAAAGCGTTAAGAGTGATGAAGATAGGACAAATATGTCTAAACTTGATTAAGAATGCCAAGATTTTCTCCAGTCTAGCCATAGACTAGTTGAGTAAACACTGACTCTAAGTACCGACACAGTAGACGACACAAATTCTGTACTTGTACAAAGACGACATTCACATCACATTCATATCATATCGCATAGAGTCTAGGACCATGATTCGTGGCAACGTATTTAGCAATCGCATCTAGATCCGCACCAAACCTCACTGATGTCGGATTTGCTAATCTCATATTCCATGTATTTCGTTCTGATCTAGGACCATGTGTAACAGACTTGGACACTCCAAGTCAAGAATCAATCACGATAGCACCAAATAACCACTTGAAAACAGTCCATAGTTTACAATAGATTTGCACTGGTCTGGCGGAGTTCCGTGCCTAGAGGTATTGGCCCCATAGACTTGCGCCCCTTTCGGTATTTCTTTATGTATTAATCAGTGTTCAAAGTACAAGAGTGGTTTGGGTCTCACTCTCAGACTCTGCGTCCATATGAGTGGGAGCCCTAACCACTTATTTAATTTACAAGGGATGACAAAAGCAGAGCCCCAAAAGCTTCAGATCAAAAGCCTAAAAATAAAAGCAAAGGCTCTTTTCCTCTCTCAAGCTCTCTTGAGCTTTAGGAAATAAAGCAAGAGATTCTCTCTCTCTCTCTCTCATAATTGCGTTGAGCAAAAGGTTGTTTTTTCCGAGCGCAAAATCTGGAAAGCTTTCGTATGGTGCCACATCATTATGTTACGCTTTTTCCAGGTTCAACCCTGCTGCCCCAGGGTTAGGGTTAGGGTTTTTGGCAGGTTTTAGGGTTTGCAGATTTTAGGGTTAGGGTTAGGGTTTTTGGTAGATTTTAGGGTTTGCAAGTTTTAGGGTTAGGGTTTCTAGAATCAGGGTTTTCAACAGTTAGGGTCCCGGCTCTCTGGCAGACATGTCATCACTTTGTGACCCCTCTTGAAAGCATTGTAATCGCCCTCGATTACGCTTGCAAAACAGACAGAGGCCATAAACCGTCTTAGCAAACACTGACTGTTAGTACCTACATACTAGGAACACACATCTAGCACATGTACCAATCGACAGTCACATCACATGACATCACAGGACATCACTAGACATCACAGGACATACACATGACATTCAACATTGATTCGGATCTTTACCATGGTTTATCGGCAATGTAGCTAGCAATCGCATCTAGATCCAATCGGGATCTCATCGATGTTCGATTGACTAACCCCTAGTGCAACCATGTCTATTCGAGATCAATCAGACCAAAATGCTGCAGTCATTTCGTCTATCAGTTCCTGCACTTAAAAGAAGTCAAGAACAAATCAGTATCATAATCAGGAATTCCATTTCATAAAGTCATACAACAGAATACTGTCAGCTTTCAGTATCCCTGAAGCTCGAAGAGACATCAGTGACTCTAGTATCTAAATCAAGGCATCTGTTGACAAAGGAGCGGAGTGACTCCCCTCTTATGCATCCCATTGCACCAGATCTCCGGCCAGGCTGAATTCTGGGTTCCATTTGGAGTAGACTATGCTAAACCAAAAGCCTCGAGGTAAAGTTTCACAACCTGAGGAGTATCTGCTAGGTCCTCCTCCTCCATCCACTTCGCATCCAATGCAGGATAGTTCTTGAACTTAACCAAGAACCGTGCTCGGACTTTACCTTTATTCTTCGTATCCTTATGTGCCAAAATCTGTTTAGGAACAAGGATCTCCTCGTTTTCTTCCACTTCGGGTTGCTCATCAGGCTCCCCATCATCAGACACATCACCTTTAAAAGGTTTCAAGAGACTCATATGAAATGCATTGTGAATCCTCCAAGTATCAGGCAGTTTCAGTCGGAAGGAGACATCATTTATCTTTTCAGATATCTGGAAAGGTCCGTAGTAGCGCATACTAAGCTTTGGAAAAAGCCTCTCCTTTCCCTTTTTCTTTCTGAGGCCTGTCTTCTCAAAACGTAAGAGCACCCAATCATCCTCCTTCAATTTCAAGTCGCGACGATGGCGATCCATTGCCTTTTTCTGTCGTTCTTGAGATTTTTGCAAAGTCTTGTGAACCTTGGCAAAAGCAACGGCTTCCGAGACAAAGCATCTGCCACCACATTCTTTTGTCCTTGAACATGGACAATCTGGAAGTGAAAATGTGACAAGATGTTCGCCCACCGCATTTGCTTTTCCGAAAGCTGCTTTTGTGACAAGAAGTAGCGCAAAGTCTGTTAGTCTGTAAAGATAGGAAAATCCGCTCCGAGTAGGTAATGCCGCCACTGAGTAAGAGCATGGATAACCGCCAAAAGCTCTTTCTCATAAATCTGTGCTGTCATCTCCGGCCTTGAGAACAATCGGCCTCGTAAGCAATGACATGGCCTTCTTGCATTAAGACCGCACCCAGACTACGACCGCATGCATCACAATATACTTCAAATGACTTCTGCAAGTCCGGCAAAGTGAAAACTGGTCCCGTAGTCAATTTCTCTTTCAATGTCTGAAAGGCAGTTACCTCTGTGGGTCCCCACGAGAAAGGGACTCCTTTCTGTGTCAAGATATGTAAAGGGGAAGCAACCTCTGCAAACTTTCGAATGAACCCCATGTAGTACGAACACAGTCCCAAGAAGCTTCTAACTTCATGGACATTCTTCAAATCGAGCCAATCTCGGATAGTCTCTATCTTGGCCAGATCCATTTGCACTCCTGCGGCTGAGACAATGTGTCCCAAAAAGTGTATTTTTGGTAGGAAAAATTCACTTTTCTTTGCATTAATCACTAACTTGTGATCTCGTAATGCTTGAAAAACTGAAACAGATTATGTCTGTGTTCTGCCTCAATTCTTGGGGAAAACAATGATATCGTAAAAGAAAGTGCCAACAAATAGCCTGTACTCTCGAAAAATCTTGTCCATCATCCGGTTAAATGTCACAGGAGCATTGGTTAAGCCAAAAGGCATCACCGAAAACTCAAATAACCCAAAAGTCGCCCGAAAAGCTGTCTTGTAGACGTCTCCCGGCGCGATTCTGATCTAATGATATCCACTGTTCAAATCAATCCTGCTAAAGCACGAGGATCCCTGTAATCAGTCGAGTATAACATCGATCCTAGGAATCGGAAATCTGTTCTTGATGGTGATTTTGTTGAGAGCTCTATAATCGATGCACATTCTTCAAGATCCGTCTTTCTACAAAACCAACAACACTGGAGAGCAATACGGTGAAGTACTAGGCTGTACAAGAGACCCTTTTCCAATAGGTCTTTCACTTGGTTCATAATCTCTTCATTCTGTGCTCGGCTCACACGGCAAGGTGGCCGGTTCGGTGGTGTGCTTCCAGGTATCAGATCAATGGTATGATCTTCAGGACGAGCAGGTGGTAACTCGCCTGGCAGGCCCTCTGAGAAGCAATCGGCGTGAGAGTGGAGAAAATCTTGGCGTTCTTTATCAAGTTTAGACATATTTGTCCTATCCTTATCAAGGTGGAACCATACGTGTTGTACGGTATGTGGAAGTACGTACTGTACGTAGTCCCGTATGGGTAAATTTTTTATGTACGGAAAAATACGTGGCATTGCTAAAAAAGAATAGAAACAACAAAAATAACTGTCAATTTCAGAGACAAAGCTATAGAATTTGTCAATTTGATGTTTTACAACTTTGATTCTGTCTAAATTCTTTATACAACAGCTAGAGATTGAAGAATCGCATACCTGACGTACGATATGCGCCTGCGGGCATTGAAGTTTGAACTTGTACGGTGTACCTGTTTACCTATTAGACTCATCACTTATAGATTGCTATCATGAGTCATGACACCAAAAGAGCAAGACATTTATGAGTTAAGACAACTGGACAGTCACAAGACAATGAACATTCAACAAACAGAGTCCATACTAACGTGAATGTCACAACTAACAACAGCTGTCAGGACTCAGCTACAAGTCACAAATCACAAACGTGGAGTCAATAGTCAAGATAGCTCCTAATAGAGCATACATCAAATGAAAATAACTAGTTGGTTGCTGCCAACTAAAATGTCTAGCAAATGGTGACCTCAAAACTCATCAGAGGCAGAGGATCGGGAAACTGAAGAAGGCATGTCTCCATCAGTCAAGACATTGCCCTCCTCATCATAGTCTGGCTCTATGTAGGTGCAGCTGAATGAATGTTTGTGCTTTGCTCAAGATGAGTGCTCCGAACTGTTCTCAAGGTTCCTTTTGTTCTTATGGAAGGGAGAGCCTTCCGTTCTTAATGAGAGAATGCTATGATCACAAACAAAGTGAATGGACACCGTGCGTGCAAGTGTATGAGACTAAGAGATAGAGAGAGAAGAGAGATACGACATCAGAGACGTCGTAAAACCCTCCTCCGAAGGCCCCACTCTCGTCGGCGAGAGTGGTCTACTTATGATTGCACAATCTGGTACAATGGGAATGCATGTGACTGATGCAAGTCTAGGCTATGTCGGCGATCACGACGGTGATGACGAAGTCGACCTGAGGGTTGGAATCTACAATCTTTCTACCGCTGTCCAAAAACGCTATGGGCTGAAATCTGCGACTAGTCCAAAAACGTAGATTCGGGGGCTGTGTTTGTGGGTCTTTGACGTTGAAAATCTGCAAATTTAGGGCTGCAAACTGAGGTTTCTTAAGTTTGAAAACTGATGGTCTTTCCGGGCTGAATCTGCTACTTAGGGTTGATCTTGCTGGTATTTTAGGGCTGAACTTGAAGGTATTTCATTGCTGAAAACGCCTGCTGAATACGGCCAAAAACGCTAGGTTTATGAGGAACAAAATGCTAGGCTGATGGGGGAACAAAAACGCTAGGCTGAGGTAGTGCAAAAACGCTATCTGCTGGGGGTTTTTGCTGGCGAAGATGTTGATGCAAAAACGCTATGCAATGGGACTTGCCGGCGAGGGTGTGATGATGCAAAACGCCAGACAAAATGCATTAGAAAATTCCCGTGATGGAATCTGATGCATTCTGATGGGAATATTGATCATCATGCTGTGTGCAACCAGAGGATATGCATCTACACTAAGTGACTGAGCATGTACGGTCGACTAAACTCACAAAAGTGCCAGATCATTGCTAAATCTAGACTGACTGGAATGACTGAACCCTTGTCGTGCTGTAGCTTGTCCACGGACACATAGGGTTGGATGTGTCATGTGACATCCCCTCCTTTTCAAAGTGAAGTACTGGACCGAACTGTATGGTGTCGAGGGAGATTTCCAACAGCATCCGGAATCTTGGAAGGGACTCTTTGCCGGCCCACTCGGATGTGTGGGTCATGTGTTACTCGAACTTCATAAAGGTCTGCAACGCTGGCTTCTATGGGTTGCGCCGAAAGCGACACAAAGTCTTCTTTGGCTCCTTTGATGCTTCAACTTCCTCTTTCATGCTTCTTTCTTCTTCAAGAATCTCCATGGCTGAAAATTCCTGAAACCAGTTCCAACACAAAACCATGAACATACCTATTCCATGTAAAGTGAGTGGTTCTTGTGGTCTTGGGTTCTTAAGTTCACGAGGAACTTGGATTCTTGGGGGTCTTGGGTTCTTGCGGGTCTTGGGTTCTTGAGGGTCTTGAGGTTCTTCTTTAGCTTGCAATCTATGTTCGAGAAGGATCTTCTCTTCACCCGAGTTTTGCTCTTTTCCGCGGGCGCACCCCTTGGCGGCTTTGCGCTCACACCAAGGTTGCTTTTTCCCACCTCATGTCGATTGGCCGGCCGCTAAGTGCACGGTCCGCTCTCAATGAGTGAAAAGAGACACAAGGGGAGGCTAGACAAGCCCTTCTTTCTTGGGATTCCTGTCACTCTTCAAAAACATGACTAGGAATCGACACACCCAAGCGAACTTAGGTTCGTGCGCCCGCAACAAAGAAAAAAAAATTCTTGTTATTCTTGTGATTCTTTCCTTGAGTGATACAGAACATTGCCAAAGCTCTGATACCAATGTTAGGTGCAGCGGAATGAATGTTTGCGCTTTTCTCAAGATGAGTGCTCCGAATTGTTCTCAAGGTTCCTTTTGTTCTTATGGAAGGGAGAGCCTTCCGTTCTTAATGAGAGAATGCTATGATCACAAATAAAGTGAATGGACACCATGCGTGCAAGTGTATGAGATTGAAAGATAGAGAGAGAAGAGAGATACGACACCAGAGACGTTGTAAAACCCTCCTCCGAAGGCCCCACTCTCGTCGGCGAGAGTGGTCTACTTATGATTACACAATCTGGTAGAATGGGAATGCATGTGACTGATGCAAGTCTAGGCTATGTCGACGGTGATGACGAAGTCGACCTAAGGATTGGAATTCGCAATCTTTCTACTGCTGTCCAAAAACGCTATGGGCGACTAGTCCAAGAATGCAGATTCGGGGGCCGTTTTTGTGGGTCTTTGACGTTGAAAATCTGCAGGTTTAGGGCTGAAAACTGAGGTTTCTTAAGGTTGAAAACTGATGGTCTTTCCGGGCTGAATTTGCTACTCTTTGTTGGGTTAAAGGCCTTAATAACCCCTTTTTGTACATTTTTATACTTTGTCGAGGTTCAAATTGAACCTGGACACATTTTCACTTATAATAAAAGTGGGAAAACCCAAAACTCACTTATTGAGTTTTCCCCAAAAACGTGAGCTCTCTCTCTCCCTCTTCTTCTGCTAGCGCTTCCTCTGTTGCTGCTCTTCGCCTCCCCTATCTGCACACACACTGCACTTCCTCGCGTGCTCTTTCACTTGCACACACCGCCGCGCGCTCATCAACTGGTATCAGAGCTCGATTAGGGTTTGCCCCCAAACCTGGAAACGCTGAATTTCAACCAAGAAGGTCAACTTTATCGCGAGATTTTGCAATTTTGTCGCCAAAGGACTCGTCCCCGGACACTAGAGAGCTCCCGGCAACCCAAATTGACCTAAAACAGGTTGAAATTAGGTTAAAAACAGGAAATTACAGGTTATGAGAGCGAAAATACAGGTTTTGCAAATGATGTATTAAGGTATGGAAATACTTTTGCTAAGTCTCCGCTACCCGAAAACCCTGAAATTGCCGAAAAACAAGCCTAAAACAGGTGTTTTAAGCAAATTTCAGATTTATGCAGGTTTTTGCAAGTGTTTTTATGGTCCGATTACATTCGAGAAAGTGCAAATTGATGCAATCTACGCACATTTGACAATTTTTGGCGATGTATGATCATTTTTGGCTCAATTTCATGCAATTTTGATGCTACAAATTGGGGCTTTTGCGCTTACATGCTTCTATAGGCTGTGTATTAGCCTTATGTATGTCTTCTGAGGCTAAAAACAACTAAATTCGTCGTTTTCGAGCACAAATTCGCTCGTTGAAATTTCCTGCGCATAAATTTCAGAAATTGAATTTTGTGCCCAAAACGTCCTATTTTGCCCCAAATTGCTCCTGTGACTATTTGGAGCTGTAGTGCACATCTCTGTGAGGCTATACTCCGTTTTTTTGCGCATTTTGCCCAAAAAATTCAGCGTATTATCCCTCTTATTTCGTGCAACTATGGCCTCATCTTCTTCGGATGTAAAGAACCTCTTCGAGATTAGGAGGTTTGATGGTACAGGTTTTGATCTTTGGAAAGACAGGATTCAGGGAATCCTATTTCTTAAGGATTGCGAAGGGGCACTTGAACAGGTGAAGCCGCAGAATATGACGGATGAAGCATGGGTTAGCATGAACAAGAAGGCTGTTACATACATTAAAATGGCCATGACCGATGAGACCGTCATTGATGTGAAAGGCTTCACGACTGCTTTTGATGTGTGGGAGAAGTTAAAGGGAATGTATGAAAATACAACGCCTGTCAACTAGGTGCACTTGATGCGAAAACTTGTTGACATGCAACTAGATGAGTCCAAGAGCGCGGCAGAGCACTTGTCATTGTTCGCAGGTACTTTGTCGCAGCTACAGGATTCTGGCTTGCCTCCTTTTGATGATAAGCTGAAAGCTATCTTCTTACTTATGACCTTACCTGAGTCATGGGAAACTTTGGTGGTTTCGTTGTCCAATAACCCCAATTTGACCTTTAATGGTGTTAGGGGTTCCATCTTGAATGAAGAAATCAGGAGGAAAGCAAGGGGAGAGGGAGGCAGCTCTGCCAACATGGTTAGAGGCAGGACAGAAAAGAAGAATGCTTATGCACAAAAGAGTAAGAGTAAGAGTAAAGAAAGGGAAAATGCAAGCAAAGGCAAGGGTGATGTGACTTGCTATCAATGTGGCAGGAAAGGTCACAAGAAACCTGATTGCAGGTACTATAAAGCTGAGTTAGAAAGAAAAAAGAATGGCCGAGACAAAAAGAAAGAGAAGAAGGAAGTCAAGGCAGATGCACAGGATAGCTCAAAGGACAAAGAGAAGGCCAATGTGGCTTCTACTGTCGTGATTGAGGAGCTGTCAGATGTAGGGGACATCTTGTGTGTCACTTTGTCAGATGATGATGCTTGTGACTTTGATGTCTCTCTAAATGTTCATTCACAGGACATGCAAATCACCAAGAGTGTCTTATTGATGCTCTCTTGATTGTCAATGATGCATTGTCCCAGACTTGGATTGTTGATTCCGGTGCTTCATTTCATGTGACTCCTATCAAGGAGTGTTTCTCTACTTTGGATGCGGGCAAGCGTGGCCATGTATACCTTGGAAACAATCATGTATGTTCCATTGAGGGTATTGGCACTGTGCATCTCTCCATAGATGGCACAAATGAGCTTGACTTGCATGATGTTCGATATGTGCCGGGAATCAAGAAGAGTCTGCTTTCTGTTGGTCAGATGGATATGCATGGTTACAGCATCTTGTTTGAGAGAGGGTCATGGAAAATGACTAAAGGCTAAGGCTGATTGTAAAGGGCACAAAAAAAGGGTCACTTTATTGCATGCATGGAAAGGCCGTGTTGGGCAAGTTTATTGCATTGGCTGAAATTAACTCTCACATGGAGTTGTGGCACAAGAGGCTTGGCCATACGAGCCAAAAGGGCCTTTCTAAGCTTTGTACTTTGAACAAGCTTGATGCTAAAGGCACAAAGATTGACTTTTGTAATGAATGTCAATATGGCAAGCAAGTAAAGCGTTCTTATTACTCTGGTGTCTCTCGTAAATCTTGTGTACTTGATCTTGTACATTCCGATGTATGTGGCATGCCTACTAAGTCTATGGGTGGTGCATGGTATTTTGTCTCCTTTGTTGATGATCATTCTAGGAAAATTTGGGTTTATTTCCTTAAGTCTAAGGATGAAGCGTTTGCTACGTTTAAGAGATTTCATGCATTGGTGACCACCCAAACTGGTAGAAAGCTAAAATGCTTGCGTACAGACAATGGGGGGGAGTATACAAGTGTTGAATTTAACAAGTTTTGTGAAAATTTGGGCATTAAGAGGGAGCTTACTGTGCCATACAGCCCCTCTTCTAATGGTGTGGCTGAAAGATTCAATAGGATACTTTGTGAGAGAGTGAGATGCATGCTGTCCACGGCTAATCTCTCTCATGGATTTTGGGGAGAAGCTTTGAGAACTGCTGTGCATATATGCAATCGATCCCCTTACATGTCTTTGAAAGGTGACATCCCTGAAGAGGTTTGGTCTGGCAAGCCTGCTTCATATGATCACTTACGCATTTTTGGTTGCGAAGCTTTTGTGCATGTTAGACCTGAGTTGAGGAGTAAATTAGATGCGAAGTCCATTAAAGGCCTCTTCATAGGATATGGTGAAGAAGGCGAAATGGGTTACAGGATTTGGTTACCTCAGCTCAAAAGGGTTGTACGTAGCCGGGATGTTGTTTTTAATGAGGCAAGGCCGTTTCAAAACAATTGTGCCTCAAAGCATGACCATAAAAGGGTGAAATTTCAGCATGACCAGCCACCTGTTAGGCCTATTTTTGACCCTCAGGATGCACCACAAATGGCTGAAAATGTAGATGATCCATTGGTGTTTGAGCCAGATGATGTTGGACAACAAATTGAGGCTTCCGAAGGGCATTTGCAGCCAATAAACAATGCTGAAAATGGTGCTGAAAATGATGTACAGCAGCCCATTGTTGATGATTTTGTGTGCCACCTAATGTAAACCCATTGCCGGATAATGTGGATCATTGGGTGAGGCGGTCTACTCGTCAAAGATGGCCTGTGAGTCGATATGACCCCTCTTTGCATTACATTATGTTGACAGATGAGAGAGAGCCTCATACGTATAAAGAGGCAAAGAGATGTGAGCATAGTGACAAGTGGGAGCTTGCTATGCAAGAAGAGATTAAAGCTTTGCATGCTAATCATACTTGGGATTTGGTTGAATTGCCCAAAGGAAGGAAGGCTATTCTTAACAAATGGGTGTATAAAATCAAGACTGTTGATGCAAAACCCAAGTATAAGGCAAGGCTTGTGGCAAAGGGATATGTTCAAACCAAGGGCATAGACTTTTAGGAAGTGTTCTCTCCTGTTGTGAAGATGACCACTTTGCGTGTATTGTTTGCCATTGTGGCTGCTCTTGATTTGGAAATGGACCAAATGGATGTACATACCGCTTTCTTGCATGGTGATGTGGAAGAAGAGCTTTACATGAAGCAACCCGAGGGTTTTGTTATCCCTGGCAAGGAACATTTGGTATGTATGCTCAATAGAAGCTTGTATGGGCTGAAGCAATCATGTAGACAGTGGTACAAGAAGTTTGATCGCTTCATGCTTAAACATGGTTACAAAAGAAGCCATGCAGACCATTGTTTGTATACCAAATGTGATGAGGATGGCAGCCCGATCATTCTTGTGCTCTATGTAAACGATATGTTGATAGCTGCAAAGAAAAGAAGCACTGTAGATGCTCTTAAAGGGCAGCTGAAATCTGCGTTTTCAATGAAAGACCTTGGGGCAGCTGAACATATACTTGGAGTGCGTGTTACACGGCAAAGAGATAAGCGTCTATTGTATTTGTCGCAAGAAAAGTACATTGAAAAGGTGCTGGACAGATTTAATATGGCTGAAGCAAAGCCTCTTGGTGTGCCATGACAGCCATATGTTAAAATCTCCAAGGATGATTGTCCCAAGTCAAAGGAAGAAGCCAATGACATGCAAAGTGTGCCTTATGCTTCAGCTTGTGGTTCACTTATGTATGCTATGGTTGCTACTAGGCCTGACATAGCCCATGCAGTGGGAGTTGTGAGCCAGTTTATGGCTAATCCAGGCAGGTTGCATTGGGAGGCAGTGAAGTCCATTATGAGGTACTTGAAAGGGACTAAAAACAAATGCCTCTGCTATGGTAAAGGACCAATGGAGTTAAAGGGATTTTGTGACTCTGACATGGCTGGTGATGTGGATACATGGAAATCCACAAGTGGCTATATATTTACTCTTGCGGGAGGTGCTGTTTCATGGTGTTCTAGATTGCAAAAGATTGTTGCATTGTCTACGACAGAGCAGCCACTGAGGCTTCCAAAGAAGCTATTTGGTTAGCACGCCTATGCAGTGAGTTTGGTTTGCCTGCCAAGGCACCTATGCTTGGTTGTGATAGCCAGAGTGCCATATGTCTGACAAAGAACGCCATGTTTCATGCACGCACAAAGCATATTGATGTGCGGTATCACTTCATACGAGAAGTGCTTGAGGATGGCCTTATTACATTGGTTAAGGTCCATACATCACAAAATCCAGCCGATGCTCTCACTAAGTGCTTACCCAAAGCACAACATTATCTATGCATAGAGATGGTGGGAGTCACGTAGCTTAAAGGCGCCATTTATGCCTTTAAGTGGGAGGTTGTTGGGTTAAAGGCCAAAATAACCCCTTTTTGTACAATTTTTATACTTTGTCCAGGTTCAATATTGTCTAGGTTCAATATGAACCTGGACACATTTTTTAAAGGTCACTTATAGTAAAAGTGGGAAAACCCAAAACTCACTTATTGAGTTTTTCCCAAAAACGTAAGCTCTCTCTCTCCCTCTTCTTCTGCTAGCGCTTCCTCTCCTGTTGCTCTTCGCCTCCCCTCTCTGCACACACACTGCACTTCCTCGCGTGCTCTTTCACTTGCACACACCGCCGCGCGCTCATCACTCTTTAGGGCTGATCTTGCTGGTCTTTTAGGGCTGAACTTGAAGGTATTTCACTGCTGAAAACGCTTGCTGAATACGGCCAAAAACGCTAGGTTTACGAAGAACAAAACGCTAGGTTGATGTGGGAACAAAAACGCTAGGCTGAGGTTTTGCAAAAAACGCTATTTGCTGGGGGGTTTTGTTGGCGAAGATGCTGATGCAAAAACACTATGCAATGGGACTTGCTGGCGAGGGTGTGATGATGCAAAACGCCAGACTAAGATGCTTTCCAAAACGCTAGTGGAAGGGGGATCTGCTGCTTGGAGGGAAGGTCCACCAAAGGTTCATCTTGTTGAGAAGTTGCCTGCTGAGCTTGGCTCCTGTTGCCTCTTGTGCCAAATATTGCTAGCTCTAGTTTGCTTATATACAAACTTACTCAATTTGCCCTACCTACTTTCCAACAAAAGTCACTTAAAAATAATAAGTGAAAAATGTAAAAAATAGGCTAAATGCACTGAAAATTCCCTTGATGGAATCTGGTGGATTTTGATGGGAATATTGATGATCACGCTATGTGCAACCAGAGGATATGTATCTACACTAAGTGATTGGGCATGCACGGTCTACGAATAGACTCACAAAAGTGCCCGATCACTTCTAAATCTAGACTGACTAAACTGACTGAACCCTTGTCATGCGGTAGCTTGTCCACCTACACAGGGTTGGATGTGTCACGAGACACTCTACCATTGCAGGGCAAGGTGCCTGCAAGTTTGGATCAAAATCCTCCTCCTCCTCCTGAGTGTGAATGAGAGAAACTGCCTCATTCGCACGTCGTCGAGGTGTACGAATAAACACTTTCCCCTTGCGAATCATCTGCCGCCGTGCAATCCCTAGATCTGCAGCTCTCTCACGGAGTGGAATACTGTAAGCACGTGCGTGTGAAGTGCTAAACGATTGCGGATTTTCGTATGAATCTAGGAGTAGGCACTCCAATTGCGCTCACAAGCTCCTGCTGAGCAATCCTACAATGGCAAGTGCAATGGTAGCATCAATACCATCAAACTTGAAGTCAGTCAACAGTGATCTGTGTGTCAAAATCATACCTGTGAGAGCAAGCGTAGAGCAATAGTAGTGAGATGTGAAAGGCCCTGTCTACCATAGTTTTGCCACCATGTGAGAGGAAGCTTGGTGGCCTCTGGACGTAGCGCCACTGCTTGTGTGAATGACGGCCCCAAGTTATTCTTGAAACTGTTCATCTCCGCATCTATGTGCAGCTGCTCCTCAATGCTAAACATGCAGTTGATATACTCGTCCTTCAGGGCCAAGAGACTACTCTCATGAAACAACTCTGGGGTCTTGTAGAAAGGATAGAGTATTGCAGCCATCCCATGAATGGGACGACTCATAAACTCCCATCGACTCTCTACAAGAGCTAGGACATCATCTCGACTGCAAAAAACCCAAGCAAACGTGTGTCAGGACTCAGGAAATTACAAGTAGAGATTACGAGTATAATGTATTTAAGTATTAAGCTCAGCTTACCGATCTTGTGACAAGGATTGGCAAGCCATGATATGCCCCTTCATTTGCATGAAGAGGTGATAAACCAAACCCAATGTGGATCCCTCCATGTCGGTGACCTGCAGCAACACGTAAATGGGCTGCAACGCCAATGTCAAACTCTGCACTTCAGTCCACAATGCATCATCTAGCACCCGTCTCTGCATGGCTTTGCATTTCTCATTTTGTGAGTCGTGCATCTCTCTCCACTTTGGGTCCACAACAGTTTGGAGAAGTGGATCCCTTAGCTTCAAGAGTCTCTGCAAAACTATGTACATGTATGCAAATTTGGTCTTGGATGGTCGAACCATGTCAAGAGCACTGTGGTTGCGAAATATGGCTAAAGCGTGATGCTTCTTTCAGAAAAATGTAGTAATCCGAGTAGCATCAGTCACTGTGGGCTGCACCCAAGGTAGTTTCCCTCTATCCTCCATGAGCAAATCAATACCTGGAAAGTCAGCCGACACCATTTTCCCCATTGCTACACAGTTGGATGCATTGTCTGTAACCACTTGTACCACATTATCTTTACCCACATCCTCAATGGCTTTCTTCATATGCTTGTAAATGAACTCTGCTGTAATCTTCTCTCCTGCTTTCCCTGCATCCACAACGCGTAAGAAATAGGTACCAAGGCAAGAAGAGACAAGAATGTTGATGATATGGCGCCCGTGTATGCCACTCCAGCCATCGGAAATAATAGTGCAACCAAACTGTTGCCAACCTGCCTTTACTGGGACCAATGCCTTGTCTATCAAGGCTTTCTGCTCGTCAAGCATACTGGTGTGCATCTTCTTGTACTCAAGTCCTAACCAAGAATGTGTCGCACCAACCTGTGCAATGGCTCTAACCATCCTCTTCCACTGATCAGTTCTCAAGACATTGAAGCTAATGTTGCACTCGATTAGAGTGCGAGCAATCTCCATCTCAGCCACTCTCTGCCGCTCCTTTACCCAAGATTGGGAATTCACCCGTGAAGGCAAAGTAGTCTGCCTCGACGCATGCACATCACTGTCCTCTTCACCCTCGTCTACATCGATGATCCGTGCTCTCTCTCTACCACCAGACGGCTGTCCCATAGGAGTGGACTGAGACTCAAAAATGTCATCTCCCTGTACACCAAACTCTCCAAGAAGAGCATCTTGCAGTGCATCCCGTGTCTGCTGAGTCCCTTTAAGAGAGTCTGTTGCCAACTCTTCTAGAAAGTTATCAGCAATTAGCTTATCTTTCACAGCTTTGGGCACTTTCTTGCACGCACTATAGTTGTTTGTGCACTCCCTGTCAAATGCCTCACAACACGTGTGATTGTACTTGTGAGCGAGAAACCACAATACTTGCATGACCATTTGCGACAACCGGAACCCTTTTGAGTTGGAGTGTTGACAATACAGATGACAGTTGTGTGTTTCTTCCAATAGGGATTGGTCGGCTTTGGCATTCTTGCTCTTGTTGCAAGATTCAAGAGCATTGAGCAAGAATCACGCGAATAGAAAGTGTGTGAAAGAGAGAGAGACGGAGGGGAACGCGAGAGGGAAGCTCAGACGAGCTTGGGGTAGAGAGCAACACACACGAGAGAGGGAAAGCGGCACTTACCTTCCCTGTGTAAGCTTGTGCAGAGCTTTTTCTCACTCTCTGTAAGAGTTTCTCTGTTCTCTGGTTCGTACAGTAAGTCTTTGGTTTCTTAAAATTTAGGCGTTTTGGGATTCGGGCCTAAGGTAGGCAAATTTAGGGCATGCATGAACATAAGGGCCTCAAGCGAATACAAACGGCTGAAAAAATCCCCCAAATTTTTTATTTTAAAAAAATGATGCACGTACGGTACGATCTGTACGTACACAATACGTTGTGTACAGAACGTCCGTACGGATTTGTACCGTACGTACGTATTAGTCCTACCTTGGGCTGCAGGCCAAGAGGGTGCTAGCTGGTAGCGCGAGGTAAGGAGCACCATGTGGGTGGAGGGCCATCTGTATGGCGGCATGATCTGGGAGCATGGGAGGACAGGTGATGAGAGGGGAGGAAAAGAAAGGCCATCAGGGGCCTGGCCATGAAGGAGAAAAAGGAGAAACATGGTTGGCAGGAGAGAGGGGGAGGGGTAGGAGCTACCTACTGAGCAAGGTCTCCCGTTGAGGGTGGGCATGGAGAAGAAGGAGCCGCCAGAGGGAGTCGCCACTTCGAAGGGGAAGCTGGCCATGATGCAGGGCCGAGCCGGATAACTGGGGCCAGACTCAAGTATGAGGAGGATTGCCTTGACAAGGGGAGAGTTGCGCCAGAGTAGGCGACGGCAAGAAAAGGACAGAGGCGACCTGCATGAAGGGGTTACTTGCGCAGCTCATAGGGGGGCATGGGAGTCGACAACACGTCCCATAAGCAGGTGAAGGCGATAAAAAAATATGAGAGGCCAGCGTTTGAAATCCGACAGGCTGCAGAAAAAAACAGAAGACACTGTTAGGAGGGTGTTCGTGTGCGAGAAGAGCCGTCGGCGCTGCAAACAGGGGTCTGTACACACAAGGAGGGCGCTCTCTGGGAGGGGCTGACCGTGAACAGGCCAGTACAGGCTGCGCAAGAATTAAGAGGGCCTCCGTCTGCAAACTCCTAGAGGAGGAAGGCTGTCCAAGGTTTTCTTGTGAAGACGATACTAGTGTACATTGCTCTTAAACTTTTGAATTGGAGTGAAGAGGATCATATCTTGAAGGTTCTTTTATTCCCTGTCATCTTCTCTATTCTTTGCTCGACGACATCTTGTGCCTTGGCTTGGTTGTGTGCGTGTGTTGCCCCCAAGTTACCTGTGTGTGCGTGCCAAGAAAGAGCGAGATAGGTTGTGTGAAGGGATAGGAGAGATATGGCAAGTTTGAGTTAACTCATGTTTAGGGAAACAATGTCTATGGTGATGAGTGTCAGGGTTAAGGTGTTTGAAGGATAATATCGATTGATTGTGAGTGTGTGAAACCGTTGATGCCTAAGAGCGAGCTGATGCTTTAGTGATTTGTAGCTTGTGTGATTCTGTGTGGTTTGGGGTGCTGGATATTCATTGAGCTATAGTGAGGCAAGCATTCAGTGTGTTGTGTGAGTTTCCTTTTCCCCCATCCCAACGTCTCTGGTGTCGTATTCTCCTCTATCTCTCAGTCTCATGCACTTCCATTCACAGTGTCCATTCATTTTGTTTGTGTCCATTGCACTCTCTCATTAAGAACGGAAGGCTCTCCCTTCCAGAAGTAAAAGGAAGATTTAGCATAGTTCGGAGCACTCATCTTTAGCAAAGTTCAACATTCATTCCGCTGCACCTTACAAGTGCTTCTTTTACACAGATTGGCCCCTAACCAGGTGCCCTTGGCATTATTTTTTCACTTTATTGATGAGTGAACCAAGATACAACAGTGTCTGGCTTTGAGAGACCACTCTCTACTATTTCAGTTACACAGGCACATGGGACTCTTACTTATAGCTCCGGGCTGCTAAAAGCAGCCAGAAGGCAACTGCCACACACATTTCAATGGATAAGAAACAGCTTGTTGACTGTTCTTCCATGTGAGGGACTCTAAAAAGCATCTGCCTGGCTGCGTACCACGTCCGCTAGCATCTGCACGCTGCCGCCACATCAGAATAGCATCTGCCACGTATCTCAGCTTCCATATAGTCTGTCATTCCATCTGTCACAAGACGGGCACCACGTGCCAATAGAAAAGAACAGACTGAACAAACTCTTAGCACTTCAATAACAACTGAACTGAGAGAGAGAGAGAGAGAGAGAGAGAGAGAGAGAGAGAGAGAGAGAGAGAGAGAGAGAGAGAGAGAGAGACGACACGCGACACGGAGTGGCGGAATTCCACCCCAGAGAGTATTGGCCCCAAACCTTGGCGCCCCTTTCGGTATTTCTTTATATTGCATCATCAAAGTACAAGCCGGTACTCCAGACTCTGCACCTTCTCCAGGAAGCATGCCAGAGAATGAGCCCTAGCCTCATATTTAAAGGCCCTTGGCCTAAAAAGCAGTTTACATGAAAAGCTTTCAAACTCAAAAGCTTCTGGTCCAAAAAGCAGTTTACATGAAAAACTTTCAAACTCAAAAGCTTCTGGTCCAAAAAGCAATGCCAAAAGCTGCCAGCGTAAATCACGGAAATCACAGCCTGCCACGTCATCAACCAGCGCAAAACGCAGAAATCTGTCCTTAGGGTTAGGGTTAGGGTTTCTGCAGTTTTAGGGTTTCTGGCAGCAGAATTAGGGTTTGCAGGTTTTAGGGTTAGGGTTTCCAGAATTAGGGTTTCAGCAGTTAGGGTTTCTGGCAGAAATTAGGGTTTAGGCCCCTCGGCCACATTTGTAGGTTGACTCCATTCTTTAGGCTTTGACACGTCAGCAGTTTGTTACACCATCCAGCAGACTGCCACTATGTCACCAGTGTAAAATCAAGGTTTTGGTTGTTCCGAAAGGTCTGGTCTGTTGCAGGATGACCAAAATATGGAATATGCCATGTTTTAATACTGTCTGTTTTTGTGCTACCTCCAATAATTTCTTCAGTTTACAAACTTGTTGAAAAGTCTAATTTTTCCTGGATAAATTTGTAAAAGCAAAAGTAAGGTCTGTTTTCCATCAGGTGCTTTTATATTTTTGTTGCCCATATTCTAGGGATGCATTGTTGAATTTGATTAGATACGCTATCACAGGTTTCTTTGCTAAAAGTGTTCCAAGGTGTGAGTTTCTCTGTCAGACGTTATTAAGCTTTTTTGGACATTTAACTGTCACTTTTTTTGTTTCTTTGGGAAGACTTCCTGATGCTTGTTAGGCTGTGATTTTATATCTGATACGTGTTTAACCAGAACTTGATTTGACCTTTAAATCTGGCAAAGTTAGTGGATGGTTTTTAGTCAATACTATGCATGTGCAGGTGATGGTTATATTGTCTTGTAATGACTAGTCTATCTATACATTTCACTTTCCTTAATGGTGAATCGTATAAAAATGAATCTTGGCTTGTCCTGGATTCATCTAGGTATATTGATTTGACCTTCAAATCTGACACGAAGTCATGCATCTGTTGTTGTGCAGCATTTTCAAGCGAGCTAACAACTCCATCTTCAGAACCACCAACGGTGCTTGCTTTGAAAACACCAAATCCCAATATTGAGTATGACGAATGCAACCACGAACGACACCCCCCAGGAGACCCAAACAAGCAGGCATTTACATATTTTGTGATGACAGGTGGAAGATTTATATATGCTTCATTGATTCGACTGGCGATCTTGAAATTTATCCTCAGTATGTCGGCAAGTAAAGATGTGTTGGCCCTTGCCTCATTGGAAGTGGACCTCAGCAACATAGAACCAGGTTCCACTGTCACAGTGAAGTGGCGAGGTAAGCCTGTTTTCGTCCGCCACCGTACAGAGGAGGATATCCAAGAAGCAAATAGTGTGTCTTTGGAGGACCTGCGAGATCCACAGCCAGACTCTGAGAGGGTCATTGACCCACGATTCCTGGTTGTGATAGGAGTCTGCACTCATCTGGGGTGTGTCCCATTGCCAAATGCCGGTGATTATGGAGGTTGGTTTTGTCCATGCCACGGTTCTCATTACGATATTTCTGGTCGCGTCCGAAAGGGTCCTGCTCCGTACAACCTTGAGGTGCCCACCTATAAGTTCATGGAGGAGGAAAAGCTATTGATTGGATGAGTTTAGGTAGATCGCTCCCAAAGATCAAAGTTTTTCTCCCTGTTGAGGATATGCATAAGTAGCTCAAGCATTTTCAAGCTCCTAATGGCTTGATTAAAAAAGGAGGATCTTTTATTTGACTTGCAGAGGGTAGTTGAAGCTGAATAAGTTGCAATTTTGCAAACCGTTTCCCTGACCGTTTCGAAGCAGACGTATTTTCTGGAAAGTGGTGGTGTCTCCGGCAAGCTGGTTTTCTTTTACATGCTGCCTGTATTGGAAGTATACATTGTTTCAAGTATGTGGTTGCAGCTATTACCTAACATGATTTGCTGATGAGATGGTACATAGTTGGCTAATGTCATGGTGGTTACTCATTTGCGTTGTACCTGGCTTGCTGTTTTCATTATTAAGTTCCTATTAGGATGTCTTAACATTTTGTGCATTGAAAGAAGTTGCTGTATGCTGTACAAGAAAATGGCTTCCTTGTTGACAACTGGGGACTCTTTTTCCATGGACGTCTTGAACTTCATTTATGGAAAGCGCCTCCTTGAGTAGGTAAGGCTTGGGCCTTTTAGCTGGGGTGATATAAGGCAACTACCCTTGTGCTTCAGATTGTGCTGCTCACCATTGTGTCCATCTATGATGATGATGGGTTCTACTCCTCAATTGGGAGATACATTTGTTTACAATGTTGTCTACTAGCGATGTCAATGAAAGGAGCCAAGGAAGTACGGCGTGAATGTTTAGGATGCAATGGTTTCCTGCATCTCTGATGTTGTTTCAACTTTAGTGTGTGCTGGAACTAATTGGTGTCATACACAGTTTATCCTGGAGATTCAAAGGGAGCGCAAACCTTCTCGTGCAGATGACTTGAGTGACTTGTAGATTTGAAGGTCAATCAAGTGGAATAAGAACTGGTTACTATCCTATAACCTGCAATGGAGCTGCTAACTGAAGTATATGAAGTTGTACTGCGAATATCTTTCAGGAGGTGTGAGGCTTTGCAATGTATGCATGCTTAAACAGAGAAAGCCAAATTTTTTAGATAAACAAGCTTGCTGACTTCAATTGCCATGGGTGTAGATGGGGGCGGTAGTCAAGGAGGGTTGGAAGAGGGAGATTGTAATTAGACCCTGGTGTTTGTGAATCGGTGATTGGCTGAGTAAATTGTATCGAATGGTGGAGTCGAAAGCTCACAAAAATGTTAAGTCTTCTTGAAATTTGCCAGCATGTTCTCCTCTGTTTATCATGTATCATGTACGAATGTATACCAATTATCCTACACTGGTATCTAATATTCTAGTTTTGAAACTTAAGCAACTGAACTCCAAAACACGTTCATAGATAAGATATGGTACATTCGTTTGCAAGGATGCTCTTTATGGGTGGTATTGCTATCATGAAAAGCTCAAGACATTCTTTCAATGGTCCTTATTTTTTCTTAAAAGCGACTCTCTCTCTCTCTCTCTCTACCCCCTGCTGGACTCCCGCGCTGGCTTGTTGCTGTGTTGCTTTTCAGGCTGAGCTCTCCCTCTTGACACCTACCCATTGCTTCCCCCTTGTGTTGCCTGCTCCATTGTCCATCTGCTGCTCGTGCTGCATACCTTTTAACACAACCCTATACACACACACACACACACACACACACACACACACACACACACACACCCACATTGTCAAGAAGTGCGCAGTGCGATTAGGAAAGCGTCGGGCCTTTGACTGTGAGGATTCAGAGCAAATTCAAGCAAGGTGTAGATGATTTGAAGCCAAAAACACACTAAAAAAGAATAAAACTCCGGCCATGAAAGCTCCACTTTGATAATGAACCAAGATTAACTCAAAACTCTTGTGTGTGCGAGGGCTAGGTGTAGGTTTGTTCCCAATTGCACAGAGTAGTGCTCATTCGACTTGTTAAAAACTCTAAATTTACGTTTCGATTCTTCGTTGTGACCATTTCATGGAAGTTTCAATACTTTATTGGAGAAGCCCAAGTAGTTATTTGAGGAGGGGAAACCCTAATTGGAGGCCTCACAACTTCAACCATGTAGTGGAGGCAGCACGAGATTGCACTAGCACTCTCTAAAGGAATGGTTATATCTCCTTGTTCATATGCTCAAATGAGCTCATGCTTGGCTCTAAAAATTTCCACACAACTTGAGCAAAGACGACACCATCATGATGTGGCATTTTGAGTTATTTTATGGCCATTTTTAATCATTTTATGGCCATTTTTAGTCCAAAAATGTCCCTTTTTTGTTCGTAAAAAGCCCCAACGAGCTGGGAAAAATCCCTAAATTGGTGGAAAAATCCCATTGGGCTCAAGTTTCATGTGAACCTCATTCTTACACTTGGTAAGCACTTTGGGCACGTCTTTTACGTCCGCGCATGGAACTTGCTATTTTTGGTCGAGATTGCCCACATTGAACTTTCTAGGCTAAACGAGCATGCCACTTCGATACACTTAACATTTGTAAATTTTTAAAGCAAAATAGGCATATATTTATGTGAAAAAGCATGCCATACTGCCATGTCTAGGGCCTCACCCGCCTGGCAAGGTCTGTACACGACTGCAAGCGTGGCATTTATTTTTGCATACATCACACTATGTACATTAATTATAGCATTCGGTCCCACATAAAAAAAACATTGAGAGTGAGGTAGATATTTTAGTTTCACATTATGAACGTGCCACGACCAACGCGCACTGCAGGATAAGGCATCTGCTGCAACATTGGCTTTCACCTTGCGGAGCCCCCAGTAGATCACTTATGCTTTAATTTCAGTCGGCGGAGTTGCATATTGAAGTCCTTGCAAGGCAAGCATCGGGAGTATGCTTAGTACCCTTTACAAAAGCTGAACGCCATCCTAGCTTAGAGGTGTCCTTGGGAGTTTGCAAGAGAACCTCAAAAATTCAGGTTTGTAGGAAAAAATTTCAGAACTCAGCTTTCAATTTTTTTAGAATTTTCAGAACTATAGAATGTATTTGGGTGCGAATAAAAAAAAATGCAACCCATACATGCGGACTATGGTTCAGAGTTGCATAGAATGTAAACAAATGTGGAGTAGACATGTATGCCTAGTGTGAAAAGACCTGTACACATAGAGTGGATTTCGCTCCATCTCACGAAATTCTCTCCTCTCTCTTTCTTCCTTTCCCTCTCCTATTGTTGTTCTCCAACATGAAGAAGCAAAATGGCAAGGACGATCATTTGGAGGATGACATTCAAAACTGCAATGAAGAAATGTTGCAAGCTTCTAGAAGCAATAAAGGCACTCAAAGAGCGCATCGGTCTAGGAAAGCATGATACACACACTTGAGGATCGTGTGACGGTCAACGATGAGGAGATCACATTACTCAAGAAAGAGCTTGCACAGGTACGATCACGAAATGTACTGGAACAGCGAGAGCTTCAACCCTTAGTGGTTGAAGAACTCAATGCGATTGAAGAATACGATCAATGCATGAGCATGCGCATCTCTTAACATCCCAACGAGCGAGCTCATATATTACAACCCAAAGAAGATTGTAAGGAACAGGTTATGCAAAAATAGTACTGATAGAGATTTTGCACAAAAAGACAAAAATGTCTGTGTAGTTTTGTCTGTAGTGGAATCAGAGGCCGACACTCACCAAAGATCACTCGAATCGGAGAAAGTGAGTAGGCGGGTGCTGGCGACGCTGACGAGTATGCTCGAAAGGACAACTTGCTCTGATACCAATTATTGGAAATAGGGTTGCAGAGAAACGCACACAACTTGAAGAAGACGAAGAAGCTCAATGCACACAACAGAGAGTAGTATTACTAGTGTACAATGGAAAGATAAGTTATCCCTAGAGTGATGGATGTATATACAATGCACGAGGAAAAAACCTCCCAGTGAAGGGAAAAATGCCATGGCGGTCCTAAGTGTGTTCACACACATCACTACCACATGTATATGATAACACTCACGTGTAAGGCACGCATACATCTTCGTTGCTTCTCTTCTAGTGTCAAGTTAATGATGGTAGGCGCGGGGGTTGTTTTCTTGCCTTTTCCTTTCTTGGCGATCTCGAACCATTTCTCGGCCTCGTCCGCTTTCTGTTGGGTCTTACGACCTGTTTGTGCTATTCTGTTGTAGTTTCTATATCGACATCTACGCATGAAGAAGTCATTTCTTTGTGTTGCTCTGCACCTTCTTTGATGGCATGCACTTGTATCTATGAAGCGCACTATTACTCCTCACATTCGCTCAGCTAAATTAGCTAAACATGCTTGGGATATTCTAGCTGGTCTTTATGCAAGTCACAATGAGGCTAAAATTGCATTGCTTTGTAAAGAGCCGGAGTCAAAGATTATGCATGATGAAGATGACATGGAGGCTTTCCTTGCTGGTATCAAGGATATTAACGAGCAACTCTTTTTGCAACAAAGTTGTTTCAGACAATTCCTTTTTGCACACTGTTCTTGATACATTGCCAGATTCCTATCAAACTTTTGCTAGTACTTGGAGACTTATGACCCAAGGAAAACTTGATGTTGTCAAGTTTGATGCATAATGCACATTGCTGTAGTAGCATAAGTCACTTTCAAGAAAAAACACGGCTAAACAGCGTGCAGCTGAACATGCTTCTATTACTGCTAAAAGAAAAAGTTGTAACAGTAATGTAGTCACTTCTCATGGTCCTTCAACGAGTGAAAATTACCTATTCAGAATGCTTCTACTGGCAACACCTCATCTGGGAATTTTGGTGAAAAGAGTAAAAAGAAGATGCGTGCCTTTGTTGCAAAGCTAATGAGCACTTGATCAAGCAGTGTCCTAAATTGAAGGCAAAAGAGGCTAAGAAGAAAGAGGCAGGTTCTACTACAAGTGCAGCTATTGTAGAATCTTTTATGAAAGGAGATTGTGATGCTGATGTAGATGTAGAGTGGGCATTTAGTGCAGAGTGCACTTATGATCCTTCTGTCCATGATACATATACGTTAGTTGCTATAGATTCATTTGTGGTACTTTGATAGTGGTGCTACAAAAGCACATTACATCACATTGTAACTTGTTTACCTTTGTTGAGGCTGTCTCTCATGAGAATATAGTCACTTGTGCCAACAATGCCTCTTATCCGACCCAAAGAGTTCGAAAGATTGTGTTGATTGCTCACACTTGTTGATGCACTACTTTATGTACTTTAGATCAAGAAGAATCTTTTTTCCATATCTACACTTGCTAAACTTGGTCTTGTTATGAAATTTGTGGATGACAGATGTGCAGTTCATGATCTCCAATTCGGTAATAAAATTGTTGTATTTGGCATTTTGTGCCGTGGACTATATAAGCTCACATTGTATGACAAGTGTGGGAAAATTTTTGCAAATGCAGCTTTGGATTCAAAGGCTGTCTTAGATGCAAAACTTTGGCATGCACGTTTTGAGTATCTGAATTTTACCAGCTTGCTACGTTTGAGAAAATATGATATGGTTGCTTCTTTGCTGCCTCTTGAAGCACCCATGAAGCATGTTTGTGAATCTTGTATTTTGGGTAAGATGCAGCGTTGAAGTTTCCAAAGGATGGTATAGTTAGGGCCACATGCAGATTGCGACTTGTGCATAGTGATGTTTGTGGACCTATGCAAACTGTGTCCTTGGGCAATTACCTTTACTTTGTGACCTTTAGTTAGGTCCACATGCAAATTGCAACTTGTACATAGTGATGTTTGTGGGCCTATGCAAACTCGGTCCTTGGACAATTACCTTTACTTCGTGACTTTCATTGATGATTACTCCATGCATGTATGGGTGTATCCGCTTAAAGCTAAGTCGAAGTGTTTATATGCTTCAATCAATTTTTGGCTGTGGCTGAAAATGTCTCAAAATGTACTATGGACACCCTCCGTTTAGATTGAGGGGGGGAGTGTATATGTCTCATGAGTGTAATGCATTTTTGGCTAGTTGTGGTATAATAAAACATCAATGTACAGTGAGCGGTATACACCTCAACAAAATGGTGTTGCTGAAAGAAAAAAATAGGTTGCTTACGGAGATGGCACGATGTATGGTCAAGAGTCAAGCTTTATCACATTTGTTTTGGCTCGAGGCCATCATATGTGCTACTTATGTACGCAACAATTGTCCTACGAAAGCTTTGCAGTCTATGACTCCATATGAAGCATGGCATGATAGAAAGTCTTCTATTGATCACATGCATTTTTGGTTCTTTAGCTTATGCTTTGGTGCCACAAACGCAACACAAAAAATTGGATGGTAAGGTTGTTAAATGCATTTTTGTTAGTTACAGTACCGAAAGAAAAGGTTAGGTTATACCGTCTGCAAACAAAGCGCATCTTGGTTTCACGAGATGTTGTGTTCGTGGAAGATTCCATTCAGCCCTTGTTGTCATGTACTAGAGACAATATTGTAAGCTCATAGGATATTTATGATAATTTATTGCCTCTTTTTAGTGGTGAAAACTTGAATGTAAATTTCGAATGAGGCAAATGTATAGCCTATGGGGGTTTTAAAAAATGCTACAGATCAGCCTATTACTGATGCAGATGTACATGATGTACTTGATGTGGGAAGAGCTGAGAATGAGCAGGCTAGAGTTATGCCAAAATGAATGGTGCATATTTTTCATGGTAATAAATTGGATGCATCTTTGTCTAGTAGTACTCGTTCAGGTTCTCACCATGCATATTATGCATCGATTTGTTATGCTTTGGCTATTTCTAGCTTATGTGATGTAGAGGAACCTTTGTATTTTGATGAAACACATAATTCAAAAAATTGGATGACTGCCATGCAATGAGAATATGACGCACCTAGAAAAAATGACACACATCCTATAAAAAAGGCCATTGGTACGAAGTGGGTTTACAAGATGAAAAGTAAGCCGGATGGTGAGATTGATCTCTATAAGGCTCGACTTGTTGCAAAAGGTTATGCACAATAGAAAGGCATAGATTATGAAGAGACTTTTGCTCCCACTTGTCGTATGACTACCGTGCATTTTCTATGTACATTGGTAGCTCAATTCGAATGGGATGCACATCGATCAGATATTGTTACTGCTTTCTTGAATAATGATATATTTGAGGAAGTCTATGTAACGCAGCCTCGTGGTTTTGTCATTAAAAGGCAAGAAGATAAAGTGTGCAAATGTAAGAAAGCTTTGTATGGGTTCAAGTAATCTCCTCGTGCTTGGTATGAGAAAGCTGGCACTCATTTGGTTAAACGAGGCTTTCGTTAATAGTCCAACAAAAAGCACTTTGTATGTAAAGCGTGAGGGTGATGTACTTCCCATTGTCGTTCTTTACGTTGATGATTTGCTGATCAGTGGACCCAATGAGATACATATTGGTGAATTTAAGGCTAATTTAAATTCTACTTTTAAGATGAAAGATTTGTATGTGTTGCATCACTACTTGGGCACACAGTTTCAGCAGTGTGATGGTGGTATAGCCTTGTGTCAAACAAGTTATATAGAGACAATCTTGGACTTGAGGACTACAAACATATTGCTACTCCCATGGAAACATGTTTGAGATTGAGTCTTCATGATGTTGGTGATCCTGTCGCGATGTCACTCTTTACCAAAATGTTGTTGGCTGCCTTATTTATGTATGTAACGCAATGCTTGATATTTAGTATGTAGTCTCATGGGTTTGCATAGCCTAGGGTCTAAGCATTGGCAGACTGCCAAGAGGATTTTTCATTACTTGAGTGACACTTTACATCTTGGCTTGTTTTATCACAAGGGGGGGTCATTGCTGCCAAATTTACATCCTTTTTGGACTCAAATTGGGCTGGTTTTTTTGACACGCAAGGCCCACAAGTGGTTTTTGTTTCATGCTTGACCGTTCATGCATATCATGGCTGATTTGGGTGTTGGCTAGGGCAGTTCATGCATACCATGGCTGATTTGGATTTGAGTGTATTGACAGTTGCGAGGAACCCAATTTTTCATGCTCCCACAAAGCACATTGAGGTGCATAATCACTATGTCAGGGAGAGACTCTTAGCAGGAGAGATAAGCTTGGCTCTTTCCCCTTTGTGGATTGATCATGCACTCAAGGCATGGCAGTTCCCTATACTTTATGTGATAGCTCTTGTTCACCGTATCACTCCCAGGGGGGATTTGTTACCATATACATGTGGTAGTGATGTGTGTGAACACACTTAGGACCACCGGGACATTTTTCTCTCACTAGGAGGTTTTTCCCCCTACGCATTGTATATACACCCACCACTCTAGGGCTAACTTATCTTTCCATTGCACACTAAGTAATGCTACTCTCTATTGTGTGCCTTTAGCTTCTTCATCTTTTCCAAGCCGTGTGTGTTTCCTTGCAACCCTATTTCCAATAGTGAGGATCTGTGTTCTCAAAGACTAAGATAACGTTGATGAAGAGGTGAAAGAACTCATGACTATGATGCGTGGGGTTCAATGAGCCAATGCATACAAGAGCTTGGAGAATGGGCAGTAAGAAAAGTGGAGGAAAGGGGAAAACCTCAAAGGAAATGACTCATCCTTAGCGAAGAAGGACCAACTCTTAAGAAGACGGGCATCCTCTTGGAGATGAACTCACTCTCTCGCATATTTCTCATATGCAAGTGATAATACTGGATATTAAAGCCACAAGGGAAAGGCAAGATTGCTTTTTATCGAGATGGAAGGGTGGTGATATCAGAGAAACGTTCCGCATGACGATGCGAGACCTATGGGACCACACTAAAGATGGCACCATGGAATTGTAATGTGTCACTTCTCTTGATATAGTGGCATATGAGGACATATTTACAGGAAGAGACATTGTCTTTTACTCAGAGATACACCAAACACTGGGACAATTTATGCCACATGTGATTGGATATAGGTGGGGGACTACTTGCCGAGTAGAGACAAGATTAGAGCATAGGGGCAGAGGATCAAGAGGAGTAGGATTTCTACTCAGAGAGGAGTTACAGCCGCTTGTGCACATTGTTCGGAGAGATGATCAGGCAAGATACATGTGGGTGAGATTGAGGCTGAGATGAGTAGATTCTTGTACATTGCTATATGTTACTTTTCTCCTAGCACACCAATGTCTGCCACACCTAGAGGAAAATCCCCTTTCTTGGTATTAGACAAGGACATATGGGAGTTTTCCAAAGATGGTGACATCATTGTTTTGGGGGACTTTAATGCCCGAACGAGAACCATCAAATAATTTTTATGATACCTCGGATGAGATACTGAGAGAGCTAGATACCAGTGATAAAAGGCTTGTTAGATGCTCACAGGATGAGGAATACACTGAGTACGGGAAATGTCTGATGGAAATGGGGACCTCAATATATTCGCCATACTTAATGGCCTACAACTATTTCCCGCATAAGATGGGTTTACTTGCTTCCCGCATAGGCATGGGGCCAGCATAGTGGACTATGTCATGGCACAACTGAGATTCATCCCCTGCATTCAAGATCTCAAAGTAAGACCCAAACTAGTGGGTATAGAGGTGGACCATGCTCTCTTGATATTTTCTGTCTCTTTTTAGTACAATACAACTTAGGTGTGAGGAGGGAGGACACATACCCACTATAAATTTACATGAGAGATTGACTCTGTTTATACAAAGGAGATCTATGGTTGTCTATGTAGAACAGCTAGGCCATGACTCTTGGTGGAGGAGATCATCACTCTGCTGATTGATGCAGTAGTAGAGGCATATCCACACGCTCAGCCTAATGAGAGATGACCTTCTGGGAGCATGCCTAAGTTGGTATTATGAGGAATACAGAGAGATGGGAATATAGCTTCAAAGAGATCTTCTCCTAGGGGTCATCAAGCACATGTAGCCTCCGATAGCCTTATGCCCTTGAAGTTATGTTCAATTGTGTCATGTGTGAGGGTCTACCTGAGACTTGGAGACTATCTACTATTGTGCCTATTTTCAAGGCAGGTGAAGTGAACATGTTATCCCTTTGCTAACCATTGGATCATTATAGATTGAAAGGCAGTCACTCATCATTATAAAAACCTAGCAAAGATAATGAGATACTTGTGCTAATAGCTGGATTGTCAGGACAAGGGCAAGGCCAGGGAGTCACGGACTGGGCTAGGGGCCAGACTAGGCAGTGTGGACAAGGGAATCCGGCTAGGGCAAAGGGCTAGGAGCTTGCCTTTATAATGGGAGGTTGGGAGGTGGATTCCAGGTCTAGTCACCCAGACATTACATTGGAATTAAGAGCCAAGTTTCTTTTTTTGGACACAAGGGGGTGGAGAGCCCCACTTTTTTGGGGGCTCTCTTGCATGTGCATGAGGGCATGCCTTCTCCCCACCGTAGCCTCAATGAGAGGGAGGCTAAGGTGGGGAGAAGGCACGCCCTCATGCACATGCACCGCTTGCAAGGAAGGCTGACGACGGGAGCATCTACTCGGCACGGCTCGAGTTTGGCCTTGAACGGTGCACGCGACCTTGTTGAACACAACACGTCTCTTTAGCGACCGCATTTGAGCACCACATAAGGTGCTGCGAGTTCCCTCGTCTACTCGACGGCCTATAGCAGCGGCCATAGCCGTTTACGGGAAGCTTTTTTCATACTTTCCCTAAGGCTCATTTGGGAAAATATTTTTTGGACTTGGGTGCATGCCCACCCCGGCACACATCCTTACAAGACAAAAGGCGTCTCACAGTCTGACCATAAAGCTTAACAAGCACGTCAAGACTCAGGACCCTAAAACACTTGAGGAGGCCATAGTGAAAGCACACATTCGTGATGATCCAGATGAAAAGAAAGCACATAATAATCACGTGCCTCCTAATACACAGGGTAATACACGCACACAGTATGGATTTAATAAAAGGAAATTAATAATAGCCAATTCTGAAGCAGCTACAAAACCCAAGGGGTCTCTTGGTCCTCTTTCTCCTGAGGACTTTGATAAGGCTAAAAAAGAAAAGTTATGTTTTCAATGCTTGGGAAACGGTCTTGGCAAAAAGGATTGTCCCAAGGGGAAATTTGCTGCTCATGGCAAGGAGAAAGCAGTGCACACGGTGCAACTGCTACCTCTTGAGTCTTCCTCACGATTCTCTACAATGGAAGTAACACACATCGAGGTAGTGCACAAATGCTGTCTCACAGCTTCAATGTGGCAACAGACCTTCGGACCACATGAGTTAGTGCATATGCACGGATCTCTGCAAGGGCACAAGGTGCACATCTTGGTAGATGACGGTGCTACTCACAATTTCATTAATTATGGATTGATGAATAAACTCAAATTGCCTCAAACTCCAAGTTCCCACCGCTACAAGGTAGCAATGATGAATGGATATGATGCCCAAATCTGGGATACTCAAGTCCGAGCTGTACTATTGGAAGTAGAAGGATACTCCACATCCTTGGATTTTCAAGTTATGAACATGGAAAGGGTAGACGTGGTACTTGGTAGGGAATGGTTGCATAGCCTAGGACCATCACTGAAGTGTAGCTATGAGCACAACAACTTGATGTTTGAATCCCATGGCACACATGTGTTGTTGTTAGGAGAGAAGGATATGCATTCCTCCCCATTGATATGTACAGCTGAGCTTATGCAGCTCGTTTCTGATAATGAAATAGATCAAGTTTTCTTGTGTTACTCATTGATCATTTTCTATCTAACATTGAATCTGTTGAACATTCCTCAATGCCGCATGCTTCTCTCTTATCTCTTCCACCAACGGCTACTTCTCAATAAGAAAAGGTTGCTAGTGTTTTAAACAATTTATTAAAGGAATTTCACGATGTTTTTCCTAATGATTTGCCATTAGAATTACCACCGACACGATCGGTGCAACATAGAATTAATGTGGTTGCAGGCAGTAAACCAATAAGTAAACCACCCTACCGCATGAGTTACTCTGAAGCTGATGAGGTGGAATGTCAGCTTGTTGACTATCTTAGTAGAGGGCTTATCCAACCCAGTTCTTCACCACATGCTTCTCCTATCCTATTAGTGGAGAAAAAAGACGGTAGTATGCGCATGTGCGTAGACTACCATGGCTTAAATGTGGTTACTATTAAGAAAAAATATCCATTGCCATGCGTGGATGAGTTGTTTGACAAGCTCATACATGCTCGTATTTTTACGAAAATAGCCTTGCGGTTGGGCTATCACCAAGTACGTATTCAAATTGCTGATATACCCAAAACTGCATTTCGAACAAGGTTTGGACAATACGAGTTTTTGGTTATGCCTTTTGGGTTAACCAATGCACCCACAACATTCATGACACTTATGGATAGTGTCTTGAAACCGTACTTGGGCAAATTTGTCATCGTTTTTCTCGATGACATTCTAGTATATGTAGTGCTCCTGAAGAAGAACACTTACAACATGTGAGGCAGGTGTTTGAATTCTTACGAACAAACCAATTATATGCCAAGGCGTCTAAGTGTGATTTCCTGAAAGAGGAAATTCACTATCTTGGGCATGTAATGTTAGCTAGTGGACTACACATGGATGAATCCAAAGTGGATATCATTCGGCACTGGCCTTCTCCTAAAAATCTCGAAGAGTTACATATTTTTTTAGGATTTGCAGGTTTTTATCGAAGGTTCATTAAAAACTATGCTAATATTGCTGTTCCCATGACGAACCAACTGAACGGCAAAGGCAAGGCTTTTTAGTGGGAACCCGCTCAACAACATAGTTTTGATACGCTCAAGGATGCATTAACTACAACTCCAATCCTCGTTATTGTAGATCCTTTGAAACCATTCGTTTTGGAAACGGATGCCAATGACCGTGCTTTTGAAGCAGTCCTGCTTACAAGAAGGGCGGCCAATTGCATTTGAAATCAAGAAGCTTGATTCAGCACAATAGATTATTCTACTTATGAATGCGAACTCTATGCAATAGCGTCTGCCTTGAAAACATGGATACATTATTTGTATGGCGCTCAGTTTGAGATTGTGTTTGACCATGAAAGCAGTAAATGGTTTACACAACAAACTGATTTGAAGGGTCGAAAAACCAGGTGGGCTGAGATTCTTCAGGAATATGATGCAAAGCTCAGGTATCGTAAAGGACGATACAATGTGGTGGCTGACGCTCTTAGTCGTATGTTTGAGATCAATTCTCTCTTGTTCACGGAACTTCGTAGTGAATTTTTGGATTCTCTAAAGGGCAAATATGAGCAGGATGATGCATATTCCAAAGTGTGGAGCCATGTACAAATGAGGGATCCTTCTCATTCCAATGCTGGTAGTGTATCGTTAATCTCCACACACAATTCTCCTCTGTCGAGTGATGAACTACAATGATGGAAGCATTTTACCATTGACAATGGGTACCTACTCATAAGGGGAGAGTTTGTGTACCGACGGACACAAACATTCGGTGCCAAATTCTTTATGAATGTCACGACAACCCAAGTGTAGGGCACCCAGGTATTAGAAAGACTTATGCTCTCGTACGACAACAATTTTACTGGCCAGGTTTACATGGCTTTGTTCAAGATTATGTCTTGCATTGCCAAAAATGTCAAGTTAGCAAAGCAGAGTGCCTGAAAGCAGGAGGACTCTTACATCTTTGGAGATTCCAAATGGTAAATGGAAAAGTATCTCTATGGATTTTATTGTAGGTTTACCAACCACTGTACGAGGTCATGACTCAGTATGGGTGGTCGTAGACCGCCGGTTGACTAAACTATGTAAGTTTATTCCAACCAAATCAACGATTAAGACTTTAGAATTAGCCAAGTTATTTGTGGACAACCTATACAAGTTGTATGGCTTGCCAAGTAACATTGTCAGTGATCGTGATCCCAAGTTTAACAGTCATTTTTGGAGGGCTGTGTTTAAACGATTGGGTACGCAACTCAACCTCAGTACAGCCGATCATCCAAAAACGGATGGTCAAATTGAACGAGTTAACCAAGTGCTAGAGGATATGCTACGCGCATATGTTAGCAAGAAACAAACAGATTGGAAAGAATATCTACCTCTTCTTGAGTTTGCTTACAATAGTGCTAAGCATGTTACGACTGGATTTAGTCCTTTCATGCTCATGTATGGATTTCAACCTAGGTCACCTGTTACGGTGGGGTTGGCAACCAAAAAAATCCAACAAGTTAAGGATTTTCTCCAAGACCACATGCATATGTTGAAACTCACTCGTCAGAACATCCAACAAGCGTAGGATCGGTATAAGAAGTACGCTGATGAGAAACGTTGGCAAGTTACCTTTGAGGAAGGGGAGGAAGTAATTTTACGTGTGCCAGAGCATTCAGAAAGTCTGAAAACTAAGCCAACACCTAAATTATCTCCACGATATTATAAGACTTTCAAAATACTCAAGTGAGTGGGTGATCGTGCCTACAAACTATTGTTACCTACACATTCTCGTATCCATCCGGTGTTTCATGTAAGCCGTTTATGTAAGCGATTACATGGGAACGACAATGTCATTGACCAACAGATTCTGGTCGGTTTCGTTGAACCCTTTACCTTACCGCATGAACCTGAACAAAATCTTGACTATCATGATTTACGTACGCGTCATCATGTACGTCGACATCTTGACTATCAAAATCTTGACTATCATGATTTACGTACGCGTCATCATGTACGTCGAAAAGCTTTAATCAAGTGGAAAGATCGACCTGAGGAAGGTGCCACTTGGGAAAACATTAGTGCCCTTAAGAAGAAGTTTCCCACTTTTATTTTCGAGGACGAAAACTCTTCCTTAAGGGGGGAGTAATGCCAGGACAAGGGCAAGGCCAGGGAGTCACTGACTGGGCCAGGGGCCAGACTAGGCACTGTGGACAAGGGAATCGGGCTAGAGCAAAGGGCTAGGAGCTTGCCTTTATAATGGGAGGTTGGGAGGTGGATTCTAGGTCTAGTCACCCAGGCATTATATGGACGGCTATACAAGCAAGGAAATAATGATGTATTGAGACTATATATAGATCCATATGAGAGAAAAGTGTACTTGAGCTACACAAATGTATCAGAGATTAATGAGACTTGGTGTATACTAGCCTAGAATGCAAAAAAGTGTTCATGACTATGTCGTATCATAGGGGGCTTGCTATGCACTGCATGTGAGCCATCAAGGCTGCAAACATGCAACCAATGTGCGGGGAAGCTCAAGAATGCAACGATGTGTCACTCACCTCTACCTTTCTATCGTTGCAGGAATTTGGTGCCGCCATGAAGAGGGAGCCTGCCGACGCCGCTACTGCTCAACCGTCGATGCTGCCGCAAATAGCGCTTTGGCTAGCACTGTACAAGACACAATTGTCTTGTTTAAATCTAAGATCTTTTAAGAATCTGTGAAGATACATGATTTCTTTGCTTGCCTCTATCATTGCTACATACTTTGCTTCCGTGGTAGAAAATGAGACCACTATTTGCAGCTTTGAAGCCTAGCTTATTGATGTGCCTCCAATCGTGAAGACATTACCAATAGTGATCTTTTGCTTTGTCACCTACCATATCTGCATCAACATACCCTTGAAGAAAAATATCAATTCCTCCAAAATACAAAGCATTTTTTGTTGTCCCTTTCAGACACCTAAGTATCCACGTCACAGCTTGCCAATGCTCTTTACCTGGGTTGTCCATGAACCTACTTACAACTCCCACTGCATGTGCAATGTCTGGCCTTGTCCAGACCATAGCATACATAAGAGAACCTACCGCTGTAGTATATGGAACTATAGACATATAGGATATCTCCTCTTGTGTATTTGGACACATATCCTTGGTTAGTTTAAAGTGACCAGCCAAAGGTATAGAAACCATTTTTGCATTTTGCATTGCAAACCTTTCTAGTACCTTCTTGATGTAATCCTCTTGAGATAGATTTATTGTCTTATTCTTCTTGTCCCTTGATATCTTTATACCAAGTATCCTCTTTGCAACACCTAAATCTTTCATTGAAAAAGATATAGACAACTCCTCTTTTAGGTCTTTGATGTCCTGCATGTTAGCACTTGCAATCAACATTTCATCAGCATACAACATTAGTGATGATGAACTTCCCATCTCCCAAATTCTTTGTGTAGACGCAATGATCCGAGTTACATCTTCTAAATCCATGATTCAACATCCATCGATCGAACTTCAAGTACCATTGTCTTGATGCTTGCTTTAAACCATACAAGATCTTCTTTAATCTGCAAACCATTTTCTCCTTACCCCTTACTTCATACCCCTTTGGTTGAAGCATGTAAATTTCCTCCTCTAAGTCATCGTGAGAGAAAGCCGCATTTACATCCATTTGCTCAAGATTTAAATCATGAGCAGCCACAAGGATTAAGACAAGTCTAATTGAATTCATTTTTACAACAGGAGAAAATATTTCATTGAAGTCAATACTTTTCTTTTGAGAAAACCCTTTTACCACAAGCCTGGACTTGTAGCTTTTCTTCCCATCTTCTTCGTCCTTCAGCTTATACACCCATTTGTTTTGAAGTGCCTGCTTATCTTTAGGCGACTCAACCAACTCCCATGTTTGGTTGCGATGTAATGAGTCCATCTCCACTTGCATGCTCTCTATCCATTTTTCTTTAGATTCGTGCTGCATAACTTCTTTGTATGATTCTGGCTCTCTAGAATCTGAGATCAAGAGATGGTTGAAGGAAGGAACAAACCTTTCTGGAGGTATACTTGATCTTGTGGATCTTTGGGAGGAATAGGTTGGGGCTCCTTATTTGGTTGACTTTGTTACACATTGTCACCGTTTTCACTCCTTGAGTCTTCATAGTCCTCAAGCTCCATGTACTCATCACCTGTTTCTTTCGTTTGTTTTCTTTCCAAGTAATCTTTGTACATATTTTGTTCGTTGAAAATTACATCCCTACTTCTAAAGATTTTACCATCTTCAGGATTCCATAGGCGATACCCAAAGTCACCTTCTCCATAGCCAATGAAGAAACACTTTTTGGACTTTGCATCTAGCTTTGACCTTAGGTTTCTATCTATGTGCATGAAAGCCTCACACTCAAACACTTTGAGAAATGCATAATGTACCAGTTTACCTATCTATGCCTCTTTTGGAACTCTCCCATCTAATGCCGTTGAGGTTGAGTGGTTGATTAAGTACACAGATCTATTTACAGCTTCTGTTAAAAGCTCAAGCGATAGGCTTGTATGGAGCCACATGCTTCGTGCTCCCTTTATGATTGTCCTGTTCATACTTTCTGAAACCCCATTTTGTTGAGGTGTCCTTGGGGTTGTCTTTTGCCTCCGAATGCCATTGCTAGCACAAAAGCTTTCAAAAACTTGGCTGCAATATTTGCCTCCATTGTTGGATCTGAGGCATTTAACCTTGGTGCCTACTTCATTCTCCACAAAGGCTTTCCACCTTTGAAATATGGAAAACACATCTGATTTATTCTTCATGACATAAATCCATGTTTTTCTAGTTGCATAGTCTATGACTGCTATATAGTACAATGAGCCACCAAGGGATAGTGTACTTGCAAGACCCCAAATATCAGAACGAACTAGTTCAAGTATTTTATTTTTTCTTTCATTTCTTGCTTTTAGAATTTTACCCGCTTTTGTTTACCATAAACACAATCTTCAGAGAACTCTAAGTCCACTTCTTTCAAACCTGGTAGAAACTTCTTTGATTGAAGGATTTGCATTCCTTTGGCACTCATATGCCCAAGCCCATAGTGCCACACCGCACTGTCAACTTATATAGCCATTGCACAAGTTGAAGGTTGCATGCTAACAGTACAAAAGTAAAGTGCACCAACCTTTTCTCCTTTGGAAACCACCAAATATCCCTTTGAGATCTTCCAATGCTCGTTTCTAAATGCAATGTTGTGACCTTCATTGTCCAATTGCCCTATAGAGATTAAATTTTTGCAAAGAGAAGCTAAAGCTAGGAAAGGTGCATACAAGTGAAAATCCTGCAGACATGTTTACAAAGGTGGTGAACAAGGAGGAGAAGAGCTTCTACTCATCTTCATTCAGCATTCAAGGATAAGAAGCCAGGATGGAAAGCAATCACATGTTTGGTGTAGAGATTAGTCTCCAAGTGGGAGATTGTTAAGTATAGAGCCTGATTCACCCCTTGTAATTTTTTGTATTAAAAATGCACATTTGTAAGGCCCTCATTTTATGAGGAGAAGCCATTGCAGGTGAAGAAAAATCACTCGCCAAAAGCCAAAATTTTCGTGGCCAGTCTCAAGTTTTGCTTGAAACTAGCTTCACCGGAATATTATGGCCAGACGACGGCCAAAAAGTGGTCGAAAAACTGCCGGTCATTTGGCCGGGTCGGCCGATGGCTGGTAGTCAATGACCAATGGTCGATTTCAAGATGGTGAACCATGTATATCGTGCTCTCTCTCTCTCTCTCTCTCTCTCTCTCTCTCTCTCTCCCCCCCCCCCCCCCCCCCCCCCCTCTCTACTCTATAATCTCTCATGTGTGAAAATTATCTCTCTCCATTAAGTAAACTACTCAATTATCTACTTAGCTACGTCTTATTCTCGCTAACATCAGTCGCATGTATTGTCTATGGTACTAGAGCCCTCGAGGTTCCCAGTGTGGGTGATTTTCTTTGAAAGCCCCGAACATATAAAATAAGCACACAGAGTAAATACTTTTGAATTAAAAAAAAAAAGACATGAAAAAGACTTCCATTAAGTTTAAAGTGAAAAATTCAAGCTCTTATTTGGAGTTGTGAGAGTTGGTTGGCTAATCAAAGCTGAAAGGCACACTTGGGGACACTTGCATTTAGATAATTTTCCTAACTTCGCTACTACTAGAGTAGTTGTTTTAATCTTAGCCATACCTACCTAATTAATAGATTCATCCATAAGCCCAAAACTCTTGATTGATTAATTTCATCAAAGTGCAATCTATTCGTCCTTAATGGAAGTGTAGCATTTTATAATTCTTTGTAATTACTCATGTTATAATTCCCTCATGCTTTATTGCCATATAGTTCCGCTTGCATACTCTCACGGTGAATTTTTTGTGCAGACAATCTATGCCAGATGCTCTACCACCTCAATGAATGAGCTACACCTCACTAGCTTCCAAAGTTGGTATCTACATCAGGGAGGGGGGACATGTTAATCGATGACGGAGACCAACCCGTGTGATGATGTTTTTACGGGTCATGCAATGGAGTCAGCACCAAGCGAATATGAGGTTGGACGTCGGCCCAGTTAACATCCATGGATATCACATTGTTTGAGTAGGGACTGGGCTTGTCAGTCCTATAGGTGATTGTCTATGAGAGGTTCACCACACATCTCAATTAACAGTAATTGTTACTTTGACAAGCCAGTATGGACATCTATGTGTGAATGGGCCAAACCCATGTAAAAGAGTCATTGTGACCTAAATCTCTCATTTTGAGAGGTGCATGCTCAAGAGAGTGCTCTTGCCTTGTCTTCATCTTTTTCTCCATTGTGTGCTCAAGAGAGAGAGAGAGAGAGAGAGAGAGAGAGAGAGAGAGAGAGAGAGAGAGAGAGAGTGTCTGATACCAATTGTTAGGTAATAAGACATAGATAAGTAGATAATTGAGTAGTTTAGTTAATAAAGAGAGATAATTTTCACACACGAGAGATTAGAGAGAGAGAGAGAGAGAGAGAGAGAGAGAGAGAGAGAGAGAGAGAGAGCACGATATACGTGGTTCACCCAATGTGGGCTATGTCCACGAGAAAGAAGCCACTCAATGGCTTTAGTACTTCAAAACAAAAGTAGATTACAAAAGGATTATACCCTTATGGAGCTCTTGCCTTACTTCACTCTCACCACCTCACAATGCACCACAATGCTTCACAATCCATTTTTGTGTGTAGAAGAGGCCTCCGTTTATAGGACAAAAGGTCTGCCCTCTCTCATGAGAGACAGCTGTGTGTAGCCGCCCTTGTGAACTGACAAGTCCGACTTGGACTCTCCAATGCACCCATGTGTGGCCGCCCTTGAGAAGACAAGTCCATCTTGAAATCGACCACCGGCCATTGAATTCGGCATCCGCCCTCGCCACTGACTTTCGACCACCGACCACCACCGGCCATTGACTACCGGCCAAACGATTGGCCTTTTTCCAACCACTTTCCGTTCGTCGTCTGGCCATAATATTCCGGCAAAAAACAAATATTCCGACAAAGCCAGTCTCCAGCAAAGCTCTAGACTGGTCGTGAAAAATTTGGTTTTTAGCGAGTGATTTTTCTTCATGCACGATGGCTTCTATTCATAACGGGGGCCTTACAAATGTGCGTTTTTAATACAAAAAATTACAAGGGGTGAATCAGGCTCCATACTTAACAAGTGAAGTACAAAATCTCTTCTAGCTTGAGATTTTAATTTTGTGGTACTTTTTCTTTTGACTTCCATTTCCTTTGTATTCTCACTAGTGTCTTTCATTGTTGAAGTGAGCAAGCTTCTCTATGCCTAAAACACTCCTAAGGTCTCAAACACCCACTGTCAGGTATTGGGTGATGAAAACAGGTTTGGAGTCCTTGGGTCTGCTAACTCTATTTCTTTAGCTACCACCGGACCATCATAAACTCCATAACTTCCATTAGTGGGTGTTCTCTGGGCCTTTGTATACACAACCTTATGCTCCTTTGTGGTGTAGGATTTGAAATGATCAGGTGTAGGGTGTAAATCCGTGGAATCTTGTTGTGTTGTGGACTAAGATTTTGCTTCCACTTCCCTTAGTTGTTCAGTTAACTCTTAGTTTTGGCGTCTCCTTATCGTAAGGCTTAATTTTGGCTTCTCTGTGGCTTCTAACTGCGCAATGTTAATGGCTTGTGGGCTGTAGCACATGACACTTTGAAGGTATTCATCCCAATTATCTACCAACTTTCGATGAGAATCACATGCCTCCATACAACTGAGCCATTCTGCGGTAGATTTCTTTTTATTTATCCTAGCACGTACATTCGTTCAATATCGTCGCCTCTTATATTGCTTACTCCTCTTGTCTAAGTTTTGATTATGGCCGGTCTCTAGTGTAGGGTTGCTAGATTAATTGCTACTCGTGTCTTCTCCTCTCCAGGATAGCTTGTCATCTAGGGTACCACTGGGCCTTGAATGGTTTGTCCCCACATTTGGACCAATATCTAACTTGGATTCTTCATCCTTAAAGTCAATTTCAATTGATGATTCTGACTCCAAATCTTGTGGGATATAGTCTTCTGAGACACTACTGGTTCCAATAGTCAAGCCTTCATCTCATAGGTCATCAGAAGCTAATTGCATTGCTCCGATCATATTTAAAGGTACAAGTTGTCGCACTTCGTCCCCCTAAGGTATTACCCAAGTAGTCCCTCTATTTCCCCAAGTGTCTATGATTGCCACTAGATGGACCCAATCCACATTGTCAGACTCAACCATTCTAGGTAGAACATCCATATAAGGGGAATCTTCCCCAACATCAGTGTCCTTTTTACACGTGTAACAATACTGCAATGGGGCCGAGTGAATTATGGTGTCAGATCGATGGTCAATTATATATTTGTTTCCTAGAGGATGTGCTTGGTTAGTAACAAGATCTACTCAAATGATAGAGTCTTGGAACTGTATGTAGACATGGTGTTTAGACAGTCATGCACCATTTTTGCTTCCCTCATGAAAGGATGTCCTAAGATCATTTCACATTACATTGTGTGTTTAGAAAAATCCATAACAATGGAGGTGTGCCTTACCTTGTGACCAAGGACCTTGATCTTGAGATCTTCTAGCATCCCAATAGGTTTAACGATGGTCCCATTGGCCATCTTTACCATTATGTTTGTAGTCCCAAGGTGAGATCTCCCCATAGATTCCAAACATTTTTTAGTTACAATGCTAACCCCAGCGTCCCCATCAAGGATTCCCTTCATCGTTAATAATTTGGTAGTGATTGGTAGGGTTGCATTGGATTCATCGCCTTCAAAGTATTGTCCCAAATTGTTAACATGTATTTCAGCAATTGAGTTCTCATCTAGGTTGGGTTGTGGATCTAAGGTTTCTTCCTCTACTGGAACTTCATTAGACCTATCTATCGATGCAAATTGTAGTAACCTGACGTTCAATTATCCATTGAGGAAAGCTCGAAGAGCTAGGAATAGCTCGGGTCTCCATATACTTTAGACATGATGGTGGTTCTAACTTCTGAAGCCATGAAATCCATCAATTTGGCAATATTTTATCAAACTTTTGGGCTTCAATCCCTTGACATGGGAAAGATGGGATCTCCATTTCTTCAATAGGGTAAAGTAGTCCCTCTGTAAACATTCTCTCTAGCAAAACGGGAGTACGTCCACTTCCCAATGACTTAAGGTCATTTTCTTCTTGGATGACACTAGGTATGGCTAGTTGTCTATGGTCTTTGTGAGGTTGATTTTGTGTAGGAAACATTGTGTCTGTAATTTAAATCTTCCTAGGTGTTGGCTCTAGATCCCTTTGGTTTCATCTACCAAACTCCTTAATTGATTGACTTGCTCAATCTCCTCTATAGGGTTTGGGTAAGTTCCAATCTGCTGAGGATCTCTTCTTTTTTATCCTAGCACGTACATTGGCTCGATATCGACGCCTCTTAAAGTTTTTCTTTTTCTTATTTGAGACCTGATTTTGATTTGCATTTAGATCTGGATCACTAAAGGAGTCCTCGTTGGTGTCCTCTTCACTCTCGGAGGAGCTATCATCGGTTGATGTGCTCGGTCCTTCCGAATGTTTTGACTCTGAACTTGCTCCACTCTCTAATTCATGAGATTCAGAATCCGTTTCACTCTGGGAGTCCGTGTCTGAGTCGTGTTGGTCAAAGTCTTCTATTGAGCTATCGGTGTCACTGTCAGATTGGTCTACAATTGCCTTGCCCTTAGAAGATGCATGTATGGCACTTATCATGTTCAGAGGTGCAATTTGTGGTACCTCTTCCCCCTCTGGTGTGACCCAAGTGGTTCCTCTATTTCCCCAGGTATCTATGGTTGCAGCTAGGTGTACCCAGTCTACGTTGTCTGATTCCGTCATACCCGGTAACACATCCATGTAAGGAGAATCTTGGCCAATGTCTGTATCCTTCTTACAAGTGTAACAATATTGTAGTGGGGCCGAGTGAACTGTGGTGTCAGAGGGATGATCAATAATGGTTTTACTCCCTAAGGGGTGTACCTTACCAGTCACCAAATCCACTCTAAGGACAGAGTCTTGGAATTGCAAATAGACATGATTTTTAGACCAATCATGAACCATTTGTGCTTCCCTCATGAATGGTCGTTCTAAAATCATTTCATATGACATAAGGTGTTTAGAGAAATCCATTACAATGAACGTATGTCGTACCTTGTGTCCTAGAACTTTGATCTTAAGATCCTTGAGCATCCCCATAGGTTTGGCTATGGTACCATTTGCCATCTTTACCACAAGTTAGTAACACTGAGGCGGGGTTTTCCCATGGATTCCCAACAATCTTTTGTAACGATGCTAACTCCCGCACCACCATCAAGAATTCCCTTTATAGTTAATCCCTTGGTAGTGATGGGTAGGGTCGCATTAGACTCGTCGCCTTCAAAATACTGCCCTAATTCGTTAATGGGTACCTCGATCACAAACTCGTGTCCATCTAAGTCAAGTGATTGCACATGATTTTCCTCATCAATCATAATCGAGTCAGGCCTATTTGGTTGTGCAAACTGCGGTAATCCCGTTCGTAGCTCTCCATTAAGGAATGCTCGAAGTGCAAGGAATAACTCAGGATCTCCATACAACTTTGCTATGATCGTGGTTCGGACCTCAGAAGACATGAAGTCCACTAGTTTGGCAACATTCATTGGCATTTTGCAGGGTGTAGGTCCTTGACTAGGAACTGGTGAGGATGGAATCTCATATTCCTCAATGGGATCAGGTATTCCTTCGTTAAACATCCTTTCCAACAAGAAAGGTGTATGCTCACTTTCTAATGTCCCGTCCTCACTCCCTTCTTGGATGATACTAGATATGGCTAACGGTCTATGGTTCATGTGGGGTGGATGAACTTGCGTGGGAAACACTGTGTCATGAATTTTGACATGCATGGGTTCTGGTTCTAGTTTCCTTTGAGTCTCCTCCACTAAACCTCTTAGATGTTTCACCTGCTCAATCTCGTCTACTGGGTTTGGGTACGTCCCAATCTTCTTTTTACGATTCTTCCCTTTTTGCCCCTGCGGTTTATCTTGGGGGTCTTGGATTGGATTTGGAAACACTTGTGGTGTTTTCAGAGGCTCTTTATGGTTTTCTCTTATTCGGTTTTCATTTGGTTCCATGTTACGGTTTTCTTTGTCGGTCTTTCCCTTTGTGGTATTGGTTCTAGTCTCCATTGTCTCGATTGAATCTGAATCATCCTCGAGGTCATTCATATACACGGGGTCATCTCCTGTTCCTATGTTTGTTTTGGAACTTGGCTTTGAATTTCCCATATTCTGCGACCTCTTCCTTCGTGTCTTCTTTTTCTTTGCTTGGATAACTGACGCGGTATCTCTCTCTTCGAGGATATGGCCTGGCCCTTGAAGCATGGACTGTGTAATCGCATAAGCGGGTGCGACGGGTGGTATTGGCGATGTCACACTAGTAATTTCGACCAAATTTAGGGGTGTGATTTTAGGCGCATTTGGGTTATAGGGGCATTGGGCAATCAAGTGATCTATGCCACAACGATTACATGTGAGTATTGGCATTGCAGACGTGCTCCCTTGATTCATTTGCATCTGTGCAGCATTCTTTTGCAGCCTAATAGGGCACTCCGCTGCTCGATGTGGTCCACCACACTCGTAGCATTGAAGAGGTGGCCTCCTAGCCTGGGTGTTGATATTTTGACCTCTGGATGCGAGAGTAGCAGCTTGATAAACCGGCTTGACTTGCCCCCAACAATCTTCCATGTAGTATATAGGACACTCTTCCAATATATCAAGTCCTTAGGCAATACTAGTGTCTATTTCCTCTTCACAGCCATCTGCATAAGCATTAGATGGCTCGCAACCCACTTGGTTCATAGGGGCGACTCTTGGATGCGGGGGCTGCGGTCCTAGCACAGGAGGTGGTAGCGGTGTAGCTTGTACAACATTTTGAGATCTAGGGACCATGTGTTGCGGTAGTTGCTCAACAGGTGGAGCAGGCATCAATACAGGAGCTCGAGGTGCATCCATCCAGGCTACAGGTGGTCTATTTGCCATCATACGTTTGATCATTAAACAATCCTTAGCTTGGTGACCATACCTACCACATGCGTTGCAAGTTCCATTAAATTTTACTCTAAACGTAGGGCACTCACTAGTGCTATGTGGACCTAAGCAAATGGAACACCATTGTTGCTCCCTTCTTGGATACATGTGACTATTTTGAGGGGGTCGATTATCCTTAAGAGACTCTTGGATTGCCTTGGTGAGGTCTGTCAAGAATGTCTCAAATACCTTTGGCTCATTGGCAATGGGCTTTGCAGTCATGGGTTCATACTCAATGGCTTGTGAGCTAGTGGATCTCGTGTCAGTAGACACCCTCATGCCTGCTATCATCAAGTTGTCCTCTAATTGGATTGCATTGGCAGTGACATCTTCCCAGGTTGTGATACCTCTAATCACTAGTCCATTATAGATTCCTTCATTCCTCAACCCTCAAATGAATTGATCAAGCAGTTGGTTATTGTTGAAGCGCTCATTTACAGGGCAGCGAGAGTTTAAGTGCTTTAGACGACTAATGAAGTCCCTTACTGACTCTCCTTCCTTACGTTCGGCCTTCTATAGCTGAGATGCTACACCCCAAAGCACACCTTCTCGTATGTACTCCTTTAGAAACAACCTTCGAAGGGTAGGGTAGATTGTTTTCTCGTCCACCCTTAGGGTTCTATACCAATCTCCAGCCTTCCCACTTAATGTCAAGCTTAAGGCATTGCACTTATGTAGTTCGTTGCGTTCCCCTAAGGAATCACATACTTGTTCAAACACTTCAATGTGTTTTCTAGCATCTTCGTCCCCATTGAATTTTTGCGTGAGTTTGGCAATTTGTACTGCCTTACTTCTAGGCTCTCTATCAGATGCATGACGCATATTTTCCACGATAGATCGACATATGGTTTGAGCAAACGCTGCCAAGTCACCTATGTGAGGAGGCAGGGCCGGTGGAGGTACTCTTGGAATCATATGTGGGAGAGGGACGGGTACCGGTCTTGGCATATGTGTGGATGATGCAGGATATGGAACATAACCGGGCATAGGTCCACTCGGATAAGGGCTAGGGAGCGGCACTCGAGGAGCATAAACAAGTGGTACAATTGGAGGTGTGGGGGCCATGTGTGCATAAGGGGCTAGAGGCACATACGGTCAAGGCCCCATATTAGGTACTACGACACTAGGTAGTGGCACTGCGCTAACCGTAGATGTCATCGTTACATTCTTTGTCAGGCCTATCCCTGGAGTGAGCACTGTGTTTTCCTTAATAGAGGGTTGAGCCAAGTTAGGGAAGCTAAAGTTGTCGCTCGGAGGCTCAGATTGCATAGAGACCCCAGGTGAAATGACGTAAGATGGGTCCATGGGACTAATTAGAGGAGTCTCCATTTGTGATAGAGTAGGCTGTTGAGCCTTGCTCGTATCCAGAAATCTCATGGGGCCAGTTGAGAGTATATTTACCCCTCGGTTTTGCCTTTCTGATTGAATAATGCCATGGATAACATACAGATCATTTTCTGTTGATCTTCGATGCTCGTGGCACTAGAGGTGGATTGTACAATCTCTATCCATCCTACATGGTAGGCGTGGCCAGAGTGTAGATCCGTCAACACCTCAGTGTGGAGGTCGTATGTCCAATGATCATTAATGAACAATCCTTCTAGAGTCGACGTGTTAACGGTTTCTTGTGAGGTAGAAGCAATGTTGCTCCCCGTGGTTTTACTTGTCACCAATGGTACTCTAGAGGGAACTTCTGAAGGAGGCAGCTCAACAGGGCCTTCTTGGTAAGAAGTTGGCAGGATATCCACATGGACACTCTTTGGGGGTGTGGGGTCCACGTGCGATGTGAAAGGAGAGTCCACTTTCCCACCCCCTTCGTGTGCTTCATTTGCATCAGGTTCCGAGCGAGTAGCTCTACCTAATGTTTCCATGAAACGGCTAAACATACTAGTACTAGGCTGTGGAGCTTCGGGAGGTGCATGTCCTTCTCTCTCAGTGTTTTGGGTAGGGTATGCTTCCATGATTTCTGAGTCGGAGGAGGAATCACTAGCGGCTATTTTAGGGTCTTGGGTGGTGCTACCTTGTGTCCCCGCTGAGGGTCTAGAGCCTATCGTGGATGGGTAATGGGTGTCCGTATGAACAGAGGCACCCTCAATATTCTCGTGTTCTAGCACCCACCCAGAGCGTAAGTGCATGTGCTTTTGATACCCTAAGGTGTCAAAAAGCTGCTCTAGGAGGCCTTGTGACTAGTTTTTTGCGTGTTTTTTGTTTGTTTTTTTGCTAGATTTTTTAGAGCGTGTCGTGGAATGGGCCGTGTGATAGCTCGAAATGAGCGTATCGCTAGGAGGGACGCGCTGTGCTTTACAGCCCACCGTTTGGTTCTATTTTGCTCCAGAAAAGCCCGAAACAGTCTTTTCCTAGCTGGGGAACTAGGCTCCAAATAGCAAGTCTAAGGGTGCAAGTGGGAAGAGAAGGGAGGAGAGTGGAGGACTTGCCCCACATGCTCTCATTCCCTCTTGAGGGGGTAGGGTATATATATAAGAGTGAGTCTAGTATATATCATAGGACTGAGGCTTGGGCTTGGGCTTGGGCTTGGGGAAATGATCCCGATCCCGATCAAAATTTTAGTGATCCCCCCAGTCACTCATGCTTAAATATTTTTTTTATAACCTCCCCCTCGCTCACGTTTTTATTTTTTGATTTTTTTTGGATATTATTTGGTACGCGTTTTGGTGCGCGTTGACCTCACCTAACTATTTACTGTCCCACCTACCTACTGACCTGCTAATCAGTGATTCACCTAATTACTAACCTGCTTAATTAACTAACTGTGCACCTAACTGTGAACAAACCAGAAAACACAGAAAATGCAGAAAATTGAAACTTGACAGAACTGTGCAGTGCAAACCAGAAAATGCAGAAAACGCAGAAACGCAAGAAATGCTAACTGTGTAAGCTGAAATCTGAGCTTAATAGAACTAGCAAAACAGAGCTTAACAGAACACAAAAAACTTGAATGCAGTCAACAACATTCTGTCTTTCTCTACTGTTTTTGCATAACAACAATAATCAAACTTAAGCCGCGCCTTTCCTACATAAAAAATAGCTTCAATAAAATTTACAGGTCGCCATTGGAGCTTCACGCGCAGCAGCTCCCCGGCAGCGGCGCCAAAAATGTCAAGGCTAGGGACTTGCTATGCGCCGTGTGCGAGCCACAAAGGCTCCTAGCACACAGTCATACAACAGACAAGCTCACAAGGAAGAATGGTGTGTCACTCACCTTTCTGCGTAGTTGCGAATGAAGGATTCCCGCGCTGCGAAGAAGAGGGAGACGCCGCTACGCCGTGATCAACCGCCTCGCCGCCATCGTGCCGCCGCAACGCTCGATCACACACACACTCTCACACTCTCTCTCTCTCTCACGTACACACACACACACACATACACACACACACACAAGGAGATGGTGAAGGAGAAGGTGGAGATGGAGCAAGAGCAGCTTCTATTGCACAATGAGAGAATGAGTAAAAATTAGGTTTAGTGGCTTTTATATGTGCTCACCCCATTCACACTTGGACGCCCATACTTAGCCAACTAACTCCTTGAATATTCCAGTTAGAGTGCGCCTGTCATCGGCGATCACCCTTACCCTGTTCCTATTGGTCCGACAAGCCCGGTACCTGACTCTAAATAATACAACGTTTATAGATCATAGGGTGTCCGTGTGCCGTGAGGGTTAACACTTGGTCTTCAGGAGTGAAAGAAAATTCCAGCATTGCATTTCTTTATGCAAAAGATCTTTTCTTCTTTTACTCTTTCCATTCTTGTCTTTTACTTCTACATACAAAAATACTTTGACAACAATACTCTTACCTGTCTTTGCTGTCTCCAAGCAACATAATTTTAACTTCCTCACTCCACATGTCTTACAGGCTCGATTTAAGCATTCCCTTTTATGAAAAATTGCATCTGCTAGCTCTGGACAAAGAACAAACTCCCAAAAATGAGTGACACCTTTGAATGTGTGATGTGAAGCCACGTAGCTCCTACCAATGTTATCGCTTCTGGCACATATACTGCTGCAACTTGTATCATGCAACCCAAAAATTTGAGAGTGCATGTGGTTCAGTGCGTCCTTTAAAAAGTACATTTGAACATGGTATTTGCAACAACACATGTATCTATCTTTCAGCCGCCTGCAGAAGAATGGCTTCATCTCAAACATTGTCATGTCAATCTTGCAATCTGGATGTTTTTCTTTGAATCGGTGAAAGAGCTTGGCCTGTAATAACCATAATTGATCAGCATGTTTAGTATGATAAATGAATCAAAATAGAACTATACAGAAGGCTACCTAACACATCCAACGTGTTCATAGATAAAACAGGTTGCTAGTTAGAAATCTGTGTATGCCAATTAGCATAAACACAGTTTTGATTTTCATTACACAACAAACCTAGTAGGAGATCTTCCCTCTAAGAGGCCTTGCAACTCATACAAGAGGAGACCAAATCCCTACTCAACATGTTAGGAAATATGACGTAGTTAAATAGAAATTTGAGTAGCTTACTTAATTGAGAGAGAGAATTTTTCACACACGAGAGATTATTGAGTAGAGAGAGAGAGAGAGAGAGAGAGAGAGAGAGAGAGAGAGAGAGAGAGAGAGAGAGAGACAGAGAGCACGATATACGTGGTTGACCCAGTGTGGGCTACATCCACGGGAAATCAACCACTTAATGGCTTTAGTACTTCAAACAAGAAGTAAGTTACAAAGGATTATACCCTTTTGGAGCTCCCACCTTGCTTCACTCTCACCACCTCACATCAACTTCACAATGCACCACAATGCTTCACAATCTATTTTTTTGTGTAGAAGAGGCCTCCTTTTATAGGCCAAAAGGGATGCTCTCTCTCATGAGAGGCAACCGTGTGTCGCGTCCTTGTGGTGATAAGTCCAAATTGGACCCTCCAATCTGCCCATGTGTGGTCGCCCTTGAGAAGACAAATCCACCTTTGAAATCAGCCACCGGCCATTGACTTCCAACCACCGGTCAACCGGCCAAATGACTGGCCGTTTTTGGACCACTTCCTTGTCGATCGCCGTTCAGCCATCATATTCCGACGAAGCCAGTCTCGAGCTTTGCTCGAGGCTGGTCAAAAAAATTTTGGTTTTTGGTGAGTGATTTTTCTTCATGCACGATGGCTTCTCCTCATAATGGGGGCCTTACAAATGTGCATTTTTAATACAAAAAATTACAAGGGGTAAATCAGGCTCCATACTTAACAATCTCCCACTTGGAGCCTGATATCCGAACCAAACCTTTGACTGCTTTCCATCCTCACTTCCATGAATGCCAATTGAAGATGAGAAAAATCTCAACTTCTCCTTGTTGACCACCTTTGTAAACATGTCTGCAAGATTTTCAGACCTTTTGTAGCTTTAGCTATCCCTCTTCCAAAAGAGTGCGTTGTAGAGAAGTTTGCGGTCTTGCCAGGAAAGCACTGGGCTTTTGGATGTGAGAGTTTGTGAGAGAACTCCAAAAACTATATGAAGGAGTTATACCATAAATGCCATGAAGTCTAGGGTCTGGAAGAAAGTGCAATCAAAGAAGCCCTACTCTTTCTCTCTTGCACTCACACATACAAAGAAAGGGCACAAAAGAGAATATCAAAACAACACAAAGATGAAAACATCAAGGTTATGGTCATATCGTATCATGGGTAATATGAAAGGGTTAATAGATGAGTTAAATGCGTTTAATATTTGCCGACCAAACAAGCCACAGATTGTTCTTTGGAATTGTAATTTTGTGCTTACCATAATATATATGTTTTGTCTAGTGATTGGGATTAATTGTGTGTACAAATCCTCTTGGTTCATAGCAAGATAACTACACTCATGTCAAAAGAAAAGTTATAGTCTATAAGGGGTAGTAATGATGAGACCTAGTGAAAGAAGTATTTCATTGAGTCTTTATCGAACAAAGAGAAACACTATACGTTGTTGAAAGTGTATTTTACGGCTAATCCAAACGTTAATTGCAATATATCTCATAGAGTGGAAGCGATAGAAATTCACATCATGTGGATTATTCATCTAGAATAACTCTAGTATGTGCAAAATGTAGATATGAGAGAAGTGAAGAAAAGAGAATTTTCCTCCCAAACCCTATTCTTGCCCGTAAGCAATAAGAATAATGCGGGGAGAAATGTACTTGTAGCAAGGAGAGCCTTGAATTTGTAGAGGGAATGACTTTCTAAGAGTGAGAGAGATAGATTTGGTTGGAGAGGGAGATGAAATTAGAGATATATGTTGGATTAGAGATGAAAAATAAAACAACAAGAAACCAACAAAATATCAAATCAAAACACATCTTACTTGACAAATCCCTCGAGAGTTATTCACCATTTGATGGAGAGAGAAGAATATGGAAAACTTCAAGCCTTGATTGATGCACCAGTCTTCCTCTAGGAGTAAGTGTAGGCTTAACCTTATGTTTATGGCTAAGTACAATTAGGCATGACTACTCTCACTCCTTCATGAATGGTTTACAAGGAAGAAGAGGTTCCCATTTATAGGTAAAGGGAACCCCCAAGGGTTACACAAGAAAGAGAAGAGCTAGTGTGAACAGGAACTAGAAAAGTTTGAAATGAGTTGTCCGTGCATGATATGGGCAGATTGTGGTCCACCATTTTGATCATATCTCCTCAAACGTGGCTTGAAATAAAAATGTAAAAGTAGGGGCAGACAATTAAGCCTCATAAGCTACGACCCTTATTTTATATACTTTTTCCAATTCGGATTGGAACCTTATGTAAAAAAAATCATCAAAATAAGATACATCTCTAGTAGCAAAAGTCTTCTTGTGGTCCCCTTAGCCTAGACTTTCATTTGATTCAAATGGACACCTCATGCAATATGAATGCATGACATTGCCCCTTGACAAAATTTTGTAATCATCCTTACAATAATTCATTAAAATGAGTACATCTTTGAAAATCATGCAAGCTAATGTCCCACTAGGATTTGATTCCTTTCTAGTAGCTATTAAAACAAAATATAAGAAATATCTGAAAAAACATAGAATATATATATATATATATATATATATTGGAAGTTATCCTAGATATAGGATCTAGCTAGGGTGTGAGATGAAAATGAGATAGTATAAAGAAATAACCAATGCTTTTTGCCCCAAGTTAAAGAGACGGAGCTATTGATGGTTTTCCGATAGTACTTTATGGCAATAGTTTTGACCACTCACCTACTCTTCCTTCGCAAGGCTTGGCCAAAGCTTTGATGATATGAGGATGCCCTCTTTCACTCTTTCCATTGCCTTCAGGGTTGAAAACTGTAGTAAGAAAAAGCTTGATTCCTAATCTGGAAAAGAACTCCCTTGCTTCCTCGGCATCCAGCTCACCTATGTCCGCAGTGATCTTTCCTACACAACCATAATGGCAAATCACCTCATCAAGAAGGAATTTGCATATAGATTTTGTGGTTTTAGCTCTTAATGCTTGCCCTTCAACCTGGTTAGTTAGGTCCTCTCGTGCAAGAAGTAAGTATCTCATTTGCCAGAGTCCTAAAGACATTGTGACTAGATCCACAACCATTTATAGTGCATGGCTAGTGGATATGTAGGGTGCAATCCATCACGATGTCGGGCATTTGAATACATTTGACAAGTTACATATGACTCTATGAATGGAGATACATCTTTATACATACCCTTCCACCAGTATTTTTCTTTTAACTTGGAGAAGGTTTGCCACACACCCCTATGTCCAGTCTATTGACTCTCATGAAACTCTTGCATGGGCTTTACTTGAGTCTCTTTTTTACATATAAGCCTTTGTGGTGTAACACCCTTTTGTTTAGGATGCTTCCACAAGTAACCATCCCACAAAAAGTACCCATATGCTTTCCTGCGTATCCTCTTGATTTCTCGTTCAGACCAATCATCCTGTTTTGTTAGAGTACTCAAGTAGCTTCAAATAAGAAGCCAATCACCTTCATAAAGCTCTTTCAAGAAAAATTCAAGTGGATTAGTCATGCAAACGTTGCTACCTTTGACATGAAAGATAGAATAGAACTTTGTGCCTACATCATCTCCATCGTCAATCATCTGTGACTCATCTTCATACCTTGCCCTTGATAGCATAGATGCCATTGTATTGTCTTTACCTGCAATGTGCTTAAACTCGGGATCAAGGGATTAATGTAGGCAATCCACCGCAACATAGAAATGTCTGGCATTGAGCAGCTTGTAATCATCCCAAGAAGTGGTAGACAATCTATTTTTACAACCACACAAGCACCAATTAGGTACTCTTTTCCATTTTTCGAGGCTGTAAACATACCCCATAACTCTCTCTTTATTTGTGGATAGTTTCTTTGGTGAACATTCAATACCTTTGCTCTAAATCTCACCACATACCTGTGTCTTTCATTATCATCTTGCCCTATTGCCCATCCAATTCCTATAGAATTGGTGTCTATTCTCACAATTACTGGCCTTTGATACTCACAGTCTACCTTTCTCAAAGTTGGTGCTAACAGGAGCAACTCCTTTAACTTTTTCATGGATTTTACATGTGCTTATGTCCGTTTAAACTTTTGTTTCTCTCTAAGCAATTGATAAAGGAATCAGCTACATGTGTATAATGTGGAATCCAAATAACATAAAAGACACATGCTCCGAGAAACCTTCTAACCTTAGTGATGCTAGTGCATGTTTCTTTCATTCTTTCGATGGCATCTACCTTTGTTGGACAAGGTTTCCTTCCATATGGCCCGCACATGTGCCCCACAATGAGCACTTCATTAACACCAAACATAGGCTTTTTCCCTGACAAAGTAAGATTCACTTTCTCCAACCTAGATAGAATTTTATCACAATCATTTATGTGATTTTTCTTAAACCTGCGGCACCCCCTAATATCCAAAGATTCATCTTTCCCACTTTCTTCACATCCTTTGATAGTTAAAGCATCAATGAAAGGCATTGTGATTTAAGGAATAAAGTCACATAAAACCTTATTCATCCCATTCATCATATGTGCAACCGAGTTGGTTGCTCCCTGCACAGCAAGGTACACATCCTTACCAAACCTAAAGGTGTCCTCATGGTTGCCAAGTCTCTACTTTCTACTGCAAGCTGAAATTGATCATACCCTGAGTAGAGATCCCCCATTGAGTAGATCGTCCTCCCTACAAACGCCTCTGCAAACTCATGCACAATCGATCCTGTTCCTACATTTCTAATTGTCACCTCATTCACTGGTTGCATATCTTGGATGAATCGTAGAGCACCATTCTTCTTCGGAACTATGAACCACCTGTTTGAGAATGGAGCACAAGAAGGCTCCAAAATCCCCATTTTGATCTTTTCATTCAATAGCTCTACTAACTTGGGCAAATGAGCCTTTGGAACCGGAATAGTGGAACCGGAATAGGCCGCAGATTCCAAGGCACATTAGGTATTGTAAAAATTACAATAGGAGCAACAATAAAAGGATCAACACATCCTATCTCATGTGGCTCAAATGAAAAATCCTTACCATGCTTTGAAAGCATTTCTTTAAAGCACTTTGTGTCCTCCTGTGTTAGAAACTCCTCGCAACCAATCTGCAACTCTTGAAAAGTCTCCTTTGTGAAGGTGTGCCCAATCTTTTTAAGATTCCTCAAACTTGGTTGCAAAGAAACCTACTCAATCTTTTCCTTGATGTTGGGTGGTAAGGGTGAAGCTACTGGTTTCACCTTCTTTGCTACACTCTTATATTTAGTTTCAACATGACCTCTAGGCTAACTGTTTGATTAAAACATTGGTTTTCTTTAAAGGCTTCTATGACTTGATACATTTCCATAGAGCATACTTCCACAACTTCCTTTTCAAGATGCAAACTAGACTCCATTATAGCATCAAGCTCACCCATAGTATCTACAAAAGAAACTTGCTCACACAAACCCAAAACATTTTCAGTAGGCTCTAGCAACCCACTCTCTTTCAAGCCTATTTGTACATTATGTACATATTTTCTCTCATATCTCTTCATATCTTCAAGTTTTGTAAAACATACTGATCCATTCCTTGTTTCCAAGGAGCCCATTGAGAAAGTTTTACTTATTTTTGGATCAGGCAAGACCCTTTTTCTTTCTGCACCACTGCAATCCCACTTTACAATGGTACTTGTCCAAAACCCATCATTTTCCTATGGTCATGAAACTCTTTGCTCACCTTTGGCAGAGGATGATTTCTGAGGTTGTCACGATTTCTTTCATGGTTTACACAAATTGTGAGAAATTTAACAACGCGTTTACCATCTTTGCTTCATATCCAAGCATAAGATGAACCATCATCCATTACCTTTGTTTCCATTCAAACTCCCACAATGTAGGGTTTTCCAAGGATAAGCTGATATGAAGATGTGTCCTGTATAAAGAAGTTTTTCTCAACCTTTACATCACCTATTGTCACCTTTACACTTGGACATGTTGCATTCAATTCACCTGATCAATTGTTTGCCACTTTAACCATCCAACCATGTTATGTGTCCATTGGCCATTTGCATTTGTTGTAAAGAATTTTTGACGTTATATTTATTTTAGAACCACGGCAATTAAGGCAACAAATGGTTCTTCCAAAGATTGCATACCTTGATCAATGTCTCTGAAGTAGCTCGTGCCCAATGGCTTCTAGAATAGTGGCTCCTAGGAATACTTTGAGATTCTTCCCCATCATCAACAAATTTCACTTGCCTTACATTCCAAGAAGACTAGTAGCATCCCATCATAGCTTCATCACCTTCTTTAGCACGCACCTATACTCCTTGTGTCTTCACAGTATCGCCTTCAGCTTGTGGGCGGATAGACTCTCCAAGTGTTTGCTTATTTGTTTTGATGATGTCGATAATTTCTTCATGGAATTCACGCTTGGCTATGCCAAGCACCTCCCCCAAAGTAAACTCAACCTTGCTATTCAAAATCCTCTCCTCTAGAACTTTCTTCAAGCTTGCTGCAGCAAGTTCAATGTCAGATTGTAGTTTGTAAGTTGGTTCTTTTGGCTTCCCTTTTGTTGACTCCTTTTTCTTCCATGTTGTAGATTACTCCATGGTCATTTCTGGTGAAGGTGCCCCTTGTGTTGGTGGTGCTTGAAAAGGTGCTGCATCATTCCTCCCTCCACTTCTTGTAGCTCTTTTTGAAGGCCCTTCATCACCATTTTCACGCCTACGCTTTTCTTCTCTACAATGGCTTTGGCAGTTTGTAATGTAGGCATGCACATACATTGAATCCACTGGATTACTTCACCCTGTTTCTAGGCGTATGCAATCACTTGCTTCATGTAGAATCTCTTTTGTAAGCTTTCCCTTTTAAGCTAATTCCATGACATTTGGCCAAAGTCGACCATGATGATCAATCACCTCTTCGTCACAAAGATGCTCAATTTTTACTCCATAAGTAGCTGTCTCAACTGAAGAGGTGGCATGGTTAGTTGCCATATCTTCAACTAAGGTTTGCATGCCCCCCTTCCCAAAGTTAGTTATCAAGGGTAGACATGTCTCTCTTAAGTGGATTTTACCATCCTTAAAAAAGGAAACATCTTTTGTCAAAGCATCACCAAAGGTATCACATTCCCTTCTTACATGGTATGTACTATCACACCAAATACATCTATTAACAAGACCTTCTTTGTGCTGCTGTCTTTGCCTAGGAAGTGGCCCTGATGGCTGGCCTTTTTCTTTAAGCTTTGTAGGATTCACCTTCAAGTCACGCATTCCCTTCACAAGCTCATCTAGCATGGACTCATCAAACTTAGGAGAGATAAAAGTAGGCTTTACCATTTTGTCAGAAGTTGAGGTGGAAGGACTTGTAGTGTTTACTACCATCTTGTCCCTTCTTCTTTGTCAGTTGGCAAGCAGTGAGACAACACTTTCAACCTCATTCTAGTTGGTCTTTAGTCCTTGATCAACATCTTTATTTTTAAGAAAAAGCTCAAAATTTTCTTAAAATTATTTACTTGCAGCTTGTAAGAAAAGATCTATCTTCTTTACATCTAGTGTGGCCTTTTCTATCCTTGTGAGTTGTGCATAGTGCTACTCAAATTCCCTAAGTAGCTTTGTTATTGATAGTCCTTGCTTTGGCTTATCTACCCATTTAAGAATGTCCTTTTGGTCACTCTCTCAAAGTCCTCCATGAAATATTCCTCCTTTAAAGCTACTTTGAGTCCTTCCAAGTTTCTCCCATGCCCATCTTTAAGTGCCCTAACATGTTCCCTAATTTCTAGAGCAACAACTAGCTCAAAGCTTTAAATCATCTCACCTTCTGACACGGGATGTAGCTTCATCTCTTTCACATACTCGCACAAGTACTGGGTTACATCTTTGCTATTGAACTAATCCATTCTGTTGACAATCGCTTGTATGGCTTTGGTGGCTGAAATCTCTTCTTTCAGTGGCATGTTGTTGTTGCATGAACATTACAAATGCTTGAAACATTTGCACTGTTGCTGGGTTAAAATGCATATCATGTTGCTCCACATGATCACCCATGGTTACCAACAAAATCTCACCCTGGAAGATTCGCATCGGGTTCACCAAAAATATGTCGAGAAGTTTGCGGGTTTGCCAGGAAAGCATCGGGCTTTTGGCTGTGAGAGTTTGTGAGAGAACTCAAAAAACTATATGAGAGACTTATACCGTAGATGCCATGAAGTCTAGGGTTTGGAAGAAAGTGCAATCAAAGAAGCCCCACTCTCTCTCTCTCACACTCACACACGCAAAGAAAGAGCACAAAAGAGAATATCAACGCAATACAAAGATTGAGAGATACCCCTCCTCGGGGGTCTATGCACAAAATATACAATTTACACTTTTTATACAATTTTCAATATACATCAGAGTTACAGAAGCATTTGCATAGGGAAGGAGTTCTCAGCGTCCAACCAAGCATGGAGTTTAGGTTATGAGTCGAACTACATACAGAGGTACCTAGTGACTAGTGCTACCCCTGAATGGGTGTTATGAATGAAAGCGTACTCAAGAAAAATATATCATTGTGGAGGGTGAATATATGTGTACACCGCGTTGCGGGAAGAGAGAGAGAGAGAGAGAGAGAGAGAGAGAGAGAGAGAGAGAGAGAGAGAGAGAGAGAACATAGTGGAGGATGAAATAGAGTGCACAGAGACATGAGAAAATGACAATAGAGAATCTTTAAATGCCCATCTAAATGGAACAGGCAACCGTGTATTAATGCAATGACAAAATATGGGTATATTATAATATCAAAAAGTTTATAACAAAACAACTAGTAGAGCACCGGACCCTGTGTAGGGATCGACCAAACCACCCATCCACTTCCCCTCTACTACGGACAAAGAGAATTTCACTTCGCCGAGAGCGAGCCAGAACACCTCCAACCTACTTGAGCCAGACATAGGCTGAGGCCGCTTCATCTCCCTCCATGAACCCGAGCTCTGAAAGGATCCCAAGTACCAGTAGGTGGTAGGGTATCAACACCAATCATATCAGTTTAGGTGCCACGTCTCTTCGATGCCCAACATTGGGTGTTTAGACAAAGCCAAGGCAAAATCCCCGACGCGTTAACCGTGTAGGTCAGTCAACCCTTGACACACTGAGGTGGTCCGGGGCGGGCAACAAGAGAGGCGACCTCTAAACACCCCTCAAGGCTCCCGTGCTGCTCAATTGGGGATGGGGGCAACCAAACGCACAACACAACAACCAACCCACAGCCAAACCCAAACAAGGTAGGGGCACCACCTAGTTAGAGAGCAAACTAGGACGCAAAAGAGGAGAATCCCTTAAGAATACAAGCGAGAAGGAAGGGTACACTATCACTAATTTAAATGCTATAAATACACACACAAAAGAGAGAGATCTTTGTGCAAGAATTTAGCTTCAATTTTAATGATTGACGTGGGTGTATGAACAGCTTGGAGGAGAGTCAAGAGACACAATTAGATTTGATGATGTTGCAATCTACACATTATCTTAGGGTTATGGGAGACCTCTCACCATACAACCCTCTTATAATGTTCTCCCAAGCAACAAAAACAAACACAAGCGCTCTTGAGTCACATACAAGCAGATACTACAAAAGAATCTCAAAATGAAAACGCGTCACCTTAAACCAAACGAGATGAGGTTGCCAAGCGTGAATTGGAGAGACTCAAGAGATTTTTGACCCGCGATTTGCACCCAACTTATTGATTAAATTGATGCATAAGAGTAGGTACAACTTTGATTGAAAGTTATGAATCACTCACTCCCTTGCAATGTTACAACTAGCTCAAAGAAGCTTTTGTATACACCACATGTAATGGTGCATAGAGAGCTCACTCTCACTCCCTAAAACTAAGATGGTGAATGGCACGCTCAAAGTAGTGAGAAATAGTGTAAAGATACTTGCCATTTACAAAGGGAGAAGGGCTCTATTTATAGGTGAGGAGAGCTCTAATTGGGATTATACCTAATCAAACATTTTCATAGAAAACCATGTTTATGAAAATTTTTATATGTTCTTATGAGAGTGGGGCTCTCTTGTCTCTTGAGTCACATGGATGTGGGCTCAAGAGGAGAGAATTATTGAGGTGAAATAGAGAAGATTCTAGAGAGGTGAGTGATTTTTTGTGTGAGGTTGCCTACTCCACGGTAGAGTAGAGTGGGTGTAATTTACAAAAAAAAGGGTTAGCAGTTAGTGTTAGTAGTTTGAAGTTAGTAGCATGGGGTAAAATTACATGGCATATGCACTCAATGTGCATTATATGATTTATACAATGATAAAACGTAAGAGAAGGATGAGAATATACACAATTTGGTGGAAACCATAAGATGTAAATGAAATTTTCCACCTTCTCCTCCAGTGAATGAAGCGGTTGTAGAACTTTGTCGGTGCAGTTCTTGTGACCATGGGAAAGTTGAATTCTCCATGATCAAACTCCTCCTTTTGCAGGGCTTGAGCTTGGTTATTTGCTGATTTTTTCTCTTTTTATGAAAGGATGAAGAGGTTATGGTAATATGAATTTGATTCTAGAGAGAGAAATTGAGCTATGGAGTAAGGAGAGATGGAAATGGTGAAGAAGATGAAGTAAGCCATGAAAGTTGCAAGTTTGAGTGAGGGATGGAGAGGAATGAGTGTATGTGTGTGGAAGTGGAAAAGGAGGTGAGAGAAGACTATGGGTTACTTTATGAGAAAAGTGGGCAGACTAGGGTCCACTCAAAAAATCCTATCTCACTGTTGGTAGCTCCAAAAATCATGAAAAATTTTGAGGTGATTATTCAGATTGTGGGCTACATTTTCTCTGTTGATTACTTCTTCAAATTCTGAGCAAAGATAGGTGCCAAAATTCTCACCAAAAAGCCTGTTTTTTATGCCTGCAAAAATCTTTTAGTGGCCCCCTCCTTTGTTGAATTTGTACAATGTATCCAAGAGTGAGCCCCTCCTTTGTCATATCATAATACAAAGCATCCAAGTTGCCCTTTACACATGCATGGAGGAGGATTATTGATGAATAAAGCAATATATACATGGTGGGACTAGTATATGGACTATTCATGGATTTTAGCTCAATGAGCACATGGTGTTAGAATAATGAGTAAAAATAATAATAAAAATATGGAGAAATTATGGATATGAAAAGATATTGAAATCATATGATATGATCCCTCTTTGTATTATTTTTGGTGAAAGAGGAAAAGGTATGCAAGTAGATGAAAATAATATAATAAACATGACTAAGAAAGTAGAAATCATTTTTTCTGTTTTCGCGAGGGTGAGGGTGAAAATGTGAGTTTTTAGGTGTGTTTTTGGGGTTTTCGGAGCCTGTTTTGGCCGTAAACTGCTCATCCGAGGTCGGATTTGAGCACTTTGACATTATAGATTGGGGTTTTGGGCCGTTTTGGACGCGATGGGGCTGTCCATTTTGCCAAATTCCTCACTCTTTTTCTGCTGTTTTTCTGTGTAATCTTCTCCGGTGAGTGAAGCCTCTGCTTAACTTTGTGGTTGTATCTGGTGTATTTCTTCAATATTGTGTGAGCTATTTGCCCCATTGGTGTTGTCCCAAGCTCAATTGTATCTAAACATCATAAATTATCCTCTTTTGAGCTGAGTTTTTTGGGTGTGTGTGTGTGTGTGTCTGTGTGGAGTGGGCAACTGGATAGTCTCTCTCCTCTCACTCCAGAGGTGTGCTCCCTGTCTCGGCCAGGTGTGTTGTGTAAGCCGAGTGGTGCCCCATAGTGTGTGTGTGTATCATTCTAAGAGTGTGTGTCGGATCGTTATAGAGGCGCTGTGTGTGTTTTCATCCCGCTCACATTGCAATGGGATGACAAGTGTGAAGAAGTGTTTCAAGAGGTGAAAGAGGTGTTAGGGGGTTTGTCAGCCATGCAGGCTCCTGATTGGGAGAAAGTTTTTTATGTAAATCCATCAGTAGGGGATGATGCCATTGGAGCTATGCTAATGCAAAAGGGGAAGGGCAGCCATTATATGAGGCCAGTGTATTGTGCAAGCCGAGTGAAGTTGGTAGCGGAGAGAAAGTTATCGGAAGTAGAGCTAGTGATGGCCAGTGTAATATTTGCTTGTCGACGATTTCGTCATTACTTGCTACCACGGCCTTTTGTTTTCTTGACGAGTTATGCATTTTTGCCACAGTTAATTAATGGTACTAACATGTCAAATGTGGTGAAGAAATGGGTAATTGAGCTGCAAGAGTTTGAGTTCTCTTTTCTAGTGGAAGATAGTACAAGGGCTACCCTAGCTGATTTGTTGACCTACAAGGAGAATCCCCTTATTGTTAAGGAAGAGGTGGTGAGAAAGGTAGTTGAAGAAGTGCCACAGATCAGCAATGCACATGTGTTGTTCTTTGATGGTTCATACAGAAAGAGCCACGATGCAGCTTCAGGGGGTATAGCACTTTATGATCCAGAGGGGAAGCTAGTATGCAAGAGAGGGTTCAAATTGGATGCGCATAGTAACAATGAGGCTGAATATGCTACATTGGAAGCCGGATTACACATTTGTTTGAAGCATGGGGTTCGAAGGTTGAGCATAAAAGGTGATGCCTTGTTAGTGGTGAAGCAAGTGCTGGGTGTGTGGAAGAGCAAGAACACCTCATTGAAGGAAATGTGCTTCAGAATTAAAGGCCTGTTAAAAAAGTTCGAAGCATGGATCATCAGACACATTGAACGTGCTCTAAATGGAGAGGCACATGAAGCAGCTCAAGGCATGATTGGGGAGCTATTTGTGTTGAGGACCACTTTACCTCTTTATCATGGCCGGGAAAGTTTGGCTCAAGAAGAGGAGTTTTTGCTAACAGGAATCATTCCAAAGGAGATTCAGAAGTCTAAGAAGTATGGCTTTGTGCGTAGAGCATACAGGTACAAATTGATTGGTGATGTCTTATACATGAAAGGGGCTGATCTCGTGTTGAGACGTGTACCTTGGCGGGAGGAGCTTTACAGAGTGTTGGAAGAGAATCATGAAGGCGCATGTGGTGGCCATTTTGCTCTAAAGATCACCTTGCATAAGATTTTGCAAGAGGGGTATGTATGGCCTAGTTTGCACAAGGATGTTCACCATTGGTGTAGGTCTTGCAATAGGTGTCGAGCGTTTGGGAAGAGAGTGTTGAAGCCAGAGCTACGAAAAACCATTATGGCATTTTATGTGTTTGAAAAGTGGGGGATTGATGCAATAGGCCCGTTACCTATCACAAGCAGGGGCAAAAGCTATATTTTGATGGCAGTGGACTATCTTTCTAGATGGGTAGAGGCTATAGCAGTAAAACAGATCACTACAAAGGATGTGGCAAAATTTGTGTATGATGAAATATGTTGCAAGTTTGGGGTGCCATTAGAGCTACTTTCAGATAAGGGGCCAGGATTTAGAGCTAAACTGCTAGACTTCTTATGCACAAAGATGAAGATTAGGCACCAGCATACCACTCCTTATTACCCACAGTGTAATGGCTTAAATGAAAGATTCAATGGTGAGTTGGTACACATTCTTTCGAAAGTGACAGAGCACCAAGGAAAGAATTGGGATTTGGAATTGCCTAGTGCATTATGGGCTTACAGTACTTCGGTGAAGACAGGTACAGGGTTTACTCCATTTCATTTGGTGTATGGAAAAGAAGCACTATTGCCTGTGGAAGTAGAGTTGCCTGCAATCAAGATGTTAGAGAAGTTGCTTGGGCCGCCTAGTGATGCATTCGAAGAGAGGCTCTTACAACTACAAGAGGTTCAGTTGGATAGGATGAGTGCATTGGAACATTATGGGCAGATGCAAGATAGGGCTTTGGCAAAGATAAATGAAAAGTTCAAAAGTAAGGGTATCAAGAAGCATGACTTGGTTTTGCGCTACAACAGTAAGCTAGACAACACCTTCCAAAAGAAGTTTCAAATTAAGTGGGAAGGCCCTTTCAAGGTAGTGGAGTGTTTTCCAAATGGCACATATCAGCTGGCTAACCTGGATGGTGTTCTACATAAGTCAAGGGTAAATGGATTGCGTCTTAAATTGTATCATGCTAGATTGATGATGGTGGAGCAAGATGAGCTGTCTGTGGAGCAAGCAATGTTGGTGAAGGATGAGGAGATCTCTGATGCGGCGAGTCTCATATCTCTCTTTGCTGCTGCTGATCATGAATGATCTAGCAGGCTAGGGGATGGGCAAATTATGTCAAGAGTTTTTTTGAGCAAGGGATTGCGCATATGTACATACACATGCATGATGCATCAAATAAAGAATTGCCCATTTTTCAGAGCCAGGTGGTTACGTGGGGCCCACATGTGTACAGGTAGGACAACATGTACATAGTGCAGCGATTTTCACTATTATCAATACTAGTGTGTTTTTTCTACAATAAGGAGGAGTTGGTAGCGCGTAAAACTTCTCGAGGAAGCTATCTACGGGCCGACGACGTGAGGTCAGCAGGTGCGTCAGATGGCATCTAGTGGCGTCAGGAGGGCGAACGAGGTCAATATTTGCACGCGGATGAGGACGGACACAACATGGGTGTTTTCTGGTGAGTGTTATGCAGAAAGGTCATCATTAGGACCACTTTTTGGGGCCACTTCACGTGGTGGCGAGATGCATTATTGGAAAAAAGCTGAGTGCCAGGTGTGCGGATGATGCAAAAAGGTGACAACTATGCACTGCGAGGTCAGTTTTTGGCCTGTTCGGGGTCCGTTTGAGGTCATCTAAAAGGCCAAGGGTGCCCAAGTAAAAAATCTAAGTGTGGGAACTGAAAAAACAGAGAGAAGACCAGAAAAAACTTGGAGAAGAGAGGAGGAACAGCCGCAGGTGTGTTTTTGGGGTTTTCGGAGCCTGTTTTGGCCGTAAACTGCTCATCCGAGGTCGGATTTGAGCACTTTGACATTATAGACTGGGGTTTTGGGCCGTTCCGGACGCGATGGCGCTGTCCATTTTGCCAAATTCCTCACTCTTTTTCTGCTGTTTTTCTGTGTAATCTTCTCCGGTGAGTGAAGCCTCTGCTTAACTTTGTGGTTGTATCTGGTGTATTTCTTCAATATTGTGTGAGCTATTTGCCCCATTGGTGTTGGCCCAAGCTCAATTGTATCTAAACATCAGAAATTCTCCTCTTTTGAGCTGAGTTTTTTGGGTGTGTGTGTGTGTGTGTCTGTATGGAGTGCGCAACTAGATAGTCTCTCTCCTCTCACTCCAGAGGTGTGCTCCCTGTCTCGGCCAGGTGTGTTGTGTAAGCCGAGTGGTGCCCCATAGTGTGTGTGTGTATCATTCTAAGAGTGTGTGTCGGATCGTTATAGAGGCGCTGTGTGTGTTTTCATCCCGCTCACAACGCCTATGTACAGTGAAATGGTAGGGATAGCCACAGTGTTTGGGTGATTTTGGTAGGGTGAGGTAGCTTACTATGGCAATTATGAAAAGCCGAAAAATGGCTATCATTAGCCCCCCCCTTAGATAATGGTACATTCATGTACCATTTATCCGATCATACAACATGTAGATTGTGTAACGTCTGTCTTTGTCTGCTCTCATCTTTGAAGAACCTTTGTTGTATGATTAAAAAAACTTGTGTGATATGAAAGGTTCTTAGAGCCAATAGCAGAATGTAATGAAGTGACTGAGTAAACCTCCTCCATTGAGAAAGTTTACATAAGCACCCCCCAGGATCAAAGATCTTGAAATATCTTTCCCAAAGAGAGATGTATGGTATGGAATCACTTACTGATTTCGATCGAAGAAATTTGTAGATTTTATTGTTGTCCATCATTGCATGTATCACTATGAATGTGATATAAAAGATTGGTTGCTCTTCCTCCTGTGTAAAGTTGATGTATCTGCTACGATCTTCAAGAGCTTGTATGAGCGAATTCCCGAACTGTAGCTCATAAAAGTCATTCAACCTGGGTAGGCTCACCAAGTCACAAATTATATGGCCTTCATGATTTAGGAAAGCTTGATCCATGCTTCCCACTGCTATTGGAAGATATTGCAAATAGTTTACCACATAAGTAGATAATAGACGAAGGTTTCTATTGCTTCCAACACATTGGAAGAGAATAGATTTTGGTATTGTTTGATGAAATATCCACATGTAGCAATCAACAAGTTTTTCATCTATGATGAAGACCAGAAGCATCACAACGTGCGACCTCCATACACCAAAGAAACAAATGAAGAAGGTTTGGAAACATCTGTTCATCACCAAGTATTCATGTCCTCTTCCACTTAAGAAGGTATGGTGTCCCCGATGAAAGGTATCTGTGAAGAGAGGAGAAGTTGACTTTGAAGAGGTGAAACCCAATGTGAAGATGATTTGGGCTTCAAAATTCTGGATTTTATTGCTAAGAGATTGTCCCATGAATGAAGAGCCATCCACTAAAACACCATTGGAGAGAATGATACCCTTATGACAGTTTCCTTTTATGATTTTATTTTTTACTACTCTCCCATCTTCTTCATCCCCTTCTAAGCCCCCCTTTTGGCAAGGTTGTAACTCCTCACATTGTACCACCTTAAAGGTTGATGGATTACTGTTTGATTTTGTGAAAAATTTGGCTTCTTGCATGATAGGTTCCTCCATGCTTAACATACATGGGTCATACCAATGCTTTTCAACATCCTCAAACACTTCTTGAAGATTATCCTCACATGGATTCAACTCACACTCTTCTACTTTGTTTGGAGTTGGCATTCCATGTACACAATCATCTCTTTATGATCAATGTGGTCTATGATCTCCCCACCTATGATTTCATCTTCTTCTTCACTCTCTTCTTTTAGACAAGATACACTCTCAGAACATTCCATAAGATCAAGGTTACCTTCAAGGTCTTCATTCTCCATAGAGTCATGTTGCACAAAAGCTTCGTCTGCTCGGACTAGAAATTGATCCTCCGCCAAAAGGTTGGATGTATCCATTATTGAATCATCAATGCCATTTGAGATATCTTGTGTCGATTTTTGCATGCTTGTGATAAAGGTAGAAGAAAGAGATTCCACATTTGAATCTTGGCCACACACTTTAGCACTTGAATAATCAGTTGACATGTAAGTAACTTCTTCAACATTTGTCGGAGTAGAAGGAGACATGTATGGCAAAGGAGATGACTCCTTGATAGAAACACTTTCATGATGGTTGGTTCTTCCAGCATGATGGAAACCATTTTTGATGTAGAAGTACTTGTGAAACTTCCTTCGGGCAATAGTGACCGCTTCTTCAAAGGTAGAGGGTCCACTACAAGTAACCTTAGTCTTTAGGAAAGGAGACAAACCCGAAATAAATTGCTCCATTTTTACATAATCTGGAAATGTAGAACTAAACCCACATCCTCCCCATTGACGAGAAAAAAAATCCTCATAAGCATAGTAGTCTTCACCATGTTGTTGAAGTCTCCCTAATGAAGCCCATGTTGTCTCTGTTGTTGGAAATTTAGAGAATCTAGTTTTCAAAGCTTTGGAAATTTGGGTATATCCATCTTCAATCTGAGAAGACATACTCCAAAACCATTGCTCAGCGTTGCCTCTAAGGCATAGCAATAGAAAATCCCCTTTTTCAATGTCATCCCTTTTACCAAGGATATGACAAACCATTCTAAAATCAGCAAGAAAATCATCAACATCTTCTTCTAGATTTCCGAAGAAGATTGGGATATCATCAAAGGTATAGTGTGTCATAGTCTCTCAATGCTAGAACCACACAAAGATTAGTTCCAAACAATCATTTTTTCTCAAGACATCAACTAACTACACAAAGTTTTGAAAGGTCTTTCAACATGAATTCTAGATTCTTATGTGAAAATGTTTTTTTCCTTTCTTATGTTGTGCTAATCCAAACCATATTCTAGATCAAATTTTTTGCCTTGAAATTAAACTCGGTCATACAAGTTTCATGAGTCCTATAATCTACTTGATTATGCTAAAATTCAAGCATTCATGCAATACAACAACAATAAGCACAAAGTCATTCCTCCGTGGGGGCACCAAAATTGAAGCGGTCCGGGGCGGGCAACAAGAGAGGCGACCTCTAAACTCCCCTCAAGGCTCCCGTGCTGCTCAATTGGGGATGGGGGTAACCACACGCACAACACAACGACCAACCCACAGCCAAACCCAAACAAGGTAGGGGCACCACCTAGTGAGAGAGCAAACTAGGACACAAAAGAGGAGAATCCCTTAGCAATACAAGCGAGAAGGAAGGGTACACTATCACTAATTCAAATGCTACAAATACACACACAAAAGAGAGAGATCTTTGTGCAAGAATTTAGCTTCAATTTTAATGATTGACGTGGGTGTATGAACAGCTTGGAGGAGAGTCAAGAGACACGATTAGGTTTGATGATGTTGCAATCTACACATTATCTTAGGGTTATGGGAGACCTCTCACCATACAACCCTCTTATAATGTTCTACCAAGAAACAAAAACAAACACAAGAGCTCTTGAGTCACATACAAGCAGATACTACAAAAGAATCTCAAAATGAAAACGCGTCACCTTAAACCAAACGAGATGAGGTTGCCAAGCGTGAATTGGAGAGACTCAAGAGAGTTTTGACCCACGATTTGCACCCAAATTATTGATTAAATTGATGCACAAGAGTAGGTACAACTTTGATTGAAAGTTATGAATCACTCACTCCCTTGCAATGTTACAACTAGCTCAAAGAAGCTTTCGTATACACCACATGTAATGGTGCATAAAGAGCTCACTCTCACTCCCTAAAACTAAGATGGTGAATGGCACGCTCAAAGTAGTGAGCAATAGTGTAAGGATCCTTGCCATTTACAAAGGGAGAAGGGCTCTATTTATAGGTGAGGAGAGCCCTAATTATGATTATACCTAATCAAACATTTTCATAGAAAACCATGTTTATGAAATTTTTTATATGTTCTTATGAGAGTGGGGCTCTCGTCTCTTGAGTCACATGGATGTGGGCTCAAGAGGAGAGAATTTTTGAGGTGAAATAGAGAAGATTCTAAAGAGGTGAGTGATTTTTTGTGTGAGGTTGCCTACTCCACGGTAGAGTAGAGTGGGTGCAATTTACAAAAAAAAGGGTTAGCAGTTAGTGTTAGTAGCATGGGGTAAAATTACATGGCATATGCACTCAAGGTGCATTATATGATTTATACAATGATAAAAAGTAAGAGAAGGATGAGAATATACACAATTTGGTGGAAACCACAAGATGTAAATGAAATTTTCCACCTTCTCCTCCAGTGAATGAAGCGGTTGTAGAACTTTGTCGGTGCAGTTCTTGTGACCATGGGAAAGTTGAATTCTCCATGATCAAACTCCTCCTTTTGCAGGGCTTGAGCTTGGTTATTTGCTGATTTTTTCTCTTTTTATGAAAGGATGAAGAGGTTATGGTAATATGAATTTGATTCTAGAGAGAGAAATTGAGCTATGGAGTAAGGAGAGATGGAAATGGTGAAGAAGATGAAGTAAGCCATGAAAGTTGCAAGTTTGAGTGAGGGATGGAGAGGAATGAGTGTATGTGTGTGGAAGTGGAAAAGGAGGTGAGAGAAGACTATGGGTTACTTTATGAGAAAAGTGGGCAGACTAGGGTCCACTCAAAAAATCCTATCTCACCGTTGGTAGCTCCAAAAATCATGAAAAATTTTGAGGTGATTATTCAGATTGTGGGCTACATTTTCTCTGTTGATTACTTCTTCAAATTCCGAGCAAAGATAGGTGCCAAAATTCTCACCAAAAAGCCTGTTTTTTATGCCTGCAAAAGTCTTTTAGTGGCCCCCTCCTTTGTTGAATTTGTACAATGTATCCAAGAGTGAGCCCCTCCTTTGTCATATCATAATACAAAGCATCCAAGTTGCCCTTTACACATGCATGGAGGAGGATTATTGGTGAATAAAGCAATATATACATGGTGGGACTAGTATATGGACTATTCATGGATTTTAGCTCAATGAGCACATGGTGTTAGAATAATGAGTAAAAATAATAATAAAAATATGGAGAAATTATGGATATGAAAAGATATTGAAATCATATGATATGATCCCTCTTTGTATTATTTTTGGTGAAAGAGGAAAAGGTATGCAAGTAGATGAAAATAATATAATAAACATGACTAAGAAAGTAGAAATCATTTTTTTTGTTTTCGCGAGGGTGAGGGTGAAAATGTGAGTTTTTAGGTGTGTTTTTGGGGTTTTCGAAGCCTGTTTTGGCCGTAAACTGCTCATCCGAGGTCGGATTTGAGCACTTTGACATTATAGATTGGGGTTTTGGGCCGTTTTGGACGCGATGGCGCTGTCCATTTTGCCAAATTCCTCACTCTTTTTCTGCTGTTTTTCTGTGTAATCTTCTCCGGTGAGTGAAGCCTCTGCTTAACTTTGTGGTTGTATCTGGTGTATTTCTTCAATATTGTGTGAGCTATTTGCCCCATTGGTGTTGTCCCAAGCTCAATTGTATCTAAACATCATAAATTATCCTCTTTTGAGCTGAGTTTTTTGGGTGTGTGTGTGTGTGTGTCTGTGTGGAGTAGGCAACTGGATAGTCTCTCTCCTCTCACTCCAGAGGTGTGCTCCCTGTCTCGGCCAGGTGTGTTGTGTAAGCCGAGTGGTGCCCCATAGTGTGTGTGTGTATCATTCTAAGAGTGTGTGTCGGATCGTTATAGAGGCGCTGTGTGTGTTTTCATCCCGCTCACATTGCAATGGGATGACAAGTGTGAAGAAGTGTTTCAAGAGGTGAAAGAGGTGTTAGGGGGTTTGTCAGCCATGCAGGCTCCTGATTGGGAGAAAGTTTTTTATGTAAATCCATCAGTAGGGGATGATGCCATTGGAGCTATGCTAATGCAAAAGGGGAAGGGCAGCCATTATATGAGGCCAGTGTATTGTGCAAGCCGAGTGAAGTTGGTAGCGGAGAGAAAGTTATCGGAAGTAGAGCTAGTGATGGCCAGTGTAATATTTGCTTGTCGACGATTTCGTCATTACTTGCTACCACGGCCTTTTGTTTTCTTGACGAGTTATGCATTTTTGCCACAGTTAATTAATGGTACTAACATGTCAAATGTGGTGAAGAAATGGGTAATTGAGCTGCAAGAGTTTGAGTTCTCTTTTCTAGTGGAAGATAGTACAAGGGCTACCCTAGCTGATTTGTTGACCTACAAGGAGAATCCCCTTATTGTTAAGGAAGAGGTGGTGAGAAAGGTAGTTGAAGAAGTGCCACAGATCAGCAATGCACATGTGTTGTTCTTTGATGGTTCATACAGAAAGAGCCACGATGCAGCTTCAGGGGGTATAGCACTTTATGATCCAGAGGGGAAGCTAGTATGCAAGAGAGGGTTCAAATTGGATGCGCATAGTAACAATGAGGCTGAATATGCTACATTGGAAGCCGGATTACACATTTGTTTGAAGCATGGGGTTCGAAGGTTGAGCATAAAAGGTGATGCCTTGTTAGTGGTGAAGCAAGTGCTGGGTGTGTGGAAGAGCAAGAACACCTCATTGAAGGAAATGTGCTTCAGAATTAAAGGCCTGTTAAAAAAGTTCGAAGCATGGATCATCAGACACATTGAACGTGCTCTAAATGGAGAGGCACATGAAGCAGCTCAAGGCATGATTGGGGAGCTATTTGTGTTGAGGACCACTTTACCTCTTTATCATGGCCGGGAAAGTTTGGCTCAAGAAGAGGAGTTTTTGCTAACAGGAATCATTCCAAAGGAGATTCAGAAGTCTAAGAAGTATGGCTTTGTGCGTAGAGCATACAGGTACAAATTGATTGGTGATGTCTTATACATGAAAGGGGCTGATCTCGTGTTGAGACGTGTACCTTGGCGGGAGGAGCTTTACAGAGTGTTGGAAGAGAATCATGAAGGCGCATGTGGTGGCCATTTTGCTCTAAAGATCACCTTGCATAAGATTTTGCAAGAGGGGTATGTATGGCCTAGTTTGCACAAGGATGTTCACCATTGGTGTAGGTCTTGCAATAGGTGTCGAGCGTTTGGGAAGAGAGTGTTGAAGCCAGAGCTACGAAAAACCATTATGGCATTTTATGTGTTTGAAAAGTGGGGGATTGATGCAATAGGCCCGTTACCTATCACAAGCAGGGGCAAAAGCTATATTTTGATGGCAGTGGACTATCTTTCTAGATGGGTAGAGGCTATAGCAGTAAAACAGATCACTGCAAAGGATGTGGCAAAATTTGTGTATGATGAAATATGTTGCAAGTTTGGGGTGCCATTAGAGCTACTTTCAGATAAGGGGCCAGGATTTAGAGCTAAACTGCTAGACTTCTTATGCACAAAGATGAAGATTAGGCACCAGCATACCACTCCTTATTACCCACAGTGTAATGGCTTAAATGAAAGATTCAATGGTGAGTTGGTACACATTCTTTCGAAAGTGACAGAGCACCAAGGAAAGAATTGGGATTTGGAATTGCCTAGTGCATTATGGGCTTACAGTACTTCGGTGAAGACAGGTACAGGGTTTACTCCATTTCATTTGGTGTATGGAAAAGAAGCACTATTGCCTGTGGAAGTAGAGTTGCCTGCAATCAAGATGTTAGAGAAGTTGCTTGGGCCGCCTAGTGATGCATTCGAAGAGAGGCTCTTACAACTACAAGAGGTTCAGTTGGATAGGATGAGTGCATTGGAACATTATGGGCAGATGCAAGATAGGGCTTTGGCAAAGATAAATGAAAAGTTCAAAAGTAAGGGTATCAAGAAGCATGACTTGGTTTTGCGCTACAACAGTAAGCTAGACAACACCTTCCAAAAGAAGTTTCAAATTAAGTGGGAAGGCCCTTTCAAGGTAGTGGAGTGTTTTCCAAATGGCACATATCAGCTGGCTAACCTGGATGGTGTTCTACATAAGTCAAGGGTAAATGGATTGCGTCTTAAATTGTATCATGCTAGATTGATGATGGTGGAGCAAGATGAGCTGTCTGTGGAGCAAGCAATGTTGGTGAAGGATGAGGAGATCTCTGATGCGGCGAGTCTCATATCTCTCTTTGCTGCTGCTGATCATGAATGATCTAGCAGGCTAGGGGATGGGCAAATTATGTCAAGAGTTTTTTTGAGCAAGGGATTGCGCATATGTACATACACATGCATGATGCATCAAATAAAGAATTGCCCATTTTTCAGAGCCAGGTGGTTACGTGGGGCCCACATGTGTACAGGTAGGACAACATGTACATAGTGCAGCGATTTTCACTATTATCAATACTAGTGTGTTTTTTCTACAATAAGGAGGAGTTGGTAGCGCGTAAAACTTCTCGAGGAAGCTATCTGCGGGCCGACGACGTGAGGTCAGCAGGTGCGTCAGATGGCATCTAGTGGCGTCAGGAGGGCGAACGAGGTCAATATTTGCACGCGGATGAGGACGGACACAACGTGGGTGTTTTCTGGTGAGTGTTATGCAGAAAGGTCATCATTAGGACCACTTTTTGGGGCCACTTCACGTGGTGGCGAGATGCATTATTGGAAAAAAGCTGAGTGCCAGGTGTGCGGATGATGCAAAAAGGTGACAACTATGCACTGCGAGGTCAGTTTTTGGCCTGTTCGGGGTCCGTTTGAGGTCATCTAAAAGGCCAAGGGTGCCCAAGTAAAAAATCTAAGTGTGGGAATTGAAAAAACAGAGAGAAGACCAGAAAAAACTTGGAGAAGAGAGGAGGAACAGCCGCAGGTGTGTTTTTGGGGTTTTCGGAGCCTGTTTTGGCCGTAAGCTGCTCATCCGAGGTCGGATTTGAGCACTTTGACATTATAGACTGGGGTTTTGGGCCGTTCCGGACGCGATGGCGCTGTCCATTTTTCCAAATTCCTCACTCTTTTTCTGCTGTTTTTCTGTGTAATCTTCTCCGGTGAGTGAAGCCTCTGCTTAACTTTGTGGTTGTATCTGGTGTATTTCTTCAATATTGTGTGAGCTATTTGCCCCATTGGTGTTGGCCCAAGCTCAATTGTATCTAAACATCAGAAATTCTCCTCTTTTGAGCTGAGTTTTTTGGGTGTGTGTGTGTGTGTGTCTGTATGGAGTGCGCAACTGGATAGTCTCTCTCCTCTCACTCCAGAGGTGTGCTCCCTGTCTCGGCCAGGTGTGTTGTGTAAGCCGAGTGGTGCCCCATAGTGTGTGTGTGTATCATTCTAAGAGTGTGTGTCGGATCGTTATAGAGGCGCTGTGTGTGTTTTCATCCCGCTCACAACGCCTATGTACAGTGAAATGGTAGGGATAGCCACAGTGTTTGGGTGATTTTGGTAGGGTGAGGTAGCTTACTATGGCAATTATGAAAAGCCGAAAAATGGCTATCATTAGCCCCCCCCTTAGATAATGGTACATTCATGTACCATTTATCCGATCATACAACATGTAGATTGTGTAACGTCTGTCTTTGTCTGCTCTCATCTTTGAAGAACCTTTGTTGTATGATTAAAAAAACTTGTGTGATATGAAAGGTTCTTAGAGCCAATAGCAGAATGTAATGAAGTGACTGAGTAAACCTCCTCCATTGAGAAAGTTTACATAAGCACCCCCCAGGATCAAAGATCTTGAAATATCTTTCCCAAAGAGAGATGTATGGTATGGAATCACTTACTGATTTCGATCGAAGAAATTTGTAGATTTTATTGTTGTCCATCATTGCATGTATCACTATGAATGTGATATAAAAGATTGGTTGCTCTTCCTCCTGTGTAAAGTTGATGTATCTGCTACGATCTTCAAGAGCTTGTATGAGCGAATTCCCGAACTGTAGCTCATAAAAGTCATTCAACCTGGGTAGGCTCACCAAGTCACAAATTATATGGCCTTCATGATTTAGGAAAGCTTGATCCATGCTTCCCACTGCTATTGGAAGATATTGCAAATAGTTTACCACATAAGTAGATAATAGACGAAGGTTTCTATTGCTTCCAACACATTGGAAGAGAATAGATTTTGGTATTGTTTGATGAAATATCCACATGTAGCAATCAACAAGTTTTTCATCTATGATGAAGACCAGAAGCATCACAACGTGCGACCTCCATACACCAAAGAAACAAATGAAGAAGGTTTGGAAACATCTGTTCATCACCAAGTATTCATGTCCTCTTCCACTTAAGAAGGTATGGTGTCCCCGATGAAAGGTATCTGTGAAGAGAGGAGAAGTTGACTTTGAAGAGGTGAAACCCAATGTGAAGATGATTTGGGCTTCAAAATTCTGGATTTTATTGCTAAGAGATTGTCCCATGAATGAAGAGCCATCCACTAAAACACCATTGGAGAGAATGATACCCTTATGACAGTTTCCTTTTATGATTTTATTTTTTACTACTCTCCCATCTTCTTCATCCCCTTCTAAGCCCCCCTTTTGGCAAGGTTGTAACTCCTCACATTGTACCACCTTAAAGGTTGATGGATTACTGTTTGATTTTGTGAAAAATTTGGCTTCTTGCATGATAGGTTCCTCCATGCTTAACATACATGGGTCATACCAATGCTTTTCAACATCCTCAAACACTTCTTGAAGATTATCCTCACATGGATTCAACTCACACTCTTCTACTTTGTTTGGAGTTGGCATTCCATGTACACAATCATCTCTTTATGATCAATGTGGTCTATGATCTCCCCACCTATGATTTCATCTTCTTCTTCACTCTCTTCTTTTAGACAAGATACACTCTCAGAACATTCCATAAGATCAAGGTTACCTTCAAGGTCTTCATTCTCCATAGAGTCATGTTGCACAAAAGCTTCGTCTGCTCGGACTAGAAATTGATCCTCCGCCAAAAGGTTGGATGTATCCATTATTGAATCATCAATGCCATTTGAGATATCTTGTGTCGATTTTTGCATGCTTGTGATAAAGGTAGAAGAAAGAGATTCCACATTTGAATCTTGGCCACACACTTTAGCACTTGAATAATCAGTTGACATGTAAGTAACTTCTTCAACATTTGTCGGAGTAGAAGGAGACATGTATGGCAAAGGAGATGACTCCTTGATAGAAACACTTTCATGATGGTTGGTTCTTCCAGCATGATGGAAACCATTTTTGATGTAGAAGTACTTGTGAAACTTCCTTCGGGCAATAGTGACCGCTTCTTCAAAGGTAGAGGGTCCACTACAAGTAACCTTAGTCTTTAGGAAAGGAGACAAACCCGAAATAAATTGCTCCATTTTTACATAATCTGGAAATGTAGAACTAAACCCACATCCTCCCCATTGACGAGAAAAAAAATCCTCATAAGCATAGTAGTCTTCACCATGTTGTTGAAGTCTCCCTAATGAAGCCCATGTTGTCTCTGTTGTTGGAAATTTAGAGAATCTAGTTTTCAAAGCTTTGGAAATTTGGGTATATCCATCTTCAATCTGAGAAGACATACTCCAAAACCATTGCTCAGCGTTGCCTCTAAGGCATAGCAATAGAAAATCCCCTTTTTCAATGTCATCCCTTTTACCAAGGATATGACAAACCATTCTAAAATCAGCAAGAAAATCATCAACATCTTCTTCTAGATTTCCGAAGAAGATTGGGATATCATCAAAGGTATAGTGTGTCATAGTCTCTCAATGCTAGAACCACACAAAGATTAGTTCCAAACAATCATTTTTTCTCAAGACATCAACTAACTACACAAAGTTTTGAAAGGTCTTTCAACATGAATTCTAGATTCTTATGTGAAAATGTTTTTTTCCTTTCTTATGTTGTGCTAATCCAAACCATATTCTAGATCAAATTTTTTGCCTTGAAATTAAACTCGGTCATACAAGTTTCATGAGTCCTATAATCTACTTGATTATGCTAAAATTCAAGCATTCATGCAATACAACAACAATAAGCACAAAGTCATTCCTCCGTGGGGGCACCAAAATTGAAGCGGTCCGGGGCGGGCAACAAGAGAGGCGACCTCTAAACTCCCCTCAAGGCTCCCGTGCTGCTCAATTGGGGATGGGGGTAACCACACGCACAACACAACGACCAACCCACAGCCAAACCCAAACAAGGTAGGGGCACCACCTAGTGAGAGAGCAAACTAGGACACAAAAGAGGAGAATCCCTTAGCAATACAAGCGAGAAGGAAGGGTACACTATCACTAATTCAAATGCTACAAATACACACACAAAAGAGAGAGATCTTTGTGCAAGAATTTAGCTTCAATTTTAATGATTGACGTGGGTGTATGAACAGCTTGGAGGAGAGTCAAGAGACACGATTAGGTTTGATGATGTTGCAATCTACACATTATCTTAGGGTTATGGGAGACCTCTCACCATACAACCCTCTTATAATGTTCTACCAAGAAACAAAAACAAACACAAGAGCTCTTGAGTCACATACAAGCAGATACTACAAAAGAATCTCAAAATGAAAACGCGTCACCTTAAACCAAACGAGATGAGGTTGCCAAGCGTGAATTGGAGAGACTCAAGAGAGTTTTGACCCACGATTTGCACCCAAATTATTGATTAAATTGATGCACAAGAGTAGGTACAACTTTGATTGAAAGTTATGAATCACTCACTCCCTTGCAATGTTACAACTAGCTCAAAGAAGCTTTCGTATACACCACATGTAATGGTGCATAAAGAGCTCACTCTCACTCCCTAAAACTAAGATGGTGAATGGCACGCTCAAAGTAGTGAGCAATAGTGTAAGGATCCTTGCCATTTACAAAGGGAGAAGGGCTCTATTTATAGGTGAGGAGAGCCCTAATTATGATTATACCTAATCAAACATTTTCATAGAAAACCATGTTTATGAAATTTTTTATATGTTCTTATGAGAGTGGGGCTCTCGTCTCTTGAGTCACATGGATGTGGGCTCAAGAGGAGAGAATTTTTGAGGTGAAATAGAGAAGATTCTAAAGAGGTGAGTGATTTTTTGTGTGAGGTTGCCTACTCCACGGTAGAGTAGAGTGGGTGCAATTTACAAAAAAAAGGGTTAGCAGTTAGTGTTAGTAGCATGGGGTAAAATTACATGGCATATGCACTCAAGGTGCATTATATGATTTATACAATGATAAAAAGTAAGAGAAGGATGAGAATATACACAATTTGGTGGAAACCACAAGATGTAAATGAAATTTTCCACCTTCTCCTCCAGTGAATGAAGCGGTTGTAGAACTTTGTCGGTGCAGTTCTTGTGACCATGGGAAAGTTGAATTCTCCATGATCAAACTCCTCCTTTTGCAGGGCTTGAGCTTGGTTATTTGCTGATTTTTTCTCTTTTTATGAAAGGATGAAGAGGTTATGGTAATATGAATTTGATTCTAGAGAGAGAAATTGAGCTATGGAGTAAGGAGAGATGGAAATGGTGAAGAAGATGAAGTAAGCCATGAAAGTTGCAAGTTTGAGTGAGGGATGGAGAGGAATGAGTGTATGTGTGTGGAAGTGGAAAAGGAGGTGAGAGAAGACTATGGGTTACTTTATGAGAAAAGTGGGCAGACTAGGGTCCACTCAAAAAATCCTATCTCACCGTTGGTAGCTCCAAAAATCATGAAAAATTTTGAGGTGATTATTCAGATTGTGGGCTACATTTTCTCTGTTGATTACTTCTTCAAATTCCGAGCAAAGATAGGTGCCAAAATTCTCACCAAAAAGCCTGTTTTTTATGCCTGCAAAAGTCTTTTAGTGGCCCCCTCCTTTGTTGAATTTGTACAATGTATCCAAGAGTGAGCCCCTCCTTTGTCATATCATAATACAAAGCATCCAAGTTGCCCTTTACACATGCATGGAGGAGGATTATTGGTGAATAAAGCAATATATACATGGTGGGACTAGTATATGGACTATTCATGGATTTTAGCTCAATGAGCACATGGTGTTAGAATAATGAGTAAAAATAATAATAAAAATATGGAGAAATTATGGATATGAAAAGATATTGAAATCATATGATATGATCCCTCTTTGTATTATTTTTGGTGAAAGAGGAAAAGGTATGCAAGTAGATGAAAATAATATAATAAACATGACTAAGAAAGTAGAAATCATTTTTTTTGTTTTCGCGAGGGTGAGGGTGAAAATGTGAGTTTTTAGGTGTGTTTTTGGGGTTTTCGAAGCCTGTTTTGGCCGTAAACTGCTCATCCGAGGTCGGATTTGAGCACTTTGACATTATAGATTGGGGTTTTGGGCCGTTTTGGACGCGATGGCGCTGTCCATTTTGCCAAATTCCTCACTCTTTTTCTGCTGTTTTTCTGTGTAATCTTCTCCGGTGAGTGAAGCCTCTGCTTAACTTTGTGGTTGTATCTGGTGTATTTCTTCAATATTGTGTGAGCTATTTGCCCCATTGGTGTTGTCCCAAGCTCAATTGTATCTAAACATCATAAATTATCCTCTTTTGAGCTGAGTTTTTTGGGTGTGTGTGTGTGTGTGTCTGTGTGGAGTAGGCAACTGGATAGTCTCTCTCCTCTCACTCCAGAGGTGTGCTCCCTGTCTCGGCCAGGTGTGTTGTGTAAGCCGAGTGGTGCCCCATAGTGTGTGTGTGTATCATTCTAAGAGTGTGTGTCGGATCGTTATAGAGGCGCTGTGTGTGTTTTCATCCCGCTCACATTGCAATGGGATGACAAGTGTGAAGAAGTGTTTCAAGAGGTGAAAGAGGTGTTAGGGGGTTTGTCAGCCATGCAGGCTCCTGATTGGGAGAAAGTTTTTTATGTAAATCCATCAGTAGGGGATGATGCCATTGGAGCTATGCTAATGCAAAAGGGGAAGGGCAGCCATTATATGAGGCCAGTGTATTGTGCAAGCCGAGTGAAGTTGGTAGCGGAGAGAAAGTTATCGGAAGTAGAGCTAGTGATGGCCAGTGTAATATTTGCTTGTCGACGATTTCGTCATTACTTGCTACCACGGCCTTTTGTTTTCTTGACGAGTTATGCATTTTTGCCACAGTTAATTAATGGTACTAACATGTCAAATGTGGTGAAGAAATGGGTAATTGAGCTGCAAGAGTTTGAGTTCTCTTTTCTAGTGGAAGATAGTACAAGGGCTACCCTAGCTGATTTGTTGACCTACAAGGAGAATCCCCTTATTGTTAAGGAAGAGGTGGTGAGAAAGGTAGTTGAAGAAGTGCCACAGATCAGCAATGCACATGTGTTGTTCTTTGATGGTTCATACAGAAAGAGCCACGATGCAGCTTCAGGGGGTATAGCACTTTATGATCCAGAGGGGAAGCTAGTATGCAAGAGAGGGTTCAAATTGGATGCGCATAGTAACAATGAGGCTGAATATGCTACATTGGAAGCCGGATTACACATTTGTTTGAAGCATGGGGTTCGAAGGTTGAGCATAAAAGGTGATGCCTTGTTAGTGGTGAAGCAAGTGCTGGGTGTGTGGAAGAGCAAGAACACCTCATTGAAGGAAATGTGCTTCAGAATTAAAGGCCTGTTAAAAAAGTTCGAAGCATGGATCATCAGACACATTGAACGTGCTCTAAATGGAGAGGCACATGAAGCAGCTCAAGGCATGATTGGGGAGCTATTTGTGTTGAGGACCACTTTACCTCTTTATCATGGCCGGGAAAGTTTGGCTCAAGAAGAGGAGTTTTTGCTAACAGGAATCATTCCAAAGGAGATTCAGAAGTCTAAGAAGTATGGCTTTGTGCGTAGAGCATACAGGTACAAATTGATTGGTGATGTCTTATACATGAAAGGGGCTGATCTCGTGTTGAGACGTGTACCTTGGCGGGAGGAGCTTTACAGAGTGTTGGAAGAGAATCATGAAGGCGCATGTGGTGGCCATTTTGCTCTAAAGATCACCTTGCATAAGATTTTGCAAGAGGGGTATGTATGGCCTAGTTTGCACAAGGATGTTCACCATTGGTGTAGGTCTTGCAATAGGTGTCGAGCGTTTGGGAAGAGAGTGTTGAAGCCAGAGCTACGAAAAACCATTATGGCATTTTATGTGTTTGAAAAGTGGGGGATTGATGCAATAGGCCCGTTACCTATCACAAGCAGGGGCAAAAGCTATATTTTGATGGCAGTGGACTATCTTTCTAGATGGGTAGAGGCTATAGCAGTAAAACAGATCACTGCAAAGGATGTGGCAAAATTTGTGTATGATGAAATATGTTGCAAGTTTGGGGTGCCATTAGAGCTACTTTCAGATAAGGGGCCAGGATTTAGAGCTAAACTGCTAGACTTCTTATGCACAAAGATGAAGATTAGGCACCAGCATACCACTCCTTATTACCCACATTGTAATGGCTTAAATGAAAGATTCAATGGTGAGTTGGTACACATTCTTTCGAAAGTGACAGAGCACCAAGGAAAGAATTGGGATTTGGAATTGCCTAGTGCATTATGGGCTTACAGTACTTCGGTGAAGACAGGTACAGGGTTTACTCCATTTCATTTGGTGTATGGAAAAGAAGCACTATTGCCTGTGGAAGTAGAGTTGCCTGCAATCAAGATGTTAGAGAAGTTGCTTGGGCCGCCTAGTGATGCATTCGAAGAGAGGCTCTTACAACTACAAGAGGTTCAGTTGGATAGGATGAGTGCATTGGAACATTATGGGCAGATGCAAGATAGGGCTTTGGCAAAGATAAATGAAAAGTTCAAAAGTAAGGGTATCAAGAAGCATGACTTGGTTTTGCGCTACAACAGTAAGCTAGACAACACCTTCCAAAAGAAGTTTCAAATTAAGTGGGAAGGCCCTTTCAAGGTAGTGGAGTGTTTTCCAAATGGCACATATCAGCTGGCTAACCTGGATGGTGTTCTACATAAGTCAAGGGTAAATGGATTGCGTCTTAAATTGTATCATGCTAGATTGATGATGGTGGAGCAAGATGAGCTGTCTGTGGAGCAAGCAATGTTGGTGAAGGATGAGGAGATCTCTGATGCGGCGAGTCTCATATCTCTCTTTGCTGCTGCTGATCATGAATGATCTAGCAGGCTAGGGGATGGGCAAATTATGTCAAGAGTTTTTTTGAGCAAGGGATTGCGCATATGTACATACACATGCATGATGCATCAAATAAAGAATTGCCCATTTTTCAGAGCCAGGTGGTTACGTGGGGCCCACATGTGTACAGGTAGGACAACATGTACATAGTGCAGCGATTTTCACTATTATCAATACTAGTGTGTTTTTTCTACAATAAGGAGGAGTTGGTAGCGCGTAAAACTTCTCGAGGAAGCTATCTGCGGGCCGACGACGTGAGGTCAGCAGGTGCGTCAGATGGCATCTAGTGGCGTCAGGAGGGCGAACGAGGTCAATATTTGCACGCGGATGAGGACGGACACAACGTGGGTGTTTTCTGGTGAGTGTTATGCAGAAAGGTCATCATTAGGACCACTTTTTGGGGCCACTTCACGTGGTGGCGAGATGCATTATTGGAAAAAAGCTGAGTGCCAGGTGTGCGGATGATGCAAAAAGGTGACAGCTATGCACTGCGAGGTCAGTTTTTGGCCTGTTCGGGGTCCGTTTGAGGTCATCTAAAAGGCCAAGGGTGCCCAAGTAAAAAATCTAAGTGTGGGAATTGAAAAAACAGAGAGAAGACCAGAAAAAACTTGGAGAAGAGAGGAGGAACAGCCGCAGGTGTGTTTTTGGGGTTTTCGGAGCCTGTTTTGGCCGTAAGCTGCTCATCCGAGGTCGGATTTGAGCACTTTGACATTATAGACTGGGGTTTTGGGCCGTTCCGGACGCGATGGCGCTGTCCATTTTGCCAAATTCCTCACTCTTTTTCTGCTGTTTTTCTGTGTAATCTTCTCCGGTGAGTGAAGCCTCTGCTTAACTTTGTGGTTGTATCTGGTGTATTTCTTCAATATTGTGTGAGCTATTTGCCCCATTGGTGTTGGCCCAAGCTCAATTGTATCTAAACATCAGAAATTCTCCTCTTTTGAGCTGAGTTTTTTGGGTGTGTGTGTGTGTGTGTCTGTATGGAGTGCGCAACTGGATAGTCTCTCTCCTCTCACTCCAGAGGTGTGCTCCCTGTCTCGGCCAGGTGTGTTGTGTAAGCCGAGTGGTGCCCCATAGTGTGTGTGTGTATCATTCTAAGAGTGTGTGTCGGATCGTTATAGAGGCGCTGTGTGTGTTTTCATCCCGCTCACAACGCCTATGTACAGTGAAATGGTAGGGATAGCCACAGTGTTTGGGTGATTTTGGTAGGGTGAGGTAGCTTACTATGGCAATTATGAAAAGCCGAAAAATGGCTATCATTAGCCCCCCCCTTAGATAATGGTACATTCATGTACCATTTATCCGATCATACAACATGTAGATTGTGTAACGTCTGTCTTTGTCTGCTCTCATCTTTGAAGAACCTTTGTTGTATGATTAAAAAAACTTGTGTGATATGAAAGGTTCTTAGAGCCAATAGCAGAATGTAATGAAGTGACTGAGTAAACCTCCTCCATTGAGAAAGTTTACATAAGCACCCCCCAGGATCAAAGATCTTGAAATATCTTTCCCAAAGAGAGATGTATGGTATGGAATCACTTACTGATTTCGATCGAAGAAATTTGTAGATTTTATTGTTGTCCATCATTGCATGTATCACTATGAATGTGATATAAAAGATTGGTTGCTCTTCCTCCTGTGTAAAGTTGATGTATCTGCTACGATCTTCAAGAGCTTGTATGAGCGAATTCCCGAACTGTAGCTCATAAAAGTCATTCAACCTGGGTAGGCTCACCAAGTCACAAATTATATGGCCTTCATGATTTAGGAAAGCTTGATCCATGCTTCCCACTGCTATTGGAAGATATTGCAAATAGTTTACCACATAAGTAGATAATAGACGAAGGTTTCTATTGCTTCCAACACATTGGAAGAGAATAGATTTTGGTATTGTTTGATGAAATATCCACATGTAGCAATCAACAAGTTTTTCATCTATGATGAAGACCAGAAGCATCACAACGTGCGACCTCCATACACCAAAGAAACAAATGAAGAAGGTTTGGAAACATCTGTTCATCACCAAGTATTCATGTCCTCTTCCACTTAAGAAGGTATGGTGTCCCCGATGAAAGGTATCTGTGAAGAGAGGAGAAGTTGACTTTGAAGAGGTGAAACCCAATGTGAAGATGATTTGGGCTTCAAAATTCTGGATTTTATTGCTAAGAGATTGTCCCATGAATGAAGAGCCATCCACTAAAACACCATTGGAGAGAATGATACCCTTATGACAGTTTCCTTTTATGATTTTATTTTTTACTACTCTCCCATCTTCTTCATCCCCTTCTAAGCCCCCCTTTTGGCAAGGTTGTAACTCCTCACATTGTACCACCTTAAAGGTTGATGGATTACTGTTTGATTTTGTGAAAAATTTGGCTTCTTGCATGATAGGTTCCTCCATGCTTAACATACATGGGTCATACCAATGCTTTTCAACATCCTCAAACACTTCTTGAAGATTATCCTCACATGGATTCAACTCACACTCTTCTACTTTGTTTGGAGTTGGCATTCCATGTACACAATCATCTCTTTATGATCAATGTGGTCTATGATCTCCCCACCTATGATTTCATCTTCTTCTTCACTCTCTTCTTTTAGACAAGATACACTCTCAGAACATTCCATAAGATCAAGGTTACCTTCAAGGTCTTCATTCTCCATAGAGTCATGTTGCACAAAAGCTTCGTCTGCTCGGACTAGAAATTGATCCTCCGCCAAAAGGTTGGATGTATCCATTATTGAATCATCAATGCCATTTGAGATATCTTGTGTCGATTTTTGCATGCTTGTGATAAAGGTAGAAGAAAGAGATTCCACATTTGAATCTTGGCCACACACTTTAGCACTTGAATAATCAGTTGACATGTAAGTAACTTCTTCAACATTTGTCGGAGTAGAAGGAGACATGTATGGCAAAGGAGATGACTCCTTGATAGAAACACTTTCATGATGGTTGGTTCTTCCAGCATGATGGAAACCATTTTTGATGTAGAAGTACTTGTGAAACTTCCTTCGGGCAATAGTGACCGCTTCTTCAAAGGTAGAGGGTCCACTACAAGTAACCTTAGTCTTTAGGAAAGGAGACAAACCCGAAATAAATTGCTCCATTTTTACATAATCTGGAAATGTAGAACTAAACCCACATCCTCCCCATTGACGAGAAAAAAAATCCTCATAAGCATAGTAGTCTTCACCATGTTGTTGAAGTCTCCCTAATGAAGCCCATGTTGTCTCTGTTGTTGGAAATTTAGAGAATCTAGTTTTCAAAGCTTTGGAAATTTGGGTATATCCATCTTCAATCTGAGAAGACATACTCCAAAACCATTGCTCAGCGTTGCCTCTAAGGCATAGCAATAGAAAATCCCCTTTTTCAATGTCATCCCTTTTACCAAGGATATGACAAACCATTCTAAAATCAGCAAGAAAATCATCAACATCTTCTTCTAGATTTCCGAAGAAGATTGGGATATCATCAAAGGTATAGTGTGTCATAGTCTCTCAATGCTAGAACCACACAAAGATTAGTTCCAAACAATCATTTTTTCTCAAGACATCAACTAACTACACAAAGTTTTGAAAGGTCTTTCAACATGAATTCTAGATTCTTATGTGAAAATGTTTTTTTCCTTTCTTATGTTGTGCTAATCCAAACCATATTCTAGATCAAATTTTTTGCCTTGAAATTAAACTCGGTCATACAAGTTTCATGAGTCCTATAATCTACTTGATTATGCTAAAATTCAAGCATTCATGCAATACAACAACAATAAGCACAAAGTCATTCCTCCGTGGGGGCACCAAAATTGAAGCGGTCCGGGGCGGGCAACAAGAGAGGCGACCTCTAAACTCCCCTCAAGGATCCCGTGCTGCTCAATTGGGGATGGGGGTAACCACACGCACAACACAACGACCAACCCACAGCCAAACCCAAACAAGGTAGGGGCACCACCTAGTGAGAGAGCAAACTAGGACACAAAAGAGGAGAATCCCTTAGCAATACAAGCGAGAAGGAAGGGTACACTATCACTAATTCAAATGCTACAAATACACACACAAAAGAGAGAGATCTTTGTGCAAGAATTTAGCTTCAATTTTAATGATTGACGTGGGTGTATGAACAGCTTGGAGGAGAGTCAAGAGACACGATTAGGTTTGATGATGTTGCAATCTACACATTATCTTAGGGTTATGGGAGACCTCTCACCATACAACCCTCTTATAATGTTCTACCAAGAAACAAAAACAAACACAAGAGCTCTTGAGTCACATACAAGCAGATACTACAAAAGAATCTCAAAATGAAAACGCGTCACCTTAAACCAAACGAGATGAGGTTGCCAAGCGTGAATTGGAGAGACTCAAGAGAGTTTTGACCCACGATTTGCACCCAAATTATTGATTAAATTGATGCACAAGAGTAGGTACAACTTTGATTGAAAGTTATGAATCACTCACTCCCTTGCAATGTTACAACTAGCTCAAAGAAGCTTTCGTATACACCACATGTAATGGTGCATAAAGAGCTCACTCTCACTCCCTAAAACTAAGATGGTGAATGGCACGCTCAAAGTAGTGAGCAATAGTGTAAGGATCCTTGCCATTTACAAAGGGAGAAGGGCTCTATTTATAGGTGAGGAGAGCCCTAATTATGATTATACCTAATCAAACATTTTCATAGAAAACCATGTTTATGAAATTTTTTATATGTTCTTATGAGAGTGGGGCTCTCGTCTCTTGAGTCACATGGATGTGGGCTCAAGAGGAGAGAATTTTTGAGGTGAAATAGAGAAGATTCTAAAGAGGTGAGTGATTTTTTGTGTGAGGTTGCCTACTCCACGGTAGAGTAGAGTGGGTGCAATTTACAAAAAAAAGGGTTAGCAGTTAGTGTTAGTAGCATGGGGTAAAATTACATGGCATATGCACTCAAGGTGCATTATATGATTTATACAATGATAAAAAGTAAGAGAAGGATGAGAATATACACAATTTGGTGGAAACCACAAGATGTAAATGAAATTTTCCACCTTCTCCTCCAGTGAATGAAGCGGTTGTAGAACTTTGTCGGTGCAGTTCTTGTGACCATGGGAAAGTTGAATTCTCCATGATCAAACTCCTCCTTTTGCAGGGCTTGAGCTTGGTTATTTGCTGATTTTTTCTCTTTTTATGAAAGGATGAAGAGGTTATGGTAATATGAATTTGATTCTAGAGAGAGAAATTGAGCTATGGAGTAAGGAGAGATGGAAATGGTGAAGAAGATGAAGTAAGCCATGAAAGTTGCAAGTTTGAGTGAGGGATGGAGAGGAATGAGTGTATGTGTGTGGAAGTGGAAAAGGAGGTGAGAGAAGACTATGGGTTACTTTATGAGAAAAGTGGGCAGACTAGGGTCCACTCAAAAAATCCTATCTCACCGTTGGTAGCTCCAAAAATCATGAAAAATTTTGAGGTGATTATTCAGATTGTGGGCTACATTTTCTCTGTTGATTACTTCTTCAAATTCCGAGCAAAGATAGGTGCCAAAATTCTCACCAAAAAGCCTGTTTTTTATGCCTGCAAAAGTCTTTTAGTGGCCCCCTCCTTTGTTGAATTTGTACAATGTATCCAAGAGTGAGCCCCTCCTTTGTCATATCATAATACAAAGCATCCAAGTTGCCCTTTACACATGCATGGAGGAGGATTATTGGTGAATAAAGCAATATATACATGGTGGGACTAGTATATGGACTATTCATGGATTTTAGCTCAATGAGCACATGGTGTTAGAATAATGAGTAAAAATAATAATAAAAATATGGAGAAATTATGGATATGAAAAGATATTGAAATCATATGATATGATCCCTCTTTGTATTATTTTTGGTGAAAGAGGAAAAGGTATGCAAGTAGATGAAAATAATATAATAAACATGACTAAGAAAGTAGAAATCATTTTTTTTGTTTTCGCGAGGGTGAGGGTGAAAATGTGAGTTTTTAGGTGTGTTTTTGGGGTTTTCGAAGCCTGTTTTGGCCGTAAACTGCTCATCCGAGGTCGGATTTGAGCACTTTGACATTATAGATTGGGGTTTTGGGCCGTTTTGGACGCGATGGCGCTGTCCATTTTGCCAAATTCCTCACTCTTTTTCTGCTGTTTTTCTGTGTAATCTTCTCCGGTGAGTGAAGCCTCTGCTTAACTTTGTGGTTGTATCTGGTGTATTTCTTCAATATTGTGTGAGCTATTTGCCCCATTGGTGTTGTCCCAAGCTCAATTGTATCTAAACATCATAAATTATCCTCTTTTGAGCTGAGTTTTTTGGTGTGTGTGTGTGTGTGTCTGTGTGGAGTAGGCAACTGGATAGTCTCTCTCCTCTCACTCCAGAGGTGTGCTCCCTGTCTCGGCCAGGTGTGTTGTGTAAGCCGAGTGGTGCCCCATAGTGTGTGTGTGTATCATTCTAAGAGTGTGTGTCGGATCGTTATAGAGGCGCTGTGTGTGTTTTCATCCCGCTCACATTGCAATGGGATGACAAGTGTGAAGAAGTGTTTCAAGAGGTGAAAGAGGTGTTAGGGGGTTTGTCAGCCATGCAGGCTCCTGATTGGGAGAAAGTTTTTTATGTAAATCCATCAGTAGGGGATGATGCCATTGGAGCTATGCTAATGCAAAAGGGGAAGGGCAGCCATTATATGAGGCCAGTGTATTGTGCAAGCCGAGTGAAGTTGGTAGCGGAGAGAAAGTTATCGGAAGTAGAGCTAGTGATGGCCAGTGTAATATTTGCTTGTCGACGATTTCGTCATTACTTGCTACCACGGCCTTTTGTTTTCTTGACGAGTTATGCATTTTTGCCACAGTTAATTAATGGTACTAACATGTCAAATGTGGTGAAGAAATGGGTAATTGAGCTGCAAGAGTTTGAGTTCTCTTTTCTAGTGGAAGATAGTACAAGGGCTACCCTAGCTGATTTGTTGACCTACAAGGAGAATCCCCTTATTGTTAAGGAAGAGGTGGTGAGAAAGGTAGTTGAAGAAGTGCCACAGATCAGCAATGCACATGTGTTGTTCTTTGATGGTTCATACAGAAAGAGCCACGATGCAGCTTCAGGGGGTATAGCACTTTATGATCCAGAGGGGAAGCTAGTATGCAAGAGAGGGTTCAAATTGGATGCGCATAGTAACAATGAGGCTGAATATGCTACATTGGAAGCCGGATTACACATTTGTTTGAAGCATGGGGTTCGAAGGTTGAGCATAAAAGGTGATGCCTTGTTAGTGGTGAAGCAAGTGCTGGGTGTGTGGAAGAGCAAGAACACCTCATTGAAGGAAATGTGCTTCAGAATTAAAGGCCTGTTAAAAAAGTTCGAAGCATGGATCATCAGACACATTGAACGTGCTCTAAATGGAGAGGCACATGAAGCAGCTCAAGGCATGATTGGGGAGCTATTTGTGTTGAGGACCACTTTACCTCTTTATCATGGCCGGGAAAGTTTGGCTCAAGAAGAGGAGTTTTTGCTAACAGGAATCATTCCAAAGGAGATTCAGAAGTCTAAGAAGTATGGCTTTGTGCGTAGAGCATACAGGTACAAATTGATTGGTGATGTCTTATACATGAAAGGGGCTGATCTCGTGTTGAGACGTGTACCTTGGCGGGAGGAGCTTTACAGAGTGTTGGAAGAGAATCATGAAGGCGCATGTGGTGGCCATTTTGCTCTAAAGATCACCTTGCATAAGATTTTGCAAGAGGGGTATGTATGGCCTAGTTTGCACAAGGATGTTCACCATTGGTGTAGGTCTTGCAATAGGTGTCGAGCGTTTGGGAAGAGAGTGTTGAAGCCAGAGCTACGAAAAACCATTATGGCATTTTATGTGTTTGAAAAGTGGGGGATTGATGCAATAGGCCCGTTACCTATCACAAGCAGGGGCAAAAGCTATATTTTGATGGCAGTGGACTATCTTTCTAGATGGGTAGAGGCTATAGCAGTAAAACAGATCACTGCAAAGGATGTGGCAAAATTTGTGTATGATGAAATATGTTGCAAGTTTGGGGTGCCATTAGAGCTACTTTCAGATAAGGGGCCAGGATTTAGAGCTAAACTGCTAGACTTCTTATGCACAAAGATGAAGATTAGGCACCAGCATACCACTCCTTATTACCCACATTGTAATGGCTTAAATGAAAGATTCAATGGTGAGTTGGTACACATTCTTTCGAAAGTGACAGAGCACCAAGGAAAGAATTGGGATTTGGAATTGCCTAGTGCATTATGGGCTTACAGTACTTCGGTGAAGACAGGTACAGGGTTTACTCCATTTCATTTGGTGTATGGAAAAGAAGCACTATTGCCTGTGGAAGTAGAGTTGCCTGCAATCAAGATGTTAGAGAAGTTGCTTGGGCCGCCTAGTGATGCATTCGAAGAGAGGCTCTTACAACTACAAGAGGTTCAGTTGGATAGGATGAGTGCATTGGAACATTATGGGCAGATGCAAGATAGGGCTTTGGCAAAGATAAATGAAAAGTTCAAAAGTAAGGGTATCAAGAAGCATGACTTGGTTTTGCGCTACAACAGTAAGCTAGACAACACCTTCCAAAAGAAGTTTCAAATTAAGTGGGAAGGCCCTTTCAAGGTAGTGGAGTGTTTTCCAAATGGCACATATCAGCTGGCTAACCTGGATGGTGTTCTACATAAGTCAAGGGTAAATGGATTGCGTCTTAAATTGTATCATGCTAGATTGATGATGGTGGAGCAAGATGAGCTGTCTGTGGAGCAAGCAATGTTGGTGAAGGATGAGGAGATCTCTGATGCGGCGAGTCTCATATCTCTCTTTGCTGCTGCTGATCATGAATGATCTAGCAGGCTAGGGGATGGGCAAATTATGTCAAGAGTTTTTTTGAGCAAGGGATTGCGCATATGTACATACACATGCATGATGCATCAAATAAAGAATTGCCCATTTTTCAGAGCCAGGTGGTTACGTGGGGCCCACATGTGTACAGGTAGGACAACATGTACATAGTGCAACGATTTTCACTATTATCAATACTAGTGTGTTTTTTCTACAATAAGGAGGAGTTGGTAGCGCGTAAAACTTCTCGAGGAAGCTATCTGCGGGCCGACGACGTGAGGTCAGCAGGTGCGTCAGATGGCATCTAGTGGCGTCAGGAGGGCGAACGAGGTCAATATTTGCACGCGGATGAGGACGGACACAACGTGGGTGTTTTTCTTCTGTGAGTGTTATGCAGAAAGGTCATCATTAGGACCACTTTTTGGGGCCACTTCACGTGGTGGCGAGATGCATTATTGGAAAAAAGCTGAGTGCCAGGTGTGCGGATGATGCAAAAAGGTGACAGCTATGCACTGCGAGGTCAGTTTTTGGCCTGTTCGGGGTCCGTTTGAGGTCATCTAAAAGGCCAAGGGTGCCCAAGTAAAAAATCTAAGTGTGGGAATTGAAAAAACAGAGAGAAGACCAGAAAAAACTTGGAGAAGAGAGGAGGAACAGCCGCAGGTGTGTTTTTGGGGTTTTCGGAGCCTGTTTTGGCCGTAAGCTGCTCATCCGAGGTCGGATTTGAGCACTTTGACATTATAGACTGGGGTTTTGGGCCGTTCCGGACGCGATGGCGCTGTCCATTTTGCCAATTCCTCACTCTTTTTCTGCTGTTTTTCTGTGTAATCTTCTCCGGTGAGTGAAGCCTCTGCTTAACTTTGTGGTTGTATCTGGTGTATTTCTTCAATATTGTGTGAGCTATTTGCCCCATTGGTGTTGGCCCAAGCTCAATTGTATCTAAACATCAGAAATTCTCCTCTTTTGAGCTGAGTTTTTTGGGTGTGTGTGTGTGTGTGTCTGTATGGAGTGCGCAACTGGATAGTCTCTCTCCTCTCACTCCAGAGGTGTGCTCCCTGTCTCGGCCAGGTGTGTTGTGTAAGCCGAGTGGTGCCCCATAGTGTGTGTGTGTATCATTCTAAGAGTGTGTGTCGGATCGTTATAGAGGCGCTGTGTGTGTTTTTCATCCCGCTCACAACGCCTATGTACAGTGAAATGGTAGGGATAGCCACAGTGTTTGGGTGATTTTGGTAGGGTGAGGTAGCTTACTATGGCAATTATGAAAAGCCGAAAAATGGCTATCATTAGCCCCCCCCTTAGATAATGGTACATTCATGTACCATTTATCCGATCATACAACATGTAGATTGTGTAACGTCTGTCTTTGTCTGCTCTCATCTTTGAAGAACCTTTGTTGTATGATTAAAAAAACTTGTGTGATATGAAAGGTTCTTAGAGCCAATAGCAGAATGTAATGAAGTGACTGAGTAAACCTCCTCCATTGAGAAAGTTTACATAAGCACCCCCCAGGATCAAAGATCTTGAAATATCTTTCCCAAAGAGAGATGTATGGTATGGAATCACTTACTGATTTCGATCGAAGAAATTTGTAGATTTTATTGTTGTCCATCATTGCATGTATCACTATGAATGTGATATAAAAGATTGGTTGCTCTTCCTCCTGTGTAAAGTTGATGTATCTGCTACGATCTTCAAGAGCTTGTATGAGCGAATTCCCGAACTGTAGCTCATAAAAGTCATTCAAACCTGGGTAGGCTCACCAAGTCACAAATTATATGGCCTTCATGATTTAGGAAAGCTTGATCCATGCTTCCCACTGCTATTGGAAGATATTGCAAATAGTTTACCACATAAGTAGATAATAGACGAAGGTTTCTATTGCTTCCAACACATTGGAAGAGAATAGATTTTGGTATTGTTTGATGAAATATCCACATGTAGCAATCAACAAGTTTTTCATCTATGATGAAGACCAGAAGCATCACAACGTGCGACCTCCATACACCAAAGAAACAAATGAAGAAGGTTTGGAAACATCTGTTCATCACCAAGTATTCATGTCCTCTTCCACTTAAGAAGGTATGGTGTCCCCGATGAAAGGTATCTGTGAAGAGAGGAGAAGTTGACTTTGAAGAGGTGAAACCCAATGTGAAGATGATTTGGGCTTCAAAATTTCTGGATTTTATTGCTAAGAGATTGTCCCATGAATGAAGAGCCATCCACTAAAACACCATTGGAGAGAATGATACCCTTATGACAGTTTCCTTTTATGATTTTATTTTTTACTACTCTCCCATCTTCTTCATCCCCTTCTAAGCCCCCCTTTTGGCAAGGTTGTAACTCCTCACATTGTACCACCTTAAAGGTTGATGGATTACTGTTTGATTTTGTGAAAAATTTGGCTTCTTGCATGATAGGTTCCTCCATGCTTAACATACATGGGTCATACCAATGCTTTTCAACATCCTCAAACACTTCTTGAAGATTATCCTCACATGGATTCAACTCACACTCTTCTACTTTGTTTGGAGTTGGCATTCCATGTACACAATCATCTCTTTATGATCAATGTGGTCTATGATCTCCCCACCTATGATTTCATCTTCTTCTTCACTCTCTTCTTTTAGACAAGATACACTCTCAGAACATTCCATAAGATCAAGGTTACCTTCAAGGTCTTCATTCTCCATAGAGTCATGTTGCACAAAGCTTCGTCTGCTCGGACTAGAAATTGATCCTCCGCCAAAAGGTTGGATGTATCCATTATTGAATCATCAATGCCATTTGAGATATCTTGTGTCGATTTTTGCATGCTTGTGATAAAGGTAGAAGAAAGAGATTCCACATTTGAATCTTGGCCACACACTTTAGCACTTGAATAATCAGTTGACATGTAAGTAACTTCTTCAACATTTGTCGGAGTAGAAGGAGACATGTATGGCAAAGGAGATGACTCCTTGATAGAAACACTTTCATGATGGTTGGTTCTTCCAGCATGATGGAAACCATTTTTGATGTAGAAGTACTTGTGAAACTTCCTTCGGGCAATAGTGACCGCTTCTTCAAAGGTAGAGGGTCCACTACAAGTAACCTTAGTCTTTAGGAAAGGAGACAAACCCGAAATAAATTGCTCCATTTTTACATAATCTGGAAATGTAGAACTAAACCCACATCCTCCCCATTGACGAGAAAAAAAATCCTCATAAGCATAGTAGTCTTCACCATGTTGTTGAAGTCTCCCTAATGAAGCCCATGTTGTCTCTGTTGTTGGAAATTTAGAGAATCTAGTTTTCAAAGCTTTGGAAATTTGGGTATATCCATCTTCAATCTGAGAAGACATACTCCAAAACCATTGCTCAGCGTTGCCTCTAAGGCATAGCAATAGAAAATCCCCTTTTTCAATGTCATCCCTTTTACCAAGGATATGACAAACCATTCTAAAATCAGCAAGAAAATCATCAACATCTTCTTCTAGATTTCCGAAGAAGATTGGGATATCATCAAAGGTATAGTGTGTCATAGTCTCTCAATGCTAGAACCACACAAAGATTAGTTCCAAACAATCATTTTTTCTCAAGACATCAACTAACTACACAAAGTTTTGAAAGGTCTTTCAACATGAATTCTAGATTCTTATTGAAAAATGTTTTTTTTCCTTTCTATGTTGTGCTAATCCAAACCATATTCTAGATCAAATTTTTTGCCTTGAAATTAAACTCGGTCATACAAGTTTCATGAGTCCTATAATCTACTTGATTATGCTAAAATTCAAGCATTCATGCAATACAACAACAATAAGCACAAAGTCATTCCTCCGTGGGGGCACCAAAAATTGAAGCGGTCCGGGCGGGCAACAAGAGAGGCGACCTCTAAAACTCCCCTCAAGATCCCGTGCTGCTCAATTGGGGATGGGGGTAACCACACGCACAACACAACGACCAACCCACAGCCAAACCCAAACAAGGTAGGGCACCACCTAGTGAGAGAGCAAACTAGGACACAAAAAGAGGAGAATCCCTTAGCAATACAAGCGAGAAGGAGGGTACACTATCACTAATTCAAATGCTACAAATACACACACAAAAGAGAGAGATCTTTGTGCAAGAATTTAGCTTCAATTTTAATGATTGACGTGGGTGTAGAACAGCTTGGAGGAGAGTCAAGAGACACGATTAGGTTTGATGATGTTGCAATCTACACATTATCTTAGGGTATGGAGACCCCTCTCACCTACAACCCTCTTATAAGTTCTACCAAAGAAACAAAAAACACACAAGAGCTCTTGAGTCCACATACAGCAGATACTACAAAGAATCTCAAAATGAAAACGCGTCACCTTAAACCAAACGAGATGAGGTTGCCAAGCGTGAATGGAGAGACCAAGAGAAGTTTTGACCCACGATTTGCACCCAAATTATTGATTAAATTGATGCACAAGAGTAGGTACAGACTTTTGATTGAAGTTTATGAATCACTCACTCCCTTGCAATGTTACAAACTAGCTCAAAGAAAGCTTTCGTATACACCACATGTAGATGGTGCATAAAAGCCTCACTCTCACTCCCTAAAACAAGATGGTGAATGGCACGCTCAAAGTAGTGAGGCATAGTGGAAGGATCCTTGCCATTTACAAAGGGAGAAGGGCTCTATTTATAGGTGAGGAGAGCCCTAATTATGATTATACCTAATCAAACATTTTCATAGAAAACCATGTTTATGAAATTTTTTATATGTTCTTATGAGAGTGGGGCTCTCGTCTCTTGAGTCACATGGATGTGGGCTCAAGAGGAGAGAATTTTTGAGGTGAAATAGAGAAGATTCTAAAGAGGTGAGTGATTTTTTGTGTGAGGTTGCCTACTCCACGGTAGAGTAGAGTGGGTGCAATTTACAAAAAAAAGGGTTAGCAGTTAGTGTTAGTAGCATGGGGTAAAATTACATGGCATATGCACTCAAGGTGCATTATATGATTATACAATGATAAAAAGTAAGAGAAGGATGAGAATATACACAATTTGGTGGAAACCACAAGATGTAAATGAAATTTTCCACCTTCTCCTCCAGTGAATGAAGCGGTTGTAGAACTTTGTCGGTGCAGTTCTTGTGACCATGGGAAAGTTGAATTCTCCATGATCAAACTCCTCCTTTTGCAGGGCTTGAGCTTGGTTATTTGCTGATTTTTTCTCTTTTTATGAAAGGATGAAGAGGTTATGGTAATATGAATTTGATTCTAGAGAGAGAAATTGAGCTATGGAGTAAGGAGAGATGGAAATGGTGAAGAAGATGAAGTAAGCCATGAAAGTTGCAAGTTTGAGTGAGGGATGGAGAGGAATGAGTGTATGTGTGTGGAAGTGGAAAAGGAGGTGAGAGAAGACTATGGGTTACTTTATGAGAAAAGTGGGCAGACTAGGGTCCACTCAAAAAATCCTATCTCACCGTTGGTAGCTCCAAAAATCATGAAAAATTTTGAGGTGATTATTCAGATTGTGGGCTACATTTTCTCTGTTGATTACTTCTTCAAATTCCGAGCAAAGATAGGTGCCAAAATTCTCACCAAAAAGCCTGTTTTTTATGCCTGCAAAAGTCTTTTAGTGGCCCCCTCCTTTGTTGAATTTGTACAATGTATCCAAGAGTGAGCCCCTCCTTTGTCATATCATAATACAAAGCATCCAAGTTGCCCTTTACACATGCATGGAGGAGGATTATTGGTGAATAAAGCAATATATACATGGTGGGACTAGTATATGGACTATTCATGGATTTTAGCTCAATGAGCACATGGTGTTAGAATAATGAGTAAAAATAATAATAAAAATATGGAGAAATTATGGATATGAAAAGATATTGAAATCATATGATATGATCCCTCTTTGTATTATTTTTGGTGAAAGAGGAAAAGGTATGCAAGTAGATGAAAATAATATAATAAACATGACTAAGAAAGTAGAAATCATTTTTTTGTTTTCGCGAGGGTGAGGGTGAAAATGTGAGTTTTTAGGTGTGTTTTTGGGGTTTTCGAAGCCTGTTTTGGCCGTAAACTGCTCATCCGAGGTCGGATTTGAGCACTTTGACATTATAGATTGGGGTTTTGGGCCGTTTTGGACGCGATGGCGCTGTCCATTTTGCCAAATTCCTCACTCTTTTTCTGCTGTTTTTCTGTGTAATCTTCTCCGGTGAGTGAAGCCTCTGCTTAACTTTGTGGTTGTATCTGGTGTATTTCTTCAATATTGTGTGAGCTATTTGCCCCATTGGTGTTGTCCCAAGCTCAATTGTATCTAAACATCATAAATTATCCTCTTTTGAGCTGAGTTTTTTGGGTGTGTGTGTGTGTGTCTGTGTGGAGTAGGCAACTGGATAGTCTCTCTCCTCTCACTCCAGAGGTGTGCTCCCTGTCTCGGCCAGGTGTGTTGTGTAAGCCGAGTGGTGCCCCATAGTGTGTGTGTGTATCATTCTAAGAGTGTGTGTCGGATCGTTATAGAGGCGCTGTGTGTGTTTTCATCCCGCTCACATTGCAATGGGATGACAAGTGTGAAGAAGTGTTTCAAGAGGTGAAAGAGGTGTTAGGGGGTTTGTCAGCCATGCAGGCTCCTGATTGGGAGAAAGTTTTTTATGTAAATCCATCAGTAGGGGATGATGCCATTGGAGCTATGCTAATGCAAAAGGGGAAGGGCAGCCATTATATGAGGCCAGTGTATTGTGCAAGCCGAGTGAAGTTGGTAGCGGAGAGAAAGTTATCGGAAGTAGAGCTAGTGATGGCCAGTGTAATATTTGCTTGTCGACGATTTCGTCATTACTTGCTACCACGGCCTTTTGTTTTCTTGACGAGTTATGCATTTTTGCCACAGTTAATTAATGGTACTAACATGTCAAATGTGGTGAAGAAATGGGTAATTGAGCTGCAAGAGTTTGAGTTCTCTTTTCTAGTGGAAGATAGTACAAGGGCTACCCTAGCTGATTTGTTGACCTACAAGGAGAATCCCCTTATTGTTAAGGAAGAGGTGGTGAGAAAGGTAGTTGAAGAAGTGCCACAGATCAGCAATGCACATGTGTTGTTCTTTGATGGTTCATACAGAAAGAGCCACGATGCAGCTTCAGGGGGTATAGCACTTTATGATCCAGAGGGGAAGCTAGTATGCAAGAGAGGGTTCAAATTGGATGCGCATAGTAACAATGAGGCTGAATATGCTACATTGGAAGCCGGATTACACATTTGTTTGAAGCATGGGGTTCGAAGGTTGAGCATAAAAGGTGATGCCTTGTTAGTGGTGAAGCAAGTGCTGGGTGTGTGGAAGAGCAAGAACACCTCATTGAAGGAAATGTGCTTCAGAATTAAAGGCCTGTTAAAAAGTTCGAAGCATGGATCATCAGACACATTGAACGTGCTCTAAATGGAGAGGCACATGAAGCAGCTCAAGGCATGATTGGGGAGCTATTTGTGTTGAGGACCACTTTACCTCTTTATCATGGCCGGGAAAGTTTGGCTCAAGAAGAGAGTTTTTGCTAACAGGAATCATTCCAAAGGAGATTCAGAAGTCTAAGAAGTATGGCTTTGTGCGTAGAGCATACAGGTACAAATTGATTGGTGATGTCTTATACATGAAAGGGGCTGATCTCGTGTTGAGACGTGTACCTTGGCGGGAGGAGCTTTACAGAGTGTTGGAAGAGAATCATGAAGGCGCATGTGGTGGCCATTTTGCTCTAAAGATCACCTTGCATAAGATTTTGCAAGAGGGGTATGTATGGCCTAGTTTGCACAAGGATGTTCACCATTGGTGTAGGTCTTGCAATAGGTGTCGAGCGTTTGGGAAGAGAGTGTTGAAGCCAGAGCTACGAAAAACCATTATGGCATTTTATGTGTTTGAAAAGTGGGGGATTGATGCAATAGGCCCGTTACCTATCACAAGCAGGGGCAAAAGCTATATTTTGATGGCAGTGGACTATCTTTCTAGATGGGTAGAGGCTATAGCAGTAAAACAGATCACTGCAAAGGATGTGGCAAAATTTGTGTATGATGAAATATGTTGCAAGTTTGGGGTGCCATTAGAGCTACTTTCAGATAAGGGGCCAGGATTTAGAGCTAAACTGCTAGACTTCTTATGCACAAAGATGAAGATTAGGCACCAGCATACCACTCCTTATTACCCACAGTGTAATGGCTTAAATGAAAGATTCAATGGTGAGTTGGTACACATTCTTTCGAAAGTGACAGAGCACCAAGGAAAGAATTGGGATTTGGAATTGCCTAGTGCATTATGGGCTTACAGTACTTCGGTGAAGACAGGTACAGGGTTTACTCCATTTCATTTGGTGTATGGAAAAGAAGCACTATTGCCTGTGGAAGTAGAGTTGCCTGCAATCAAGATGTTAGAGAAGTTGCTTGGGCCGCCTAGTGATGCATTCGAAGAGAGGCTCTTACAACTACAAGAGGTTCAGTTGGATAGGATGAGTGCATTGGAACATTATGGGCAGATGCAAGATAGGGCTTTGGCAAAGATAAATGAAAAGTTCAAAAGTAAGGGTATCAAGAAGCATGACTTGGTTTTGCGCTACAACAGTAAGCTAGACAACACCTTCCAAAAGAAGTTTCAAATTAAGTGGGAAGGCCCTTTCAAGGTAGTGGAGTGTTTTCCAAATGGCACATATCAGCTGGCTAACCTGGATGGTGTTCTACATAAGTCAAGGGTAAATGGATTGCGTCTTAAATTGTATCATGCTAGATTGATGATGGTGGAGCAAGATGAGCTGTCTGTGGAGCAAGCAATGTTGGTGAAGGATGAGGAGATCTCTGATGCGGCGAGTCTCATATCTCTCTTTGCTGCTGCTGATCATGAATGATCTAGCAGGCTAGGGGATGGGCAAATTATGTCAAGAGTTTTTTTGAGCAAGGGATTGCGCATATGTACATACACATGCATGATGCATCAAATAAAGAATTGCCCATTTTTCAGAGCCAGGTGGTTACGTGGGGCCCACATGTGTACAGGTAGGACAACATGTACATAGTGCAGCGATTTTCACTATTATCAATACTAGTGTGTTTTTTCTACAATAAGGAGGAGTTGGTAGCGCGTAAAACTTCTCGAGGAAGCTATCTGCGGGCCGACGACGTGAGGTCAGCAGGTGCGTCAGATGGCATCTAGTGGCGTCAGGAGGGCGAACGAGGTCAATATTTGCACGCGGATGAGGACGGACACAACGTGGGTGTTTTCTGGTGAGTGTTATGCAGAAAGGTCATCATTAGGACCACTTTTTGGGGCCACTTCACGTGGTGGCGAGATGCATTATTGGAAAAAAGCTGAGTGCCAGGTGTGCGGATGATGCAAAAAGGTGACAGCTATGCACTGCGAGGTCAGTTTTTGGCCTGTTCGGGGTCCGTTTGAGGTCATCTAAAAGGCCAAGGGTGCCCAAGTAAAAAATCTAAGTGTGGGAATTGAAAAAACAGAGAGAAGACCAGAAAAAACTTGGAGAAGAGAGGAGGAACAGCCGCAGGTGTGTTTTTGGGGTTTTCGGAGCCTGTTTTGGCCGTAAGCTGCTCATCCGAGGTCGGATTTGAGCACTTTGACATTATAGACTGGGGTTTTGGGCCGTTCCGGACGCGATGGCGCTGTCCATTTTGCAAATTCCTCACTCTTTTTCTGCTGTTTTTCTGTGTAATCTTCTCCGGTGAGTGAAGCCTCTGCTTAACTTTGTGGTTGTATCTGGTGTATTTCTTCAATATTGTGTGAGCTATTTGCCCCATTGGTGTTGGCCCAAGCTCAATTGTATCTAAACATCAGAAATTCTCCTCTTTTGAGCTGAGTTTTTTGGGTGTGTGTGTGTGTGTCTGTATGGAGTGCGCAACTGGATAGTCTCTCTCCTCTCACTCCAGAGGTGTGCTCCCTGTCTCGGCCAGGTGTGTTGTGTAAGCCGAGTGGTGCCCCATAGTGTGTGTGTGTATCATTCTAAGAGTGTGTGTCGGATCGTTATAGAGGCGCTGTGTGTGTTTTCATCCCGCTCACAACGCCTATGTACAGTGAAATGGTAGGGATAGCCACAGTGTTTGGGTGATTTTGGTAGGGTGAGGTAGCTTACTATGGCAATTATGAAAAGCCGAAAAATGGCTATCATTAGCCCCCCCCTTAGATAATGGTACATTCATGTACCATTTATCCGATCATACAACATGTAGATTGTGTAACGTCTGTCTTTGTCTGCTCTCATCTTTGAAGAACCTTTGTTGTATGATTAAAAAAACTTGTGTGATATGAAAGGTTCTTAGAGCCAATAGCAGAATGTAATGAAGTGACTGAGTAAACCTCCTCCATTGAGAAAGTTTACATAAGCACCCCCCAGGATCAAAGATCTTGAAATATCTTTCCCAAAGAGAGATGTATGGTATGGAATCACTTACTGATTTCGATCGAAGAAATTTGTAGATTTTATTGTTGTCCATCATTGCATGTATCACTATGAATGTGATATAAAAGATTGGTTGCTCTTCCTCCTGTGTAAAGTTGATGTATCTGCTACGATCTTCAAGAGCTTGTATGAGCGAATTCCCGAACTGTAGCTCATAAAAGTCATTCAACCTGGGTAGGCTCACCAAGTCACAAATTATATGGCCTTCATGATTTAGGAAAGCTTGATCCATGCTTCCCACTGCTATTGGAAGATATTGCAAATAGTTTACCACATAAGTAGATAATAGACGAAGGTTTCTATTGCTTCCAACACATTGGAAGAGAATAGATTTTGGTATTGTTTGATGAAATATCCACATGTAGCAATCAACAAGTTTTTCATCTATGATGAAGACCAGAAGCATCACAACGTGCGACCTCCATACACCAAAGAAACAAATGAAGAAGGTTTGGAAACATCTGTTCATCACCAAGTATTCATGTCCTCTTCCACTTAAGAAGGTATGGTGTCCCCGATGAAAGGTATCTGTGAAGAGAGGAGAAGTTGACTTTGAAGAGGTGAAACCCAATGTGAAGATGATTTGGGCTTCAAAATTCTGGATTTTATTGCTAAGAGATTGTCCCATGAATGAAGAGCCATCCACTAAAACACCATTGGAGAGAATGATACCCTTATGACAGTTTCCTTTTATGATTTTATTTTTTACTACTCTCCCATCTTCTTCATCCCCTTCTAAGCCCCCCTTTTGGCAAGGTTGTAACTCCTCACATTGTACCACCTTAAAGGTTGATGGATTACTGTTTGATTTTGTGAAAAATTTGGCTTCTTGCATGATAGGTTCCTCCATGCTTAACATACATGGGTCATACCAATGCTTTTCAACATCCTCAAACACTTCTTGAAGATTATCCTCACATGGATTCAACTCACACTCTTCTACTTTGTTTGGAGTTGGCATTCCATGTACACAATCATCTCTTTATGATCAATGTGGTCTATGATCTCCCCACCTATGATTTCATCTTCTTCTTCACTCTCTTCTTTTAGACAAGATACACTCTCAGAACATTCCATAAGATCAAGGTTACCTTCAAGGTCTTCATTCTCCATAGAGTCATGTTGCACAAAAGCTTCGTCTGCTCGGACTAGAAATTGATCCTCCGCCAAAAGGTTGGATGTATCCATTATTGAATCATCAATGCCATTTGAGATATCTTGTGTCGATTTTTGCATGCTTGTGATAAAGGTAGAAGAAAGAGATTCCACATTTGAATCTTGGCCACACACTTTAGCACTTGAATAATCAGTTGACATGTAAGTAACTTCTTCAACATTTGTCGGAGTAGAAGGAGACATGTATGGCAAAGGAGATGACTCCTTGATAGAAACACTTTCATGATGGTTGGTTCTTCCAGCATGATGGAAACCATTTTTGATGTAGAAGTACTTGTGAAACTTCCTTCGGGCAATAGTGACCGCTTCTTCAAAGGTAGAGGGTCCACTACAAGTAACCTTAGTCTTTAGGAAAGGAGACAAACCCGAAATAAATTGCTCCATTTTTACATAATCTGGAAATGTAGAACTAAACCCACATCCTCCCCATTGACGAGAAAAAAAATCCTCATAAGCATAGTAGTCTTCACCATGTTGTTGAAGTCTCCCTAATGAAGCCCATGTTGTCTCTGTTGTTGGAAATTTAGAGAATCTAGTTTTCAAAGCTTTGGAAATTTGGGTATATCCATCTTCAATCTGAGAAGACATACTCCAAAACCATTGCTCAGCGTTGCCTCTAAGGCATAGCAATAGAAAATCCCCTTTTTCAATGTCATCCCTTTTACCAAGGATATGACAAACCATTCTAAAATCAGCAAGAAAATCATCAACATCTTCTTCTAGATTTCCGAAGAAGATTGGGATATCATCAAAGGTATAGTGTGTCATAGTCTCTCAATGCTAGAACCACACAAAGATTAGTTCCAAACAATCATTTTTTCTCAAGACATCAACTAACTACACAAAGTTTTGAAAGGTCTTTCAACATGAATTCTAGATTCTTATGTGAAAATGTTTTTTTCCTTTCTTATGTTGTGCTAATCCAAACCATATTCTAGATCAAATTTTTTGCCTTGAAATTAAACTCGGTCATACAAGTTTCATGAGTCCTATAATCTACTTGATTATGCTAAAATTCAAGCATTCATGCAATACAACAACAATAAGCACAAAGTCATTCCTCCGTGGGGGCACCAAAATTGAAGCGGTCCGGGGCGGGCAACAAGAGAGGCGACCTCTAAACTCCCCTCAAGGCTCCCGTGCTGCTCAATTGGGGATGGGGGTAACCACACGCACAACACAACGACCAACCCACAGCCAAACCCAAACAAGGTAGGGGCACCACCTAGTGAGAGAGCAAACTAGGACACAAAAGAGGAGAATCCCTTAGCAATACAAGCGAGAAGGAAGGGTACACTATCACTAATTCAAATGCTACAAATACACACACAAAAGAGAGAGATCTTTGTGCAAGAATTTAGCTTCAATTTTAATGATTGACGTGGGTGTATGAACAGCTTGGAGGAGAGTCAAGAGACACGATTAGGTTTGATGATGTTGCAATCTACACATTATCTTAGGGTTATGGGAGACCTCTCACCATACAACCCTCTTATAATGTTCTACCAAGAAACAAAAACAAACACAAGAGCTCTTGAGTCACATACAAGCAGATACTACAAAAGAATCTCAAAATGAAAACGCGTCACCTTAAACCAAACGAGATGAGGTTGCCAAGCGTGAATTGGAGAGACTCAAGAGAGTTTTGACCCACGATTTGCACCCAAATTATTGATTAAATTGATGCACAAGAGTAGGTACAACTTTGATTGAAAGTTATGAATCACTCACTCCCTTGCAATGTTACAACTAGCTCAAAGAAGCTTTCGTATACACCACATGTAATGGTGCATAAAGAGCTCACTCTCACTCCCTAAAACTAAGATGGTGAATGGCACGCTCAAAGTAGTGAGCAATAGTGTAAGGATCCTTGCCATTTACAAAGGGAGAAGGGCTCTATTTATAGGTGAGGAGAGCCCTAATTATGATTATACCTAATCAAACATTTTCATAGAAAACCATGTTTATGAAATTTTTTATATGTTCTTATGAGAGTGGGGCTCTCGTCTCTTGAGTCACATGGATGTGGGCTCAAGAGGAGAGAATTTTTGAGGTGAAATAGAGAAGATTCTAAAGAGGTGAGTGATTTTTTGTGTGAGGTTGCCTACTCCACGGTAGAGTAGAGTGGGTGCAATTTACAAAAAAAAGGGTTAGCAGTTAGTGTTAGTAGCATGGGGTAAAATTACATGGCATATGCACTCAAGGTGCATTATATGATTTATACAATGATAAAAAGTAAGAGAAGGATGAGAATATACACAATTTGGTGGAAACCACAAGATGTAAATGAAATTTTCCACCTTCTCCTCCAGTGAATGAAGCGGTTGTAGAACTTTGTCGGTGCAGTTCTTGTGACCATGGGAAAGTTGAATTCTCCATGATCAAACTCCTCCTTTTGCAGGGCTTGAGCTTGGTTATTTGCTGATTTTTTCTCTTTTTATGAAAGGATGAAGAGGTTATGGTAATATGAATTTGATTCTAGAGAGAGAAATTGAGCTATGGAGTAAGGAGAGATGGAAATGGTGAAGAAGATGAAGTAAGCCATGAAAGTTGCAAGTTTGAGTGAGGGATGGAGAGGAATGAGTGTATGTGTGTGGAAGTGGAAAAGGAGGTGAGAGAAGACTATGGGTTACTTTATGAGAAAAGTGGGCAGACTAGGGTCCACTCAAAAAATCCTATCTCACCGTTGGTAGCTCCAAAAATCATGAAAAATTTTGAGGTGATTATTCAGATTGTGGGCTACATTTTCTCTGTTGATTACTTCTTCAAATTCCGAGCAAAGATAGGTGCCAAAATTCTCACCAAAAAGCCTGTTTTTTATGCCTGCAAAAGTCTTTTAGTGGCCCCCTCCTTTGTTGAATTTGTACAATGTATCCAAGAGTGAGCCCCTCCTTTGTCATATCATAATACAAAGCATCCAAGTTGCCCTTTACACATGCATGGAGGAGGATTATTGGTGAATAAAGCAATATATACATGGTGGGACTAGTATATGGACTATTCATGGATTTTAGCTCAATGAGCACATGGTGTTAGAATAATGAGTAAAAATAATAATAAAAATATGGAGAAATTATGGATATGAAAAGATATTGAAATCATATGATATGATCCCTCTTTGTATTATTTTTGGTGAAAGAGGAAAAGGTATGCAAGTAGATGAAAATAATATAATAAACATGACTAAGAAAGTAGAAATCATTTTTTTTGTTTTCGCGAGGGTGAGGGTGAAAATGTGAGTTTTTAGGTGTGTTTTTGGGGTTTTCGAAGCCTGTTTTGGCCGTAAACTGCTCATCCGAGGTCGGATTTGAGCACTTTGACATTATAGATTGGGGTTTTGGGCCGTTTTGGACGCGATGGCGCTGTCCATTTTGCCAAATTCCTCACTCTTTTTCTGCTGTTTTTCTGTGTAATCTTCTCCGGTGAGTGAAGCCTCTGCTTAACTTTGTGGTTGTATCTGGTGTATTTCTTCAATATTGTGTGAGCTATTTGCCCCATTGGTGTTGTCCCAAGCTCAATTGTATCTAAACATCATAAATTATCCTCTTTTGAGCTGAGTTTTTTGGGTGTGTGTGTGTGTGTGTCTGTGTGGAGTAGGCAACTGGATAGTCTCTCTCCTCTCACTCCAGAGGTGTGCTCCCTGTCTCGGCCAGGTGTGTTGTGTAAGCCGAGTGGTGCCCCATAGTGTGTGTGTGTATCATTCTAAGAGTGTGTGTCGGATCGTTATAGAGGCGCTGTGTGTGTTTTCATCCCGCTCACATTGCAATGGGATGACAAGTGTGAAGAAGTGTTTCAAGAGGTGAAAGAGGTGTTAGGGGGTTTGTCAGCCATGCAGGCTCCTGATTGGGAGAAAGTTTTTTATGTAAATCCATCAGTAGGGGATGATGCCATTGGAGCTATGCTAATGCAAAAGGGGAAGGGCAGCCATTATATGAGGCCAGTGTATTGTGCAAGCCGAGTGAAGTTGGTAGCGGAGAGAAAGTTATCGGAAGTAGAGCTAGTGATGGCCAGTGTAATATTTGCTTGTCGACGATTTCGTCATTACTTGCTACCACGGCCTTTTGTTTTCTTGACGAGTTATGCATTTTTGCCACAGTTAATTAATGGTACTAACATGTCAAATGTGGTGAAGAAATGGGTAATTGAGCTGCAAGAGTTTGAGTTCTCTTTTCTAGTGGAAGATAGTACAAGGGCTACCCTAGCTGATTTGTTGACCTACAAGGAGAATCCCCTTATTGTTAAGGAAGAGGTGGTGAGAAAGGTAGTTGAAGAAGTGCCACAGATCAGCAATGCACATGTGTTGTTCTTTGATGGTTCATACAGAAAGAGCCACGATGCAGCTTCAGGGGGTATAGCACTTTATGATCCAGAGGGGAAGCTAGTATGCAAGAGAGGGTTCAAATTGGATGCGCATAGTAACAATGAGGCTGAATATGCTACATTGGAAGCCGGATTACACATTTGTTTGAAGCATGGGGTTCGAAGGTTGAGCATAAAAGGTGATGCCTTGTTAGTGGTGAAGCAAGTGCTGGGTGTGTGGAAGAGCAAGAACACCTCATTGAAGGAAATGTGCTTCAGAATTAAAGGCCTGTTAAAAAAGTTCGAAGCATGGATCATCAGACACATTGAACGTGCTCTAAATGGAGAGGCACATGAAGCAGCTCAAGGCATGATTGGGGAGCTATTTGTGTTGAGGACCACTTTACCTCTTTATCATGGCCGGGAAAGTTTGGCTCAAGAAGAGGAGTTTTTGCTAACAGGAATCATTCCAAAGGAGATTCAGAAGTCTAAGAAGTATGGCTTTGTGCGTAGAGCATACAGGTACAAATTGATTGGTGATGTCTTATACATGAAAGGGGCTGATCTCGTGTTGAGACGTGTACCTTGGCGGGAGGAGCTTTACAGAGTGTTGGAAGAGAATCATGAAGGCGCATGTGGTGGCCATTTTGCTCTAAAGATCACCTTGCATAAGATTTTGCAAGAGGGGTATGTATGGCCTAGTTTGCACAAGGATGTTCACCATTGGTGTAGGTCTTGCAATAGGTGTCGAGCGTTTGGGAAGAGAGTGTTGAAGCCAGAGCTACGAAAAACCATTATGGCATTTTATGTGTTTGAAAAGTGGGGGATTGATGCAATAGGCCCGTTACCTATCACAAGCAGGGGCAAAAGCTATATTTTGATGGCAGTGGACTATCTTTCTAGATGGGTAGAGGCTATAGCAGTAAAACAGATCACTGCAAAGGATGTGGCAAAATTTGTGTATGATGAAATATGTTGCAAGTTTGGGGTGCCATTAGAGCTACTTTCAGATAAGGGGCCAGGATTTAGAGCTAAACTGCTAGACTTCTTATGCACAAAGATGAAGATTAGGCACCAGCATACCACTCCTTATTACCCACAGTGTAATGGCTTAAATGAAAGATTCAATGGTGAGTTGGTACACATTCTTTCGAAAGTGACAGAGCACCAAGGAAAGAATTGGGATTTGGAATTGCCTAGTGCATTATGGGCTTACAGTACTTCGGTGAAGACAGGTACAGGGTTTACTCCATTTCATTTGGTGTATGGAAAAGAAGCACTATTGCCTGTGGAAGTAGAGTTGCCTGCAATCAAGATGTTAGAGAAGTTGCTTGGGCCGCCTAGTGATGCATTCGAAGAGAGGCTCTTACAACTACAAGAGGTTCAGTTGGATAGGATGAGTGCATTGGAACATTATGGGCAGATGCAAGATAGGGCTTTGGCAAAGATAAATGAAAAGTTCAAAAGTAAGGGTATCAAGAAGCATGACTTGGTTTTGCGCTACAACAGTAAGCTAGACAACACCTTCCAAAAGAAGTTTCAAATTAAGTGGGAAGGCCCTTTCAAGGTAGTGGAGTGTTTTCCAAATGGCACATATCAGCTGGCTAACCTGGATGGTGTTCTACATAAGTCAAGGGTAAATGGATTGCGTCTTAAATTGTATCATGCTAGATTGATGATGGTGGAGCAAGATGAGCTGTCTGTGGAGCAAGCAATGTTGGTGAAGGATGAGGAGATCTCTGATGCGGCGAGTCTCATATCTCTCTTTGCTGCTGCTGATCATGAATGATCTAGCAGGCTAGGGGATGGGCAAATTATGTCAAGAGTTTTTTTGAGCAAGGGATTGCGCATATGTACATACACATGCATGATGCATCAAATAAAGAATTGCCCATTTTTCAGAGCCAGGTGGTTACGTGGGGCCCACATGTGTACAGGTAGGACAACATGTACATAGTGCAGCGATTTTCACTATTATCAATACTAGTGTGTTTTTTCTACAATAAGGAGGAGTTGGTAGCGCGTAAAACTTCTCGAGGAAGCTATCTGCGGGCCGACGACGTGAGGTCAGCAGGTGCGTCAGATGGCATCTAGTGGCGTCAGGAGGGCGAACGAGGTCAATATTTGCACGCGGATGAGGACGGACACAACGTGGGTTTTTTCTGGTGAGTGTTATGCAGAAAGGTCATCATTAGGACCACTTTTTGGGGCCACTTCACGTGGTGGCGAGATGCATTATTGGAAAAAAGCTGAGTGCCAGGTGTGCGGATGATGCAAAAAGGTGACAGCTATGCACTGCGAGGTCAGTTTTTGGCCTGTTCGGGGTCCGTTTGAGGTCATCTAAAAGGCCAAGGGTGCCCAAGTAAAAAATCTAAGTGTGGGAATTGAAAAAACAGAGAGAAGACCAGAAAAAACTTGGAGAAGAGAGGAGGAACAGCCGCAGGTGTGTTTTTGGGGTTTTCGGAGCCTGTTTTGGCCGTAAGCTGCTCATCCGAGGTCGGATTTGAGCACTTTGACATTATAGACTGGGGTTTTGGGCCGTTCCGGACGCGATGGCGCTGTCCATTTTGCCAAATTCCTCACTCTTTTTCTGCTGTTTTTCTGTGTAATCTTCTCCGGTGAGTGAAGCCTCTGCTTAACTTTGTGGTTGTATCTGGTGTATTTCTTCAATATTGTGTGAGCTATTTGCCCCATTGGTGTTGGCCCAAGCTCAATTGTATCTAAACATCAGAAATTCTCCTCTTTTGAGCTGAGTTTTTTGGGTGTGTGTGTGTGTGTGTCTGTATGGAGTGCGCAACTGGATAGTCTCTCTCTCTCTCACTCCAGAGGTGTGCTCCCTGTCTCGGCCAGGTGTGTTGTGTAAGCCGAGTGGTGCCCCATAGTGTGTGTGTGTATCATTCTAAGAGTGTGTGTCGGATCGTTATAGAGGCGCTGTGTGTGTTTTCATCCCGCTCACAACGCCTATGTACAGTGAAATGGTAGGGATAGCCACAGTGTTTGGGTGATTTTGGTAGGGTGAGGTAGCTTACTATGGCAATTATGAAAAGCCGAAAAATGGCTATCATTAGCCCCCCCCTTAGATAATGGTACATTCATGTACCATTTATCCGATCATACAACATGTAGATTGTGTAACGTCTGTCTTTGTCTGCTCTCATCTTTGAAGAACCTTTGTTGTATGATTAAAAAAACTTGTGTGATATGAAAGGTTCTTAGAGCCAATAGCAGAATGTAATGAAGTGACTGAGTAAACCTCCTCCATTGAGAAAGTTTACATAAGCACCCCCCAGGATCAAAGATCTTGAAATATCTTTCCCAAAGAGAGATGTATGGTATGGAATCACTTACTGATTTCGATCGAAGAAATTTGTAGATTTTATTGTTGTCCATCATTGCATGTATCACTATGAATGTGATATAAAAGATTGGTTGCTCTTCCTCCTGTGTAAAGTTGATGTATCTGCTACGATCTTCAAGAGCTTGTATGAGCGAATTCCCGAACTGTAGCTCATAAAAGTCATTCAACCTGGGTAGGCTCACCAAGTCACAAATTATATGGCCTTCATGATTTAGGAAAGCTTGATCCATGCTTCCCACTGCTATTGGAAGATATTGCAAATAGTTTACCACATAAGTAGATAATAGACGAAGGTTTCTATTGCTTCCAACACATTGGAAGAGAATAGATTTTGGTATTGTTTGATGAAATATCCACATGTAGCAATCAACAAGTTTTTCATCTATGATGAAGACCAGAAGCATCACAACGTGCGACCTCCATACACCAAAGAAACAAATGAAGAAGGTTTGGAAACATCTGTTCATCACCAAGTATTCATGTCCTCTTCCACTTAAGAAGGTATGGTGTCCCCGATGAAAGGTATCTGTGAAGAGAGGAGAAGTTGACTTTGAAGAGGTGAAACCCAATGTGAAGATGATTTGGGCTTCAAAATTCTGGATTTTATTGCTAAGAGATTGTCCCATGAATGAAGAGCCATCCACTAAAACACCATTGGAGAGAATGATACCCTTATGACAGTTTCCTTTTATGATTTTATTTTTTACTACTCTCCCATCTTCTTCATCCCCTTCTAAGCCCCCCTTTTGGCAAGGTTGTAACTCCTCACATTGTACCACCTTAAAGGTTGATGGATTACTGTTTGATTTTGTGAAAAATTTGGCTTCTTGCATGATAGGTTCCTCCATGCTTAACATACATGGGTCATACCAATGCTTTTCAACATCCTCAAACACTTCTTGAAGATTATCCTCACATGGATTCAACTCACACTCTTCTACTTTGTTTGGAGTTGGCATTCCATGTACACAATCATCTCTTTATGATCAATGTGGTCTATGATCTCCCCACCTATGATTTCATCTTCTTCTTCACTCTCTTCTTTTAGACAAGATACACTCTCAGAACATTCCATAAGATCAAGGTTACCTTCAAGGTCTTCATTCTCCATAGAGTCATGTTGCACAAAAGCTTCGTCTGCTCGGACTAGAAATTGATCCTCCGCCAAAAGGTTGGATGTATCCATTATTGAATCATCAATGCCATTTGAGATATCTTGTGTCGATTTTTGCATGCTTGTGATAAAGGTAGAAGAAAGAGATTCCACATTTGAATCTTGGCCACACACTTTAGCACTTGAATAATCAGTTGACATGTAAGTAACTTCTTCAACATTTGTCGGAGTAGAAGGAGACATGTATGGCAAAGGAGATGACTCCTTGATAGAAACACTTTCATGATGGTTGGTTCTTCCAGCATGATGGAAACCATTTTTGATGTAGAAGTACTTGTGAAACTTCCTTCGGGCAATAGTGACCGCTTCTTCAAAGGTAGAGGGTCCACTACAAGTAACCTTAGTCTTTAGGAAAGGAGACAAACCCGAAATAAATTGCTCCATTTTTACATAATCTGGAAATGTAGAACTAAACCCACATCCTCCCCATTGACGAGAAAAAAAATCCTCATAAGCATAGTAGTCTTCACCATGTTGTTGAAGTCTCCCTAATGAAGCCCATGTTGTCTCTGTTGTTGGAAATTTAGAGAATCTAGTTTTCAAAGCTTTGGAAATTTGGGTATATCCATCTTCAATCTGAGAAGACATACTCCAAAACCATTGCTCAGCGTTGCCTCTAAGGCATAGCAATAGAAAATCCCCTTTTTCAATGTCATCCCTTTTACCAAGGATATGACAAACCATTCTAAAATCAGCAAGAAAATCATCAACATCTTCTTCTAGATTTCCGAAGAAGATTGGGATATCATCAAAGGTATAGTGTGTCATAGTCTCTCAATGCTAGAACCACACAAAGATTAGTTCCAAACAATCATTCAAATGCTAGAACCACACAGATTGTTCCCAAACAAATAATTTTTTTTCTCAAGACATCAACTAACTACACAAAGTTTTGAATAGTCTTTCAACAATGAATTCTTGATTTTATGTGACAAAAATGGTTTTTCCTTTCTTATGTTGTGCTAATCCAAACCATATTCTAGATCAAATTTTTTGCCTTGAAATTAAACTCGGTCATACAAGTTTCATGAGTCCTATAATCTACTTGATTATGCTAAAATTCAAGCATTCATGCAATACAACAACAATAAGCACAAAGTCATTCCTCCGTGGGGGCACCAAAATTGAAGCGGTCCGGGGCGGGCAACAAGAGAGGCGACCTCTAAACTCCCCTCAAGGCTCCCGTGCTGCTCAATTGGGGATGGGGGTAACCAACGCACAACACAACGACCAACCCACAGCCAAACCCAAACAAGGTAGGGGCACCACCTAGTGAGAGAGCAAACTAGGACACAAAAGAGGAGAATCCCTTAGCAATACAAGCGAGAAGGAAGGGTACACTATCACTAATTCAAATGCTACAAATACACACACAAAAGAGAGAGATCTTTGTGCAAGAATTTAGCTTCAATTTTAATGATTGACGTGGGTGTATGAACAGCTTGGAGGAGAGTCAAGAGACACGATTAGGTTTGATGATGTTGCAATCTACACATTATCTTAGGGTTATGGGAGACCTCTCACCATACAACCCTCTTATAATGTTCTACCAAGAAACAAAAACAAACACAAGAGCTCTTGAGTCACATACAAGCAGATACTACAAAAGAATCTCAAAATGAAAACGCGTCACCTTAAACCAAACGAGATGAGGTTGCCAAGCGTGAATTGGAGAGACTCAAGAGAGTTTTGACCCACGATTTGCACCCAAATTATTGATTAAATTGATGCACAAGAGTAGGTACAACTTTGATTGAAAGTTATGAATCACTCACTCCCTTGCAATGTTACAACTAGCTCAAAGAAGCTTTCGTATACACCACATGTAATGGTGCATAAAGAGCTCACTCTCACTCCCTAAAACTAAGATGGTGAATGGCACGCTCAAAGTAGTGAGCAATAGTGTAAGGATCCTTGCCATTTACAAGGGAGAAGGGCTCTATTTATAGGTGAGGAGAGCCCTAATTATGATTATACCTAATCAAACATTTTCATAGAAAACCATGTTTATGAAATTTTTTATATGTTCTTATGAGAGTGGGGCTCTCGTCTCTTGAGTCACATGGATGTGGGCTCAAGAGGAGGAGAGATTTTTGAGGTGAAATAGAGAAGATTCTAAAGAGGTGAGTGATTTTTTGTGTGAGGTTGCCTACTCCACGGTAGAGTAGAGTGGGTGCAATTTACAAAAAAAAGGGTTAGCAGTTAGTGTTAGTAGCATGGGGTAAAATTACATGGCATATGCACTCAAGGTGCATTATATGATTTATACAATGATAAAAAGTAAGAGAAGGATGAGAATATACACAATTTGGTGGAAACCACAAGATGTAAATGAAATTTTCCACCTTCTCCTCCAGTGAATGAAGCGGTTGTAGAACTTTGTCGGTGCAGTTCTTGTGACCATGGGAAAGTTGAATTCTCCATGATCAAACTCCTCCTTTTGCAGGGCTTGAGCTTGGTTATTTGCTGATTTTTTCTCTTTTTATGAAAGGATGAAGAGGTTATGGTAATATGAATTTGATTCTAGAGAGAGAAATTGAGCTATGGAGTAAGGAGAGATGGAAATGGTGAAGAAGATGAAGTAAGCCATGAAAGTTGCAAGTTTGAGTGAGGGATGGAGAGGAATGAGTGTATGTGTGTGGAAGTGGAAAAGGAGGTGAGAGAAGACTATGGGTTACTTTATGAGAAAAGTGGGCAGACTAGGGTCCACTCAAAAAATCCTATCTCACCGTTGGTAGCTCCAAAAATCATGAAAAATTTTGAGGTGATTATTCAGATTGTGGGCTACATTTTCTCTGTTGATTACTTCTTCAAATTCCGAGCAAAGATAGGTGCCAAAATTCTCACCAAAAAGCCTGTTTTTTATGCCTGCAAAAGTCTTTTAGTGGCCCCCTCCTTTGTTGAATTTGTACAATGTATCCAAGAGTGAGCCCCTCCTTTGTCATATCATAATACAAAGCATCCAAGTTGCCCTTTACACATGCATGGAGGAGGATTATTGGTGAATAAAGCAATATATACATGGTGGGACTAGTATATGGACTATTCATGGATTTTAGCTCAATGAGCACATGGTGTTAGAATAATGAGTAAAAATAATAATAAAAATATGGAGAAATTATGGATATGAAAAGATATTGAAATCATATGATATGATCCCTCTTTGTATTATTTTTGGTGAAAGAGGAAAAGGTATGCAAGTAGATGAAAATAATATAATAAACATGACTAAGAAAGTAGAAATCATTTTTTTGTTTTCGCGAGGGTGAGGGTGAAAATGTGAGTTTTTAGGTGTGTTTTTGGGGTTTTCGAAGCCTGTTTTGGCCGTAAACTGCTCATCCGAGGTCGGATTTGAGCACTTTGACATTATAGATTGGGGTTTTGGGCCGTTTGGACGCGATGGCGCTGTCCATTTTGCCAAATTCCTCACTCTTTTTCTGCTGTTTTTCTGTGTAATCTTCTCCGGTGAGTGAAGCCTCTGCTTAACTTTGTGGTTGTATCTGGTGTATTTCTTCAATATTGTGTGAGCTATTTGCCCCATTGGTGTTGTCCCAAGCTCAATTGTATCTAAACATCATAAATTATCCTCTTTTGAGCTGAGTTTTTTGGGGTGTGTGTGTGTGTGTGTCTGTGTGGAGTAGGCAACTGGATAGTCTCTCTCCTCTCACTCCAGAGGTGTGCTCCCTGTCTCGGCCAGGTGTGTTGTGTAAGCCGAGTGGTGCCCCATAGTGTGTGTGTGTATCATTCTAAGAGTGTGTGTCGGATCGTTATAGAGGCGCTGTGTGTGTTTTCATCCCGCTCACATTGCAATGGGATGACAAGTGTGAAGAAGTGTTTCAAGAGGTGAAAGAGGTGTTAGGGGGTTTGTCAGCCATGCAGGCTCCTGATTGGGAGAAAGTTTTTTATGTAAATCCATCAGTAGGGGATGATGCCATTGGAGCTATGCTAATGCAAAAGGGGAAGGGCAGCCATTATATGAGGCCAGTGTATTGTGCAAGCCGAGTGAAGTTGGTAGCGGAGAGAAAGTTATCGGAAGTAGAGCTAGTGATGGCCAGTGTAATATTTGCTTGTCGACGATTTCGTCATTACTTGCTACCACGGCCTTTTGTTTTCTTGACGAGTTATGCATTTTTGCCACAGTTAATTAATGGTACTAACATGTCAAATGTGGTGAAGAAATGGGTAATTGAGCTGCAAGAGTTTGAGTTCTCTTTTCTAGTGGAAGATAGTACAAGGGCTACCCTAGCTGATTTGTTGACCTACAAGGAGAATCCCCTTATTGTTAAGGAAGAGGTGGTGAGAAAGGTAGTTGAAGAAGTGCCACAGATCAGCAATGCACATGTGTTGTTCTTTGATGGTTCATACAGAAAGAGCCACGATGCAGCTTCAGGGGGTATAGCACTTTATGATCCAGAGGGGAAGCTAGTATGCAAGAGAGGGTTCAAATTGGATGCGCATAGTAACAATGAGGCTGAATATGCTACATTGGAAGCCGGATTACACATTTGTTTGAAGCATGGGGTTCGAAGGTTGAGCATAAAAGGTGATGCCTTGTTAGTGGTGAAGCAAGTGCTGGGTGTGTGGAAGAGCAAGAACACCTCATTGAAGGAAATGTGCTTCAGAATTAAAGGCCTGTTAAAAAAGTTCGAAGCATGGATCATCAGACACATTGAACGTGCTCTAAATGGAGAGGCACATGAAGCAGCTCAAGGCATGATTGGGGAGCTATTTGTGTTGAGGACCACTTTACCTCTTTATCATGGCCGGGAAAGTTTGGCTCAAGAAGAGGAGTTTTTGCTAACAGGAATCATTCCAAAGGAGATTCAGAAGTCTAAGAAGTATGGCTTTGTGCGTAGAGCATACAGGTACAAATTGATTGGTGATGTCTTATACATGAAAGGGGCTGATCTCGTGTTGAGACGTGTACCTTGGCGGGAGGAGCTTTACAGAGTGTTGGAAGAGAATCATGAAGGCGCATGTGGTGGCCATTTTGCTCTAAAGATCACCTTGCATAAGATTTTGCAAGAGGGGTATGTATGGCCTAGTTTGCACAAGGATGTTCACCATTGGTGTAGGTCTTGCAATAGGTGTCGAGCGTTTGGGAAGAGAGTGTTGAAGCCAGAGCTACGAAAAACCATTATGGCATTTTATGTGTTTGAAAAGTGGGGGATTGATGCAATAGGCCCGTTACCTATCACAAGCAGGGGCAAAAGCTATATTTTGATGGCAGTGGACTATCTTTCTAGATGGGTAGAGGCTATAGCAGTAAAACAGATCACTGCAAAGGATGTGGCAAAATTTGTGTATGATGAAATATGTTGCAAGTTTGGGGTGCCATTAGAGCTACTTTCAGATAAGGGGCCAGGATTTAGAGCTAAACTGCTAGACTTCTTATGCACAAAGATGAAGATTAGGCACCAGCATACCACTCCTTATTACCCACAGTGTAATGGCTTAAATGAAAGATTCAATGGTGAGTTGGTACACATTCTTTCGAAAGTGACAGAGCACCAAGGAAAGAATTGGGATTTGGAATTGCCTAGTGCATTATGGGCTTACAGTACTTCGGTGAAGACAGGTACAGGGTTTACTCCATTTCATTTGGTGTATGGAAAAGAAGCACTATTGCCTGTGGAAGTAGAGTTGCCTGCAATCAAGATGTTAGAGAAGTTGCTTGGGCCGCCTAGTGATGCATTCGAAGAGAGGCTCTTACAACTACAAGAGGTTCAGTTGGATAGGATGAGTGCATTGGAACATTATGGGCAGATGCAAGATAGGCTTTGGCAAAGATAAATGAAAAGTTCAAAAGTAAGGGTATCAAGAAGCATGACTTGGTTTTGCGCTACAACAGTAAGCTAGACAACACCTTCCAAAAGAAGTTTCAAATTAAGTGGGAAGGCCCTTTCAAGGTAGTGGAGTGTTTTCCAAATGGCACATATCAGCTGGCTAACCTGGATGGTGTTCTACATAAGTCAAGGGTAAATGGATTGCGTCTTAAATTGTATCATGCTAGATTGATGATGGTGGAGCAAGATGAGCTGTCTGTGGAGCAAGCAATGTTGGTGAAGGATGAGGAGATCTCTGATGCGGCGAGTCTCATATCTCTCTTTGCTGCTGCTGATCATGAATGATCTAGCAGGCTAGGGGATGGGCAAATTATGTCAAGAGTTTTTTGAGCAAGGGATTGCGCATATGTACATACACATGCATGATGCATCAAATAAAGAATTGCCCATTTTTCAGAGCCAGGTGGTTACGTGGGGCCCACATGTGTACAGGTAGGACAACATGTACATAGTGCAGCGATTTTCACTATTATCAATACTAGTGTGTTTTTTCTACAATAAGGAGGAGTTGGTAGCGCGTAAAACTTCTCGAGGAAGCTATCTGCGGGCCGACGACGTGAGGTCAGCAGGTGCGTCAGATGGCATCTAGTGGCGTCAGGAGGGCGAACGAGGTCAATATTTGCACGCGGATGAGGACGGACACAACGTGGGTGTTTTCTGGTGAGTGTTATGCAGAAAGGTCATCATTAGGACCACTTTTTGGGGCCACTTCACGTGGTGGCGAGATGCATTATTGGAAAAAAGCTGAGTGCCAGGTGTGCGGATGATGCAAAAAGGTGACAACTATGCACTGCGAGGTCAGTTTTTGGCCTGTTCGGGGTCCGTTTGAGGTCATCTAAAAGGCCAAGGGTGCCCAAGTAAAAAATCTAAGTGTGGGAATTGAAAAAACAGAGAGAAGACCAGAAAAAACTTGGAGAAGAGAGGAGGAACAGCCGCAGGTGTGTTTTTGGGGTTTTCGGAGCCTGTTTTGGCCGTAAGCTGCTCATCCGAGGTCGGATTTGAGCACTTTGACATTATAGACTGGGGTTTTGGGCCGTTCCGGACGCGATGGCGCTGTCCATTTTGCCAAATTCCTCACTCTTTTTCTGCTGTTTTTCTGTGTAATCTTCTCCGGTGAGTGAAGCCTCTGCTTAACTTTGTGGTTGTATCTGGTGTATTTCTTCAATATTGTGTGAGCTATTTGCCCCATTGGTGTTGGCCCAAGCTCAATTGTATCTAAACATCAGAAATTCTCCTCTTTTGAGCTGAGTTTTTTGGGTGTGTGTGTGTGTGTGTCTGTATGGAGTGCGCAACTGGATAGTCTCTCTCCTCTCACTCCAGAGGTGTGCTCCCTGTCTCGGCCAGGTGTGTTGTGTAAGCCGAGTGGTGCCCCATAGTGTGTGTGTGTATCATTCTAAGAGTGTGTGTCGGATCGTTATAGAGGCGCTGTGTGTGTTTTCATCCCGCTCACAACGCCTATGTACAGTGAAATGGTAGGGATAGCCACAGTGTTTGGGTGATTTTGGTAGGGTGAGGTAGCTTACTATGGCAATTATGAAAAGCCGAAAAATGGCTATCATTAGCCCCCCCTTAGATAATGGTACATTCATGTACCATTTATCCGATCATACAACATGTAGATTGTGTAACGTCTGTCTTTGTCTGCTCTCATCTTTGAAGAACCTTTGTTGTATGATTAAAAAAACTTGTGTGATATGAAAGGTTCTTAGAGCCAATAGCAGAATGTAATGAAGTGACTGAGTAAACCTCCTCCATTGAGAAAGTTTACATAAGCACCCCCCAGGATCAAAGATCTTGAAATATCTTTCCAAAGAGAGATGTATGGTATGGAATCACTTACTGATTTCGATCGAAGAAATTTGTAGATTTTATTGTTGTCCATCATTGCATGTATCACTATGAATGTGATATAAAAGATTGGTTGCTCTTCCTCCTGTGTAAAGTTGATGTATCTGCTACGATCTTCAAGAGCTTGTATGAGCGAATTCCCGAACTGTAGCTCATAAAAGTCATTCAACCTGGGTAGGCTCACCAAGTCACAAATTATATGGCCTTCATGATTTAGGAAAGCTTGATCCATGCTTCCCACTGCTATTGGAAGATATTGCAAATAGTTTACCACATAAGTAGATAATAGACGAAGGTTTCTATTGCTTCCAACACATTGGAAGAGAATAGATTTTGGTATTGTTTGATGAAATATCCACATGTAGCAATCAACAAGTTTTTCATCTATGATGAAGACCAGAAGCATCACAACGTGCGACCTCCATACACCAAAGAAACAAATGAAGAAGGTTTGGAAACATCTGTTCATCACCAAGTATTCATGTCCTCTTCCACTTAAGAAGGTATGGTGTCCCCGATGAAAGGTATCTGTGAAGAGAGGAGAAGTTGACTTTGAAGAGGTGAAACCCAATGTGAAGATGATTTGGGCTTCAAAATTCTGGATTTTATTGCTAAGAGATTGTCCCATGAATGAAGAGCCATCCACTAAAACACCATTGGAGAGAATGATACCCTTATGACAGTTTCCTTTTATGATTTTATTTTTTACTACTCTCCCATCTTCTTCATCCCCTTCTAAGCCCCCTTTTGGCAAGGTTGTAACTCCTCACATTGTACCACCTTAAAGGTTGATGGATTACTGTTTGATTTTGTGAAAAATTTGGCTTCTTGCATGATAGGTTCCTCCATGCTTAACATACATGGGTCATACCAATGCTTTTCAACATCCTCAAACACTTCTTGAAGATTATCCTCACATGGATTCAACTCACACTCTTCTACTTTGTTTGGAGTTGGCATTCCATGTACACAATCATCTCTTTATGATCAATGTGGTCTATGATCTCCCCACCTATGATTTCATCTTCTTCTTCACTCTCTTCTTTTAGACAAGATACACTCTCAGAACATTCCATAAGATCAAGGTTACCTTCAAGGTCTTCATTCTCCATAGAGTCATGTTGCACAAAAGCTTCGTCTGCTCGGACTAGAAATTGATCCTCCGCCAAAAGGTTGGATGTATCCATTATTGAATCATCAATGCCATTTGAGATATCTTGTGTCGATTTTTGCATGCTTGTGATAAAGGTAGAAGAAAGAGATTCCACATTTGAATCTTGGCCACACACTTTAGCACTTGAATAATCAGTTGACATGTAAGTAACTTCTTCAACATTTGTCGGAGTAGAAGGAGACATGTATGGCAAAGGAGATGACTCCTTGATAGAAACACTTTCATGATGGTTGGTTCTTCCAGCATGATGGAAACCATTTTTGATGTAGAAGTACTTGTGAAACTTCCTTCGGGCAATAGTGACCGCTTCTTCAAAGGTAGAGGGTCCACTACAAGTAACCTTAGTCTTTAGGAAAGGAGACAAACCCGAAATAAATTGCTCCATTTTTACATAATCTGGAAATGTAGAACTAAACCCACATCCTCCCCATTGACGAGAAAAAAATCCTCATAAGCATAGTAGTCTTCACCATGTTGTTGAAGTCTCCCTAATGAAGCCCATGTTGTCTCTGTTGTTGGAAATTTAGAGAATCTAGTTTTCAAAGCTTTGGAAATTTGGGTATATCCATCTTCAATCTGAGAAGACATACTCCAAAACCATTGCTCAGCGTTGCCTCTAAGGCATAGCAATAGAAAATCCCCTTTTTCAATGTCATCCCTTTTACCAAGGATATGACAAACCATTCTAAAATCAGCAAGAAAATCATCAACATCTTCTTCTAGATTTCCGAAGAAGATTGGGATATCATCAAAGGTATAGTGTGTCATAGTCTCTCAATGCTAGAACCACACAAAGATTAGTTCCAAACAATCATTTTTTCTCAAGACATCAACTAACTACACAAAGTTTTGAAAGGTCTTTCAACATGAATTCTAGATTCTTATGTGAAAATGTTTTTTTCCTTTCTTATGTTGTGCTAATCCAAACCATATTCTAGATCAAATTTTTTGCCTTGAAATTAAACTCGGTCATACAAGTTTCATGAGTCCTATAATCTACTTGATTATGCTAAAATTCAAGCATTCATGCAATACAACAACAATAAGCACAAAGTCATTCCTCCGTGGGGGCACCAAAATTGAAGCGGTCCGGGGCGGGCAACAAGAGAGGCGACCTCTAAACTCCCCTCAAGGCTCCCGTGCTGCTCAATTGGGGATGGGGGTAACCACACGCACAACACAACGACCAACCCACAGCCAAACCCAAACAAGGTAGGGGCACCACCTAGTGAGAGAGCAAACTAGGACACAAAAGAGGAGAATCCCTTAGCAATACAAGCGAGAAGGAAGGGTACACTATCACTAATTCAAATGCTACAAATACACACACAAAAGAGAGAGATCTTTGTGCAAGAATTTAGCTTCAATTTTAATGATTGACGTGGGTGTATGAACAGCTTGGAGGAGAGTCAAGAGACACGATTAGGTTTGATGATGTTGCAATCTACACATTATCTTAGGGTTATGGGAGACCTCTCACCATACAACCCTCTTATAATGTTCTACCAAGAAACAAAAACAAACACAAGAGCTCTTGAGTCACATACAAGCAGATACTACAAAAGAATCTCAAAATGAAAACGCGTCACCTTAAACCAAACGAGATGAGGTTGCCAAGCGTGAATTGGAGAGACTCAAGAGAGTTTTGACCCACGATTTGCACCCAAATTATTGATTAAATTGATGCACAAGAGTAGGTACAACTTTGATTGAAAGTTATGAATCACTCACTCCCTTGCAATGTTACAACTAGCTCAAAGAAGCTTTCGTATACACCACATGTAATGGTGCATAAAGAGCTCACTCTCACTCCCTAAAACTAAGATGGTGAATGGCGCACGCTCAAAGTAGTGAGCAATAGTGTAAGGATCCTTGCCATTTACAAAGGGAGAAGGGCTCTATTTATAGGTGAGGAGAGCCCTAATTATGATTATACCTAATCAAACATTTTCATAGAAAACCATGTTTATGAAATTTTTTATATGTTCTTATGAGAGTGGGGCTCTCGTCTCTTGAGTCACATGGATGTGGGCTCAAGAGGAGAGAATTTTTGAGGTGAAATAGAGAAGATTCTAAAGAGGTGAGTGATTTTTTGTGTGAGGTTGCCTACTCCACGGTAGAGTAGAGTGGGTGCAATTTACAAAAAAAAGGGTTAGCAGTTAGTGTTAGTAGCATGGGGTAAAATTACATGGCATATGCACTCAAGGTGCATTATATGATTTATACAATGATAAAAAGTAAGAGAAGGATGAGAATATACACAATTTGGTGGAAACCACAAGATGTAAATGAAATTTTCCACCTTCTCCTCCAGTGAATGAAGCGGTTGTAGAACTTTGTCGGTGCAGTTCTTGTGACCATGGGAAAGTTGAATTCTCCATGATCAAACTCCTCCTTTTGCAGGGCTTGAGCTTGGTTATTTGCTGATTTTTTCTCTTTTTATGAAAGGATGAAGAGGTTATGGTAATATGAATTTGATTCTAGAGAGAGAAATTGAGCTATGGAGTAAGGAGAGATGGAAATGGTGAAGAAGATGAAGTAAGCCATGAAAGTTGCAAGTTTGAGTGAGGGATGGAGAGGAATGAGTGTATGTGTGTGGAAGTGGAAAAGGAGGTGAGAGAAGACTATGGGTTACTTTATGAGAAAAGTGGGCAGACTAGGGTCCACTCAAAAAATCCTATCTCACCGTTGGTAGCTCCAAAAATCATGAAAAATTTTGAGGTGATTATTCAGATTGTGGGCTACATTTTCTCTGTTGATTACTTCTTCAAATTCCGAGCAAAGATAGGTGCCAAAATTCTCACCAAAAAGCCTGTTTTTTATGCCTGCAAAAGTCTTTTAGTGGCCCCCTCCTTTGTTGAATTTGTACAATGTATCCAAGAGTGAGCCCCTCCTTTGTCATATCATAATACAAAGCATCCAAGTTGCCCTTTACACATGCATGGAGGAGGATTATTGGTGAATAAAGCAATATATACATGGTGGGACTAGTATATGGACTATTCATGGATTTTAGCTCAATGAGCACATGGTGTTAGAATAATGAGTAAAAATAATAATAAAAATATGGAGAAATTATGGATATGAAAAGATATTGAAATCATATGATATGATCCCTCTTTGTATTATTTTTGGTGAAAGAGGAAAAGGTATGCAAGTAGATGAAAATAATATAATAAACATGACTAAGAAAGTAGAAATCATTTTTTTTTTTTCGCGAGGGTGAGGGTGAAAATGTGAGTTTTTAGGTGTGTTTTTGGGGTTTTCGAAGCCTGTTTTGGCCGTAAACTGCTCATCCGAGGTCGGATTTGAGCACTTTGACATTATAGATTGGGGTTTTGGGCCGTTTTGGACGCGATGGCGCTGTCCATTTTGCCAAATTCCTCACTCTTTTTCTGCTGTTTTTCTGTGTAATCTTCTCCGGTGAGTGAAGCCTCTGCTTAACTTTGTGGTTGTATCTGGTGTATTTCTTCAATATTGTGTGAGCTATTTGCCCCATTGGTGTTGTCCCAAGCTCAATTGTATCTAAACATCATAAATTATCCTCTTTTGAGCTGAGTTTTTTGGGTGTGTGTGTGTGTGTGTCTGTGTGGAGTAGGCAACTGGATAGTCTCTCTCCTCTCACTCCAGAGGTGTGCTCCCTGTCTCGGCCAGGTGTGTTGTGTAAGCCGAGTGGTGCCCCATAGTGTGTGTGTGTATCATTCTAAGAGTGTGTGTCGGATCGTTATAGAGGCGCTGTGTGTGTTTTCATCCCGCTCACATTGCAATGGGATGACAAGTGTGAAGAAGTGTTTCAAGAGGTGAAAGAGGTGTTAGGGGGTTTGTCAGCCATGCAGGCTCCTGATTGGGAGAAAGTTTTTTATGTAAATCCATCAGTAGGGGATGATGCCATTGGAGCTATGCTAATGCAAAAGGGGAAGGGCAGCCATTATATGAGGCCAGTGTATTGTGCAAGCCGAGTGAAGTTGGTAGCGGAGAGAAAGTTATCGGAAGTAGAGCTAGTGATGGCCAGTGTAATATTTGCTTGTCGACGATTTCGTCATTACTTGCTACCACGGCCTTTTGTTTTCTTGACGAGTTATGCATTTTTGCCACAGTTAATTAATGGTACTAACATGTCAAATGTGGTGAAGAAATGGGTAATTGAGCTGCAAGAGTTTGAGTTCTCTTTTTTAGTGGAAGATGAAGGAGTACAAGGCTACCTAGCTGATTTGTTGACCTACAAGGAGAATCCCCTTATTGTTAAGGAAGAGGTGGTGAGAAAGGTAGTTGAAGAAGTGCCACAGATCAGCAATGCACATGTGTTGTTCTTTGATGGTTCATACAGAAAGAGCCACGATGCAGCTTCAGGGGGTATAGCACTTTATGATCCAGAGGGGAAGCTAGTATGCAAGAGAGGGTTCAAATTGGATGCGCATAGTAACAATGAGGCTGAATATGCTACATTGGAAGCCGGATTACACATTTGTTTGAAGCATGGGGTTCGAAGGTTGAGCATAAAAGGTGATGCCTTGTTAGTGGTGAAGCAAGTGCTGGGTGTGTGGAAGAGCAAGAACACCTCATTGAAGGAAATGTGCTTCAGAATTAAAGGCCTGTTAAAAAAGTTCGAAGCATGGATCATCAGACACATTGAACGTGCTCTAAATGGAGAGGCACATGAAGCAGCTCAAGGCATGATTGGGGAGCTATTTGTGTTGAGGACCACTTTACCTCTTTATCATGGCCGGGAAAGTTTGGCTCAAGAAGAGGAGTTTTTGCTAACAGGAATCATTCCAAAGGAGATTCAGAAGTCTAAGAAGTATGGCTTTGTGCGTAGAGCATACAGGTACAAATTGATTGGTGATGTCTTATACATGAAAGGGGCTGATCTCGTGTTGAGACGTGTACCTTGGCGGGAGGAGCTTTACAGAGTGTTGGAAGAGAATCATGAAGGCGCATGTGGTGGCCATTTTGCTCTAAAGATCACCTTGCATAAGATTTTGCAAGAGGGGTATGTATGGCCTAGTTTGCACAAGGATGTTCACCATTGGTGTAGGTCTTGCAATAGGTGTCGAGCGTTTGGGAAGAGAGTGTTGAAGCCAGAGCTACGAAAAACCATTATGGCATTTTATGTGTTTGAAAAGTGGGGGATTGATGCAATAGGCCCGTTACCTATCACAAGCAGGGGCAAAAGCTATATTTTGATGGCAGTGGACTATCTTTCTAGATGGGTAGAGGCTATAGCAGTAAAACAGATCACTGCAAAGGATGTGGCAAAATTTGTGTATGATGAAATATGTTGCAAGTTTGGGGTGCCATTAGAGCTACTTTCAGATAAGGGGCCAGGATTTAGAGCTAAACTGCTAGACTTCTTATGCACAAAGATGAAGATTAGGCACCAGCATACCACTCCTTATTACCCACATTGTAATGGCTTAAATGAAAGATTCAATGGTGAGTTGGTACACATTCTTTCGAAAGTGACAGAGCACCAAGGAAAGAATTGGGATTTGGAATTGCCTAGTGCATTATGGGCTTACAGTACTTCGGTGAAGACAGGTACAGGGTTTACTCCATTTCATTTGGTGTATGGAAAAGAAGCACTATTGCCTGTGGAAGTAGAGTTGCCTGCAATCAAGATGTTAGAGAAGTTGCTTGGGCCGCCTAGTGATGCATTCGAAGAGAGGCTCTTACAACTACAAGAGGTTCAGTTGGATAGGATGAGTGCATTGGAACATTATGGGCAGATGCAAGATAGGGCTTTGGCAAAGATAAATGAAAAGTTCAAAAGTAAGGGTATCAAGAAGCATGACTTGGTTTTGCGCTACAACAGTAAGCTAGACAACACCTTCCAAAAGAAGTTTCAAATTAAGTGGGAAGGCCCTTTCAAGGTAGTGGAGTGTTTTCCAAATGGCACATATCAGCTGGCTAACCTGGATGGTGTTCTACATAAGTCAAGGGTAAATGGATTGCGTCTTAAATTGTATCATGCTAGATTGATGATGGTGGAGCAAGATGAGCTGTCTGTGGAGCAAGCAATGTTGGTGAAGGATGAGGAGATCTCTGATGCGGCGAGTCTCATATCTCTCTTTGCTGCTGCTGATCATGAATGATCTAGCAGGCTAGGGGATGGGCAAATTATGTCAAGAGTTTTTTTGAGCAAGGGATTGCGCATATGTACATACACATGCATGATGCATCAAATAAAGAATTGCCCATTTTTCAGAGCCAGGTGGTTACGTGGGGCCCACATGTGTACAGGTAGGACAACATGTACATAGTGCAGCGATTTTCACTATTATCAATACTAGTGTGTTTTTTCTACAATAAGGAGGAGTTGGTAGCGCGTAAAACTTCTCGAGGAAGCTATTTGCGGGCCGACGACGTGAGGTCAGCAGGTGCGTCAGATGGCATCTAGTGGCGTCAGGAGGGCGAACGAGGTCAATATTTGCACGCGGATGAGGACGGACACAACGTGGGTGTTTTCTGGTGAGTGTTATGCAGAAAGGTCATCATTAGGACCACTTTTTGGGGCCACTTCACGTGGTGGCGAGATGCATTATTGGAAAAAAGCTGAGTGCCAGGTGTGCGGATGATGCAAAAAGGTGACAACTATGCACTGCGAGGTCAGTTTTTGGCCTGTTCGGGGTCCGTTTGAGGTCATCTAAAAGGCCAAGGGTGCCCAAGTAAAAAATCTAAGTGTGGGAATTGAAAAAACAGAGAGAAGACCAGAAAAAACTTGGAGAAGAGAGGAGGAACAGCCGCAGGTGTGTTTTTTGGGGTTTTCGGAGCCTGTTTTGGCCGTAAGCTGCTCATCCGAGGTCGGATTTGAGCACTTTGACATTATAGACTGGGGTTTTGGGCCGTTCCGGACGCGATGGCGCTGTCCATTTTTCCAAATTCCTCACTCTTTTTCTGCTGTTTTTCTGTGTAATCTTCTCCGGTGAGTGAAGCCTCTGCTTAACTTTGTGGTTGTATCTGGTGTATTTCTTCAATATTGTGTGAGCTATTTGCCCCATTGGTGTTGGCCCAAGCTCAATTGTATCTAAACATCAGAAATTCTCCTCTTTTGAGCTGAGTTTTTTGGGTGTGTGTGTGTGTGTGTCTGTATGGAGTGCGCAACTGGATAGTCTCTCTCCTCTCACTCCAGAGGTGTGCTCCCTGTCTCGGCCAGGTGTGTTGTGTAAGCCGAGTGGTGCCCCATAGTGTGTGTGTGTATCATTCTAAGAGTGTGTGTCGGATCGTTATAGAGGCGCTGTGTGTGTTTTCATCCCGCTCACAACGCCTATGTACAGTGAAATGGTAGGGATAGCCACAGTGTTTGGGTGATTTTGGTAGGGTGAGGTAGCTTACTATGGCAATTATGAAAAGCCGAAAAATGGCTATCATTAGCCCCCCCCTTAGATAATGGTACATTCATGTACCATTTATCCGATCATACAACATGTAGATTGTGTAACGTCTGTCTTTGTCTGCTCTCATCTTTGAAGAACCTTTGTTGTATGATTAAAAAAACTTGTGTGATATGAAAGGTTCTTAGAGCCAATAGCAGAATGTAATGAAGTGACTGAGTAAACCTCCTCCATTGAGAAAGTTTACATAAGCACCCCCCAGGATCAAAGATCTTGAAATATCTTTCCCAAAGAGAGATGTATGGTATGGAATCACTTACTGATTTCGATCGAAGAAATTTGTAGATTTTATTGTTGTCCATCATTGCATGTATCACTATGAATGTGATATAAAAGATTGGTTGCTCTTCCTCCTGTGTAAAGTTGATGTATCTGCTACGATCTTCAAGAGCTTGTATGAGCGAATTCCCGAACTGTAGCTCATAAAAGTCATTCAACCTGGGTAGGCTCACCAAGTCACAAATTATATGGCCTTCATGATTTAGGAAAGCTTGATCCATGCTTCCCACTGCTATTGGAAGATATTGCAAATAGTTTACCACATAAGTAGATAATAGACGAAGGTTTCTATTGCTTCCAACACATTGGAAGAGAATAGATTTTGGTATTGTTTGATGAAATATCCACATGTAGCAATCAACAAGTTTTTCATCTATGATGAAGACCAGAAGCATCACAACGTGCGACCTCCATACACCAAAGAAACAAATGAAGAAGGTTTGGAAACATCTGTTCATCACCAAGTATTCATGTCCTCTTCCACTTAAGAAGGTATGGTGTCCCCGATGAAAGGTATCTGTGAAGAGAGGAGAAGTTGACTTTGAAGAGGTGAAACCCAATGTGAAGATGATTTGGGCTTCAAAATTCTGGATTTTATTGCTAAGAGATTGTCCCATGAATGAAGAGCCATCCACTAAAACACCATTGGAGAGAATGATACCCTTATGACAGTTTCCTTTTATGATTTTATTTTTTACTACTCTCCCATCTTCTTCATCCCCTTCTAAGCCCCCCTTTTGGCAAGGTTGTAACTCCTCACATTGTACCACCTTAAAGGTTGATGGATTACTGTTTGATTTTGTGAAAAATTTGGCTTCTTGCATGATAGGTTCCTCCATGCTTAACATACATGGGTCATACCAATGCTTTTCAACATCCTCAAACACTTCTTGAAGATTATCCTCACATGGATTCAACTCACACTCTTCTACTTTGTTTGGAGTTGGCATTCCATGTACACAATCATCTCTTTATGATCAATGTGGTCTATGATCTCCCCACCTATGATTTCATCTTCTTCTTCACTCTCTTCTTTTAGACAAGATACACTCTCAGAACATTCCATAAGATCAAGGTTACCTTCAAGGTCTTCATTCTCCATAGAGTCATGTTGCACAAAAGCTTCGTCTGCTCGGACTAGAAATTGATCCTCCGCCAAAAGGTTGGATGTATCCATTATTGAATCATCAATGCCATTTGAGATATCTTGTGTCGATTTTTGCATGCTTGTGATAAAGGTAGAAGAAAGAGATTCCACATTTGAATCTTGGCCACACACTTTAGCACTTGAATAATCAGTTGACATGTAAGTAACTTCTTCAACATTTGTCGGAGTAGAAGGAGACATGTATGGCAAAGGAGATGACTCCTTGATAGAAACACTTTCATGATGGTTGGTTCTTCCAGCATGATGGAAACCATTTTTGATGTAGAAGTACTTGTGAAACTTCCTTCGGGCAATAGTGACCGCTTCTTCAAAGGTAGAGGGTCCACTACAAGTAACCTTAGTCTTTAGGAAAGGAGACAAACCCGAAATAAATTGCTCCATTTTTACATAATCTGGAAATGTAGAACTAAACCCACATCCTCCCCATTGACGAGAAAAAAAATCCTCATAAGCATAGTAGTCTTCACCATGTTGTTGAAGTCTCCCTAATGAAGCCCATGTTGTCTCTGTTGTTGGAAATTTAGAGAATCTAGTTTTCAAAGCTTTGGAAATTTGGGTATATCCATCTTCAATCTGAGAAGACATACTCCAAAACCATTGCTCAGCGTTGCCTCTAAGGCATAGCAATAGAAAATCCCCTTTTTCAATGTCATCCCTTTTACCAAGGATATGACAAACCATTCTAAAATCAGCAAGAAAATCATCAACATCTTCTTCTAGATTTCGAAGAAGATTGGGATATCATCAAAGGTATAGTGTGTCATAGTCTCTCAATGCTAGAACCACACAAAGATTAGTTCCAAACAATCATTTTTTCTCAAGACATCAACTAACTACACAAAGTTTTGAAAGGTCTTTCAACATGAATTCTAGATTCTTATGTGAAAATGTTTTTTTCCTTTCTTATGTTGTGCTAATCCAAACCATATTCTAGATCAAATTTTTTGCCTTGAAATTAAACTCGGTCATACAAGTTTCATGAGTCCTATAATCTACTTGATTATGCTAAAATTCAAGCATTCATGCAATACAACAACAATAAGCACAAAGTCATTCCTCCGTGGGGGCACCAAAATTGAAGCGGTCCGGGGCGGGCAACAAGAGAGGCGACCTCTAAACTCCCCTCAAGGATCCCGTGCTGCTCAATTGGGGATGGGGGTAACCACACGCACAACACAACGACCAACCCACAGCCAAACCCAAACAAGGTAGGGGCACCACCTAGTGAGAGAGCAAACTAGGACACAAAAGAGGAGAATCCCTTAGCAATACAAGCGAGAAGGAAGGGTACACTATCACTAATTCAAATGCTACAAATACACACACAAAAGAGAGAGATCTTTGTGCAAGAATTTAGCTTCAATTTTAATGATTGACGTGGGTGTATGAACAGCTTGGAGGAGAGTCAAGAGACACGATTAGGTTTGATGATGTTGCAATCTACACATTATCTTAGGGTTATGGGAGACCTCTCACCATACAACCCTCTTATAATGTTCTACCAAGAAACAAAAACAAACACAAGAGCTCTTGAGTCACATACAAGCAGATACTACAAAAGAATCTCAAAATGAAAACGCGTCACCTTAAACCAAACGAGATGAGGTTGCCAAGCGTGAATTGGAGAGACTCAAGAGAGTTTTGACCCACGATTTGCACCCAAATTATTGATTAAATTGATGCACAAGAGTAGGTACAACTTTGATTGAAAGTTATGAATCACTCACTCCCTTGCAATGTTACAACTAGCTCAAAGAAGCTTTCGTATACACCACATGTAATGGTGCATAAAGAGCTCACTCTCACTCCCTAAAACTAAGATGGTGAATGGCACGCTCAAAGTAGTGAGCAATAGTGTAAGGATCCTTGCCATTTACAAAGGGAGAAGGGCTCTATTTATAGGTGAGGAGAGCCCTAATTATGATTATACCTAATCAAACATTTTCATAGAAAACCATGTTTATGAAATTTTTTATATGTTCTTATGAGAGTGGGGCTCTCGTCTCTTGAGTCACATGGATGTGGGCTCAAGAGGAGAGAATTTTTGAGGTGAAATAGAGAAGATTCTAAAGAGGTGAGTGATTTTTTGTGTGAGGTTGCCTACTCCACGGTAGAGTAGAGTGGGTGCAATTTACAAAAAAAAGGGTTAGCAGTTAGTGTTAGTAGCATGGGGTAAAATTACATGGCATATGCACTCAAGGTGCATTATATGATTTATACAATGATAAAAAGTAAGAGAAGGATGAGAATATACACAATTTGGTGGAAACCACAAGATGTAAATGAAATTTTCCACCTTCTCCTCCAGTGAATGAAGCGGTTGTAGAACTTTGTCGGTGCAGTTCTTGTGACCATGGGAAAGTTGAATTCTCCATGATCAAACTCCTCCTTTTGCAGGGCTTGAGCTTGGTTATTTGCTGATTTTTTCTCTTTTTATGAAAGGATGAAGAGGTTATGGTAATATGAATTTGATTCTAGAGAGAGAAATTGAGCTATGGAGTAAGGAGAGATGGAAATGGTGAAGAAGATGAAGTAAGCCATGAAAGTTGCAAGTTTGAGTGAGGGATGGAGAGGAATGAGTGTATGTGTGTGGAAGTGGAAAAGGAGGTGAGAGAAGACTATGGGTTACTTTATGAGAAAAGTGGGCAGACTAGGGTCCACTCAAAAAATCCTATCTCACCGTTGGTAGCTCCAAAAATCATGAAAAATTTTGAGGTGATTATTCAGATTGTGGGCTACATTTTCTCTGTTGATTACTTCTTCAAATTCCGAGCAAAGATAGGTGCCAAAATTCTCACCAAAAAGCCTGTTTTTTATGCCTGCAAAAGTCTTTTAGTGGCCCCCTCCTTTGTTGAATTTGTACAATGTATCCAAGAGTGAGCCCCTCCTTTGTCATATCATAATACAAAGCATCCAAGTTGCCCTTTACACATGCATGGAGGAGGATTATTGGTGAATAAAGCAATATATACATGGTGGGACTAGTATATGGACTATTCATGGATTTTAGCTCAATGAGCACATGGTGTTAGAATAATGAGTAAAAATAATAATAAAAATATGGAGAAATTATGGATATGAAAAGATATTGGAATCATATGATATGATCCCTCTTTGTATTATTTTTGGTGAAAGAGGAAAAGGTATGCAAGAAGTTGAAAATAATATAATAAACATGACTAAGAAAGTAGAAATCATTTTTTTTGTTTTCACTAGGGTGAGGGTGAAAATGTGAGAGTGATTTGTATAAAAGAAAAAGATGAGGTTAGAGTATATACATATTGGCAAAAAATATACTTATGGTGTAAGAGAATGAAAGAAGGCATATACAAGTTTAATAAAACACACACCTAAGTATAAATATTTAAATAAAATACCAAAATAATTATAAAAAATCCCTATATTTAGGCCATATATACAATGCAATATTTACACACAAATGGTCCATAATATATATATATTTTTAATTTTATTTGTTTATTTTGGCTCAACTAGCCCAGTGACTAGCTAGCTGAGGGTTTTTAAGAAAATATGGGGTAAGTCCCCTAACTCACACACGCCTATGTACAATGAAATGGTAGGGATAGCCACAGTGTTTGGGTGATGTTGGTAGGGTGAGGTAGCTTACTATGGCAATTATGGAAAGCCAAAAAACGGCTATCAACACTAACCATGTAGATGAGCCTAACAAAAAGAAGAAGACCTAGGCAACACCCCCGATCTAGCAAAGCCCCAGGTCAGCGACCATTTAGTCTAAGGCTAAGCGATGTAGGTGATCCTAGTGTTGTAGCGATGTTGCCATGAGAAACATAACACATGAGTCCAATCACAATAGCACTTCCCAGATGCACAAATAATCTTTCCCAAGCAATTAGACTGTACAAGGTCTCTACCCTTACACGTCTACCATAAAACATCCAAATCACTTCATGATCCAATTCGAAAACCATAAACCATAATCCAATCACATCACACAGGCGAGGACTCCACCCAACTTGGGTGAGGCACGACCAATCCTGCATAACACTTTAGAGCATAACATGGTTGCAAAAATTTTGATAGCATAACCAAATCCAAAAGAAAAAAACCTGAGCCACACCGGCTTACAAGATGGAATATTAACCATAATACATAAGGGAATCTCAGCCCTTGAACATGAATCATAATCACATTGAACCAACTCCCACACTTGGAGTTTGATACATCCTCTGCAATCAATTGGAGTCTACGCACATGTGATCCTTCAGATGTGATTCTTTTATGCATAAAAAGAGGCCGACTAGCAACTAAACATGTTATAAAAATCCAATTTTGATTACCTTCAATCATGCAAAGTTGATGCATCACATCTGCACTTCACCTTCCTAGCACATAGAGCTAGTTTTGACCTAAGAAGGTGGAAAGCAATCACGAACATGCATATGAGGCATCCATATCAATCCATGAGTTCCCATACATCATATGATAACATTCCATCACCATAAACATGATGCAAAATAGCTCCAACCTTTAGGTCAACCAGAAACCATAACTTCACACATATGCAAAAACAAATTTTTGGCATTTTCGGGAGTATGCAAAGCATAGCCTCTTTCCACTTCATGCTATCGTCTTTTTGAATGGCCTCTTTGTAGCAAGTGGCTTCACCACAATTAGTGACTAGCAAGTAGTCTAATCCTGGATCAAAACACTCAAGTGTATGAGATGTACAAGTACATCTCCAAAGTGCCTGCCATTTGGATTCCGCGAGGATTCCTCTCTCTCTGGAGCAACATATGTGTCTATGCTAGTGGAAGGTGCATCACTAGCATGTCCAACATTATGTGTATCTGGTGGTGAGGAAACATCCTCAAACCGTACTCTGCGATACTCAATGTCTTTCAGTGGGTTTTCAAATGCATCTTATACTCGTTGAATATCAGCGGGTGAGGAAACATCCTCAAACTGTACTATGCAATACTCAATGTCTTTTAGTGGATTTTCAAATGCATCTTATACTCATTGAATATCACTTGTGAGCTGCGTATAACCTTCTTAGGTTCCGTATGCCAAAGACGATATCCCATCTCTCCGTCAACGAAGATATACTTGTGTGATTTGGGGTCAAGCTTTTGTCTAAGTGCTTTTGGCACATGTGAGAATGACTCACACCCAAATACACGTAATCTATCATAATTGGCTCTTTGCCCATCCACATTGCCTGCAAAACCTTGTACTTTAGTGGTGTACTAGGTGACCGATTGATCAAGTAAGCAATCGTCGTAACAGCTTCTCCCCAAAATTATTGAGGTAAGTTGGTCGTAGACAACATAGAAGTGACCCGTTCCTGAATGGTTCTATTCATCCTCTCAGCCACACCGTTTTGGGTGGGTGTGTAAGGCACAGTAAATTGTATTATAATGCCTCTTTTACTACAAAAGTCCTTGAACACGGAGGAGATGTACTCGTCTCATTGTCATTGTGCAAAGCTTTAAGCTTTCTACCCGATTGGTTCTAATGCTAAGAATTCTAAAAGACACTAAAGACGGCGCTCTTTTGCTTCAAGAGATAAACCCACACCTTCTAGTAGAGTTGTCTATCAATGTTAGGAACTGTAATGCTCCCCCTAGAGACTTGATTGTCATAGGTCCGCACAAGTCGCTATGAATGAGATCCAGAGAACTCCCTAACTCCTTGTCCAAAGACGTTGATGTCAACCTAGTCTGTTTGCCATAGATACAATGCTCACATAAAGGAGAGTCACATGAAAGCTAGCACCTAAGTCCACGATCCAATTCTGTGCATAACACTCATCATGAGCTAACAATGCATCAGGACTCAAATCTGATGTGAAAATCAACACATCATTTGGCACGTCAGAAATTGTCTCAATGGATAAATACTCAACCACATTAAGCTCTTCAATTTTCACGTTACTTTTAGTGCTTTCTCTTTGCCCTTATCACGCTACATTGTGCGGCAATCATTCTTCAAGTGTCTCTTTTTATGAAAGTAGTAACACTCTACACTTTGCATGTCTTTGCTGTGACTCTTGCTACGACCTTGGCTGCGATCTTGTGAACAACCGCGGCTATACGACCACGTTGCCTTTGCTTGTCATGATTGTCACTAGCCACATATGCATCACCATGCCCACTCATATCAAGAGACTGGCATTGAATCTCCTTAGTGAGCAACACACCAGCAACACCGCTGAAATTTAGCTTGCCATTGGGTGCAAAATTGCTTATGGCTATGTTGAAGGTATCCCATGACAATGGTAGCAAACATAGCAAGAAAATGGCCTTCATTTCATCATCGAAATCGAGACCATTTGAATTAACCTGTGAAAACACGTTGTTGAACTCGTTCAAGTGAGAACTAACATTACTGCCTTCTTTCATGTTCATGTGCATCAATTTCTTCATCAAGAAAACCTTGTTTGAGGCATTGTTGCCATCCCGAGCCTGACATAGTGCATGCCACAAATCTTTGGCATTGGTCTTATCCATTATGGTAAATTAAATGGATTCACCAAGGTGTAGGCGAATGGTTGCCATAGCACCCTCATTCAAGTCATCCCACTCATCATTAGTGTACACATTATCTCTTCTTGCATGTAGGGGTGTTGTCAAGCCTTTGTTGATCAAAACATTTTGCATACGCTACCGCCAAATGACAAAGTTTGAGCCATCAAACTTTTTGATGTAGTACTCTTCTCTTTCAGAAGCACTACTCGTAGTCATGATTAGGAGAATGTAGCCAAAAACTTTATGGCAGATTGCTTGAGATATTTTGTCAGAGTTTTCCCTAGAATAGGAGAAAAACCTCAACCAAAATGTAGTACAATCACTGTGTAAAAACATCTAGAAGTGCAAAGAACGCATAAAAAGAACTTGTGGGAAAAATCCGGCAGAGTCTCCTTTGTATGAATAGTCAAAACTCAACTCAAAAAACATATAAAATGCTCAAAATAACCATTGGGTATTAATTGCTCAAAACCACTACTATGTGACCGCTAGCTCGACGTCAAAAGCACAAAAAACCGTCTAGAAACATGTACTATGGTGAGGGTACCGTAAAGGCAGCTACATGTATCACCGAAGGTATCTCAAAATTCGAGAATACCCCAACTCAAAGAAAACCTCATGCTATTGACCCTCCAAAGGCTAATGCAGGCACAAAAGGACTAGCCACAGTCTCAGAAAGGGATCTTCCGGTCGGAGTCTCAGAATCGGTCGGGAAAACTGTCAAAGTAGCCAAAAAAATGGCTCCACACAAAGTACAATGGGAATTGTCCACAGCTCAACGTACATGAGTGCCTACGCTCAAACAGGTGCCAAGAACTACTGCATGCAGTAAAAGTGATCCCTGCGGGGAAATGTGCTCTCAAAAGAGCTCAGTAGCACTATGTGTGCTTACACAAAAATGCATCTATCAACACATTTGTCTGCAGAGAAACTGCTGTTGAAATGATTGCCAAAATCCCATGTGAAAATGTTGTGCTTGGAAGTGTCTAAAAACCTAGAGAATCTGTGAGTAAACGGGCTTAAAAAGCCCCATGTAACCTATAACTTACATGTCGGTGTAGATATGTGCCAATTTTCACCACCAAATGGAAATGTGCTAGTTGAATTGCCGCCAATGGTGCTCGAAGTTGCAACGGTGCCATAGAGCGCAATCGATACGCTCGGTGCCGATGCTGGGTGTCACTCCTCTATAGTAGAGGCATCTCACCCGTGCGTGTGCAAGCACGATCGTCTGTTGAAAAGCTCAATGTCTGTGTTGGATGTCCGAGATCTGCCACAATGAGAGGTGATGTCGAGCTGATGTCGAATCGGAAAAATTGGTTTCAAACCCGATGTGCCGGTGCGGAGCAGCAAGTCACCAATGTCGCGGCCGCTCTTGCCAATGCCTAAGAGTGGTGTCGATATCAATGTCGATCTCGCCTTACGCCGTCGGACGGAAGTCTATAGTGGCGAGGCGATGAGGCCAAAAAATCCCTACTCTCTCGCTCTCTCACACTCGCTCTCTCTCTCTCTCTCTCTCTCTCTCACTTGTTCCCTCTTGTTTTGAGAAAGTCTCTCTCATAAATCTCGCTCTCTCACTCTCATTCTAAAAGCTGTCTCTCAAGCTCTCTCACAAACTCTCTCACTTTGTCACAACTTTGCTCTCACTTGCTCTCTATCTCTCAAACTCTAGATGGAGAGTCGGGAGGAGGCGTCGAGGGCTCGGGGTGGGAGTAGCCCCTTGCACACAAAAGGCTCAATTTTTAAAAAATGTCAATTTGTTGCACATTGACGTAAACTTTCATCGCGACTGATGAACGACGTACAGTGTTCGTGTGTGTGTAAAATCTTGCAGCCCAAATACAATTACCGCTCGGTTATGGTGCCAACAAACACTGCTACCCAATTTTGCCACAGCCCAAGTGTGCCCCCTGTTCTCTCTTTGTTTGCTCCCTTTTGCCGCTCACAAGCTCGCTGTTGACTTGCCTGGTACATCTGTTCGAATCAATTTCCTTGCTTCCACTACAACACCTTGGCTTCCTTGCTCTTTAACTCCTTTACAAGATGCAATTCCAAGCTCTGTACATAGCCCGTGACCTGCTGCAGAAGCTATCCCGAGATTCCTCTCCTCTGTTGTTGCTCCAAGCTCCTAATTCCAAACTCAACTGAGAGTGTTGCACACGTAGATTAGCCGGGGCTCGGGAGTCGTGCTCCCGGGACCACTTGATGGACACGAAGTGTGCAAGAGAAGGGATGGAGAGAAGGGGAAGGGGATGCAGGAGGCAGACACTGTGTTTTGGTGGAGCATTAGAGAGTGCACTACTCTCTTCTCCTTATTTCCTTTTTGAACAAGAAATGAGTAAGTGGGCGGGCACCCGGCCACGGGGCTTGAAACCCAACAATCCTTGATGCTCCCTTCATGCCGAGAGAGGGGGAACATAGTCCATAGAGAGAGAGAGAGAGAGAGAGAGAGAGAGAGAGAGAGAGAGAGAGAGAGAGAGAGAGAGAGAGAGAGAGAGATTATCGAGCTTCTCCCCTTCCTCTGCTTCCATAGGATAGCCCCTTTGTGAATTTTTCTTTCCAACTCCTCTTCCTCCTTGTTCGTGCCTCCAAAAAACCCCACTTCCTCCCCTTTTTATTTCCCTATATTTAAGCTATAACCCTTTGATTTTCAGGCCATCGTGATAAGGCACATGAACCCAAGCGATAATGTGGTAGGCTGGCATGACGAGCTGCACAAAGATAGACATCGATTGTACCAAATAGAGGTGCCACGACCTGCTCATCAACTTTTGTTTCTGCTCAAAAATCATCAGAACATCGTGGCGATCGTCTCGCGAGTGCAAACGGCTGCACCCTCCTCCTTCCTCATTGCCGCCATGCCATTTCACCCTATTTTCCCCCACTTCACACATTCATTAACCCTTGGGCGGCCATTCACCCCCCTTCCCTTGGGTGGCTCTCCTTTGGTTTCGTAAAGGCACCACATTTGGCATATATATCACCCAAGGCATTGCCTTGCACAACATTGGATTACGTTGTTGTGCTGTGACACGTTCATAGTGGGAACGAATGTTAGAAGATATATCTTGCAACTTTTTAGATACATAAGTATATTTCCTATAATGTACATATGCATATCTAAGTATAATAATAAGCTTTCTATCTCATCCTTTTATTTACCTCAAGGGTAACATATTCTTACTTTACTTTTAGAAAGTACTATGGAAAAAAAACATCAATAGCTTTGCCTCTTTAACTTGGTGCAAAAAGCATTGATTCTTTATTTTTGCTATCTCATTATCATTTCACAGCTTAGCTAGATCCTATATCTAGGGTAACTTTCAATATATATATATATATATATGTATATTCTATGTATTTTTCATATTTTTCTTATATTTCTTTTTAATAGCTACTAGGAAGGAATCGAATCCTAGTGGGACACTAGCTTGCATGATTTTTCTTATATTTCTTTTTAATAGCTACTAGGAAGGAATCGAATCCTAGTGGGACACTAGCTTGCATGATTTTTAATAGCTACTAGGAAGGAATTGAATCCTAGTGGGACACTAGCTTGCATGATTTTCAAAGATACACCTATTTTACTGCAATATTGCAAGCGTGATTACAAAACTTTGTCAAGGAGCAATGTCATGCTTTCATATTGCATGAGGTGTCCAGTGGGATCAAATGAAAGTCTAGACTGAGGGGACCACAAGAAGACTTTTGCTACCAAAACTGTACCTTATTTTGATGATTTTTTAACACAAGAAGAGTATATAAAATGGGAGTCGTAGCTTATGAGCTGAATTTTTTAATTGGAGCCACGATTAAGGAGATATGATCAAAAGACTAGACCCTAGCTTGCTCGCATCATGCAAGGACATCCCATTTCAAACTTTTTCAGTTTCTGTTCACACTCTCTCTTCTCTTCTTGTGTAAACCCTTAGGGGTTCCCTACACCTGTAAAAGGGGGCCTCTTCTTCCTTGAAAACCATTCAAGCCATTCATGAGATGAATTCATGAGGGAGTGAGAGTAGTAATGCCTAATTGTACTTAGCTATAAACATAAGCCTAAGCCTACACTTACTCCTAGAGGAAGACTAGCCAATCTTGTAAGCTATCCTTGGAATATAAGCTCTAATCAAAGAAGGACTTGAACTTGGTGTATCAATCAAAGCTTTAAGTCTTCCCTCTTCTTGTCTCTCGATAAAAAATGGTGAAAAACTCCCAACGGGTTTGTCAAGTAAGATGTGTTCTACTTTGATATTTTGTTGATTTCTTGTTGTTTTCTTTTTCATCTCTAATCCAACATATATCTCTAATTTCATCTCCCTTTCTAACAAAACCTATCTCTCTCACTCTAGAAATTCATTCTCTCTACAAATTCTAGGTTCTCCTTGCTACAGGTACATCTCTCATGGTAGTATCCTTATTGCCTACGGGCAAGAATAGGGCTTGGGAGGGAAACTTCTCATCTCTTTACTTCTCACATATCTACATTTCTCACATACTATCCTAGATGACTAATTCAAATGATGTGAATTTCTGTCGCTTCCACTTTGTGGGATCTATTAGAATTAACGTATGGATTAGCCTTAAAATAGACTTTCAACAACGTATAGTGTTTTTCTTTGGACCAAAAAGGCTCAATGAAATACTTCTTTCACCATATCCTATCATACCACCCCTTATAGACTATGAAATTTTTGTTGACGTAAGTGTAGTTATCTTGCTATGAACCAAGAGGATTTGTATACACAATCAATCTCAATCACTAGTTAAAACATATATATTATGGTAAGCACAAAATTACAATTCCAAAGAACAATTGGTAACCTGTTTGGTTGGCAAAGATTGAACGCCATTAACTCATCTATTAACCCTTTCATATTACCCATGATACGATATGACCATAGCCTTGATGTTTTCATCTTTGTGTTGTTTTGATATTCTCTTGTGTGTTCTTTCTTTATGTATGTGAGTGCAAGAGAGAAAGAGTGGGGCTTCTTTGACTGTACTTCCTTCCAAACCCTACTCCTTCATATAGTTTTTGGAGTTCTCTCACAAACTCTCACAGTCAAAAGCCCGGTGCTTTCCTTGCAAGACCACAAATTTTTTGACATATTTTTGGTGAACCCGATGCGAATATGCTAGGGTGAGAGTTTTTGGGTAACCGTGGGTGATCATGTTGAGTAACATGGTATGCATTTTGACCTAGCAACAATGCAAATGTTTCAAGCATTTGCAATGTTCATGCAACAACAACATGCCACTGAAAGAAGGGAGATTTCAGCAACTGAAGCCATAGAAGCGGTCGTCAACAGAATGGATCAATTCAATGGCAAAGATGTAACCAAGTACTTACGCGAGTATCTGAAGGAGATGGAGTTGCATCGCGTGTCAGAAGGTGAGATGATTCAAAGCTTTGAGCTAGTTGTTGCTCCATAAATTAGGGAACATGTTAGTGGAATTAAAGATGGCATGGGAGAAACTGGGAAGAACTCAAACTAGCTTCAAAGGAGGAATATTTAATGGAGGACTCTGAGACAGTGAACAAAAGGACATTCTTAGAATGGGTAGTCAAGCCAAAGCAAGGACTATCGATAATGGAGCTACTTAGGAAATTTGAGCGGCGCTATGCACAACTCACCAGGGCAGAAAGGGCCACATTAGATGCAGAGAAGATAGATCTTTTCTTACAAGCTGCAGGTAAAGAGTTTCAAGAAAATTTGGAGCTTCTTCTTGAAGATAAAGATGCTGAGAAAGGACTAAAGACTGACTGGAATGAGGTTGAAGGTGCTATCTCATTGCGTGCCAAATGACAAAGAAGAAGGGACAAGATGGTAGTAAACACTACAAGTCCTTCCACCTCAACTTTGGACAAAATGGTAAAGCCTACTTTTATCGCTCCTAAGTTTGATGATTCCATGATAGATGAGCTTGTGAAGGGAATGCGTGACTTGAAGGTGAAGCTTGCAAAACTTGAAGAAAAAGGCCAACCATCAAGGCTACTTCCTAGGCAAAGACAACAGCCCAAAGAAGTTTTTGTTAATAGATGTATTTGGTGTGATAGTACAGACCATGTAAGAAGGGATTGTGATGGTTTTAGTGATGCTTTGACAAAAGATGTTGTCTTTTTTACGGATGGTAAAATCCACTTAAGAGAGACATGTCTACCGTTGAGAACTAACTTTGGGAAGGGGGGAATGCAAACCTTAGTTGAAGATATGGCAACTAACCATGCCACCTCTTCAATTGAGGCAGCTACTTATGGAGTAAAAATTGAGCATCTTAGTGATGAAGAGGTGAGTGAACATCATGGTCAACTTTGGCCAAATGTCCTACAATTAGCTAAAAGGGGAAAGCTTACGAAATAAATTTTACATGAAGTAGGTGATTGCATACGTTTAGAAACAGGATGGGATGATCCAGTGGACTCATTGTCAGTGCATGACTACGTTACAAAATGCCTGTTAGGAAATACGACGTAGCTAAATAGATAATTGAGTAGATTACTTAATGGAGAGAGACAAATTCTCATACACGAGATTATAGAGTAGTAGATAGAGATAGAGATAGAGATAGAGATAGAGATAGAGAGAGAGAGAGAGAGAGAGAGAGAGAGAGAGAGAGAGAGAGTACACACGATATACGTGGTTCACCCAATGTGGGCTACGTCCACGGGAAAGCAGCCACTCAATGGCTTTAGTACTTCAAAACAAGAAGTAGTTTACAAAGGGATTATACCCTTAATGGAGCTCCCGCCTTGCTTCACTCTCACCACCTCACACTCACCTTGTTGCATCAACTTCACACTCTGAAATGTGTGTAGAAATGGGCTCCTTTTATAGGCCAAAAGGGCTGCCCTCTCTTATGAGAGACAGCCATGTGTAGCCGCCCTTGTGTGAATAAGTCCAAATCAGTCCCTCCAATCCGCCCATGTGTGGCCTCCCTTGAGAAGACAAGTCCGCCATTGAATTCGGCCACCAGCCATTGAATTCGGCCACCGGCCACCAGCCACCAGCCATTGACTTTCGACCACCGGCCATGACTACCGGCCACCGGCCAACCGACTATTGTTTTCCGATCACTTTTCGGCTGCCATCCGGCCATAGTATTCCGGCGAAAAGGAATATTCCGGCGAGGGAAAAAAAATCTCGAGGACTTCCGTCCCCGAGGCCCCTAAAGTTGCCCCTGATTTTTGGCTGTGAAAATTTTGGTTTCCGGCGAGTGATTTTCCTTCACGCACGATGGCTTCTCCTCATAATGGGGGCCTTACAAATGTGCGCTTTTACCACAGAAAATTACAAGGGTAAATCAGGCTCCATACTTAACAATCTCCCACTTGGAGACTGATCTCCAAACCAAACCTGTGACTACTTTCCATTCTGGCTTCTTATCCTTGAATGCCGATTGAAGATGAGCAAAAGCTCAACTTCTCCTTGTTGACCACCTTTGTAAACATGTCTGCAGGATTTTCACTTGTATGCACCTTTCCTAGCTTTAGCTGTCCCTCTTCCAAAAGAGTGTGTATGAAGTGATATCTCACCTCAATGTGCTTTGTCCTTGAATGAAAGGCTGCTTTCTTCGCAAGATGGATAGCGCTTTGGCTATCACTGTACAAGACACAATTGTTTTGCTTGAATCCAAGCTCTTCTAAGAATCTGTGAAGCCACATAATTTTTTGCTTGCCTCCGTCATTTCTACATACTCTGCTTCCGTGGTAGAAAGTGAAACCACTTTCTGCAGCTTTGAAGCCCAGCTTACTATTGTGCCTCCAACCGTGAACACATAGCCAGTAGTGCTCCTTCGAGTATCTTTGTCACCTGCCATATCTGCATCAGTATGCCCTTTTAGAAAAATATCAGTTCCTCCAAAATACAAAGCATTTGTTGTTGTCCCTTTTAGATACCTAAGTATCCACTTCATAGCTTGCCAATGCTCTTTACCTGGGTTGTCCATGAACCTACTCACAACTCCCATTGCATGTGCAATGTCTGGCCTTGTCCAGACCATAGCATACATTAGAGAACCTACCGCTGCAACATATGGAACTTTAGACATATAGGCTATCTCCTCTTGTGTCTTTGGACACATATCCTTTGTTAGTTTAAAATGACCAGCCAAAGGTGTAGAAACTGGTTTTACATTTTGCATTGCAAACCTTTCTAGTACCTTCTTGATGTAATCTTCTTGAGATAGCTTTATTGTCTTCTTCGTCATGTCCCTTGTTATTTTCATACCAAGTATCCTCTTTGCAGCACCTAAATCTTTCATTGAAAAAGATTTAGACAGCTCCTCTTTTAGGTCTTTGATGTCCTGCATGTTAGCACTTGCAATCAACATGTCATCAACATACAACATTAGGATGATGAATTTCCCATCTCCTAAATTCTTCGTGTAGACGCAGTGATCTGAGTTGCATCTTGTGAATCCATGATCCAACATCCATCAATCAAACTTTAAGTACCATTGTCTTCATGCTTGCTTTAAACCATACAAGCTCTTCTTTAATCTGCAAACCATTTTCTCCTTACCTTTTACTTCATACCCCTTTGGTTGAAGCATGTAGATTTCCTCCTCTAAGTCACCATGAGGGAATGCTGTATTTACATCCATTTGCTCGAGATTTAGATCATGAGCAGCCACAAGGCTTAAGACAAGCCTAATTGAGTTCATTTTTACAACAGGAGAAAATATTTCATTGAAGTCAATACCTTTCTTTTGAGAAAACCCTTTTACCACAAGCCCTTGATCTTAGGCTTCTATCTATGTGCATGAAAGCCTCACACCCAAACACTTTGAGAAATGCATAATTCACCGGTCTACGTGTCCATGCCTCTTCTGGAACTCCCCCATTCAATGCCGTTGAGGGTGACTGGTTGATTAAGTATATAGACGTACTTACAGCCTCCGCCCAAAGCTCAAGCGGTAGGCCTGCATGTAGCCGCATGCTTCGTGCTCGCTCCATGATTGTCCTGTTCATCCTTTTCGAAATCCCATTTTGTTGAGGTGTCCTTGGGGTTGTCCTTTGCCTCCGAATGCCATTGCTAGCACAAAAGCTTGGCTGCAATATTCGCCTCCATTGTCGGATCTGAGGCATTTAACCTTGGTACATGTTTCATTCTCCACAAAGGCTTTCCACCTTTGAAATATGGAAAATACATCGGATTTATTCTTCATGACATAAACCCATGTTTTTCTAGTCGCATCGTCTATGAATGTTACATAGTACAATGAGCCACCAAGTGATGGTGTACTTGCAGGACCCCAAATATCAGAATGAACCAACTCAAGTTTTTTATTTTTTCTTTCATTTCCTGATTTTTGAAATTTTACCCTCTTTTGTTTACCATAAACACAATCTTCACAGAACTCTAAGTCCATTTCTTTCAAACCTAGTAGAAGCTTCTTTGTTTGAAGGATTTGCATTCCTTTGGCACTCATATGCCCAAGCCGGTAGTGCCACACCGCACTGTCAACTTCTGTAGTTGCTACACAAGCTAAATGTTGCGTGCTAACAGTACACAAGTAAAGTGTACGGACCTTTTCTCCTTTGGCAACCACCAAAGATCCCTTTGAGATCTTCCACCGTTTGTTTTCGAATGCAATGTTGTGACCTTCATCGTCCAATTGTCCTGTAGAGATCAAATTTTTACGAAGAGAAGGAACATGCCTAACATCTTTAAGCTTCCATTCATTTCCGTTAGCAATTTTGACAGAAACTGTACTTTTGCCGACAATCTCACAAGCTTCATCATCTCCCAAGTATACATACCCAAAATTACCTTTGATGTAGTCTTGGAAATGTTGCTTGTGTGGTGTCGCATGGAATGAAGCCCCGGAATCTACTATCCAAGAATTAGACACATTGTCTAATGAGAGAATTAGAGCATCTTGCTCTACTTTACCTGCCACATTGGCCTCCGATGTTGGCTTGTTGTCTTGAGACTCTGTCTCCTTCTTCTTATTGGACCAACAATCCTTCTTGACGTGGCCCTTCTTGCCGCAGTTCCAACATTCAAGAACTGACTTTGTGCGTGACTTGCTCCGCCTTGAGCGATCACGACCCTTTTGGTTTTTGAACCTCTCCTTAGGCCTTCCTCTTGTTTCTACTAACAGTGCAGCACTTGATGATTCTCCTGTGCTTCTCCTTCGTATTTCCTCGCTTAGGAGAACACCCACAACATCATCAAACTTAAGAGTATTTGTGCCAGAAATAGAATTACTTACAGCCATCACAAGGCTGTCCCAACTATCCGGTAGAGATGATAGTATAATGAGAGTTCGCACTTCGTCATCGAAATTGATTTTCACCGATCGAAGTTGACTTATGTTTGTGTTATAGTCATTTAGGTGTTCTGCAACTGAACCATTCTCTGCCATCTTTAGATTGAACAAGCGCTTCATAAGAAATACCTTATTGGATGCCGATGGTTTCTCGTAGAAGTCGTCAAGTGACTTCATCAAGTCCTCCGTGGTCTTCATCTCGGAAACATTGAAGGCCACCGTTGACGCTAAGCTTAACCGGATTGTTACCAGTGCCTTTCGATCAAGGACAATCCATGCTTCATCTTCCATTGTTGCGGGCTTCTTCACAAGACCGCCTAGTGGCAAATAGAGGTCCTTCTAGTAGAGATAGTCTTCAATCTGCATCTTCCAATGTTGGTAGTTTTTTCCGTTGAACTTCTCAATCTTGAGCTTCCTTTCCTCCGCCATAACTCCCACTCAATTCAAGGAATCCTTTCCTTGGGATAATTTAGCTACGAGCAAACCTTGCTCTGATACCAGTTGTTAGGAAATACGACGTAGCTAAATAGATAATTGAGTAGATTACTTAATGGAGAGAGACAAATTTTCATACACGAGATTATAGAGTAGAGAGAGAGAGAGAGAGAGAGAGAGAGAGAGAGAGAGAGAGAGAGAGAGAGAGAGATTATACACGATATACGTGGTTCACCCAATGTGGGCTACGTCCACGGGAAAGCAGCCACACAATGGCTTTAATACTTCAAAACAAGAAGTAGTTTACAAACGGATTATACCCTTAATGGAGCTCCCGCCTTGCTTCACTCTCTCCACCTCACACTCACCTTGTTGCATCAACTTCATACTCTGAAATGTGTGTAGAAATGGGATCCTTTTATAGGCCAAAAGGGCTGCCCTCTCTTATGAGAGGCAGCCATGTGTAGCCGCCCTTGTGTGAATAAGTCCAAATCGGACCCTCCAATCCGCCCATGTGTGGCCGCCCTTGAGAAGACAAGTCCGCTTTTGAATTCGGCCACCGGCCACCAGCCATTGACTTCCGACCACCGGCCACCGCCATGACTACTGGCCACCGGCCAACCGACTATTGTTTTCCGATCACTTTCCGGCCGCCATCCGGCCATAATATTCGGGCGAAAAGGAATATTCAGGCGAGGGAAAAAAAAAGTCTCTGAGGCTTCTGCCCCTGAGGCCCCTAAAGTTGCCCCTAATTTTTGGCCGTGAAAATTTTGGTTTCTGGCGAGTGATTTTCCTTCATGCACGATGGCTTCTCCTCATAATGGGGGCCTTACAAATGTGCACTTTTACCATAGAAAATTACAAGGGTAAATCAAGCTCCATACTTAACAATGCCAACAAAATGAGGCTATTGTAGAAGAGAAGGCAGACCAGAGAATGCTGATAATGGACCATCAAAAGAGCTTCTAGAAGTGGGGGAAAAAACGACTCAATGCCTTCCCAAACACCCCCGCCACAAGGAGCATCTCCACTTGAAGTACTCATGGAGGAGTCTACACATGAAAGAAGAAAGGGATGACAAAAGGTAAGACAAAAGGCCCAACTTATAAACTACAATCTGATATTGAGGTTGCTATAGATTTAAAGAAATTCTTGGAGGATAGGATTTTGAATAGCAAGATTGAGTTTACTATGGGAGAAGTTCTTGGCATTGCAAAGCGTGAATTCCATGAGGAGATCATTGACATCATCAAGGGAAAAAGGCAAACTCTTGCTGAAGTTTCTCGTCCACAGGTTGAAGGAGAAACCTTGAAGACAGAAGGGATGCAATTGAAAAATAAGGAGGATGATGAAGGTGTGGTAGGATGCTCCCAATCTACTGGGAGAGTGAAGCAAGTGCATTTCTCAAATGATGATGAAGAAGTTGAAGCTATTCCTAGGAGCTACTATTCACGAAGTCACTGGGCAAGGGCTACTACAAAAACTTTGGTCAAGGTAGGTGATCTTGAAGAGCCATTTTTTGCCTTGATTAACCATGGTTCAAAATAAACATAATGTCAAAGAGTCTCTACAACAAGTGCAAATGGCCGATGGACACAGATCATGGTTGGATGGTAAAAGTGTCAAACAATTCATTTGGTGAATTGTATGCAGCATGTCCATGTGTGAAGGTGACAATAGGTGATGTAAAAAAATTGACCAAACCTTCTTTATACAAGATACATCTTCATATCATCTTCTCCTTAGACAACCCTACATTGTGGGAGTTCGAATGGAAACAGTGCAATGAAGATGGAAACTTCAAGCACTAAGCAAACACTTTAAAACACAACATCAATTCCCTCACGGTCTCAGATCCAAGACCTCACACACCTTCGAAGATGGTGAGAGCTAGTGGGGTATGAGAGTAGATTGAGAGGAAGGAGTAGTCTTACGAGAAATAAGTATATCTCCTCACCTAATCACTCATGATAGCTTATCATAGGTTAGTAATTAGCATGGTAGAGGAGATGAGTATGCATTGAAGCTTGGATCTTGGTTGAATTTGCATCACAAAGACAAGAGTTGTTGGTGTAGGCCTCCCTTCTCCAAGATTGGAGTAGATGATGAGCTTTCCATTAAAGCTTGAGAAGGAGAGAGAGAGTCTTCTAGCTTCACACATGAGATTGTGTGAGTGTGTGTGTGTGTGTGTGTGTGATAATGCCTTGCCAAAATCAGCCCCTCTCTCTCTCTCTCTCTCTCTCTCTCTCTCTCTCTCTCTCTCTCTCTCTCTCTCTCGGTCCGACCCCTCTTGCAAATTACTCATGTTGGCACCCCATTGGACCCTGCAAAGCTTAGCCAATGAAAATTGAGAAGCATAAGTGATAGCCTTGTTGGCACCCCATTGGACCCTACAAAGTTTAGCCAATGAGAATTGAGAAGCATAAATTTGGCCTTGTGACATGTGTCCCCCTTTCCCCTTTTGTGAGAGATTTACGTAATTAAATAAATCAATTAAACTCTCATTGGACCCCTTTGTCTTGTGGCCAATAGGAAGCAGGCAAGCCATTGGGCTGCTGCTCATTGGATCCCTTGGGAGACTGTCCAATAGTCTTCTAGAGAGCTTAATTCCTTATTGGTTCTTTTGTCACGTGTTTTTAAATGAATTAAACTAGATTTACTCTAGCATAATTCTCATTTGTCCACCTCTATGGTCATTCAATAGGATTTGAATGCACCTTGTGGGAAATTGGGCTAGGGAGCTAACATGTGTCCATTATGCCCTTTGTGTAAAGGGAAGCTTTTGAGTGTGTGTGTGTGTGTGTGTGTGTGTGTGGTCTCACAAGCTTCTCTCTCTTCCCCTACCTTTAGGGCTCGCCCCCTCCTCTTTAGGAGTCATGGAAGACTTTTTAGTCATCACTACACCATCCAATTTTCCCTAGGCTTGGACGATTGGACATAACCTTTGAATTTTGGAACCTTAGAATTTTGGAAGTCTTAATGGGCTGAACCTTAGAGTCTTTGAAGCCCATTGTTGCACATTGCTGTTTTGCAGATGGCCCCCCCTTTGGATCCCTATTTTCCCTCCTTTGGATCCCTACTGTGGTTGGTCTGCCAACTTAACCAATATTCTAGTTTTTTCTCCCCTAGTACTTTCCTATATTAAATGATCAGTTTAACATGAGAAATTCATTTAGGAGAATTAGATATTAGTTATTATGACATTACCTCTCTCTTGAAATCATAGTTGTCCTCGACTATGCGGTAGAGAAGATAAAGCCTATTCATTAGTCCTTTTTCTAGCACATAGAGGATCGCTATCTTACCCTATGACATCGTTCGTGAATGGATGACTAATCCATTTGGCGCTTGAGAGCCTAAGCTACCGCAAGCATGTCTGCGCATTAGTCCTATCAATCTTCCATAGTAGAGTGACAAGCTCTACTTGGTTTTATGGGAGACGTCGTCTCTGCAAACTTTATCCTAAGCATGCATACTACTTAACATTTGTGCACAATAAAGAAAAAGAGAGTCTTATATAAGACAATAAGTTTGTTCATTTTAAACATTTGTACATTTACTTACTCTAGGGAAGCATTGTAAGCATTGACAAGGTTTAGGTTAACCTTTAATTGTATGCCTTGCATCCATGTAGCACCTTCAAAAGGATAATTCTTAAACTTGATAAGATACTGTCGGATAGTCTTAGTGCCTCTTAATACCTTGTCTTCATGCTACAGAAAGGATTCGGACTACAACACCTCTTCTTGGTCCTCGATCTCCGGTGGGTCTTCAATAGTTGGTTCTTGAGGTGGCTCTCCTTTGTAAGGCTTTAGTAGGCTCACATGGAAATCATTGTGTATGAGCCAATGATTGGGAAACTTAAGTTGATAGGCCATCTCAATGATTGGTCTAAGAATCTGGAAGAGACCATAATACCTTTTTGCTAGCTTAGCATAGTACTTTTGGTGTCTCATAGGATTCTTGCCTGTGGTGTGCCTTAATCGAGCCTTGGGAAATTTAAGTAAGACCCAATCATTTTCTTTAAAGGCTTGTCTCTTCTGTGCTTATCGACATCAGCCTTTTGCCTTTGCTGTGAGATAGAGAGAGCATCCTTAATCTTTTGGAAAGATTCTTGTAGGTCTCGGCTATACTCATCTGCAACAAAGATCTTCTCGTGTACCTTAAGTAGTAGGGGACTTTGTATCTTCCCTCAATTACCTCAAAAGGTGCTTGTACCGTGGAGGTATTTACAATATTATTGTGGGCATACTCCACTAAGGGTAAGTACTTCTCCCATTGGGACCTTTGATCTACTTCCGTTACATATGCTTTTAGTAGATCAAGAATTGTTAGTTTATCTATTTCACTTTGGCCATCCATTTGGGGGTGATAGGACGAAGAGAAGTTTAGCCTTGTCCCTAAATTCTCAAAGAGACCCTTCCAAAAATTATTGGTCATTTTAGTATCTCTATCCGACACTATGGACATCAGCAAGCCATGGTACTTGAAGATTTGTGAGATGAAGAGGGTTGCCATTTTTTGATGGGCTTTGATAGTCTTTTTGATAAGTATAAAATGAGTTTGTTTGCTGCACCTATCTACTATCATCCATATTCTTGTATTCCCATGGATAGACTTGGGCAATCCAAAGATAAAATCCATGGATATGCTCTCCCATCGTGGATTAGGGATTGGCAATGGTTGAAGCAATCCAGGTTGCTTCCCTCTATCAAACTTTGTCTTTTGGCATACCACACATTTAGAAACATACTCTTGTATGTTTGCTTGCATGGTAGGCCAATAGAAATATGTTTCAATCCCTTTTAGGGTATACCAAATCCCTCTATGCCCTTGCATAAGGAGGAGCATAAGATTCATACATTACTTTGTCACGTAGTTAGTCAGTAACGCAAAGTCTATTGCCATAGAGAAGATAACCATCTTGTAAATTAAATGGTTCCTCTTTCTTCCCTAGTGCAAGGGCTGAAATCACATCTCTAAAATCGATATCAATAGCGTATTCATCTATCATAGAAGATAGATCATTGTGAGTTGCTATGGAAACCGCATTCACTCTTGGCTGTCTTGAGAGTGCATCGGCTACTTGATTATGCTTGCCAGCAATGTGAGCAATATTAAAATGAAATTGCGAAAGGAAATTTTCCCACCTCATTTGTTTGCCGAAGAGCTTGGTCTGCGTCATGAAGTACTTAAGGCTTTGGTGATCTGTCCACAGAATGAAAGGAGTTCCCAATAAATAGTGCTTCCACGAGTCTAAGGTATGTAGAACTGTGAGGAGTTCCTTTTCATGTATGCCTAGAGCTTGCTCAACAGGGTCGAGCCTTTGACTTTGATAGCCTATGGCGTGCCCTTCTTGGAGCAAAACAGCTCCAAGGCAATCATCACAACGTCACATTGGACCTCAAATGGCTTTGAGAGATCCGGCGATGTAAGCACAGGTTGAGAGATAAGATTTTCTTTAAGCTTTTTAAAAGCATTGTTCTCCTTGGCAGACCATGTATACCTAATGTTTTTCTTTGTTAGGTCATGTAATGGTCCTGCTATTAGTGAAACTTTTCTATGAAGCGTCTATAGTTTGTATACATACCGATAAAGCTTCTTAGTTCATGAAGATTCCTTGGATTAGGCCATCCTTTTATTACCTCTAGCTTTGATGGATCCATTTGGATGCCATCTCGAGAGATAATGTGACCTAAATACTGAATCTCTTGTAAGAAAAAATCACTTTTCTTTCGATTAACATAGAGTTCATTCTCTCTAAGACTTGAAATATTACCTGGAGGTGTTGCTTGTGTTCGTCTAGTGAATTAGAGTAGATGATAATATCATCAAACAACACTCCAGTAAAGGTTCGGTGAGGCCTGAATAGCTTCTCCATCAAGCGGTTGAATGTGGTTGGTGCATTGGTCAAGCCAAAAGGCATGACAATGTATTCGCAAAGACCAAACGTAGTGTGAAATGCGGTCTTTACAATGTATTGAGCAACTATCCTTACTTGATGGTAGACACTTTTTAGGTCAATCCTACTGAAGTAAGTCAACCCTTGTAGCTTATCAAATAGGTCTCCTGCCCGTGGAACGAGAAACCTATTTTTGATAGTGATCCCATTTAGTGCTCTATAGTTGAAACACATACGATATGTGCCATCCTATTTAGTGCTCTATAGTCGACACACATACGATATGTGCCATCTTTCTTTTGTAGTAATAGCACGGGTGAAAAAAATGGAGATGAGATAGGCCTAACCATGCCCTTCTCAACTAACTCATGCACTTGCCGCATAATCTCCTCTTGTTGAGATTGAGAAAGTCTATAAGGAGTTTTATTAGCCGGTGAACTTCATGGAAGAAGTTCAATTGCATGGTCATCATTGTCTCGTTTAGGAGGTAGTTCACAAGGGATGTTGTTGAAGGAGTACGAGCGGAAGTGCGACGCGAGAGAGAGGCGGCCCGCCCACTTACCTGGGCGACCACATTGGGCTTTATACCCCAACAACCTCCCACTTAAAGTCCAATGTGGTACTTTAAGTGTGAGAGAAGCTACTATACAAGCTAATATACAAGAGATGTAGAGAAGTGATGTACTACCCTACACCTAACTGCTTGCGAAAATGCGCAAAGCTCTCTAAGGTAAGTCCTTTTGTAAGTAGATCAACAGGATTTTCTGTGGTGTGAACTTTGACAAGCTGAAGTTGCTTATCCTCGAGCATTTCCCTGATGAAATGATACTTCACATCCACATGCTTTGTCTTTGAGTGATAAACTGGATTGCGAGCCAATTGTATAGCACTTTGACTATCACAATATAACACAGGCATCTCTTCTTTGATTCCCAAATCTGTTACTAGTCGATTAAGCCAAATTGATTCTTTGCATGCCTCTGATGCTGCAACATATTCAGCCTCTGTAGTAGACTGAGTAACACAATCTTGTAATCTAGAACGCCATGATACTGCTCCACCAGCCAATGTAAAGACATACCCTGACGTAGACCTTCGGTTGTCTAAGTCACCTGCATAATCTGAGTCTGTAAAACCCTTTACACTTAGCTCCCGACTCCCATAGCATATACACATACTCTTTGTAGCTTTCAGGTATCTCAATATTCCTTTCACTGCCTCCCAATGTTTCTTGCCTGGGTTTGACATGTATCGACTTACTACTCCCACTGCAAATGCAATGTCTGGGCGAGTAGCAATCATTGCATACATCAAACTACCCACTGCAGACGCATATGGAATCTTATCCATTTCAGCCTGTTCTTCCTCCGACACAGGACAATCTTGTTTGCTAAGTTTCACATATGGTGGCAATGGAACACTCAGTGCCTTTCACTTCTCCATATTGAAACGTTGCAAAACCTTGTCAATATACTCTGTTTGAGATAACCAAATCAACTTCTTTGATCTGTCTCTCTCAATGCGCATACCAAGTATATGACTTGCCTCACCCATGTCTTTCATGTCAAACGATTTTGCCATATTTGACTTCAAAGCTGAAATTTCTTCCAAGTGCTTGCCAGCAATCAACATGTCATCCACATACAAAATAAGGATCAACCAACTACCATCCTTAGCCTTCTTTGTATATAGACAGTGATCGAACTCACTACGTTTGTAGCCTTGAGAAAGCATAAACTTGTGGAATTTATGGTACCATGCCCTCGATGATTGTTTTAAGTCATAAAGACTCTTTAACAACTGGCATACCCAATCTTCCTTGCCTTTCTCAACAAACCCTTTTGGCTGCTGCATGTAAATTTCCACATCTAAATCACCATGCAAGAACGTTGTCTTGACATTCATTTGGTGCAACACCAAATCTAATATGGCAACCAATGCAAGACAGCATCTCAATGTAGTCATCTTGACCACCGGAGAGAAGACTTCATCAAAGTCAATGCCTTGTTCTTGCTTAAAGCCCTTGGCAACAAGCCTTGCTTTGTACTTTGGCTAACTATCATGAGCGGTGATCTTATACCTGTAAACCCATTTACAAGGTAGAGCCTTTTTGCCCTGTGGTAATTTAACTAGCTTCCATGTCTTGTTTTTATGCAGAGCTGTCATCTCTGACTGCATGGACAATTGCCAATTCCCGGAGTCCTTCATTTGCACTGCTTCCTTGTAACATGAAGGCTCATTGCAATCAGTCAACATGACATAGTTCATAGATGGAACAAACCTATCAGGAGGTCGCGTGACACGTCCAGATCTACGCACAATAGGCGGCTCAGGCTCAGCTACAACCTGTGGTTCCACTCTCTCCTGTCCTTGCTCCTCTTGAGCCCTGACATTTTGTCTTGCACGTGCAGGTCCATCTTCTTGGAAGACAACTCTTCTAATCTCCTCAACCCTCTGTGGTTTAGAATGATATTTGGATTCATTAAAGTGAACATCATTGCTGCGGACAACCTTTCTGGATTCGGGATCCCGAAGTCTGTACCCCATCTCACCAGAATTACCATAGCCTAGAAAGATGCACTTTCTACTCTTTGGCTCAAGTTTGTTCCTAAATTACTTTGGAACGTGAGTATATGCCTCACAGCCAAAGACTCTGAGATGCTTGTATGAGGGCATTTTGCCTGACCATACCATCTCTGGCACTGAATCCTTCTGCAAAACCTTGCTAGGAGATCTATTTACAAGATGAACAACTGTTGATACAGCTTCAGCCCAAAACCCATTTGGCAGCTGTGCATTAGACAACATACTTCTGACCTTCTCTTGTATGGTCCTATTCATCCTCTCAACAACACCATTTTGAGGAGGATTGTAAGGAGCAGTAAGTTCACGTTTTATTTCTTTTGACTCACAAAAGTCTTGAAAGGCCTTTGAAACATAATCTCCACCATTGTCAGTGCGTAAGCATTTAAGCTTCTTGCCACTCTGATTCTCCACAAGTGTCACAAACGTTTTGAAAACACTAAACGATTCATCCTTGTGCTTGAGAAAGTAAACCCATACTTTCCTCGAGTAATGATCTATAAATGTCATAAAGTAAGAAGCTCCCCCTAGAGATAGGTTAGGCATAGGTCCACACAAATCACTATGAACAAGTGCCAACTGTGTATCTCTTCTACTGCTTCTATGCTTATGTGGTTGCTGTGTTTGCTTACCATACATACATGTTCACAGAATTCAAAATCATTAAATGAAAAGCTAGGCAAATAACCATAACGAGACAAGATTTCCATTCCCTTCTTGGACATATGTCCTAACCGGCTATGCCACAAAGAAACGTTCGGCTGCTCGGTTACATTGATTACATTTTTAGAGACATTTGATACATAAATCATGTAAAGTCCTCCAGAATTTACTCCATGTGCTACTGTCATAGAACCCTTGGATATTTTCCACATGTTCTGTCCAAAAGTGGTGACGTAGCCAGCATCATCAAGTAAACCTGTGGTGATCAAGCTCTTTGTAATTGCGGGAACATGTCTCACATTCTTCAGCGTGAAAGAAGAGCCATTCTGAAACTTCAATTGAACATCTCCAACACCTAAGATCTCACATGTTTGCCCATTGCCTAGCCGAACATGATCTTTAGTTGTCACATAAGAGGTAAACCACTCCTTGTTTGGAGACACATGAAGTGATGCCCCTGAGTCTATAATCCAGTCACTCAGTGCATTTCCATCAGATGCTGTAAGAAGAGCTGAGTCCATTGTATTCTTCAAGAAGTAGATGTCTCCTGACACTAGACTGTCATCCTCTGCAACAATGTTTGTCACATTTATTTCTTGAATCTTCACTGAGGACTTGTTCTTCTCACCATGGTCTTCAGCTTTCTCTTTGCCTTTTTCTGCTTTCCATTCTCTGCAGTCTCTTTTCATGTGACCCTTCTTGCCACAATAATAGCATTCTATGTCACTCTTGCCTTTAGCACTGCGGGACTTGCTACGAGACTGATTCCTCTTTCCACCTTTGTACTTTTCTTTGGTCCTTCCCCTGACAACTAAGGCTGTTCCTTTGCCTTTGTCCATTGTCTTTCTATTGGTTTCTTCAGTAAGCAGACTTCCTTCTACACCTGCTATGTTCAAACCATCTGGAGGTGCAGAATTACTCAAAGCTGTGCGAAAAGTGTCCCAACTTTTTGGCAATATGATCAACAAGAACATAGCTCTAACAGGTTCATCAAACTTGACACCTTGAGCTGACAACTGACTGTAGATTGTGTTGAATTCATTCAGATGATTGGACATAGGTGTCCCTTCTTTCATCTTCAAGTCAACAAGCTTCTTAAGCCAGTATACCTGTGAAGCTGCACTTTGCTTCTCATAAAGATCACTCATCTTTAACCATGCTTGATAAGCCGACATCTCGTCTGCTACATTGAAGTAAACGCTTTCTGCCAAAGTCAGCATAATGGTAGAAAGTGCCAATTCATCCATTTCACTCCATTCATCTTCGTCGATATCTTCTGGTTTTATCCCCTTGAGCTTTATAGGTTTTATCTGCTTCTTTTGTACCAACACGTGCCAAATCTGCTTCTTCCACAATGGGAAATTGGTTCCATCCAGCTTCTTGATATTGTAAAGAGCAGTGTCCTGTGATCCAGCCATAGCTACGCTTCACAGTGGTTTACTTTCCTGGGAAAAATTCGGCAGAGTTTCCCCTGTAAACTGACCTCTGAACCAATATCAACCTGTCAAATGAACCAAGAAAGCTTCAAATTCTGCATAAATTTCGGCAGAGTCTTCTTTGTAAAATGGCTCTGGTGTACTCAAAAACCAGACCAAAAAATAGCTCAAAAAACACTGTCTCTCTGACACTGTAAGTTGCGGGTAAACCTGTCCTGCACCTGTACTATCTCTGACTGTCCTGTAAGCATAGAATGCGACAATGCCTCAACGGCAGTAAAGCAAAGATGCAATCCCAACTGTCTAACTCACAGTCAATACATCCTAGCTGCCTATCTAAGGGTGCTCGAGGGATCGCTCCAAGACCTGTATCACCGAAAGGATCTCAAGATTCGAGAGTCCCCCAGCTCAATAAAACCTCACTCAACCCTCAACAAAGGCTGCAGTAAATCTGACAGTACATAGACTTCCCACAAAGTCATACATCCACAAATTTCCCACTATATGCTGTAACCGCTGCGACGGTTGTTTGCTGCGTGACTCACAGCCAGCAAACCCTCAACAAACATACATCATCTCTGACAATACATCCCATGTGGAAGTACCTGCAATGTCAGGATGAAATCTGGAATATCAAGCAGCAAGCACAAGCTACCTGATGAACTAGTGGATGTCGCCTACAGTCTGTGTGTAGATGCGCCCGTGTCGTATGTGACACGCCTCCAAGAACTGTGAGCCGTCCTTCGATGTGTAGACAGCCACAAATCAACACTCTGGGAGTGTCGATATCCTCAGCACCTGCAGTCGTAGGCTGAAAACCCCAAATTTGCAGAGTCGGATCTGCACCCGCCGAGACCACGTAGTCGAAAATGGCCTGCGCAGACCTTTGTCGAAGCCGAACGGTGGCCGAGATGACCTCATAATGAAATTCTGAGAACACCTGCCGTGTCTTCGCCTGTCGAATTTCACTCCAATCTGAGCTGGTGAGTCTAGCCTCCTGCAGTGCTGCCCCGAGCCTCGATCTGAGCTTTGATACCAGTTGAAGGAGTACGAGCGGAAGTGCAACGCGAGAGAGAGTGCGAGAAGAAGAGCACGACGATATGGTGAACTCGCTCTACTGTAATGTGTAGAGCATAGTGAGTTCTTATTAGGTTTTTACAAAAGAATATGTGTACATACCTGGCGGCCCGTCCACTTACCTGGGCGACCACATTGGGCTTTATACCCCAACAGTTGTCAATAAAAACATCTTGAAACCCCTTGAGAAAATTGGATAACTCTAATTCCTTGTGATTGTTTATATTTTCTTTTGCTAAAGCATTAGGTTCATTTTGAGAATCTTTAACAAAAATCATGTACACAAAAATAGAGCTCTTTATTGACTTATTGAAATCTTGCGTATGTACAATGGGTATGGTGTTACCCAACTCCTTAGCATCTATGTACATATCTTTTTCCCTGAACCTATAGTAGATTTTCCTTTTAGGAATTTAACATTGGCAGCCATGCGATCAAACCATGGTGCCCCTAGGATTACATCCTCATGCTTGAGAGGAGAGAAAAAGAAGTCCTCTTTGTCCACATAGCTTTGGACATGGAGCCTCAATCTCCCAATTAAGGGAGTGACTCAAGCTTCTTGCCCCTTGAAAGCACCATCCGGGGGTAGGACATCTCCCATGTCATAGGCTTGGATGCCTAGCTTGGTGGCCAACTCTGTCGATATGAAATTGTGAGTAGAACCAGGGTCAAAGAGAATAAAAGCATCATGTTCTCTTACATTTCCCCAAACATGGCATAGAGGAGATCCTTTGTGGTGAGCTTCCTCTTCTTGGATTTTGACCAAGGTAGCTCTAGAAGGTTCATGGTGGGTGTTGTTTTGGGGGCAAGCACGATACACATGCCCTTGCTTGCCGCATTTGAAGCAACAGTTGTCCTTGTGATAACGCTCAAGCTCTTCAAAAGAGAGTTTTTTTTTGCCTTTGTAAACTCCCTTCTCCTTAGCTTTGTTGTTATTGGAATTGCCCTTAGGAGTCTTTTGGACATTGTCCTTCCCCTTAGGCTAATTAGAACCCTTGTTTTCCGTGGGCTTAGGATTTCTCTTAGCCCCTGTTTGTAAATTGATTTGTGAAGCCACCATGGTATGTTGTATGATCGCAGATATGGTTCATGGCCTTTGGGAGTTGACATACTCCGCCATTTCTTCAGTTAAGCCCGCACAAAATTTTTGTTTTTTCTCTCCAAAATCCATCTTTTTGAAGACAATGGCTTTGAGATGTAAGTCCCAAAACTTGTCTACATATTTGTGAATAGATTTGTTGGGAGAGAGCTTAAAGCTTCTCCATTCGGTGAGTAATTTGTCTTTGACATCGGTAGCCAGAAACTACTTCATAATGGAAGCTGTTAAAGCTTTTCATGTTTGTGGAGCTTCATCGTTTGTCTGTAGGCTAGACCACAATTGCCTGACGGACTTTTGAAAATGCATAGCTACATGGTGTAGCTTAGAGGACTCCGCGAAGCCCTCATCTCCAAATGCTGCATCGAATTGTTGAATTAATGCCAAGACTTTGCCCGTAGCACCAAATGTGCCATTGTAGGTAAGGAAAGAGATGCTCTTTCCTCCCTCTTCAAACTTCTTGAGCTTGGATGATCTCTTTCATCCGGCATATGATTTCCTATGGCCTCTTCTTTTTGATGTGCAAAAGTTGCACCATCGCTTTCTTCAGAAGATGAAGAATTTAAGGAAGATGGAGAAGCTCTTTCTCACCTTTTTCTTGCCTTGATCCTCCTTGTCTGCACTTTCACTTTCTTCATAAGAGGAAGAGGATGAAGAAGAGGGCGACCTCTTTCTCACCTTTTTCTTCTCTAGTTTTCTGTCATCCCTCTTTGAATTATGATGTGGAGAAGTGTGCGATGGTCTTCTTCGTTTAGGAGGTGATGAAGAGCGTTTTGCCCACCATCTTCGCGGAGCCATCTCCGCCGAGGTGGCAAGATAATCATTTCTTTCTCGTTCTTGTGGTGGGGGACTCTTGAGTTCTCCTTTGGGAAGGAGATGCGTCATCAAGAAGTTACTTTTTGAGCCCTTCATATGGATCCTCTTCTTTTTCCCAAATCGAAGAGAGGCCTCTTTTGGAAGTCTCACAAGGAGGCTTCCTAGGTACTCTCTCTTCTTGGTGGGGAGTTTGGAGAATCCCATGAGCATGAAGCTGCTTGCACTTCACTTTGGAGGGATGGATTTCCCATGGCTTGTTGAAGCATGGAAACAAGGTAGTTAACAAGCATAGGGGCATCATTTAGTAGCCTGCCCATTAGCAAAATCAAAGCTATCAACATTAATTTCACTCTCTTTACTATTGTCAGCCATTCTAACAACTTTTAGGTGTAAATTTTTTAGGTGTACTTTGGCACTTTAGGCCCTACTTGCTACTCCTCGTTACCTTTTTAGAAAAGCTCTCAAGCTCCTGTACCCGTGGCTCGAATATCATTAATTGCAAGGAATAGAAGAGAGGGTCTTTCAACACCAAAACAATACCGGCTGCCATTAGGAAAAATATGAATCCTCTAGGGGCCCTTTGGGATTAAGGTTAATTAGAAGTCAGCCAATAGGAAGAGGGTGGTGGACACACTCTATACCCTCAAAAAAGTAGGGGGACAAGGTAGCCTTACACCTCTTAATTGCCTCTTACCTAGTGAGAAGGTAAGGGAGGTGGCTAGGGGAAAGCGGGGGGGGGGAGACCACTTTGACCTCTTTTCCCCCACTTTTTGGCCCGGATTTAAAAATACACTAAAAATTTCAAATTTTCAAAAAATTTCAAATTTTCAAAAAATTTCAAATTTTCAAAAAATTTCAAAATTTCAAAAAATTTCAAATTTTCAAAAAATTTCAAATTTCAAATTTTCCCTCCTTAAAAGGTCCCCAAACCTATTTCATGGTCAAAAAAGTATTTTTGACCTTCAAAAGTTAAAAACGTGCACAAAAAATCTAAAAAATTGATTAAAAAAAAAAACAAATCAAAACATCATTTCACCCTCCAAAGTCTTTCCAAACCCTATAGCTAAAAAGTGTTTTTCTCTCTCTACAAACCCTTTTCCAAGCTCTCCATTGCTGCAACAACCACATGCATCCCCTATAGTCCATCATTATCTCTCTGCTAGCTTTCTCCCACCTCCATTGTAGCACCAAGCAAGCTCCTCCTCCATCTCTTCCCCTTGCCCACCACATAGTTTCACACCAAGCTAGCTCCTCTCCCTTCTCTCACCTCCATTACAACATGAAACAAGATTCTACTCCTTCTACTTTCATTCACTCACACTACATGGAAACCTCTACTCCGAAGGTGGCAAAAGTATGAGCTCACATGAGTTGCATACCACAACAATAGGAGGTGTGAATATCGCGTAGGCATTGCAAGGGTTCATCTCCAACATAAAGATAGAATGGTAAGAAAACTACCCTTGTAGCTTACATTCAGAGCTTAACATCATCTCCATCTTTAAGTTTATCATGCTGGAGAGAATTAACCTCTTTATGGCTTTCAGTGTTTAGGCTTCACACCTCATAACACTGGGTGGTGTTATTTTGTTGATGGCTTTGGTGCGCCATCTATAGTTGTGTAGCATGTGATTTGAGTCTCACAATGTAAGTAAGTTGTGTTATCTATGGAGAGTGGTCAAAGATTTTTCTTGTAATTTATTCTTCGTATAATTGTCATTAGATAATTGGAATGATATCATTTTGTACTTTATAACTTTGTGCTCACATAATCTTTTGTTTACTTGCAGATTCAACTTGTTTTAAGAGGACATGAGCAAGCAACCATGTGCAGAGATGGAAATCACTCTATTTTTGTTCCTTGAGGAACCTTTCACTACCATGTTAAAAGATTTTGATAAGAATAGTAGGTGTTTTTTAGAATCTTGAACCAATAGGGACTCTCTAGGAGCTCTCATAGAAGCCATCTATATAGTACTACTATCTTCCCTAGTGTCATAGACACACAAATACTCAAGTGTATATGAATATCTAGATGAGGAAGACAAATACTTGTAAGAGAAGCCTAACAGCAACAACATTGTTTCCATTTGTAATTATTTTTCATGAGGTTGGATTCCTCTATAAATGCAATATAAATATGTTTTTTTGTTAAATGGTGTCGCATTGAGTGAGAGTATTTAATTTAGATTACTGAAGTTTCATACAGATCTGAGAAATATTGTGTACTTTTATGGATATTTTGATTTGCCTGTACGATGATTCAAGTCGCAAGTCTTAATCACTCCACCTTGAAGAAATTCAAGCAATATTTTGATTTCAGTCTAATCATTAATGGTTATTCTTATTAAAGTGGAACATAAACTTTGTCAAGATGTCCTCATTTGGGGATGTTGAATATATATCATTAGCAATGTTTCACAAGTTAAGAAAGCTAAACTCTTGCTTTCCAACATGTTATTACTTCCATACTATGCATATGCCAAGCTTGATTAGAGAAATGATCACTTGAGATGGAGGTGTCTATGTATAGGGGTGACTTATTATTGATTCTTGTTTCATCATACATATATTGTAAAGACTTTGAGTTTCCAACTTTTTGAGTAGTGTTGACAAGTTTTTGGTATGAAATCTTCTTAAATATCCCTATTCATTAGCTATTGGTAGCTATTTCTTTGGTATTGCTAAAGATGATACCAATAGCTATCACCTTGTGAACATAACTGTTAAATTCCAGATTTTATTTTTACCATGTAGCTGATTTGGATAGAGAAAGTCTAAACATAAATTATAGATACATGCATTGTTAACATAGAAGATATGTACCACTCGAGCCTATGTAAACTTCCAATCAAGAAACCTTTGGTTGGATACTATAACAATAGGGGTCACATGTGGTTTCAAATACCAAAGAAATGGCTTAACAAAAACATTCCCAAGAACACTAGGTGGACACAAGGAAGTACAAATTGGCTCCTTGTTTGGTCAATTTCTAGTGTTTAATGTTTAGTGCACAGGATTTGTGAGGCCGTTGACATGGGGAGTTCACTAAAGTATATGTAACATAGAACATGTGTTCAACAGAAGGGATTTTATATTCTTGTAAAGTTGCAGAAACATGTGTAGATAAGGCCTATAAGGGGTACTTTTAATCCATTCTACTGAACGCACGTGATATAGGAAAATTTTACATAGTGAATGCTCCGGACCTTTGAACACAAAGAAAAGGGGGGGAGGGGGGGGGGGGGGGGGGGGGGAGCTCTAATTACATTTGAGTGAAAAGAAGTGGAATTTGTACTGTCATGTTGCATAAAGATTTGCTTTCACTTAATCTTAAAAAAAATTGGTATCCTGGGGTGCAGACAAGGCCATATAATGCAAAAGAAGGGGTGGCCACAAGGGCGCGTAGTGAGCCATCCAAAACTGCTGGATGGGCCATATGTGGGCCCTTGTGGCCACCCTTTTTTTGCATAATTAGGCTATTGCTGCACTACAGGACCCTGGAAAAGATAAGATAAACCTAAAATTGAACTTATCAAGCACATTATGCCTTCCTTTAACTCAACTTACTAGTTCCCTGCACCAAAAGGGCAAATCACATTGGACAGTATAAAAATCTAGTCTCATGCTGCATAAACATCTGGTTTCATCAAATATTAACATTTTTGCTATTATAAGGGGCAGACAAGGCCATATAATGCAAAAAAAAGGGTGGCCACAAGGGCGCGCAGGAGAGCCATCCAAAACTGTTCGATGGGCCATCTGCGTGCCCTTGTGGCCACCCTTTGTTTTTGCATAATTAGGCTATTGTTGCACTCTAGGACCTTGGAAAAGGTGAGATGAATGTAAAATTTAATTTTTCAAGCATATTATGCCTTCCTTCAACTCAACTTACTAGTTCCCTGCACCAAAAGGCCAAATCACATTGGACAATATAAAAATCTAGTCTCATGCTACATAAACATCTAGAATCATCAGCTATTAACATTTTTGCTATCCTAAGGGGCAAACAAAGCTAGAAAATGCAAAAAAAAGGGTGGCCACAAGGGCGCACATATGAGCCATCCAAAACTGCTGGATGGGCCATCTGCGCGCCCTTGTGGCTACCCTTTTTTTTGCATTTTCTAGCTTTTTTTCCCCTTAGGATGAAAAAAATATTAATATTTGATTTAAATTTAACTCTTCATGGCCAGAACCACTTAACTTAAAACACATGGATAAACCGAAAAGCCAAATCACTATGGAGACAGTAGACACAACTCTTAATCATTTTGTCATTGCAAAGTCATCTGAAATGATGTGAGCCTCTACAACTTCTTGAATAGCCTCCAACGCTATTGCTTGCATTTTATACTGATTTCCATAGCTTTGAAGCACCTCCTTCACCGTGTGAGCATATTTTTTATGAATGGCCATGATTCAAGTGTTAAGTTTTTTTTCATTTTTTTTAATTTTTAAGTGTTGAACTTTTTGGTTGTTTTCAACAGCTTCTAGATTTCAATCGGCTCCGAATCTGTCTGGGCTTGTATCACATAAATTTGTTCATCTCATCGCGTTCTTCGACCATCATGTGATGAGAAAAAATCATATCTTGCTCGCATTCTCCAAAAATCAACGTGCAAGTTGACAATTTATTTAAAAATGATGTAAAACATACATGTTTTACTTTTTTCTTAATCTACGGGCTCCAACGAGCATTAAAACCATGGAATTTGAAAATACTCAAAGAACCATTGTTTTTTATTGTGTTAAGGACTGTATTTCCTACATACAAAACTTTCCCAAAATCTCACCCTAACACCTTCAAAAGTGGCTTCCAAGGAGTGCACTCGGTCAAAATTTGAAACTGAAGAAAAACAATCAGAATGAACTCCTAGACTGTGTATAAACTTTAGAATAACCAAAATTTCCTTTAAAAAAAAGTTATGCTAAAAATTTGAAAATAGCCCCCCCTTGGACTCCCCACAACGATAGAAGTCAAAGGGTTCACGGAGAGGTATGGTGTCACAAGTGCATGGTGGGAATCTCATCGGGGTTTATTCCGTCAAGATCTCTTGTACTTTATCATGTCTTCTCATGTACAATCTTACCAAAAAAAAGAAGACACTTTAAATGACTACAAATCTTATTTAACTTATCAAACAATCTAAAATATGGTAGACCAAGAGTGCTCTTACACATCAACAAACAAAAAAGTCCAAACTTCTTCTCATTAACTTTGATAAACATACATTCATGAACAACTTCCAAGGGGTAGTGCATTCATAGTTCTTACATCCATTCCATGACATGGTATGCTCATGGGGTGACCTATCATATAAAAATATCTCTGGTGGGGGTGCCCTCATGTTAGGAAAGGGTGTGCTGCTGATGAAAAGCTGTTGTATTGTCCGACTAGGGATCTCTCCATGTTAGCATAGTGATTTTTGGTGTAGTGGGAGCCACATTGCTTGAGGAGAGCTTTGTGCCACCGTAAAATCTTCATGTTATGCCATTTCCTTGAGCCATTCTTGCAAACAACGCCACTTAACTAGCATAGTAAGAGGTCACCTTGTATCATGACGCATTAGAGACATGTTCTTCAAACAAAAATATGTATGAATTCAACATTTTTAAGTTGTATAATAAAGACACTTGTTAAGTATATGTTGTACAAATTTGCAAGTATTTCCATCCAACTAGGAATAAAAAATCATAAAATATACATTAGGATGAGATTACCCACCTCTAATAAGGATGGATTTGAAGCACCTAGTTGCAAGATGTAACAAAGAAGGATGTTTTAGAGGAAAAGTGGTGACACTTGACCTCTCTAACCTGCACCCACTGTTTCTTGTAATGCCACTGTTTTGAGCTGAAGAGCTTGACATTCGTGCATCCACGAATGCAAAGAAGCACCTGCACCCATACACAACCAATTGCAATAGCCTAACAAGCCTACTTCTCCCCTCCCAAGATATTGAAGAACCATACACATTCGTCTCACCAACAGTATGACGATCTTGGGATGACCTCTGCTCACCCTCACGTGTGGCCTTCGGTGCAAACACCGTGGACAAGCAATATGTACACTTTTGTTGTGCGGAGTACATGGTGGTGGAGGTATAGGATTTGTGATATCCGTGAGCACCATGGAAGCTGTTGTGTGAGGAAGCAAAGAATGAAAAGAAAGAGGGGGGAGGGAGAGGGAGGAACATGGGAGGAGAGAAGGGGGCAGGGGGGAGAGGGAGAGAGAGGGGAGGAGGAGGAGAGAAGGGGGTAGGGAGGGAGAGGAGAGGGAGAGAGGAGGAAGGAGGAGGAGAGAACAGAGGTTTTTTTTTTGAAAAAGTGGACTTTTAGTGTTTGTAGGTTTAAAAAAAGTCAAAAAATGATTTTTTGATGTGTATATATGTTGGGAGGGAATTTTAAGTCAAAAATAAGTAAAAATAACTTTTTTGAAAAAAAGTCAAATTTTGGCTCTTAGTGACCCACGTTTTTGTTGATGTGGCCACACCCCTTTACTCCCTTCACTTTCCAAAAGCTAGAGAGTGAAAGTGACCTCTTAGGTCCACATTCTACATGTGTCTAAAAAAAAGGTTAGAAAAGTCTACTCAAAACTAGCTTCTTGAATGCCCTTGTTCCCTTAACCCTACACAACATAAGCCTTAATCCCTAAAAATTAAGATTCCTTACAAGGCCCATGCAAAGTCCATATTTTTCCTAATGCTTGTCAAGCCTCTAATAGCTCAATAGTGGTTAAGCCGTAGGCAAGCCCCGTAGGACTCCACTATTAAGACCATAGATCTCGACGGTGATGCCCCATTATCTGCACGAAGACAGCGCACTGCAAGGCTGAAAAATCCCTATTCTACTTACTCAATTGCAATTAATAATACCATCCATTTATAGATAGCTTGAGGACCTCCCTTCTTGAGCAAGAAAGAGAAACCTTGGGCTCTGATACCAATGTAACATTTAATGGCGGAAAATAGCATAGACATAGTGAGCATTTCATTAGAATAGATTCCCAATGAGCATAGGACGAGTGCTTGGATGGAGAGAGCAACAAAAAGCATAACACCTAGTTAGATAGGCAAGAAAAATACTTCAAAAGAGAGAGAAATTAAGCTATTGACAATAGTTGAGGACCGTATTTTCATGGAGCCAGTCCCCTCTCAAAAAGGCTTTGTATTATAGGTTTCCCCCATCAAGGGAGACATTTTACAATACAATCCTTTGTGTTCCTTCAATAACTAGCTAGTGCAATGAAGATGGAAACTTCAAGCACTAAGAAAAAACTTTAAAACACAACATCAATTCCCTCACGGTCTCATATCCAAGACCTCACACACCTTCGAAGATGGCGAGAGCTAGCGGGGTATGATAGGAAGAAGGAGTAGTATTACGAGAAAGGAGTATATCTCCTCACCTAATCACTCATGATAGCTTAGCATAGCTTAGTAATTAGCATGGAGAGGAGATGAGTATGCATTGAAGCTTGGCTCTTGGTTGGATTTGCATCACAAAGCCAAGAGTTGTTGGTGTAGGCTCCCTTCTCCAAGCTTGGAGTAGATGATGAGCTTTTCATTAAAGCTTGAGAAGGAGAGAGAGAGTCTTCTTGCTTCACACATGAGATTGTGTGAGTGTTTGTGTGATAATGCCTTGCCAAAATCAGCCCCCTCTCTCTCTTGGTCAACCCCTCTTGCAAATTACTCATGTTGGCACCCCATTGGACCAAAGCTTAGCCAATGAAAATTGAGAAGCATAAATGATAGCCTTGTGACATGTGTCCCCCTTTCCCCTTTTGTGAGAGATTTAGGTAATTAAATAAATCAATTAAACTCTCATTGGAGCCCTTTGTCTTCTAGCCAATAGGAAGCAGGCAAGCCATTGGGCTGCTGAATGCTCATTGAACCCCTTGGGAAACTGTCCAATAGTCTTCTAGAGAGCTTAATTCTTATTGGTTCTTTTATCAAGTGTTTTTAATTGAGTTAAACTCTAGCATAATTCTCATTGGTCCACCTCTATGGTCATCCAATAGGATTTGAATGCACCTTGTGGGCAATTGGGCTAGGGAGCTGACATGTGTCCATTGTGCCCTTTGTATAAAGGGAAGCCTTGAGTGTGTGTGACTGTGTTATCTCACAAGCTTCTCTCTCTTCCCCTACCTTTAGGGCTCACCCCCTCCTCTTTAGGAGTCATGAAAGACTTTCTGGTCCTCACTAAACTATCCAATTTTCCCTAGGGGTCGAACTAAACCATCCAATTTTCCCTAGGGTTAGACCAGTGGACATAACCTTTGGATTTTGGAACGTTAGCATTTTAGAAGTCTTAATGGGCTAAACCTTAGGGTCTTTGAAGCCCATTATTGCACATTGCTCTTTTGTAGATGGCCCCCCCTTTGGATCCCTATTTTCCCTCCTTTGGATCCCTACTGTGGCCAATCTGCCAGCTTAACTAGTATTCTAGCTTTTTCTCCCCTGGTACTTTGCCATGTTAAATGATTAGTTTAACATGAGAAAATAATTTAGGATAATTAGATATTAGTTATTATGACAAGTTATCTTGCTATGAACCAAGAGGATTTTTACACACAATTAATCCCAATCACTAGGCACAACATATATATTATGGTAAGCACAAAATTACAATTCCAAAGAATAATACGTAGCCTGTTTGGTCGGCAAAGATTGAACGTCATTAACTCATCTATTAACCTTTTCATATTACCCATGATACGATATGACCATAGCCTTGATGTTTTCGTCTTTGTGTTGTTTTGATATTCTCTTTTGTGTTCTTTCTTTGTGTGTTTGAGTGCAAGAGAGAAAGAGTGGGGCTTCTTTGATTGTACTTCCTTCCAAACCCTAGACTTCATGGCATCTATGGTTTAACTCCTTCATATAGTTTTTGGAGTTCTCTCACAAACTCTCACAGCCAAAAGCCCGGTGCTTTCTTGGCAAGACCGCAAATTTCTCGATAACGTATCAATCATAGCATTGCTAAGCATAACTAGTCTCTCCCATAACCCCTAACTTGTCGGCAAGGTGCAAGCACAAGTGATTGCATTTAGAGAAAAACCTTCACTTTGCATTCAATTAAAATTGCATGCAGCTTCCTTGCCGCAACCATAATGGGCATATTCCACAATCAACGTGTTCCAATAAACAACATTTTAAACATAGCTCATCAATAACTTTATGTGATTTTGTAAGGGCTCCACTTTTGATTACGTATTGACGAAAGCATCACCAACCACAACATTTGTTATGAATGTCAACCAATGCATTCCAAAGCACCATATTTGGCATGTGTACTGACTAAACTAGTGCCGAGCGCAACTTTATGCCTACCCAAGCCTTTCCAAGCACAATAATTGGCATACATATCAACTAAAGCATTGATTTTCATGACATTTCTCCCCAATAGCCTACACCCAAGTCAATAACAAATGCCACTTAATTTTCTCGAGTGGTGATAATACCAAAAACCCTACATTCTACCTAGGTTTTCCCTTGTGGTCGTGGAGCGTCACGACATCCATCCCCTCTGAACCTACATAGCCTCCGGTCTGTGCCAATTGGTCTTCAATCTGCATCTGATATAAGCACTTTAGCTCTTTTCCATCACACTCACATAATTGGTAAGTACATGCAAAACAATATAAGGTCCAAACCCTGTCACCAATGGTCTAGCTTTATCATTTGGTAGCTGCCCATCACAAATCTTTGTTCCATATCCCCAACGCACCCAATTAAGAGAATCCCTTTATGGTGAACCCCACCAAACTCAAGTATGGTCCAATTAGTTGTGCACACGCCTTGACCATCAAGCTCCGTTTGGGGAGCTCTATCAAGCTTAAGTATGTCTTAGCCTGTCTTGCACACAGAATGGCTGTCAAGTCCTTCTATTCCAAAAGATGTGAAGATATTTCAATCATCCAAAGAAGTCAAATGAAAAATATCCATGTATGCGTATTGACCACAAAAACCAAAAACTCTTTCCCATATATCATAATTCCAAAAAGGCAAAAGCTATTACCAAGCAACCTGCTACAAGAAATAACCGATGTCCTTTAAATCCTCAACTTGCACTTCAATAGCCCTCTCCTAGGATCAAATGGGATAAGAAGGAATTGCCCAAACATTGCAGTAGCATAATATTCACATGAGCATACATTCCATGTATCAATCAACATCAAAAATTTATGGTGCAGGTATGCCATTCCTGGATCCAACAACAAAAGCAACCACAGTGTGTACCCAAAATTACCCATTCATATTGAATCTATTTTTTAAGATCTCTAGAAGCTCCTGGATCAAACACCATTGAAAGTACATAGCACTTGTGAGCCCCACAAAATACTAGAGCTTCACCTGAAGCATAGTGCAACATCCACATCCCATAAAATTTTGGAAACTTTAGCTTGTTACCAGCAAGCATTAAAAAGCACTAATTGGCTTCTATTGGCATCCAGTGACATCACTGACATAAGCATCATCAGATTGAGCATCCAAACCAACCATAGCTGGTACATTGTCCAAGGAAATGAAGAAACTTGTGCACCTTTTGCATTACCCATGGTGATTTAGCATCATCACTCCCTCTAACTTCATAGTTGTCGCAAGTCTTTGAACAATCTATACTTGTAGTATTAGAGACTTTTATACTTGGAATTCCAGCTTGATCATAGAAAAAACCTTCAACCTTGTAAATCTTCATCCATAGAACCTTAGGAAAACCACCCTTCAAAGCCTCACCCTTTATCAGAAGCATAGGAGTTGCTTCCTCATGCAACCCATGTATAAGCATAGAAGTAAAATCTCCTTGGATAAATTGTTCACAATTAGCATAATCTAGACAATCTTCATACTAATTAGGAGAACTTTGGACTCACTTTTGGTCCCTATAAGAAGTTCCATATCATCTTAGAGAGAGAAAATGAAAATGTTAGATAGCATATTTTAGGTGACGCTTTGTTGCACCAACAACAACCAAAATGACAACAGTCATTGTTTGGTAGCCACCGTCTTCTTTTCTTATCCTTCTTTCTCTTGTCAAGAATCAAAATAACCGTATGACTAATGATTTGAAACACCAACTTACAAGTGTTCCCTCCAAAAACATAAGCTACAGGAACTCTATCAACTCTAAACATGGGACTACATTGATTTCAAATGCGAGCTTCCATGTCTTCGCTCAAAACTTGAGATATTTTGTTATTCATAGGAATGGACAACACTTCTTTTCCTGATGAAAACATCAATTTTAACTTGCAATCACCGGCCCCTTCATCTTCAACACTTACCCGAAGAAAGAACACACATCATCTTCACATTGATGTATTGCAAGCATACGCACCATTGCAGAAATGTAGGAAGGAGTCTTTCTTATTCCAACGGGAGAAAGACCTTGGAAGGACAAACAAGGAACATCATTTGGATTGGTGGATCGATGGGTCTATTTACCCAAAGGATCCTACAACAAATGCACCACCTCCCTTTGCTAATATGACTAACCTTTTACATTTCACAGGCGATGGCAAGGATGGACGACTTGGATACACGGAACATTTAAAAATGCCAGGATTGAATGTGGAAAAGTAAATAAACCTCCTAGTGATGGAGAACATGTAGCTGAAGAAACTTAATAAAGTATGCACTCAAAAGATTTCATCAAACAGAGAGACAATCCAAATCCTTGAGAAGAAGATCAGAAGTTTTCATGTGAAAGACACCATGCTTGGGAGACGAAAAAGCAAACAAGATCTATGTAACATAGAGAATATGAAGATTGGTAGTGAAGGCTTGAAAAAACGAATATGACCTTTAAGGTAACTCGAAGTTTGGTTCTCCTTTTGTATCATATATATGCTTTACACTTTCTTAGTATTGATTATGACACATGGTGCTTTTTTTGCAAGACTTTTCTACATCCAAACTTGAATGCAGTAGGTTTTAATGCTGGAGTAGGTCCCAATGACGGCGTCCATTAGAGTCGTCTACTTCCAAAACATGTAGCTGAAGAGATGATAACTCAGAAGAAATTTGATAAATTGAAAGGGAGGCTCCTTACCTCCTTCGTGAAGGAGAATCAGCTGGAGCCAATGGAAGTGCAAGCAATACTTGATGAGAGTGGCATATCGCAGATGGGATACAGGGCTCTCTTCAAAGCATTAGCTAAAAAGTCTCAAAATACCTTACTAAGAGGATCATTGCTTTCAAAGTCATCACATGTAAAGGCTGCATGTCGACACATAAATGATGAGGTGTTTGAGAAACTTGGATCACCATTCCATATCGAAGCAACATTCATAGGCAAGGGGGGGAGAGAGGTATAGTATAACGAACATAACAACCTCTTTGTTGGTCTTGAAGCATTGCAAAGGTATGCAGTTCACGTCTTTGATATGAGTCGAGAGGACTGCAATGGGGTTCTCAAGTTTGCTTTGAAGCTTGACGAGTGAGATCCTGAAGAACAGGAAGCTAGAGAGAGTCACCATTACCCTCATGAATAGAGCTTTGGATCCATCAATAACCAAAGAGTACCCATGATATTTCAGTGTGCAGTCCAAAAATAATATTATTACGCTAGGTTCATTCGAGGTACTATAATAACAAAAATATTGCATGTATGGTTTTTGGTTATATGTTCCTTTTTTTTTACATAAAGGTCGATAAAGAAAATTTTGAAATCCTTCGTTGGGTTTTTAGTCAAACCCAGATTCCTTCTATCATTAGTGACCAAAGAAATGGTGGTGTGCTTTCAGTGGAAGGATTTGGTGACTACAAAGTTGAATGGCACATGGCAGGTGACTTAAAGACTCTTAAGTGCATGTACAACATAACACACACTGGTGCATCTAGGGAAAATCCATGTTTATATTGCATGGCCGATGCACAATCTCTTGAGAGTGTGCAATGGAGTAGAGTACCCAATATACATCTTCAATATGAATCTTTTTGGCCAGTGCTTGACATTCCTCTGTGGGGAGTTCACATTTGTACACTCCATGCACTCTGCACAATAATTGAAAAGGTGGTTCATTTGTACATATGTTTTGCATAGACCCTAACGCCGGTGAGTGAGTCAAAAAGAGTCATTAAAGCCTTACAGGAAGTCTCTCAAGCATTGGTTTGCATGGAGGCAATGTCAAAATCGAAGAGGACCCTAAGATGTCTCAAGGTCGTTACAAGGTACCAAGGAAAGCGTCAATAGGTGGCGTGAAGGCTAGAAGGTTTCTTGGGTTTAGCCTCAAAGATTTTGATAGAGAGGAGAAGAGAATCATGTTCAATAAATGGAAACAATTACATAGAGTGGTTAAAGACAATGCTAGTGGTGGGGCAATCCAAAATCACAAGGCAATGGAAATCACTCGATAAAATCTTCCACTACGTTGAGCAGCATTCGTGTGACGAAAGTAAGCTCACATTATTTCAAGTAGCCTTGCTGGATTGGAAGAAGGCATTCCTGGCAGGGTGGGGTGGACAACATATCACTCACATGGTGAGTTACCATGTTCCATATGCAAACCACACATTCTCCATAAACCCCTACTCTGCTCACCATTTGTTAATATTCCAATGTAGCACATACTGTTCAACCATGGTCCTTATTTTGTCAAACATACGTCTCATTGTCAATAAGGTCCACACAAGTCACGGAAAAGACGCACTACATGGCAAGAATATATTATTTTAAGCATATCAAACATGGTGGAGGCAAAGATAAATCCAATAGCCTATTAGAGTTACACCAATGGACTTATAAACGACTTATACATAGAGCAAAGTAGAAAGAGCTTCTTAAGAGTTCATAAATTATACGTTCTTTACAACTCATCCACAAAGAGAGGAACCAAAGGGATTGGGGCAACTCAAATGCGGGGAGCGCCATGGGAGGTGGCGACAGTCACGAGTCCGGAGTGGGAGCAAATGGGCCTGATCCCATCGTTTTTATTCTCTTTGTTGCACCTCCTTCTTCCTCACTGTATACCTCCTCGATGTGTATGTCCCTTAGCCAAACTCATTCCTCTGTTGATGGCAGCATCCCTACGGGCATCAAGCATCTTCTATCCCTTAAAAGTAGCCTTTTGTTGTATGGATCCAGGTTCTCTGTCTAAGACCCATACCCGATGATTGGTACATCATGAAATAGGGGTCCCTGAGTGCTTGGCACCCATACCCGATGACAAAAACACGTAAGGCAAACTATTTCTCTATCAGGATTATCCTTTCTGTGTTCAGTGGCACGGGATACCCACCACACAATCTTGCAATAACTTTCATTGTTGCAAACAAAGGGAACTTTGCATTATCCTCATAGTATTCCTTGTGGTATATTATGATCTACAAAACAATATTAAAACATACATGGGTTATTATTGAATTGCGTACAATAGTGTCAAGTACTTGAAATTTTACAAACCTTTTTGTGGTTAAAAAGCCCGATGTACTGAGACGATGCCGCATCCTTGCCTTGCACTCCAGTGACAAGTCCTTGCCTTGAGCCTCCTGCTCTTCTAAGGAAACTATCATCATACACAAGCACCTGTCCACAATCAAATTTATCTCAATATTGCATATTGGGACATGGGCAAAACCATTTGCATGCCGCTAATGAAGTTACCATCTGATTCTTGTCCATTTTCAATATGGACCTTCCCCACAAGTGAATTGAGTGGCTATTCGTCATCTCGACCAGGGGTGCCACGGGGATACCCATGTTTTCTAAGCCCAAATGTCTTGTGGTCGATTGGAATTTCTCCTTTGAGGCTTCTCTAGACTTTGCTTTGTTGAATATATCTTTGATCAATTGACCCCCTAAAGTGAATTGTGTGTCGTGCACATATGTGTCAGCAAGTAGATATTTGTCCACTCCATCCTCCACAAATCCCATGTCTGTGTCACAAAATTTAGTAATTGCAGTTAAGTAGTAGTCCTCGCGTATATTCAACTCATGCATAACATCCATAAAGTGAATGTAGTGCACCCCGTTAGCCATAGCAAAACTGGGAGCGCAATTCAAAGGCAAAGACCCTTCCTCATTAAAGATTTTTGGCTTGATCCCAAGTGTTGCATTCACAAGAGAAGCAAGAGTTAAGCCTGCATCAAATGTCTCCTTCAGTACCTCTACCCTCTCTTCTTCTGGGTCAAACTGTAACTCCACGTCTCCTACCTCTTCCTCTTGTGCCAATGGCAACTACCAAAATTTGACGACCGAGAAGTCTCTGACTCACCATTCGTGAACAGGTGCAAGTAACACACAAAACCATGGTTGAATTCCACTAAGCGACACCTTTTACATCTTTCTTTGACAATCAATGCATTGGAGGGACACTTTTCCAGACAGAGATTCAACCTTCTTGTAGCATGCTTCTTAGGATCAAGATCTGTTGGATGCACTAATTGCTTACCATCAATTGATAGGGAGCTATCACAAATGACTTCTTTGTACTATTGCAAATGCATTTGTAGGTACTCCATTAAGCAATCAATAATCTGTTGGATACAAAACTCTGCATTAAACATTAGAGATAGCTTTGGTGCACGGTCATGAACACGGGTGATGTATAGGAACATGAAAAAATTTTCTTCACATGTTTTCTCCCCTACATAGTCCGTCTCTAGTACTATGTTCCGCATGTTTGAAAGAAAGAGCAAGACAAAGCTACTATTTTATAATGAATGTGACCAACGTGATCATCTCGATACTATTCAATTTTTACCAACTCCCATTTGGGGTCATAACCATGCAAATAGAGGGCTTGAAGGATTCTTCAGGCGCTTCTTCACTTGGTTCTCAATTCATGATATCTCCATGTCCATTCGGTATAGAGGGTTAGAACCAAGCGAAGGAGTCCCTTTTGAAATTATCGAGGTCCCTATTCGTCGGGTTCTAACCCGTGCATTGAGAGGCATGATCAGAACCATGCAAGAGTCTTAGTTATTCATTTAATACTCTAGAGGTATTTACTCGCTCGGTTCTGACCCGCTTGTTTAGTAGAGTCAAGGACGAACCAAGCAAGTAAGGGTGGTTCTGACCAGGGTGATCGTCTCGGTACTATCCACGCATATTTGGGGTCAGAACCAAGCGAGGAGAGGGCTTGAATGATTCTTCAAGCCCTTCTTCACTTGGTTCTAACCCATGAGAATATATCAGTACAATTCACGGTATCTCTGCATCCATTTGGCACAAAGGGTCATAATCAAGCAAAGAAGATATAGTTGGCCTAGTTATCAATAATTGATAACGAAGCCTCGTGTGCCCATAGCCTATCTAAGCCCACTCACTCACGATGCCCAAATAGAGCATTAAATGAGCAACCATAGCCTTTCATGATCAGACAAGGGGTCATTATTCCACTATGCTTTGAACCTCATAACTATGCATGGAGAATCTAAACCCATTGTTACCATGCTCCGACCTCAACGACTACTCTCCCCCTGTGCCCTAACCATGTGACAAGGGTGCACACAGACGTGAAACACATAGGTAGAGGAGAGCTAGCCGGGGGGGGGGGGGGGGGGAGAGAGAGAGAGAGAGAGAGAGAGAGAGAGAGAGAGAGAGAGAGAGAGTGAACATGTCTTTGCAATATCCAATGGCACAGAGGTGATGCCGACCCCTAACTTCAAAGGGACAAGTAGGTTGGCCATCACACAAGGACAACTAGTGTAAACACAATAAATGGACTCATATTCTCATACAATACGGTCCACCAAATGTCATATAATAGAAATGATGCTCATTAAGGAGGCGCATGGTCCAAAGTTTAGAGGTAGATAACCCCTCCTTCAAGCATCGGCTTGCTCCCGATTCACATTTTAACTCTACCCCCGTCCCAGCTTAGCCTTCTCATAGAGTGCAAACAGTAAAAGGACAAGTACTCCCGCCCACTTGCAGCGTCCTTTTCTGCCTCGATTTGTCGACGCAGATCTATCTCTACACAGTGCTAATGCATCCTATCATTATTTTCTGTAGTTCAAATTTAAAAGGTTAATACCAAGCGAATAGGGGTGGTAGAACTGTGTTTCGGGCTGTGATTCGCTCGTCGTTACTAACCATCTTCCTTGCAGTTGTGCTGTTTGTAGATCTTTTATTCTCTTCTGCAGTTTAAATTTGCAAGGTCAGTGCCAAGCAAATAGGGGCATCAATACTATATTTGATGCTCTGATTTGCTCGATACTGACCATAATATTTATAGTTGTGTTTGACGCGTGGATCTCCTTATGTGAAAGTAACATTTGCTCACATATTGTGGTTGTTTCTTCATTATGTTGTTTGTAGAGATGGCTCGTGGAAAGGCCACACCTAGAAGGGAGACAAGCAAGTCCTTTCATGCTCAAGCAAGAAGACTCCGGTGCACAGATGCGTCCTGCGTAGGATCTAAAGGCACATGCAACCAACTATCCCAAGGCTTCCCTTTCAATGAGTGGTGCGAGAGATATGCAAGAATTGAAGACTGGGCATGTGATGGGCCAACAGTGCTCTTCTCTGCCTGCAAGAGATTGTAGAGGATTACCTTGTTGAATTTTTCAGTGATGGCTACATCGTGGTGGCTCATGCGCATCATGTCATGATTATTCCTAGGGATTTTGACACCGTCTGCAGGCTGCATTTCTGCTACAATGGGTTGCTTCGACTAGTGCCAATCCGAGACAACAGGACAATGGATATTCTTAACATCCCCCCTCCATCCTCGTGCACAATAGGTAGAGCCTTCAAGGGCTAAGAGCAACAGACGCACAAGGTCACGTGTCAAGAGGGAGGAGCCTGAGCACGTCACGGAGGAGCTGCACATGTAGATATAGAGCACGAGCCTGCACAGGTAGAGACAGAGACCACCAGGAAAGAGCAACCCAGTTTAGAACCTGAGCCAACGAGAGAGGAACACACAGAGTTAGAATTAGAGTCCACCAGGGAGAAGCCCGCCAATTCAGGCCCTGAGCCGGTAAGAGAAGAGCTCGATGAGGTAGGGCCAGAGACTGCTCAAGAGAAGCAACAAGCAAATACCTCTTCGCAAGGGCCAGAACGTGTCCAAGACTGGCATATTATAGAGCAGATCAATGAAGAAAACAAAGAGGAACTACAAACTCTTGTCAATTTAGCACCTCTTCAAGCACATATTCCTCTTCCCGGATGGTCAAAGGATGCCTCCATTATCAACCTCGATCGACACAATTTTCTATGCATGCACGACTTCTTCAACACCAACCCAACGGATGCAGTCGTCCACGCTACAATGTGGTAAAGGTAAGGAATTATGTGACATTGTCAAGGTCAATACCAAGCAAATAGGAACCCTTAAAAATTTACAAGGTTGCTATTCGCTCGGTATTGACCTTAGTTTGAGGTCAGTACCAAGCGAATTGAGACACTTGGATATCTTAAAGGCAACTAATCGCTTGGTATTGACCCGGGTCAAAACCAAGCGATTAGAGACTTAGATGACCATTTCAAGATCAAAATTTGCTTCATTCTGACCTATCTCTATATATCCAATAACCAATCTAAAGGATAGTTCTTTTTAATGTCAGGCATACTATCTCGCTTCTGCCTGCGAATGTGCAAGACAAAATCTATGTAATAGATCCGCTTATATCACCTATGCTTCAAAACAATGGAATGTCATTTTTGACGTTGTTGGGCTGGTTCAGTAGAGTAAACTGGGATCTAGCGCGCTTTTTGGTCACTGCCTACAATCAACGGTGCATTTTGTGTCGGTATGCAAAGCTATGTTGGATTTAGGGTCTTGCTATTTCTCATCGTTTGATAGTTTTGATGTTTTCTTTTTGTGTAGTGAACATTGGAGTCTGGTTTTGTTCGACATTGAAGCGAAGGTTGTCTACTATGGAAACTTGGGGTTAAGCAGGGGATTCCATGGGCGTGTAAAGGCGTAAGGCTTATCTTTATGCTTTTGCATGTAGTGTCTGTTTCTAATTCCCTACTGAGCAAGTGCTTATGTGTGTAGTTCCATGAGAAAATTTCTTTGCTATGTGGAACACATTTTGGGAGAACATGATCTAGGTGCTACCACTGAGCATCGACAGGTAAGCGTGCCCACTCAAATCGATGATTATAGTTGTGGCTAGAGGACGTGTACTTACGAATGGATGTACCAAACATAAGTACGCATATTGTTTAAGTGCTTGTATGATTGCAATGCCTTTATGAAAAAAAGATACTTCTTTACTGACTTTCTTATATCACGAATCTACAGGACCTTCAATTACATAACTATAATCCCTATGATGTGTGCAAATTTTATGTAATGGCCATTCAGCATATTATAATTTTGGTGCATAGTCGGTCAAGAGAGGAAAGCGCACAAGCTGAGAAGTTTGAACAAGCCCGCCTCCAAGAAATGATGCAGGTACCAGTAGACTCAAGATGAGGTTTGAGACATGCAGGAAGCAATCAATCAATATTATGCGGACACCACATAAGTAGAGGATTGGGTTACACATCAACGTCAAGAGAGAGAACTGAGTGAAGCTTCACAGGTTCAAGATGCATGGGATGCCATGGACGAAGCCCAGGCATTCAAGAGACACGAAAGGGTACCCGAGACTAGTGTCCCCCGAGGGAGAAGGAGAAGCAACACAGGCAGGGAACTGGGGAGCAGTGGTAGCAACAGGGGCAGGGGGCAGGCGAGTAGTGGTAGCAACCGAGGCAGGGGAGCAGTGGTAGCAACACGGATATGAGGCAGTAATCATCGCTCCTTTGTATAAATTTTGAATAAAAAATTACAATGTATAAAGCATTGAGACAATAGAAAGTTTTTGATTTTGAGACAATGTATGAACGTCACAAAATGTCTTTGTATTAATCATTTTGGGGTGTACATCTTGGGTGCACTCATTGTGTGCACAGGGTTTGTGACCTAGCCTCCGCTTGAAGCAATCAAGTGAAGTGTATTTGAGAGGGACTCCTTGCACAATGTTGTTCTCTCCTTGCGTCTTGGAACCTGAGGAAATCAAAGTGTTAGTATCTATAAATTTAAGGCATTGAAAACAAGTGAAATTTTCCCAGAAGATGATATCTAAAATAGTAAAATGATACTATGAAATTTTGAGCGCTTATAATGTACTTGCAAATCATGGACTTCTTTTGCAAAATGTAGATTTTTCCCTCCGACTGTTTCTATCCCAATTATCATTTAAAAAGTCCAAACAGCTCTCAAACTTGCAAATGAACATTGTTGTGGTTGTTCTTATTTTCTCATCAAAGAAGAAATCTACAAACACTTCATAGGCATAAATAGCTTGAGCATAACAATCTTTGTAGCAATCGAATACTTGAGGGACTTCTATTTATCCTAAAACAACCTATTCTTGAAGCTTTCACTAGTTTGGGATGCTGGAAAAGACCAATCCTTGCTGTCAAATGATGGAATTAGCAAATGAGTCACACGACCCCATGCAGACGATATTCGGGGTTCCAAATATGATATAAAATAAAAGAATATTCCATTATTTACAAGCTCCTTGTGTGATCTTCCTCGGTACATTTGCTCCCCAATAAATGCATGGAAAGCATAAAAAATCCCAACTATGCTCTCAACTGGTTGCCAGTCCATCCTGTTCAATGGATAAATATATGCACCATATCAAACATAATGTCAACCATAAGCCTTCGAAAAAAAACATGCACTAAATAAGATATATGCTCAAAATACCACACAGTTGGGTCGATGCCATGGAAAATTAGGAGGAGATGTTTGCAACCTTAAGTCTTGTTGGAATTAGGATTGCAGAGAAACGCACACAGCTTGGAGAAGATGAAGGAAGCTCAAGGAACACAATAGAGAGTGTGTTACTTAGTATGCAATGGAAAGATAGATAACCCTTGAGTGATGGGCGTATATATTATGCTCGGGGAAAAAAACCTCCTAAAGAGGGAAAAAATGCCCCGACGGTCCTAGTGTGTTCACACACATCACTACCACATGTATATGGTAACAAATCCGCCCTGGAGTGATGCGGTGAACGAGAGCTGCCACATGAGTAAAGGGAAGTGCCATGCCCTGAGGACATGATCAGTCCACAAAGGGGAGTAAGCCCAAAGCTTTGCGGAAAGCTTCAAGCTTCTCACGAGACAATGCCTTTGTGAAAAGATCTGCAAGGTTGTCCTGTGTTGGCACATAAGCCAAGCTGATCTCTTTTGCTAAGAGCTTCTCCCTGACATAGTGGTAATGCACCTCAATATGCTTTGTGCGAGCATGAAAAATTGGGTTCCTCGCAAGTGCCAATGCGCTCTGACTGTCAGTGTAGATAGTGTTGGCAGTGTCCTGTCCAACACCCAAATCAGCCATAAGGCGTCTGAGACATACACACTCAACCGTAGCTGTGAAGACTGCCCTGTACTCAGCCTCACAACTCAAAGTGGCCACAATAGGTTGCTTCTTGCTCAATCATGATATACCTGAACTACCAAGCATGAAACAAAAACCACTTGTGGACACTCACGTGTCTAGACAACCAGCCCAATCTGAGTCCAAAAAAGCATGTAAGTCTAGCGGCAATGATCCCCCCTTGGGATAAAACAAGCCAAGATGTAAAGTGCCACTAAGGTAGCGGAAAATCCTCTTGACAACCTGCCAATGCTTAGACCCTGGGCTATGCATAAATCTGCTAACCTGTGAGACTGCAAACCGAATATCTGGCCTCGTGTTGCATACATAAATGAGGCAGCCAACAACAGTTTGGTAAAGAGTGACATCAGCAAGATCGCCAACATCAAGTAGACTCAACTTCAAACCTGTTTCCATGGGAGTGGCAATAGGTTTGCAATCCTCAAGTCCAAACTTACATAGCAATGTCTCTATGTAACTTTTCTAACACAAGGCAATACCACCATCACACTGCTTAAACTGTATACCCAAGTAATGATGCAACAACCCCAAATCTTTCATCTTGAAAGTAGCATCCAAATCAACCTTAAATTCAGCAATATGTCTCTCATTTGGTCCAATGATCAGCAAATCATCGACATAAAGAACCACAATGAGAAGTACATCACCCTCACGCTTTACATACAATGTGCTTTCTGTTGGACTGTTACGAAAGCCTCGTTTAACCAAATGAGTGTATCTTTCTCATACCAAGCACGAGGAGATTGCTTCAACCCATACAAAGCCTTCTTACATCTGCACACTTTGTCCTCTTGTCCTTTTATGACAAAAACGCGAGGCTGCGTTACATAAACTTCCTCAAATATGTCACCATTCAAGAAAGCAGTAACAATGTCTGATTGATGTACATCCCAACCAAAATGAGCTGCCAATGCACATAGAAAACGCACAGTAGTCATACAACAAGTGGGAGCAAAAGTCTCTTCATAATCTATGCCTTTTTGTTGTGCATAACTGTTACCATATACATGTGGTAGTGATGTGTATGAACACACTAGGACCGCCGGGGCATTTTTTCCCTCTTTAGGAAGTTTTCTCCCCCGAGCATTGTATATACGCCCATCACTCTAGGGCTATCCATTTTTTCCATTGCACACTAAGTAATACACTCTCCATCGTGTGCCTTGAGCTTCCTCCGTCTTCTCCAAGCTGTGTGCGTTTCTCTGCAACCCTAATTCCAACAATTGGTATCAGAGCAGGTTACGTCCTCCCGGGATTAGTCGCCAGCTGCTCTAGCACACGCCTGCTCACTTTCTCCGATAACAGTGAGGTTTGGCGAGCGTCCGCAGGTCGACAAAAATTTCGGGACAGCTCGAGGAGCTTAGTCTGCTCAGATTTTTGATTTGGGCTCATTTCGTCCTCCGTTTCCACTACAGGCAGTGCTGCACAGGCTATTTTGTCATTTTGTGCAGAGTTTTTGTCAGTGCCGTTTTCTGCATAACAGATGTCTTACAGTCTTCTACCGATTGTGCTATATAGCAAGTGCTGTTCCCACTTTGTTTCTCCTATTTTTGGACAGTTTTCACATCAGGTGCAGCATTTACCATGGCTGACAACAACAACATAGATGTGTTCAAGATGTTTGCTGCTGAGGACAGGTTGGATGGGGAGAAATACCCTATGTGGGCCTATATGATGCAACATGTTCTTGTGTCAAAGGGCGTCTGGCATATTGTGCAGGGCATTGATGTACGTCCTGGTTCTGAGGATGTAGGCGATGATGAGGATGTTGCAGGTCTTGCTGCAAGGATTGCTGCTGTTAGAGTTGTTTTGCCTACGACAGAACAAGCTCGTTGGGATGTTAAAGATGTGCACGCTCATACATTGATTGTGTTGTCTGTGAAGTGCACCATTATTCCTCACATCCGTTCAACAAAATCCTCAAAACAGGCTTGGGATATATTGGCTGGTCTTTATGCAAGTCGCAATGAGGCTAAAATTGCTTTTCTGCGTAAAGAGTTGGAGTCGAAGATTATGCATGAGGAAGATGATATGGACACTTTCCTTGCTAGTGTCAAGGATATCAACGAGCAACTTATTTCTGCAGGTGAAGTCATTTCAAACAGTTCCCTTGTGCAGACTGTTCTTGATGCCTTACTAGATTCTTACTAGACTTTTGCTAGTACTTGGAGACTTATGACCCAAGGAAACCAAGAAGTTGTCAAGTTTGATGCATTATGCACATTGCTATTGCAAGAGTCACTTTCCTGAAAAAACAGGACTAGACAGAGTGCAGTTGAACCGGCTTTTATTGCTTCTCAAAGAAAGGGTGGTAACAACAATGCAGCCACTTCTTATGGTTCTCCTACGAGTGGCAAAACTTCTGTTCCTAATGCTTCTGCTGGCAGCACTTCGTCTAGCAATTTTGGTGATAAGGGCAAAAAGAAGATGCGTTGCCATTATTGTAAATCTAATGATCACTTGATCAACTCGTGTCCTAAGTTGAAGGCAAAAGAGGCTAAGAAGAAAGAGGGTGGTTCCACTGCAAATGCTGGTTCCACTACAAATGCAGCCATTGTTGAGTCTTCTGTGAAAGGAGATAGTGTTGCTGATGTTGATTGGCAGAATGGGCTTTTAGCACAGAGTGCACTTAGAATCCTGTTGTCCATGATGCATGCTTGTCAGTTGCTACAGATTCACATGTGTGGTATTTCGACAGTGGTGCTACAAAGCATATTACCTCACATCGTGAATTGTTTACCTCTCTCGAGTCTGTCCCTCATGGGAATTCAGTCACTTGTGCCAAAAATGCCTCTTTTCCGGTTCAGGGAGTTGGAAAGATTGTGCTTACTGCTACAAATGGCAATTCCTTCACACTTGTTGATGCACATTATGTACCTGGGATCAAGAAGAATCTCTTGTCTGTATCTGCACTTGCTAGACTTGGACTTGTAGTCAAATTTGTGGATGACAGATGTACAGTTCATGATCTCAGTTTTGGTGATGAAATTGTTGCATCTGGCCTTTTGTGTTGTGGGCTATATAAGCTCACTTTGTATGACAAGTGTGGACAAAATTTTGCAAATGCTATTGCAGATTCAAGGGCTATTTCAGATACAAAACTTTGGCATGCATGTTTTGGTCATCTGAATTTTGCGAGTTTGCTGCGTTTGCAGAAATCTGATATGGTTGCTTCTTTGCCGCCTCTTGAAGCACTTGTCAAACATGTTTGTGAAGGCTGTATTTTGGGTAAGATGCAGCGTTCTAAGTTTCCAAAGGATGGTTCAGTTCGGGCCACATGCAGGTTGTAGCTTGTGCATAGTGATGTTTGTGGGCCCATGCAAACTCCGTCCTTGGGCAATTACCTTTACTTCGTGACTTTTATTGATGATTACTCCAGGCATGCATGGGTATTTCCGCTTAAATGAAAGTCGGAAGTTTTATGTGCTTCAAACAATTTTTGGCTATGGCTGAAAATGTCTCGAAATGTACTATAGGCACCCTCCGTTCCGATCGAGGGGGGGAGTATATGTCTCATGAATTTAATGCATTTATGGCTACTCGTGGGATAAAACACCAATGTACAGTGCCTTATACACCTCAGCAAAATGGTGTTGCAGAGAGGAAAAACGGGTCACTTCTGACGGATATGGCACGATGTATGGTCAAAAGTCAAGCTTTGCCGCATTCTTTTTGGCTTGAGGCAATCATGTGTGCCACTTATGTACTTAACAGGTGTCCTACCAAAGCTTTGCAGTCTATTACTCCATATGAAGCATGGCATGATAGAAAGGCTTCTATTGAGCACATGCGTGTTTTTGGATGTTTGGCATATGCTTTGGTGCCACAAACACAGCGCAGAAAGATGGATGATAAGGCTGTTAAATGTATTTTTGTTGGTTATAGTGCTGAAAGCAAAGGTTAAACGTTGTATCATTCGCAAACAAAGCGTATTCTGGTTTCATGGGATGTAGTGTTTGTGGAAGATTCTGTTCAGCCCTTGCTGTCATGTACTAGAGACAATAATGTAAGCTCACATGACATTTATGACATTTTGTTGCCTCTTTTCAGTGGTGAAAATACGAATGTAATTTCCAATGAGGCAAATGTACACCCTATGGGGGTTTTTGAAAATGTTACAGATTAGCCTATTATTGATGCAGATGTACATGATGTACTTGATGAGGAAAGGGCTGAAAATGAGTAGGCTAGAGGTATGCAAAAATGGCTGGTGCACACTTTGCGTGACAGTAAGTAAATTGGTTGCACCTTTGTCTAGTAGTACTCGTTCAAGCTCTCGCCATGCATCTTATGCATCAGATTGTTATGCTTTGGCTGTGTCTAGCTTACATTATTTTGAGGAGCCTCTGTCTTTTGATGAAGCACATAATTCAAAAAATTGGATGGCTGCCATGCAATTAGAATATGATGCACTATAGAAAATGACACATGGAATTTATGTAATTTGCCTCCTGACAAAAAGTCCATTGGTACAAAGTGGGTTTACAAGTTGAAACGCAAGCCGGATGGTGAGATCGATCGCCATAAGGCTCGACTTGTTGCAAAGGGTTATACACAGCAAAAAGGCATAGATTATGAAGAGACTTTTGCTCCCACTTGTCGTATGACTACTATGCATTTTCTATGTGCATTGGCAGCTCATTTTGGTTGGGATGTACATCAATCAGACATTGTTATTGCTTTCTTGAATGGTGACATATTTGAGGAAGTTTATGTAACACAGCCTTGCGGTTTTTTCATAAAAGGACAAGAGGACAAAGTGTGCAGATGTAAGAAGGCTTTGTATGGGTTGAAGCAATCTCCTCGTGCTTGGTATGAGAAAGATACACTCATTTGGTCAAACGAGGCTTTCGTAACAGTCCAACAGAAAGCACATTGTATGTAAAGCGTGAGGGTGATGTACTTCTGATTGTGGTTCTTTATGTTGATGATTTGCTGATCACTGGACCAAATGAGAGACATATTGCTGAATTTAAAGTTGATTTGAATGCTACTTTCAAGATGAAAGATTTGGGACTGTTGCATCATTACTTGGGTATACAGGTTAAGCAGTGTGATGGTGGTATTGCCTTGTGTCAGAAAAGTTACATAGAGACATTGCTATGTAAGTTTGGACTTGAGGATTGCAAACCTGATGCCACTCCCATGGAAACAGGTTTGAAGTTGAGTCTACATGATGCTGGCGATCCTGTTGATGTCACTCTTTATCAAACTGTTGTTGGCTGCCTCATTTATGTATGCAACACGAGGCCGAATATTCTGTTTGCAGTCTCACAGGTCAACAGATTTATGCATAGCGCAGGGTCTAAGCATTGGCAGGTTGTCAAGAGTATTTTCCGCTACCTTAGTGGTACTTTACATCTTGGCTTGTTTTATCCCAAGGGGGGATCATTGCCGCCAGACTTACATGCTTTTTTGGACTCAGATTGGGCTGGTTATTTTGACACGCGAGTGTCCACAAGTGGTTTTTGTTTCATGCTTGGCAGTTCGATGTGTATGAACACACTAGGATCGTTGGGGCATTTTTTCCCTCTTTAGTAAGTTTTCCCCCCCGAGCATTGTATATACGCCCATCATTCTAGGGCTATCCATCTTTCCATTGCACACTAAGTAATACACTCTCTATCGTGTGCCTTGAGCTTCCTTCATCTTCTCCAAGCTGTGTGCGTTTCTCTGCAACCCTAATTCCAACAATAACCCTTTGCAACAAGTCGAGCCTTATGGCGATCGATCTCACCATCCGGCTTGCGTTTCAACTTGTAAAGCCACTTCGTACCAATGGCCTTTTTGCAAGGAGGCAAATCACATAAAGTCCATGTGTCATTTTCTATAAGTGCATCATATTTTGATTGCATGGCAGCCATCCAATTTTTTGAATTTTGTGCTTCATCAAAAGATAGAGGCTCCTCAACATCATGTAAGCTAGACACAGCCAAAGCATAACAATCTGATGCATAAGATGCATGGCGAGAGCCTGAACGAGTACGACTAGACAAAGGTGCAACCAATTTACTTACTGTCACGCAAAGTGTGCACCAGCCATTTTTGCATACCTCTAGCCTGCTCATTTTTAGCCCTTTCCTCATCAAGTACATCATGTACATCTGCATCAATAATAGGCTGATCTGTAACATTTTCCAAAACCCCCATAGGGTGTACATTTGCCCATTGGAAATTACATTCGTATTGTAAGGTCTCTGACCCGATCACAAGAGCACCCTTGTACCACAAAATGAATACAATGGAATAAGTTACTATTTTTAGCAGTTTTCCAGATTCTATCAGTGCCATGATGTTTAGAATGTTATAAAGCTTCAAAATGTGAATTAAAATTATTTTGTGAAAAATTTCTAAAAATAGTAAGTTTTTGGTCACCCGAACCGTCCAGTCTCGACCGTCTCGAAAATCTGCACCCGTACCCCGAATTTGAAAAAAATGCATTTTCGGACCCCGGGGGGGGGGGTTGCTAAATATGGCAGGTACTCAGACCCGTACGTCTTAGTTAGAGCTTAGTATAGCAATTTACGGCATCAAAATCCGACTCGTATGGCCTGTTTTAGCCTAAAACCAATTTTTCACAAAATTGTCCGGGAGGCACCGGGGACCCGAGGCTGTGTGGGAACAGGTCCCAGCCCACTCCAGACCTGCTTTAGCAGCTAGGGGGTGCCCTCTTGCTTTGTGGGAGTCTTGGGGAAGCTGCCAAGCCTGCAACTCAGTGTGAGAGTCAGTTTACTGAGCCAACTGGACACTTGGTGGGTAGGCAACTGGACTTGCCATGCAAGGACTGAGTGCTCATCCAGATGCAATTAGCAACACAAATCGATTTTCAGCCTGTAGGAGCCTATTTAAAGGCCTACACACACACACAGACATATATGCTCACACACACACATTGCATACTCTCACACCTACACACTGGGAAGGTGTTGCCGGCAGACACACAGCTTTTGAAGGAGAAGCAAGGAGGAGGTGCTGCCGAAATTCCCATCTCGAGGATTCATTGCATCAAAAATTTAAGAGGATTCTCAGCCCCTAATCACGGTAATTATGGTTTAATTACTGCTCTTCTTAATCTCATCATTACCCACTCATAATTCTTGTTTACTATGCCTACTTTTAGCTATAATTCTCTATAACTGCTCTCTAAGTTTTCATAGCTATACTTCATTACATAATTATCATTCATTTAGTTAATTTATTCAGCCATTCATCATCCTTAATCAAGGATTAATGCATGATTAGGAAAGATTCTCTCTCTAGGCGGTATAGTCAATAAATTGTCAGCTAGTAATAGTGTAGATTTGTCAGAATTCAATCTTTCACTACTCAATAGAGTTGTAATTAAATTATACTTAATCTTCTTCCACATTTAGATGCGATTAAGGCTGAAAATTAATCCGTCATTAGTCCAATAAGAAGAAGGTTTTTTCCATCACACATGCCTGCGGTCACTCTGTACCTTCATATTGCTCTAGGAAAATGAATGAGCTTGCTTACTTCATATCTTTCGTGAATCAATTAGAAAAACTCTGAATTTCTTAATCATCTAAGCCAAGTAATTAACCTTAGAGTCGTTTCCCATAGGGTGGATACAGAATTACCCTTAAAATTGCTAGGGCAAAAAGGGAGAAATCTAACCTCGTGCATAAGGAGGAGTTTTTAATAAATCTAATCTGCCGATTGGTTTGTCATGTTACTCTCGGACCTTAACTCTTGTTTTTCAAGTCTATCATTTAAGTAGTGAGAAAAATGGCCCCGGTTAAGAGAACTCGCTTCGGTGGAGCCCACGACCGCGAGGCAGGAACAAACAATGTCAACGGAAAAGGAAAGGCTCCCATGGACGAGCAAATTTTGGCCATCCCACGGGCTATTGACGAAGAAATGGAAGAGGTAGGTCCCAATTTCTATTCAAGTTGTTTAATTAACATTGCATACGATTAGTTAGGAATGAACATATCCCCGAACATGTTGGAGAAATCCGACAGAAACCTCGGCATTGAATGCATAGTACATTTAAGTATAAAGTAGGAAAGAAATGATTGATGGGTATGCTGTTTGCAAGAGGAAAGAATGTTTGCTAGGGAAAATTTAGCTCGACATGTTCATTTTATTTCCAATGTTGAATCAGTCCTGACCCCCCTACTGATCACAGAGGGCAGAGTTCCTCGTTAGGGCTCTTGAATCCACGACTTACTTTTTATGCGGTGGATACCCACGACTTGCTTTCTATGTGGTGGGAACCCACGTCTTGCTTTCTATGCGGTGGGAGTGTCCATGACGTGCTTTCTATGCAGTGGACATACCTAGTTGTATGGGCAGCTAGGCGACAACGGGAGGAGTGAACTCTCGCTGGAGGGGGGATGTTGTACCTCCAGAACATTGGAACTTTTATGAATAAGTTTGAGTAGAATTTTTACTAGAATTCTGTCTTGGTGTTGTTTGCAATACTGGTTGAAGGGCTGTTTTAACGAACCATGTGATTCGGAATTAAACAAGGAATATCTATGTTGAACAACCTTGTGGTAGTAATTAGGTCACACGAGGAAGTGTGAGTGTGGGGGTGGAAAGTGGGGGCTTGGCTCGGGTTGCCAATGCCTACGAGATGGGTGGTCTCGATTGGTCGGGAACTCTCTGTCCCTATAGTGCTTACTCGATATTGGTATTACTCATTGCCCCTAGAGCGGCGAATCCTCGAGAGTACGTGCCTCTGAAACATGGGGAAAAAGGCACTCGGGGTTTCTCTCCTCTTGGAAGGTGGGTCTTAGGATCGCTAGATAGTTAAGTACGCTTCCCCTGCGAGGTGGAGCTAGATCTCGTTGCTAGTAGGCTCGAACTCGACTCACTTTGTGATGAGAGATCGTCCGCTAGTTGAACCCTGAACCATTTTGTTTGCTTCCGCTATAGATCTAGTGGCCACCAGGTTCACCATTAGGTCCGTTGTTTGATACGACGGGGCCCTGGGGTCCGAAAATGCATTTTTTTCAAATTCGGGGTACGGGTGCAAATTTTCGAGACGGTAGAGACTGGACGGTTCGGGTGACCAAAAACTTACTATTTTTAGAATTTTTTCACAAAAATTATTTTAATTCACATTTTGAAGCTTTATAACATTCTAAACATCATGGCACTGACAGAATATGGAAAACTGCTAAAAATAGTAACTTATTCCATTGTATTCATTTCGTGGTACAAGGGTGCTCTTGTGATCGGGTCAGAGACCTTACACGTATTTTCACCACTGAAAAGAGGCAACAAAGTGTCATAAATGTCCTCTGAACTTACATTACTATCTCTAGTACATGACAGCAAGGGCTGAACAGAATCTTCCATAAACACTACATCCCGTGAAACCAGAATACGCTTTGTTTGCGGATGATATAACATGTAACCTTTGCTTTCATCACTATAACCAACAAAAATACATTTGACATCCTTATCATCCAATTTTTTGTGTTGTGTTTGTGGCACCAAAGCATATGGCAAACAGCCAAAAACACGCATGTACTCAATAGAAGGCTTTCTATCATGCCATGCTTCATATGGAGTAATAGACTGCAAAGCTTTTGTAGGACACCTGTTAAGTACATAAGTGGCACACATGATGGCCTCAAGCCAAAACGAATACGGCAAAGCTTGACTTTTGACCATACATCGTGCCATATCCGTCAGAAGTGACCTGTTTTTCCTCTCAGCAACACCATTTTGTTGAGGTGTATAAGGCACTGTACATTGGCATTTTATCCCACGACTAGCCAGAAATGCATTAAATTTATGAGTTTTGCCACTCGCAGGAGAACCATAAGAAGTGGCTGCATTGCTGTTACCACCCTTTCTTTGAGAAGCAATAAAAGCCGGTTCAACTGCACGCTGTCTAGTCCTGTTTTTTCAGGAAAGTGACTCTTGCAACAGCAATGTGCATAATGCATCAAACTTGACAACTTCTTGGTTTCCTTGGGTCATAAGTCTCCAAGTACTAGCAAAAGTCTAGTAAGAATCTAGTAAGGCATCAAGAACAGTCTACACAAGGGAACTGTCTGAAATGACTTCACCTGCAGAAATAAGTTGCTCGTTGATATCCTTGACACTAGCAAGGAAAGTGTCCATATCATCTTCCTCATGCATAATCTTTAACTCCAACTCTTTACGCAGCACAACAATTTTAGCCTCATTGCGGCTTGCATAAAGACCTGCTAGAATATTCCAAGACTGTTTTGCAGATTTTGCTGAAGGAATGTGAGGAACAATGGTGCGCTTCACAGACAACACAATCAATGCATGAGCCTACTCATCCTTTATATCCCAATGAGCTTGTTCTGCCATAGGCAAAACAACTCTAATAGCAGCAATCCTTGCAGCAAGACCTGCAACATCCTCAATATCGCCTACATCCTCAGAACCAGGACGTACATCAATGCCCTGCACAATGTTCCAGACGCCCTTTGACACAAGAACATGTTGCATCATATAAGCCCACATAGGGTAGTTGTCCCATCCAACCTGTCCTCAGCAAAACAAACATCTTGAACACATCTGTGTTGTTGGCAACCATGGTAAATGTTGCACCTGATGTGAAAACTGCCCAAAAATAGGAGAAACGGAGCGAGAACAACACGTGCTATATAGCACAAACCGTAGAAGACTATGAGGCACTTGTTATGCAAAAAATGACACTGACAGAAATTCTGCACAAAATGACGAAATTGCCTGTGCAGACCTGTCTGTAGTGGAAACGGAGGCCGAAATGAGCCCGAATAAAAAATATGAGCAGACAAACCTCTTCAATCCGTCTCGAAATATTTGTCGACCTGCGAAAGCTTGCCAAACGTCATGCAATCGGAGAAAGTGAGCAGGCGTGTGCTGGAGCAGCTGGCGACTAAGCCCGGGAGGACGTAACCTGCTTTGATACCAATTGTTGGAATTACGGCTGCAGAGAAACACACACAGCTTGGAGAAGACAAAGGAAGCTCAAGCCACAAAATAGACAGTGTGTTACTTAGTATGCAATGGAAAGATAGATAGCCCTAGAGTGATGGGCATATATATAATGCTCGGGAGAAAAACCTCCTAAAGAGGGAAAAAATGCCCCGACGATCCTAGTGTGTTCACACACATCACTACCACATGTATATGGTAACAAGTCTACGTGTTGGAAAGCATGTTGTATCAGAACCTCTTTCACCCGCTTGCTTTGTGCACACACTTTAAACTCTTTAACTTGACTCTTGAAAGCCTCCACAAAATCATTGCGTTGCCTCCTCTTCCTCCTCGTCTGCAATAGTACCCAGCTCTTGATAGTTATTCTAGATGGTATCCACGACTAATCATCTATAGTATAACTATTAAAAATGGTAACAGAGTCAATGGTAGTGCTAGGCCTTCGAGAGCTAGTCATGGTGTGCACTAGAATAGACAATAGAGTTAACAAAAATATGAAAAAGGGAAGACAATTTTGAGAGGGAAGTAGAGTTATTCAAAGTTACATTTGGGCGGGAACATAGATATTCGATGGAGCCTTCAATGCAAGTTCTAAAACTCTTCGTTACATAATTAGTACGGTTTACGGCATTTACGCTTTGAAAGTGTGACATTGTATGCTTTGAATAACAAATTTTTTGTTTTTCCTTATTTTCTCAACGAGTTTCACTCTAAAATTCCAATTTTCAACCTAGCGTTAGCCTCCTCATTGGTCGAGCGCCACTCTCTCTCTAGAACTAAAAGGTCCAAAAGTGAGTCCAAAGTTCTCCTAATGTGTCAATTCCTCATTTGCATCCATGCTAATTAACAATCCATTGTAACAGCGCAAAGGTTTATTTGGCAAAAAAGTCATCCAAACTATTTAATTCATAGGCTTCACAAACGGATAAGAAAGCATCAACAACTTTGTCTTCATCTTGCCTAGAATCATCAACACCCATCAGCATGTCTTCAGCAACAATCAACGACTTTTAGAACTCTTCCAACACATCATATGACACTTGTGGACATGGCATACATATGTTTTTATCCAGGCAATAATCTTCAACCAACCCGCTTCTTGTTGATCCATATGAACAATGAAAAGGCTGTACCAACATCCCCTCTAAATAGGCACTTCCCTCATGTGATAAGCATCAATTTAGAAAGCTCGCTTACATCATCACCAAATAGAAAACGATCTGAAATGTCATCTTGATTCTATATTTTTAATTGGTGTACCTATGTTCCAGAGCTTTTGAACAAGTGCATGCTCCATCATAGTCATGCATATATCATGCATCATGGCGGTAGTACTCTGATCATCATCTCCTTCACTAGTATCAAACAAGCAAGAAAGATCGTACGCATTGAGCTCACTTACTAGATCTATTGTAGATGGTAGCCATGCATCCCTCCTAGCACTATGGAATTTTTGTAGCTTGCTAATATCTCCTCGTGACTGTGTGAGCTGCATAACATTCTCTTTAGCATCATATGAAGAATCATGAGAAATCAACTTACCCAGTTTAGCATAGACTGCTTCCACTATGTTGGCATCATCTTTGAGTGACATTTGATCATCCTCCATAAGACAGGCATCAAAAGCTCCTTCTATTCATCGAATCATGAAAATATTTGGAATTATACCTCTTTTTTCATCCTCTTGGTTTTGCTTTGCAATAATGTGGGCCATGGAAAATGTATACAAAAAAGCATCAGCACAATGACTCCATCTATCAGGGTAGCTCTTAACGCTTGAACTTCATCTTTGAGATCAGAACCTATAAGGCGTCCAAAAGTTGTGATCGTTTGACCTTTAGGAATACCTCGGCTCTTCATCTCCGCTTCATAGCATGCAAGGAAACATTCTAGATCGTGCCCTTGAAAAACACAATACTGGTCATATATAGCATCAAGTGCCATCTCCATCACATCATCAATTTGCCCTTTTGTCTTCATGGCTTTCACTTCGAGCAAACATCCCTAAACCAATTAGAGCTTTAAAAAAAAATCTAGAACCCATCAAATTTCTATCAAAAGATAATGCTTCCATAAACTTCATCCTTTGTTCTGAATTCTCCATCTTCACCTCCCACCCGGCTTGTTTTGCATCGGGTTCACCAAAGATGTAGGGAAATATGGGTTTGCAAGGTGAGCCGAGAAGGGGCCTCTAGCTGTGAGAGATGCAAGAGAGAGAAAACAGTAAACATAGATCAATGGATGCCAATAATAACCCAACAAGAGTATTATATCATTACAACTGGAATAAAAGGTAAAAGATGTGGTAAAATCGACCTCTAACTATCAGCACGGAGGTAATAAAAACTCTGAGTAAAGTTTAATAAATAGATATAGCATTGATAGTCAATCAAAACCACCACTTGGCTCCCAATTGATCGTCATACTGGAGTCTTCTCGATACATGTCCAAGCTCTCATAGATGCATGTACTTGAGCCCCTCAATGAACATAGACTGCTCCAAACCTCGGTAATTGCCGATCCACTGCCAAGCTCACGCTTACTTTCCCAGAGCCTCACTTTCTTCTCTATCTTTAGTACTTATGCACCCTTGAACCTAGAACTTGGTCTTCATTCCTTTTTCTTCTTTGAACATACAACCCTAGCTTTAATCCTTTGCAACCTTATGCCCTTGCATCTCCCAAGTATGATAGAGAGGGATTATCATCTCCCTTTCTTGCTCTACTGCTTCTCATGCCATAAAAACTCCTCCTCCTTGGCTATGCCCTTCCTTCATTGTTGTTGGGAGAGAAAGAGATCCAAAGAAAGTGAGATTTTCTCTTGCTTAATTTTGTTGCTTTGTATCACCTTCCCCACACAGGCTTTTCGCGATCATCACGTCAGCCTTGATTCTTCCTTTCGACCTCCTCGTTCGTGCCTCCAAAAAACCCCACTTCCTTCCCTTTTTCTTTCCCTATTTTAAGCTATATCCCTTTGGTTGTCATGCTGCCACGACAAGGTGCGTGAATCCCAAGCAATGAAGTGGTATGCCGGCATGACGACTCGCAGAGAAATCGATGCCGATTGTACCAAATAGGGGCACCAGGGTTTGCTCATCAACTTTCGCTTCTACTCCAAAATCATCAGAGCATGGTGGTGCTCGTCATGAGAGCAAATGGTTGCACCCTCCTCCTTGCTCACTTTTGCCATGCCAATTCATCATATTTTCCCCCCCTTCACACATTCATTAACCCTTGGGTGGCCCTCCTTTGGTTTCGTAAATACACCCTTTTCCTTCAATCTTTAAGTTTTTTTCCAATTGTGTTTTATGGCACCCTTCTATATGTGAAAATATTAGGAAAAATCAAAATTAATAACCCATTACGCTGCACTCACGTGATAGTCACATAATTATTAAGTGACAACCCACCCCTCCGAGCACAAGTGATAGTTTTATTAAAATTGCCTACAGCTTCCTTGCCGCAACCATAATGCGAATATTCCACAATGAACATGTTCCAATAAACGACATTTTGAACATAGCTCATCAATAACTTTATGTGCTTTCATAAGGGCACCACATTTGATTACATATCGACCAAACCATCGCCAACCACAACATTTGTTATGCGTGTCAATCAAGGCTTCCAAAGCATTGTATTTGGCATGTATATCAACTGAACTAGTGCCGAGCTCAACCTAAAACCCATCAAAGCCTTGCCAAGCACAATATTTGTCATACATATCAACTGAAGCATTAACATTCATGACAATTTTCCCCGATAGCCTACACCCAAGTCGAGAACTAATGTCACTTAATTTGCCCGAGCGGTGCTAATATCAAAAACCCTGTATCCTACCCGTGTTTTCCCTTGTGGACGTGGAGTTTCAAGTCATCACCAAGATGCCTATCTCGAACTATTCTTCAATATGGCTAGTCCAAGATGTGAATCCCTCCCATGCAAGACAAGCAAGGGATTTTTCTTGTTGTGCCTTTGGAAACCATGATGTACATGCATCTCAAGGTCTTTAGGTCTCTATCCATTTGCCACTCAACTGTTTAGGAGCCCATGCCCTCCACATCCAATTTCTTTCCATTTCCTTTTTCACTTAACATTTTTGGGATGCTAGTTTGATGAAAATCCCAATTCAATATTTTGAAGGTCTGAGTTGATACTTGAAAGGGTAATTTTAAGTTGTTTGGAATGCACATTCAAAAGTATACACCTTCGGATAAACATACCGTTAGCTCACCTTAAACATAATGTTAGTTCACCTTGAATATTGAAAGAAGAAAAATATTGTGCTCATATTGCACATTAAAGTTTCTAGGGTAATCCGATCCAATGCTTGCATCCAGGGATTTGTTTACAAGTGTGATTATGACTCGCTCAACCTTCGTTTCTTTTACATGCTAGCACTCATCTAGCTTGATGAAAAACTTTAGGACACTGCTGCATTCTTCGAGAGTAGCAACGAACAACTGCCAATGTATGTTTGTAAGGCAATCAAATACTGTTACAGGCTAGCACTCATCTAGCTTGGTAACAAACTTTAGGACATTGTTGCATTCTTCGAGAATAGCAATGAACAACTTCCAATTTAAGTTTGCAAGGCAATCAAATCATAAACAATATTGTTATACTTGCTATATGCCACTTCCCCAGCTTCTGGCAATTCGAATGGAGATTCAAGGTGGAAAGGACTTCCAAGTGTTTGAAGGAAAAAGGAGAAAATGAATTTCCTATAATCTCTCTCTGCACTGACATGGCATTTCTTACAAAGCCCAAATTTGACTTCAAACTTTACCTAATGGTGTGTGTGTGTGTGTGTGTGTGTGTGTGTGTGTTACGAAAGAGATAAAACAAAGCCTAGTTCAAAAACGGGTTCTATTTTATATTTGAAGATCTTTGATCTTCTTTCAAACAACACCCATTCAAAAGAGAGAGAGAGAGAGAGAGAGAGAGAGAGCTATCCTCACGTGCAAACTAAGAGATCGCCCATTCATAATGCTTCTATAGGGTGAGAAAAACTTAGAGAGAGAGAGAGAGGGAGAGAGACTATAACTTAGATTGCGTCGAATCCTTTCCTACAGTGCAAGTGAAAAGAGCATGTATAGGCGTGAACTGCTTTTGTCTGCATAGCGTGTGTATGTGTGGGTGCAAGTCTGTATAGACTCTGTAGAGGAATCCTTTGCTAGGAGTTTTGTCATTAGCGCAGGTTCCAGGTGGGCAAAAATTGTTTTTGCAGAGAATGGGCAAAAAAAAAAAAGCAGAGGATCGAATTTATCTAGTACCTAAAGCTAGGTGTGATCCCATAGTCAAGAAGAAGAAGAAGAAGAAGAAGAAGAAGAGAATTTCACTATCGAAGGAAACTATCCTCAGAGACCTTCAAGATTTATCCAACGAGGGGAGTTGAACTCAAGATCTATTTTTCCCGAGCGGCCTTATATAACGTATGGGTGTGAAAAAACCTCCTATATCTTTTAAAGCTAGTAAGTGAGTGTTTTTTTTGGTGTTTTAAAACTGAGAATTTGATGCTACCTAGTGAAAAACCCCGAGATTGAAAAAAAAGGTATCTGTAATTTCATTGCTAGGGTTGTAGAGACTTATCCCTAGGAGGGAGCTTATACTTCTGAGCTCATTGTTTGTGAGCATTCTATTCCAGCTTTGGCTTGAAATTGTTGGTAAAGAGAGGTATCAAGAAACGGGTAAATTCCCTATTTTTTATAAGTCCCAGGTTTAAAAGTCATAGACAAGTCCCTATTTTGTCAAAGGACATGTGTGCGTGTGTGTCCAAGTTCAAGGTTTGTAGCAAAATGTAGCAATTGGAGGTGTGTGTGTATGTGTGCGCGTGCACGCAAAAGAGATAAAACAAAGCCTAATTCAAAAATGGGTTCTATTTTATAGTTGAAGATCGTTGATCTTCTTTCAAACAACACCCATTCAGAAGAGGAAGAGAGAGAGATCCTCACCAGCAACTAAGAGATCACCCATTTATAATGCTTCTATAGGGTGACAAAAACCTTAAGCTAGCCATGTATGGATTTTCCAACGATGGTTTGCTCAAAAAAACTCCTTGATATGATGTCTTTAGTTTTTTTTTTTTTTTTTTGCAAAATAAAAAACTTCAAATGCTCAAGTGTCCACTTGAACAACGGGTTTGGTAAAGCGGTGGTATTAAACACCTAAACGGTGTTTTTTACAATATCGAAGCTGGTTTTTTAAACTTTCCAAGCGTGACCACCATTATCGAAGTGTGAGCATCATTATCAAGGGCCACCACCAACCATTCAAAGCCACTAGACCTCACAAAAATGGGCCATTTTTGGCAGCACGTAAACAGGCCCTTATATGTAGATCGTCATGTTATGCATAGTAATTGCGAGGGAGAACATCCATCAATCAGGTACAAACCACACATTCGGGCTTAGAAAAGGACCAAAATTAACCACATTCGTTTACACAAGCTAGCCAGATCCAGCTATCTGCAATCCATGGTCATCCTCCAATTGCCAAAAGATCAAAACACCATCCGATTTTACCTTTAAAAGGCTTAATCCAAAGACCTGTAGATGATATCACACATGAACTAAGGTAATATTTTACAAGATCGGACAGAGTTGTGTCAACTATGGCTATCTCGAAAACATCCGTAGGTTACTCTCTTCCATTTTAAGGTATAGAAAACGTAGTATCCAATTTTCAAATCCACTTGCAATATTAGTACAAGGACCTACATTGATTTACCAAAATGAAAAGGAAAAATAATACTATGGTGGTTTAATGCCACTTAGTATGAACTTTTGTACCAAAGGAGCCTTAGAAAAGAAACACCATAATCATCCTTATACATTAAATTGGTGTAGGAAACCACACTCAGCACAAAGATTACAACCCCTCACAAGGACAACCCACTAACCCTTGGTATGGAAAATGCATCAAAAAATCTTACGAACAAACATATCTACATGCCCCTCCAGAGAGGGATAACCACACCTAGATGGGTGTTCAGGAAACAAAAAGCACTATGTATACGTAGGTCCCCAACTTGGGGTACTCTTAGTAGTATTTAAAATGCATGTGTAGGTCTTTGATGAGAGAACCCCATATTTGTTTTGCAGTTAAATGTAGAAAGGGATTTCAAAATCTTGCTTGAAAAGCACTATTAGGGTTTTTTAACCTACTTCTATCATATGCCTATGTGAACTACCCCTTATGGTGCTACTCCCACACACTCTAGTGGGAAACATACCTGCACTTAGCACTTTACTTTTATACCACATAGAGCATACACTTGTCCTAAAACTTATCATGCACACAACACCTAACCACATATGTAGATGCATTAGCATCCGCCACTTCTACTACTTTCATGTATCACTCCATCTATACATGGAGCTTCACTGTACAAACTCACTCTCTCTTGAATCAATGCAAGCTATCCTATTTCTTTACATTGTGTGCTAATCTTGATTAGCAAGTGGATTAATATTTGTGTACTTAATTAGTTATTGTAATTATGCTTAAGTTGTTATGAACACTACATTGGTGTATCCACCATAGCCTTACACGTGGTATCAAAGCATAATGTAAGGTTAGTTATTATTATTGGTAATTGTAAATATCTACTTTAAAGGTGTCTTTCACAGTCAAGAGAGCTTGCCATAGTCAAATTGAATTACACTTTCAAGTCAAGTGTATTAATCCTTGCAAAGGGTCGCCTTCCAGTTTGGAGGTGTTTTTTTTGCGGCTTTGACGGTGTCATCAGCCCATCAATTCAATGAGGGCCTTGCTCATGCAGACACATGCATGCTACTTAGCACTTGCCATTTGGCAACCAGCGTTTCGCTATTTTGAGTCCATCGACTGGCCTACCCCGTTGTCTCGTTGGACCCACACACATAGCAGCGCTGCTCATTAGCTGCCAACGAGCTTCACCCTCCAATTCGTCTATGACTACCACCAATCAAGCCTTGCTACTAAGACTGCACCATCAGCTCCCCATTTTTTTCCGCTCCGGTTCGTCATCTGCGAGCACTCAAAGCATCCCATTTGTAGACGTTTTCCTCGCCACTTGCTGTTGGCCATCAAGCTTCAACTATACCAGCATCAATGCTCGTTGTGACACCCTCACCATCAAGCTACGTCATCATTGTCCTAGCATTGTCAACCTACATCACACGTTACCTGCAGTCGCGGGTGTCCAATACTCCAAGCCTCACCAAAAGTCTGTAACGCCTCTTGCAATCGACAAGTATTTAAAGGTTTTTTTAAGGCCTCGTTCCCACCATGTAAAGGGGCAACACACTAAAGGCTTGTCGTAGCGTCTCATAACTTGCTCGTTTTTGGCACTAAGGCCCCAACCTCAAATTGAGTAGCAAGAAGGGATTTGTGAATTTCTCTATTCATACACTTATCATAGTAATCTGTTCAATGTACCACTTGAATTCTTGCATGCAGTGTATGTACTACATGTGCACAAAGGCAGTTTACACACATGTATATGAGAATTAGACATTGCCTTCCCAAACAAGGTAAGACCTTTCTCATGAGCACACACCTTGACACGCACATGATGAGCACTACACTTGAATATTTTTGCATTATGACATTCGCCATCCTTTCAACAATGGACCAATGAAGATCAACATAACATCATGACGACTACAACATGATGAGCAAACAATCACGTTTCGCTAAGATGTACACTGAATCCCTACACATTAATTACCCTGTGCCACTTGCATGATGTATCCAATATGAGAACCATGTTTATGCATCCAAATGTGAACCTATGCACCTACCTAAGAGCACCTTGTATCATCCCTGACCTGTTGAATCCAATTGAGCACTTGAAGCAAGCTTGAAAGGTTGTTTCATTATAAATTTTCATGGCGATGATCTCACTTCCTTGAGGAGCTATTTTTGACAGGCAATGAAGACGTCAAATTTGTTATTGTCATGCTTGAAACCTTGGAGATGTTTGTTCAACTTGATGACATCAAGGTGATTGTGCCTTCTATGTTTCACGGTGGTGCACAAGGCCGATGAAAGGCAAATGAAAGCTCAAAGACGGAGAGGGTGAACTTTAAAAGAGGTTAAAATCAGCGAGCAAAAAGAGGAACGATGATGAGGGTCCTTGTCCATTTCGAACACGGGCTATTCTCTTTAAGTTTGGACGAGGAGAGAGAGAGTCTTTTATATCTCTATATGTATACAATAAACCAATTTTATGTAGCCATTTAAAAGACAATTCAAGAGCCACAATCCTTGGACTATGAGGAGGCATGAGTGAAGAGTCACCCTTTTGAAGAGGAGGTCGCTATCTCATGGAAGTGAGGGGCCCGGGTCGGGTGTGAACGAGGCCTTGAAGAGGCTATGTTAAATGAAAAAAAAGGTGGTATTTTACGTTTCTTTTTCTTGAATGAAATAATGAGAGGGTGTCATGTCGGCGAGGGTGGATTGAAGAGACAACGCCATTTGCAAGGGGGACGGGTGATCACATAGGGGTGTCGCCAATTGGAGAGAGAGACTCTGATTGCTGCCGAGAGGCGGGGGGAGAGACGAGGGTTATGCAGCCCATGCCATGAGCGAGGCCATGCAAGCTAGGCCGAGCGTGCTGATGCAAGTTTGAGGAGCGTTAGATGACGAGCCGAGAGGACTGAGAGTGTTAGGGAATAAAGGCCTAAGTGCCTTGTACTTATAACTTATAAGTGAAAAGGACTTATAAGTGAGGGGGCCCAAGTGTGAATGGCCCCCTAGTCACTTACTCATATACTCAAAGGTGAAGCCCAAATAATACATAGCGTGGCTTTTCCCAATTTCCAACGAGCTCTCTCTCTCTCTCACGTTTTTCCTGCGCAAGCCTCTTCTGCGCCACTCTCCCTTTCTCCTTCACTCTCATTGCATAGAACAGCAAGTGGGCTCTCTCTCCTGCTCCCCCACACGTGGTATCAGAGTTTTAGGGTTTCCAAGAGAGCCATCTTCGCAACACAGATCAGAATTCTGTTTTTGCTCGCTGCGGGAAGGATATTCAACCGTTTTCGATCAACTCTGTCGCGAAGGGATCCTCTCACCGTGTAGAATCGACCTCCGGTGACAGTTTCCCCAAAATTAGGGTTTCAAAAACTGGCGAACAACAGCCTATTTCTGCTGAAATTGACCAATTTCGGGGTCAATTTGATGCAATTTCATTAGGGCAAGTCTCACAGGTCAATCTTACAAGTGTTTCCATCAACGAGGTTCTGAAAATTCAGCAAAACAGGTGTTTACAGGTCTGATTTTTGCCCTAAAACAGGGAATTTCAGCAAGCAAATGATGTATACACCTTGTGGAAACCTTTGGTAAGGGTTTGGCAGTGAATGTATGCCGTTTTGGGGTGATTTCGCGTGAAATTTGCTCGCTGTTTTTCTGTAACAGCAAGCTGTTTTTTGCCCGATTGCGCACATTTGGGCGTGTTTAGGTCAGCAAAACAGGGTTTCAGTGTTGGCAATCACTCAGAATGGCTTCTAGCAATGAAAGTGGCAATTTGTTGCACATTCGCAAGCTTGAAGGTGCCCATAACTTTGCTATATGGAAGAAGCAATGTTATAATGTGATGTTGCAGAAGAAACAGGCGAAACCTATTAAGTTATTGGTGTGAAACCGGTTGATATGGAGGTTGAAGAATGGGAAGAAGTGGACGAGTTGGCTCGCTCCACGATCATGCTTTCGATGTCTGACAATTTACTCTTCAATGTAGAGAATGAACAGACAGCATGGGGCATGTGGAAGCGTTTAGACGAGTTGTATGCACAGCAGAGTGCTGCCAGTAAAGTGTATTGGCTTAAGAAGCTTATGGATCTCCGCATGAAGGAGGGCACGCACATGTCAGTGCACCTCAATGAATTCAATTCTATTTTCAGCCAACTGACAGAGCTGAAATTCACGATTGATGAGGAGTTCAAAGCTACTTTTCTGCTATGCACATTGCCCGAGAGTTGGGATGTATTCCGGACAGCTCTTAGTAACTCAAGTGCGTCACTTAAGTATGCAGATGTAGAGAGTTCTCTCTTGATGGAAGAGATGAACAGGAAGAACACCACAGGTGGGTCTTCTAATGCATTGCACTTGAGAGGCAGGTCTCAACAGAGGGAGAAATCTGACAGTAAGGACAGGGCACGCAACAAATCTCGTAGGAAAGATGTTGTGTGTCATCATTGTGGAAAGAAAGGGCATTATAAACGGGAATGCTATGAGTGGAAGAAAGAGAAGAACAAGGGTGCTGAAACTGATGCAAAGGACAAGGGAAATGCCAAGAAGAGCACTGTGTTGATTGAGGAAATCAATGTTGCTAGTAGTTGTGACAGTGACAGCAGCACTGATGTACTCAATGCCTCTTCTGTGGATGCACATACCCTTGCTATGGGTTCTGATGTGGACATGCATACTTGGATTCTTGATTCAGGTGCCTCCTTTCATGTAACACCTCATAGAGATTGGTTTACACAGTACTCGGGTGAGGTGCAGGGCACTGTTTATTTGGGAGATAACTATGCATGTGACATTGCAGGTATTGGCAGTGTCCAGTTTTCCTTTGCTGATGGTATGACTTTTGTTTTGCACAAAGGGCGCCATGTGCCACAACTCAAGAAGAGTTTGATTAGTACAGGGCAGCTAGATGATGCAGGCTATCACACCACTTTTGGTGATAGCAAGTGGAAAATTTGTAAAGGGGCCCGGATTGTAGCCAAGGGTTGTAAATCGGACACTTTGTATCCTTTGCATGTATCTAGTGTGCGTGACCATGTTGTCGCCGTAACCGAGCAGCCAAGTGTTTCTTTGTGGCATGGCCGGTTGGGACACATGAGTAAAAGAGGAATGGAAACTCTGTCTCGTTGTGGTTATTTGCCGTGTTTGAGGTATGCTGATTTTTCTCATTGTGAGCACTGTATTTACGGTAAGCACAGTCAAACACCGCACAAAAGGTCACTTTCTTTGAAGTCTGACAGGTTAGACTTAGTGCATTCCGATGTATGTGAAATGCCACAGTTGTCCTTAGGGGGAAAGAAATATTTTGTCTCGTTTATCGATGATGCTACACGTAAGGTGTGGGTGTATCCAATACGTGCTAAAAGCGATGTTTTGGATACTTTCAAGAAGTTTCTTGCGTTTGTTGAGAATCAAACTGACAAGAAGCTTAGGTCTTTGCGCTCAGACAATGGGGGGGAGTATGTATCAAAAGCATTCATTGACTTTTGTGCTACTAAAGGTATTAAAAGAGAGCTCACGGCTCCTTTTAATCCCTCTCAGAATGGAGTTGCAGAGAGGTTGAACCGGACTATCCAAGAGAAAGTTCAGAGTATGCTGTCACATGCTGCATTACCTCATGGTTTTTGGGTAGAAGCTGTGCAAACAGCTATTCACTTGATTAATCGCTCACCTAGCAAGGCTTTGGGTGGAAAGGTGCCTGAGGAGGTGTGGTCTGGCAAGCCACACTCATATGCACATTTAAGAGTGTTTGGTTGTGAGGCCTATGTTCACATCCGGAGTGAACTGCGCACCAAACTAGAACCAAAGTCTCATAAATGCATTTTCCTAGGATATGGTGAGGATGGTGAAATGGGGTATAGATTATGGGATCCCGCATTACGGAAAATCATACGCAGCAATGATGTCATCTTCAATGAGAATTGCATGCACAAACAGCCCACAAAGGTCGAGGAAGTCCGCCGGGTTGTTTTTCGCGAAGATGTTACATATGGACAGCCAAGAAGGCCCAATGTTCAACAGCCTTTACATGCTGAAAATGGTGCTGAAAATCAGCCATTAGTTGCTGAAAATCAGCCCCAACAAGTTGCCATTGATGCACCACAGGTAGAGGAACAAGTTGATGCTCCTAGACCGCCCGTTGTTGCGATGCAACCGGCTGAACAGCCTGCTGTTTTTGATGGTTTACAGGCTGAAAATCCACCTGTTATGGATCATTGGGTGCGTAGGTCTACTCGGGTGACAAGGCCCCCCGATAGATATGAACCGTCTTTGGACTATGTCATGCTTACTGATTGTGGTGAGCCGTCTTGCTATAAAGAGGCTATGCAACGGGAAGACAATAAGAAATGGTTCAAAGCAATGGTTTCGGAAATGCAGTCTTTGGAGAAAAACCATACATGGGACTTGGTTGATTTGCCTAAAGGGCATAAGGCTCTGCCATGTAAATGGGTTTACAAGACCAAGGGCACATCTGATGCTTCTTCTAAGTACAAGGCACGTTTGGTTGCTAAAGGGTACAAGCAAAAGCATGGTGTTGATTTTGATGAGATTTTCTCTCCTGTTGTAAAGCTTGCCACATTACGTCTTGTTTTAGGCCTGGTTGCTTCTGAAGATATGGAGTTAAAGCAAATGGATGTCAAAACATCGTTTTTACATGGCGATTTGCTTGAGATGATCTATATGATGCAGCCAGAAGGTTTTGTGTCAAAGGGGCAAGAGAAGAAAGTATGTAGACTCTTGAAGAGCTTGTATGGTTTGAAACAGTCTCCCCGTGCATGGTATCACAAGTTTGATACATTCATGAGGTCTCAAGGATACAAAAGAAGTAATTCTGATCACTGTTTGTACATCAAAACGGCAAGTGATGAATCTCTTCTATTGCTGATTTTGTATGTTGATGACATGCTTATTGCTGGTAACAATGTCACGGAGTTGGATGCATTACAGCAAAGCTTAAAGAATTGCTTTGACATGAAGGATATTGGTGATGCTAATCATATTTTGGGCATGCGTATCTCTCGAGATAGACCTAACAGGCGTCTGTATCTATCTCAACGAGATTATGTTACTAAGGTGCTACATCGTTTTCATATGGATGGGGGAAAGGCACTTGGTACTCCGCTGCCTCCATATGTAAAACTGACTGCACATGACTGCCCAAACACAGATGATATGCGGGCTGAAATGGCCAAGGTTCCTTATGCATCAGCCGTTGGCAGTTTGATGTATGCTATGGTTGCTACACGTCCGGACATTGCATTTGCGGTGGGAGTGGTAAGCAGGTACATGAGCAATCCTGGCAAAAAGCATTGGGAAGCAGTGAAGTGTATCTTGAGATACTTGAAAGGCACTAAAGACTTGTGCATTTGTTTTGGGAAGAGTGAGACATCTGTGCATGGCTTTACAGATGCAGATTTTGCTGGACATCCAGATTGCAGGAAGTCTACCTCTGGATATGTGTTTACATTCACAGGAGGTGCAGTTTCTTGGATTTCTAGACTGCAAAAATGTGTTGCTTTGTCTACCACTGAGGCTGAGTATGTGGCTGCCACTGAGGCATGCAAAGAAGCTTTGTGGCTCATGCGTTTGGTAGAAGAGCTTGGCATTAAGTCACCGGTTCCTGTGCTACACTGTGATAGTCAGAGTGCTATTATGCTTGCAAGGAATCCTGTTTTTCATGCCAAGACAAAGCACATAGAGGTGAAGTATCATTTTATCAGGAGTGTGCTTGATGACAAGAGCATTACACTTGTCAAGGTGCACACAGATGACAATCCTGCAGATCTTTTGACCAAGAGTCTTCCAGCAGAGCGGTTTGCATATTGCCGTCAGATGATGGGTGTTGGATGAGTAAGTGCATGATCAGCTGTTGTATCATAGTTAGCTGATTCTTTGATCTCCCAAGGTACATTGCCTTTAGGTGGGAGGTTGTTAGGGAATAAAGTCCTAAGTGCCTTGTACTTATAACTTATAAGTGAAAAGGACTTATAAGTGAGGGGGCCCAAGTGTGAATGGCCCCCTAGTCACTTACTCATATACTCAAAGGTGAAGCCCAAATAATACATAGCGTGGCTTTTCCCAATTTCCAACGAGCTCTCTCTCTCTCTCTCTCTCACGTTTTTCCTGCGCAAGCCTCTTCTGCGCCACTCTCCCCTTCTCCTTCACTCTCATTGCATAGAACAGCAAGTGGGCTCTCTCTCCTGCTCCCCCACAGAGAGGATGCAACACACGCCAAGAGGATGAGCCTCTGTGTGCTGCCAAGAAAAGAGAGAGAGAGAGAGAGAGAGAGAGAATCTCTCTGGTTTCGTTGCAGGGAATCGAAAGGGGGGGGGGAAAGCTCATCAAGCTTATCTAGGGGAGGATCCCATAGTCGAGGTGACAAGAAGAAAGAGAGTGAGACTCTCTCTGCATGATGGCATGAGAAGATGCCGTGAGTGCATGAAGAGAGAGAGGATCAAGAAGAAAGAGACTTCTCTCTTTAGATTTTGTTAAGGGAGTGAATTCAGAGAACCTCTGAGGATTGCCAAAAATGAAGGCCGAAAGAAAGAGAGAGAGAAAAGAGATTCCTATTCTCTTTGCATTTGAGTGGGAGAAAGGTGGGCAGAGAGAGAAGGGTCTTTTGGGCCATATTAATTTGTAGAGAGAGAGAGAGAGAGATCTTTGTTGAGAGAGAGTGAGAGAGCGATTATTTGGAGCTACTAGCGCATTGCATGTGTGCTACCCTATAGGGTGTAAGGCAAAATTGTCACGCTGCCCTATAGGGTGTAAGCCTCGAGTCACCACTTTTTGATCCTGGAAGCCTACGAAGCTATCTCGGCAAAAAAATTCTTGAAGACAAAAGATAAGTTCTGTTTTGTTTGTTGTAAAAAGAAGATTCCAATACTCAAAGTTTAATATTAACTTCACAATATCTCATGCTTGTCTCGTCTTTCTCTCTCTTTTGAAATAAAGACAACATTAAATTCGTCTCTTTCTCTCTCTTGATGAATGGTGAAGTGATCATTTCTTTTGTGGATAAACATTGATACGATCTGACATTGAGATCGCATTGCACATTCCTTGGCAGCAAATTTCAGCAGCACATTTGTAGCCATAGTTCCTTGTTGGTGGGCTTGGGTTGGGAGTTTGAGCATCTTTAGTCTTTGCTTGGTTTTTCTTGTCTGAACTGCTCCATGGCCCTGGCCTAGAAAAATATCCATCAGCGGCACGCCCGATGGGACCCAGCTTCTAGCATTTTTTCTTGAGTGAAGTACTCGCGATTCCCAGAGCTGAGCTTGTTTTTTCTCTTTGGGTATAGCTGACTTTTAAGCTGGTTTCCTTCCTCGCAGTCATTTGGTATGCTTGCATATCTAGGGGGGAGGATTCCAAAAAGAGGGTTGTTTTCACGCATGTTGCTACCCAGACCTTGAGCGTTGATGACGATGTTGGTGAACCTTTATGTTTTTATAGAATTTGGGATGATTTTTTAGCCCATTTGAGTGATGAAGTTGATGAAGATGAGGGTATTTTCCTTGAGGATATTGCTTCAAGCAAAGAGTGTAGAGAGAGTGAGACTCTTCACTAGTGCATTTAGGATGGATTTTTAGCCAATTTAGTGGATGATGCCACTTTTAACCAATATCTTCTTGAGGTGCAGTCTAGAGTGGGGTTTACCGCTTCTTTTGACCATATTGATGATGCGATACAGCCTTTAGAAAGGGGGGTGGTCTAGTTAAGCCATTGCGTGACGCTCATTTCTATGAAGAGGTTGTTCTTATTGAGAATGTTCTTGATGCTTTTAGTTTTAGTTCTCTTGATGTTTTTGATGACGATATGGTTACCATTGAAAATGTTCTTAAGAAAGAGCAGCTTTATCCTCTCCACCCATTGTTCCTCAAGCTAGGGAGAGACCTATTGATCAATGGATTGTCAAGTTGACACCCTATGATGGAGTTGGGGCTGATGCCGTTGATTCTTGCTTATTGCAATTTGTGCAAGCTTGTTGGTTTGAGGGTTATAACAAGCCTGAAGACCTCATGTGGTTCTTTCTTGCCCATTTGACTGGTGTAGCTATGCAGTGGTACCATAGTATGCGGCGACATTCTCCACATTTGATGCAAACTTGGAATGGAATGGGTAAATCTTTTGTTGCTAGATTTTCCCCTATTATGCCTTGTAATTTAGCCTTTGGAAACCTGTTGGACTTCTTCCAAGGGGAGGGTGAACCAGTTGATGAGTATGTTGGTCATATTCAAGCTTTCAAGAAGAAGCATTGTGATCCCTATTGTTTTGAAGAAAGGGTTTTATTGGAATGTTTTCTTAAGGGCGTTTTGAGGGATATCCAATTCCATGTGAGGTTGTCAGATGCAAAGACACTTGAGGATGCATATGCATGAGCTAAGGTCTTGGGTTTGGTCTTTGAATCCACCGACCTAGCAGTCTCATTGAAGGTAACCTTGGAAGTTGAGTGCTAAAAAAGAGAGGCTTGTTTGAATTCTATGGCGAGTGCTCCCTTGGTTCCTATTCCACCATTCCTTACCCCAACACCGACTAGTCCATTTTTGGAGTTTTTCAAGCTAATGAGTCCCCTTCTTTTGGAGTTACCAATTTTCCTTCACCACATTGGGTACCACATGTGCCAAAGAGTGAGTTTGTTTCCCATCCAAGGGGGTTATGGCAAGATAAAGGGAGGAGAAAAAGTAATAGAGAAAGGGTAAAATGGAAAAAGAGAAGCCCAATGGATAAGGCACCAGTCTAACCGGAAATTTTCAGTTCTCACTAGCAAGCTAATTTTCCCCACAGGACGCCAGTGTTGCTCTCTATTTTTGACAGGCAATGAAGACGTCGAATTTCTTATCATCATGCTTAAAGAGAAGAAACCTTGGAGATGTTTGTTCAACTTGATGACATCAAGGCCATTGTGCCTTCTATGTTTCACGGTGGTGCAGAAGGCCGATCAAAGGCAATGAAAGCTCAAAGACGGAGAGGGTGAACTTTGAAGCGGTTACAATCGGCAAGCAAAAAAAAGGAATGATGATGAGCGTCCTTGTCCATTTCAAACACGGGCTATTCTCTTTATGTGTGGACGAGGAGAGAGAGATTTTTTTATACCTCTATATGTATACAATAAATCGATTTTATGTAGCCATTTAAAAGAAAATGCAAGAGCCGCCAGCCTTGGACTATGAGCTGACAAGAAGAAAGAGAGCAAGACTCTCTATGCACGATGTCATGAGAAGATGTCGTGAGTGCATGAAGAGAGAGAGAATCAAGAAGAGAGAGAGTTCCCTCTATAGATTTTGTTAAGGGAGCAAATTGAGAGAGCCTCTGAAAGTTGCCAAAAATGAAGGCGGAAAGAAAGAGAGAGAGAATAGAGAGAGCTTCCTATTCTCTCTACGTTTGAGTGGGAGAAAGGTAGATAGAGAGAGAAGGATCTTTTGGGCCATATTTGCTAGAGAGAGAGAGAGAGAGAGGAGATCTTTGTTGAGAGAGAGAGTGAGAGAGCGAATATTTGGAGCTACTAGCCCATTTCCTATACGCTGCCCTATAGGGTGTGCCAAAATTGTCGTGCTGCACTATAGGCCCTAGGGTGTAAGCCTCGAGTCGCCACTTTTTGATCCTGGAATCTTACGAAGCTACATTGGCAAAAGATTCTTGAAGACTTCATGAAGGGCCATGCTTTCGAGAACCCTCCCCCCCCCAAGGGGGAAAGGAGTAGGAGGCTCTCAGTACCCACCAAAGGGAAAAGAACACACGGTAAATGGGGAGGAAATGGGCAAGTGCACGAAATGATAGTGCATGCCTCGGCTTCAATGCCCATACGGTTACTCAGAGCTCCCGTTGGAGGAGATGTTAATCCTTGCTATTTAGGCCTTGAGATATGTCTCGATTGCAGTGGGAACAAGGGCCAGGTTGAGATATAGCAACGGAGGGATTTCAAATAATCCACTTGACCAAAATTGGTCTGGTATTTGCGTCCAAAACGGGGTTGGAAAAGGCGGTGGTGTCCTGGCGTCACCGTGGTGGTGTCATTGGTGTGCGTAGGGTCCTGCGTGGCATGGTTTGTGGAAAATGATTGGCAGTTACACGGAGTCAACCAGTAGGGGGGTGTGGGCGGTGTCAGCGAGAGAGAAGCCAGGTGGTGAAAGGAGGGGCGGCCATTTTCAAGCTACAGAGGCGACACGGTCCTACTAGACCCTACCATCGAAAAGAAAGTTTACTCTGGAGTCTGGAGCCCGGAGTGTAGGTAGTCGGTGCGGCAGGTGAAACCCAATACATATTTTTCGTACTCCTCACAAAATAAATTATTTAAATTTCACCTCACAAATACGCACCGACCCTTTCGCACTTTTGCCATCGCGCGTGCGCCTGTCACGTGTGAGCCTCCCATTGCATGCAAGTTTTATGCTTGCGTCAGTCCACGTGGGATCACGTTGGTTCTCTTCTCTCATCACCCAGTTCCATCATCCATGCACCGTGCCACCGGCTGCCTCGGCCCGCGGCGGTGGTGCTGCAACCAGGTGCCACGCTGGATTGTTTTTACACGTGGCGTGCCTAAATTGTCCATCATTGTGACCAACCACAGCGTAGCAGTCACATGAAGGGCGGTGGGCCAAAGATTCTGTAGTAATCCAATAACAGTTTTTTATAATTATAAAGCGTAATAAGGTCGCCGGCTGGGCGGCTACCCGGCCGGCGGGCCTGGCATGTGTTGGCCGGGGACCCACTCGAAATCCAACATAGAACATACCTTATTATTCAAATTCTTTTGTTCTCAACATTAAGACCATACACTTACCATAATCGAAGGTTTAAGGAACACTATACATATACACACACACACACACACGTACAAACAATAGAAAACTGGCAATCCTCGCCGAACACCCCCGCCTTCTCCCTCCTTGCCACTACTATATGTGACAGTGAGGAAGTCAAGGGAATGACGGCGGGGGTTTAATCCGTCGTTGATCGCATCCCATTAAGGAAAAAAATTAGGGTTCCCCTGCATTGCGGTAGCACAACCTCCCCCTCAACAGTCCCGAGCCCTATCCATCTTAGCTAACACACGTCGATGCACAGCAGGCTAGCCGACGTGAATAAAATCCCCCCCCCCCCCCCCCCCAAAAAAAAAAAAAAATGCTGCATAGATCCGACGGACCAAATCACACGCCCCCATTGTCGATCCCTTGACGAGGACCCCTTGTCACTTATTGACGAGGCCTGCCGTGCTCGCGCGTCGCCTGGTTGCTATCCCACCTACCCCTTGCTTGACACCTACCATTTGCACTGGCTTTTCCTCTTCTAATCCCCCTGGCATCCGTGAAGATTCGCGAAAATAAAGCTAGGTCCAAAACCGTATGCACACATGCACATACATAATGGCAAACATGAAAATAAATCCCATTTATTAAAAAGGTTCCCCCCTTACCAACCATCACCACCCCCCTCTATCGCACCACAACTTTCAGCAACATCTCCTGATCTTAGAGTTATTAGTACTTTCGGCCTTCTCCCCAGCACCCCGTCCTCCCCACCTCCCATGGCGACACCTCCTTTCCTTCGTGAAAACAACAGCAACCTTCCCGCATCAATCCTCACAAACCTCGTATATCTCATGTAAATCCACAAGCCCACATGCCGTAAACAAACCATTTGTTCCTGCCCTCGAAGAAACTCCGTCCTTCTGAAAAACTAGGACAGGTGCACAAGGAGGAAGAAACGAAAGAGACTAACAAAGCATCTACAAAGATTCCTCCATAGTTTAGATTTATTTACTATCATAGTAGTGGACATGCTCACCACATACACTTAGGTGGTGGTCACACAAGGCTTAGTTATTAGTTATTTGAACTAATAACCTCATCCTTGGTCACATACCACACAAATCATTACAAAAATAATTATGCCTATCATGTCGATTTTGGCATAGTTGTGAAGTTCAAGGCATTGTAGGGAGGTTGAATGAATAACAAAGCCTTGTGGGACCATGCAACATGCTTAGTTGTTCATTTAATGCTTTGTATGGGCATATTTGGCATAGTTATCTATAACTGATAACTAAGCCTCGCGTGACCACAACCTTATCAATCCCCTTTGTTCCATCTTAGCAAACTTGCAGACTTGGGGCTTGAAAACTCTATCACGCACAGCCGACGACGGTCGTGGCATGTGTTGGCCTTATCCCCACTCTAGATCTAAAATATCTCTTTTGTTCCTAAGATAGTAACCAAAAGTTGTTTTGGAACAACATATATCTTCAACACATATATTTGCTTTAATTGACTTTAGCAAATTTCTTGTACCCAAAGTTTAAGAGACATCATACACAATTGTATATGTGCCATTTCATAAATTTGAGTATATTTCTCATTTTTGTACTATTTTTCTCAGATATTATATGAAATATCTCCTCTTCTTGCTCTTAATGAACTAAAACACACTTTTGTAGACACCAATCACCCCTACTAATCTTTTCCAATTATCCAAATGTTTGTCGATGTGTTTTTTTTTAGTTTGAAGATATTGTTTGTTACCAACCATCACTGAATCATGTAGGGCACCCAATCTTTGGTTTGGGCCCAAAAATATCTTATAAGATCCCATTTCACATTATTCTTATGATGGATCAAAAATTTGAAAGTGCATACATCCATCATCCATCCATCTCTCTCTCTCTCTCTCTCTCTCTCTCTCTCTCTCTCTCTCTCTCTCTATGTATGTACGTATGTGTGTGTATATGTTAATCCCCTCATAGAAGCACATCCACTAATTCTTTCCTAAATATGACATTACACTTTCTCTACTATCCTCATGACTAATCTCCATAGATCCTATATGAAGGGTGCTCTCTGTCCATAAGAGACATATAGTCCATTAACATAGTGCATAAGTGAGGAGTTTGTCCTCAGAGAGCTACTTGGCCTTATGCCTATTAATTGGCTTTGTACATACATTGCCTTGCTTGTTCTCCTTTGAGAATTACCCTCAAGCATGGCCTCAGCAAATTAACACCTTACCTCCGATGCTTATCCTCAACCTACTTGACTAGTTTGGACGGTCCTTAAATTAATATTTGGAATTTCCGCCTTCTGAAAGTATTTTTAAGTTCTCCAACTAACAAGTACACTTTTGTATGCCAAGATGTGCCAAAAAGTGTTATGTTGACATACTAATGTGTTGCACCCCCCCCCCCCCCCCCCCCCCCCCCCCCCCCCCCCCCCCAAAAAAAAAGAAGAAGTTTTCAACAAATTCTCACAATAATTTCCACATTGCGACTTACCTCAACATCATGAGCTTCTGTGGGGGAGGCATCGCATACCTAGCTAGGTACAATTGGGGGCAAGGGGCTGGCCTACGATTGGGGGTAGGGGGCCGGCGTATGCGGTGCCTCTTGAACAAAAGCTCATGATGTTATGCATTGTATGAAAGACACTAAAAAAGACAACGTTTTCTTACATCATGAAATTTCTAAATCTTTTTGTAAACCCCCCCCCCCCCCCACAAAAAAAAAACAAGAAAGAAAGAAAGGAAAGAAAAGAAAAACGACCAACTATGAAAGATTCTCTATTAAAATTTGTGAAGTGAAGAGAACATGCAAGTGGAGGGTGTATGCAAGTGTTGTGATGACAACCTTTAGTGTCCTCTAGGTAAATGCCTAAAAGGAGACTATAAAGTACGCTTTGTGGGAGTACAAGGACAAGGAGGTTGGGCACAATGATCAAAGGAATATGGTGATTATGCCAAAGCCTCATTATGGTAGGACTATTGAGCAAGAAATATGAGTGCTTCTCGCTTCGATAGATTGAGTGAAAGGGAGAGAATTTCCAAAGAAGAAAAGGCGTGATGGTCCTGGTTGACAAGTAAGCGTTTGTTTTCATCCATGACATTGCGAATTGCGACATCTTACATAAGCAATGGATACATACAATACCAGTTACACACACTAATTCAATCATGAAATTGGTAAGTTCATTACCGGGGTTTGATTGCAATATCTCACGTAAGCAATGGATACATACAATATCAGTAGCACAAACACTAGCCAATCTCTGGTTACTTACAAATTGGTCGGTAGTAGAGAGAATGAAATCGTTTAAGATGTCCAATGAGAGTAAATTTCAACATTGTCATCACAACACTAATCACTGATTAGCTGCCATATCGAGCGACGCTCTCTCTCAAGTAGACAAGTAGATGGTAAATATACATCAAGATACATTCTTCGCCTACATTAGCAATGGAGGATGAAGAATGAAGAGGAAAACATCCACCCGCATAGTGAAACTTCCTCTAACAATTTGCCCCATTATGCATCAAAGCAATAAGCCAATCTGAAAAGCTACTATCACCACACAGAAAGTCAATAAGCCATTTTGGACAACTTTGCAAGCTACTATCACCCCACTTGGGATAGCATAGCTCTTGTGAAAGACTTATGATCTTTCTCTCTATCTCAAATTTACATCATCCTTTCGAAGAGCACGACGAGGTCGAAGCAAACCATAGAAACAACACTCTTACGTTGGACGCACTTATCGATGAGAGCGACGTTTCTTTATATATTAGAGCGCACCCAACAACAAGACAGTGCTGTATGCATCTCTACATTTATTTCAAAAAAAGATGGCATCGAAGCAACCCGAAGAAACAACACTCTTTTACGTGGGAGCGCAAACCCACCAATAGCGCAAACCCACCAATGAATGAGAGAGTGCTTTATGCATCTCTGACATCTTCCTCAATAAAGAGGCCACTCTTACTCTTAGCTAAGGCCGTGAGCAAAAGACAATTTTTCCTTCTGTAAAGGATACGGTTGAAGAAATAAAAATGTGGACCGGCCCACCGGAGAAAGTCTGCAAGATCACGAGGTTGCACTTAAGGCTACCGTTTTGAAGGCAGCAAAAAATAAAAGGTGTCAAATCCGTGTGTGACTCTTGCCTCATGGGCAATCCTCTGCTGAGAGGCTGATGAAGAATTTTATACCAATCCATGGCATACATTCACATATGCAAACCGTGACTGCTTGTAAAGGATTTCCTTTTGTCATTAAAGGAGAAACATGCAAGGCATAATTCCACCACTTTTCACTGTTGCAAAGAACAAAGGTGAATATGTAAAAGCAACCTCCCTCTCCCTCTCCCTCTCCCTCTCCCTCTCTCACATACACACAGACACCCCCCCCATAAGCAACTAGTATAACCTTCTTATCCTTGCCAATTGACAACTCTGATGAGAGGATGCTCATCCAAGAGATACAAGAAATATCAATCTACCAGAGTAAAACAAAAAATTCACCGTTTCCATAGCATGCTACCTACTCGCCGACGAGCTCCTCGGCGCCAAAAACTCTGTGAATGGTCTCTCCAAACCGTTCAGCAACGGCCCACAGTAGCTCACTTCCACCCTCCCATCCCCATCTGAATCACCAAAGTTACCACTACCAAACACAGGCTGTTCATCCCCCTCTTCGTCGGAATCCTCCTCGGGCGCCACCTCATTCAGATTGAAGCCTAATGGGCGGCTCTGTCTTGCCTCCATGTCGCTCTGCACGTACATAGTCCTCATGTCGATGCCATCCACATGAACCACGTGGCTTTCCTCCGCACATGCAAGTTGATGACATGACTGCTGATTGTTCGGCGTCGGCAACTGCAGATTGTGTGATGCCAACCCATTATCATGTATGTAGATAGCCCTCACGTCCACATCTGCTGTAGGTGTCGATATTGCACCTGCCTGATTGACATCCATGTTTGCATGCGAGTGGCTCGATGCAGAAGAATCTTGCGAATTTGATCTGCTAAGAGTAGTCTTAGCCTTTGCTGGTGGTATGCTGTTGTTGGGCGGCACACCGCCCTTCTTATCTGCTGCCAAGCCGACCGCGATCGCCTTCTGCTGAACAGACCTCGGCGAGAGGTTGGGGGGCTCCTCTTGAGGAATCAGAGTAGGGAAATTGAGAGATGCCAAGGGACCCCGCAAGCAATAGAGGGCCATATCATAAGCTTGTGCTGCCGCTTCAGGGGTTGAATATGAGCCAAGCCAAATACGCGAACGCTTCTTCGGCTGCCGGATTTCTGAGACCCACTTACCCCAGCTGCGCATGCGAACACCACGAAAGGGCTTGATGCGAACGCCATCACCAGAGCAGGGGCGCTTCCTGCGAGGGGGATTGGAGGGAGGCGGCGTGCGATCAGGGCCAGTGGGAGGGGAAAGTTGGAATATTTCGGACGCACAGGGGCTGGAGGGGGAGGTGGGGAAGGAGTCGGAGCCCCCGAAGCTTGGTCGAGCCATAGCTGGGGGGCCTGGGGGAAGCGATGTGTAAGTGTGTGTGTGTGTGTGTGTGTGTGTGTGTGTGTGTGTGTGTGAGGGCGGGGGGGAAGGGGGGGGGGACTCCCGGAGGAGGGGGCGTCTGTGAGTGTGTTTGGGAAGGGGGGGAAGAGAGCGGCGCCTGTGAGGTGTGGGGGAGGGAGGTGCAGATGGGTGGGGAATGGGGTAGTTCGGCGAGGGGGACGGAGTGTGTGTGTGTGTGTGTGTGAAAGCGGAGAGAGAAAGGGCGGGGGGGCTCGGGAACAAGAAAAGAGGGACAGAAGAACGCCTAGCCTAGACCCTGGAGAAGGTAAGGGAGACGCGCCGACAAAAGGGTCTGCACGAATTGACATCCATTAAAATAAATATAACCTTCGCGTCCGACAAGTAAAACTCGCCGGGGCGGCGGTGGGCCCGCCGCGGGCCTCTGCCCTTTCGCCCTTCCTCCAATCACAGCGTGCGCCTCCACCCGCCCGCCCATGGTGGCGTGGCAGTCTCCCTTTCTCCTCTTCTCTCTCTCTCTCTCTCTCTCTCTCTGTGTGTTCTACCTTGCTCTCTTGACTTATTCCTCCTCTTGTCACTCAATTAAGATAAGATGCGCTGTACACATTGTAGGAGTCCTTTTGAAGGCACATTTATATTCTTCGGGAAGCTTGCAGACAATGTTCGCTCCAATCATGTCGCCCGAGAATTCAATATTCCGTTGGAGCTGGCGACAAGAGTGAGGTAGAGGAGCGGCAGTGAATGCATAGTTCATTCTTCAACACCCTTTAACCATGCCCTAACTAGGCCCCCTTTCGTCTTTTCTCTCCCCCTCCCCTTTGGAACAATGGAGCTACAAAAAGCTCTTAGAAATGGTTTAGTCCCTTCTCATCCTCTTGCTAACCCTAACTCTACTCCTCTGGCCTTTGTAGGGGATAACCATTTTGCCTATGGTGCTAACCCCTTGAAGCAGAGCAGTCCTTTGTTTAATATAGCACCTTTTGTAGTTGTCTCTACGCGGTCCCTCTGTTAATGCCTTCAACATCAGAAGTCAACATCAACAATTCCCCCAGCAACCCTCCTATGCTGCCATGGCCATGGCCATGTTACCTCCGTCCGACATTCAGGCGAGATCCAATATTGTGCATGCACCCTGAGATGCCAGGCGTCTAGGTCGCCGTACTATCAGCTTTAAATGCCCTTTCACTCCCCGCTCATCGCCCTCCTTCCCTTCCCGTCTGACGCGATGCTTTCTCCCTCCTCCATAAGGGGTGGGGGACACATCTCTGCAGGATGCTCTGAGGGATGCTTTCACGACCTATCCCCAGATGCTTGGCACACAGCTCATTGCTCCTGCTCTTGGACAGGGAGCGATGCCTCCCTCCTCCTTTCCCAGATTCGAGCTTCTTCCCCTCTTCACTCAATGCCCCAGTTGCACATCTTAGAGGCACTTTAGCACAGGACCTTTGTTGATACGAGCTCTCATCCTCAACACCTGGCCTTAGGAGCTGGGATATTGCCAACATTTGCGATGGTAGTAGCAGGTCAATCTTTACCCCCACATTTGTATCAAAACCAAAACGTCAGTGGCTAGCGGATCTTCCTCACATCCCTTCAGCTATGCAGAATTTCAATGTTTCTAATGTCTGGCAAAATATAGACAATGTCTTTGGTATTGAATCTAGAATTGTCCATGTTTCCCCCCTTGATCAAGGTTACAATAGCCCTCCCTTCCCTTAAGGGGTCATTTTATTCATTCAAACATGTTGAAAAAGGGGTTATTTAATTACCTCATGAATGCATGTTATATAAGGGTTATTGACCCGAGATCATTACCATCCTTGATCAATCCGACTGTGAATACAGGTCAAGATGGCCTCACCTAGACAAATATTTACCTAAGTTAGAATTGTCAAGACCAAGGTCAAGGATATTTTGAAGGAGTCCTTTGACAAGGATTCTTCAACCTTTACGGCGTGGGACAATGTTGTTAGGAAAATTCAAACTCTCTTCAATGATTTGAAAAGAAAAGCTACGAACATAAGATTGTGTAGCAAAATATAGACAAAATCTATTTCTTAGAGAATAATTTGTCCCTATCAAATCCTCCCCCTCAAGTGTTGATTGACCACATGGAAGAGTCCCTTAGGTAGGAAGAGCTCCTAGCTGCTACAAGTGCCCTAGCTTGGACTAGAGGTTTTTGAGATGGCAAGATTGACAACCTAATAAGGATATGTTTAAATTGCTCAAAAGAAAAAAGCTAAAGATTTTCTTCGCATCTCAAGAAGGATGATGCGAGTATTGTTGTTGATCACAAAGAGAATTTTAAGATTGCTCATTTCTCCTCCTCAGATTCCTATCAACCATAACAATAAATCTTATTGGAACTCATAAAGCTAAATCCCTACATGCTATTGCTATTGTGGATTTGTGCAAGAAAAAGAGGTGGGTAGAGACTTATAGTTGTAGCTTAATGGAAGATGGAAGGTTTCTTGGAGCAAAAAGCAGTGGATCTATAGGTTCAAATGTCTATGGACCTTTCCTACTCCAATCAAACACAGTTTTACTCTTTGGCTTCTCATTCATGATGGTCTATGGACTGGGTCTAAGCCTAACAAAATACAAAGGATGTCATAAAATCTAATATCTAACCAACCCAAATGATTTTCTCATATTAAATTGATCACTTAATGTGGGAGAATAAACGGGAACAAGTGTTAAGATATAGATATGTGCTTATATATCTATCTCAACACGGGGCCAATAGTAAAGGGGCCCAAATGGGAGATGGTCTATCAAGAGCAAGGCTAAACAATGGAGCATAAGACCTTAGGGTTAGCTTCATTGAAGACCTCCAATAATGTGTGTAAAAGTCCTTTGACCTTAGGTAAGCTAGGGCTGAGCTTCAGGTGGGAACCCGGCCCAAAATCGAGGTGCTTGTCATGCTTGAGGTGCTTGATTAAGATGCTTGAGGTGCTTGACTTGGTGCATGATTAAGGTGCTTGAGGTGCCTTGAGAAGCTTGCCTGAGATGCTTGTGGGAACACCCCCTACTTCAAGTTCTTAGTCATGCTTGATGACTAAAGGGCTTGCTCATCCAAAGTCAAAAAGATCCCTACAAGGAGGGGGGCGAGCCTACAAGGGGGGGGGGGGATGAGAGACAACACACACACACACACACACACACACACACACACAAGGGAAGCCCCAGCTTGAAGAGGCAGCAAGGACACTTGTCAAGTTCCTCCTCATGTTGCCCTCATGGTGTGCCTGAAACCTATTGGTTGGCCACCCAAGGGGTCCAATGATAATAAAGGATATTTAATTAATTGATTTTGCATTTATCAAGTCCTCTCTCTCAAAGGGGAAAGGGGGACACTTGTCCCAAGGCTATCCCTGTTGCTTGTAATGGCTCTTGCTTGTGATTGGCTAGGCCTGGAGGGGTCCAATAAGCTTCAAGTATGAGCTACAAGGGGAGGTCGACCCAAGCAAGCTATGTGGGTGCTTAGGGGGTATACTCACCCACACACACTCACAAACACTCTCATTGTGTACTATGCAAAGTGCAAGAGCTCCCTCTCTTTCTCCAAGCAAGTAGAGGTTGAGAGCCTACACCAACAGTCTTGGCTATGGAGTGCAAATCCATCCAAGAGCCATGCTTCAATGCTTGAGCTTGCCATCTATTTCTTCTTCATTACTATGCTATTATGTATGCTAGCACAAGAGTTATGATAAGTGAGGAACTAGCTCTTTCTCGTATGAAATGTTTCTTCTTCCTCTTCCCTACCCTCATTCCCTGCTAGCTCTCTCCACCTTCGAAGGTGTTTGAGGTCTTGGGACTGAGGCTTGGTATTGTTAAAGATTTCTTCAAGTTTAGGTTATGCTATGATGGTGATGCATGAAGCTTTCCATCTTCATTGCTTCACCTAGGTCACAAGGAACACAAAGAATGTATTGTAACAAGTCTCTCTTTATGGGAGAAATCATCATACAAATGCCTATTGGAGGGGGGACCGGCTCCACATAAATCCGGTCCTCAACTGTTGTCATGTTCTCTAAATTCTCTCTCTTGCAAAAGTATTGTCTATGCCAAGTTAACTAATTGCTATGATTATGTTTCTATCTTCAATTATGTCAACCCGCTATGCTCACAAAATCATTTCTTGAAAGTACTCTCATTAAATTCCGCTACTCTCAAATTGAATAGGCAAATTTCATTACATTGGTATCAGAGCATTTGGTTTCTCTTTTCTTGCTTAAGAAGAGAGGTCCTTAAGTAGCTTATAAATGGTTGATGTTGTTAATTATAATAGAGTAAGTGGAACTGGGATCTAATATCGGTTTTGTTAAGCCCACTATGTGGGGGATGGTGCACACCTCGGGAGCTTTGGACTTAATAATGGAGTCATTTTAGACTTGCCTACGGCTTTACCATTATTGAGCCATAAGAAGTCCGAAAGGAGCTATCCCTTGGCAACTCTGCTATGTTAGACCTACTCCTCTACTCTCTATAATTAACCACTTTGAGCTGTGGGTGTAGATACTTAAGAGCCGATTTTCAAAGGCTCAGAGGAGTGGCAACTAAGGTTTTGTATTGCCAAAGCATACACTAAATATAAACATAAATTTTGTTAACATGGCTGACAATAATCAAGAGAGTAGAATGAACATTGATAGCTTTGATTTTGCACATGAAGGTGCTAATGATGATGCTCCCATGTTTGTGAATTATCTCGTCTTTAGGTTGCAACAAGCTATGGGCAACCCTGTTTTGCAAGCCGAAGTTACTCAAAAACTTCGTGCTTATGGAATTTCCCTTCCTCTCCCAGAGGAGAGAGAGCTTAGGAGGCCTCTTGAAGAGACCCCCAAAAGAAGACTCTCTCCCATTCGAGAGGAGGAATCCAAAGAGAAAGAAAGCAATGACAGTCTAAGTTCTTCTGAAGATGTGGCTCCACGAAGACGGCGGTCTAGACGATCGCCTACTCCTCCCAAGAGGAAAAGAGCAACCCATAGTCCTTCTCCTCATCACTCTGAAAGGCAAGAGAGGAAACAAAGGAAGAAAAGGGCTAGGAAGAGGTCACCCTCTTCTCCTTCTTCTTCACCTTCCTCCTCTTTCGATGAAAGTTATGGCTATTCTCCTAGAGAATACAAGAGGGGAGGACATCGCAAATCATTTCCTGCATGGCGAAGGTCACAAAAGCTAAAGAAGTTCAAGGAGGGAGGAAAGAGTATCTCTTTTCTCACCTATGATGGCACCTTTGGTGCTACCGACAAAGTGTTGGCCTTCATCCAGCAATTTGATGCGGCCTTTGGGGACGAGGGCTTCATAGAGTCCTCCAAGCTACGCCATGTAGCTATGAACTTCCAAAAATCAGCTCGTCAATGGTGGGCTAGCCTTCGTGGCAATGGAGAAGCCCCAAAGACATGGAAAACTCTACGAGTTTCCATCATGAAGCCTAGTTCCTCTCCCTTTTGTTCTCCAGTCCTTTTAGTGCAAAAGAAAGATGGTACATACCGTATGTGTGTGGACTATCGAGCACTAAACCATATCACTATCAAAAACATATTTCCCGTGCCTCGGGTAGAAGATCTGTTTGATAAGCTACAAGGCTCTACCTACTTCAATAGGATTGACCTTTAGAGTGGCTATCATCAAATAAGGATAGTGGATGAAGATATCCTAAAGACCGCGTTTCGCACAACATTTGGTCTTTATGAATATCTAGTCATGCCTTTTGGCTTGACTAATGCACCAGCTACTTTCAATCGTCTCATGGAGAAAAATTTTAGACCATATCGTAAATTCACTAGAGTGTTCTTTGATGATATCATCATCTACTCCAAGTCTTTGGAGGAACATAAGCAACATCTCCAAGTGATTTCAAGCCTTGAGGGAGAACAAACTTTTTCTCAACCAAAAGAAAAGTGAATTCTTCCTTCAAGAGATTCAATATCTAGGTCATATTATCTCTCACGATGGTATTCGTATGGATCCATCAAAGTTAGAGGTAATAAAATCATGGCCTAACCCAAGGAATCTACATGAGCTAAGAAGCTTTATTGGTATGTGTGCATACTATAGACGCTTCATAGCAAAATTCTCTCAAGTAGCAGGACCACTACACAACTTAACAAAGAAGAACGTTAAGTTTGTATGGACTGCTAAGGAGCAAAATGCTTTTGAAAAACTCAAAGAGAAGCTTACTTCCCAACCAGTCCTCGTGCTTCCGGATCTCTCAAAGCCATTTGAGGTCCAATGTGATGCTTGTGGTGATTGCCTTGGAGCGGTTTTGCTTCAAGAAGGGCATGCCATAGCATATGAGAGCGGAAGGTTCAATAGTGATGAACGAGTCTTGGGCATTTATGAGAAAGAGCTTTTAGTTGTTCTACATGCCCTAGACACATGGAAGCACTACCTATTGGGGACTCCATTTATCCTACGAACCGACCACCAAAGTCTCAAGTATTTCATGACGCAAACCAAGCTTTCCGACAAACAAATGAGGTGGGCAAATTTTCTTTCGCAATTTAATTTCCATATTGCTCACATAGCTGGTAAGCACAATCAAGTTGCCGATGCACTTTCACGACGACCAAAAGTTAATGCGGTGTCTATAGCTACTCACAATGATCTATCCTCTATGATAGATGAGTATGCTACTGACCCTGACTTTAGAGACATAATGTCAGCCCTTGCTTTGGGAAAGAAAGAGGAACCATTCACCTTGCAGGATGGTTATCTTCTCCACGGAAATAGGCTATGTGTTACCCATTCCCTTCGTGAGAAGGTTATGTATGAATCCCATGCTCCTCCATATGCAGGGCATAGAGGTATTCAACCTACTCTCCGAGGAGTAGAGACGTATTTCTATTGGCCTACCATGAAAGTGGACATACAAGAGTATGTTTCAAAATGTGTAGTATGCCAAAAGACCAAGTATGATAGAGGGAAGTAACCTGGATTAATCCAACCATTGCCTATTCCAAATTCACCATGGGAGAGTATATCCATCGATTTCATCTTTGGATTATCCAAGTCTATCCATGGGAATACAGGAATATGGACAATAGTTGACAGGTTTAGCAAGCAAGCACATTTTATTCCTGTCAAAAAGACTATTAAGGCACATCAAATGGCAACTCTCTTTATATCTCAGATTTTCAAGCACCATCGATTACCCACATCCATCATGTCAGATAGAGATCCTAGAATGACCAGTAATTTCTAGAAAGGTCTCTTTGAAAATCTAGGAACAAGATTGAATTTCTCTTCGGCCTATCACCCACAAACGGATGGCCAAAGTGAGATAGCCAATCTTACGATACTCGATCTACTCAAGACTTATGTTACCGAAGTAGATCAACGCTCACAATGGGAAAAGTATTTACCTCTAGTAGAGTATGCCTACAATAATACTATCCATACTTCTACGGGGAAAGCACCTTTCGAGATCATAGAGGGAAGACCTAAAAGTCCCTTGCTACTCAAAGTACATGGGAAGATCTTCGTCGCCGATGAGTATAGCCGTGACCTACAAGAATCTTTTCAAAAGATTAGGGAGGCTATAGCCATCTCTCAACAAAGGCAAAAAGCTACTGCTGATAAGCACAGAAGAGCCTTAATGTTCAAAGAAAATGATTGGGTCTTACTCAAGTTTCCTAAGGCTAGATTAAGGCAAACGACGGGCAAAAATCCTACGGGCAATCAAAAGTATTATGCTAAACTAGCAAAAAGATACTATGGTCCTTTCCAAATCTTGAAGCCCATCAATGAGACGGCTTATCAACTCAAGTTGCCCAACCATTGGCTTATACACAATGCCTTTCATGTAAGCCTACTTAAGCCCTACAAAGGAGAGCCACCAACTGAACCAATTATTGAAGACCCTCCCGAAGTTGAAGACCAAGAAGAGGTGCTACAACCCGAAGCTGTCCTTCGGCATGAAGACAAGGTACTACGACATGGTAAGATAATCCGACGGTATCTTATTAAGTTCAAAAATTATCCTTTTGAAGATGCTAGATGGATGCAAGGAGTACAACTTAAGGATAGTATGAACCTTGTCAATGCTTACAATGCTACATTAGAGTAAGCAAATGTACAAATTTCTTTTAAATGACTCATGTTTTTGTCTTATAAGACTAGTCCTCTTTTTAATTGTGCACAAATTTAACTAGTATGCATGCTTAGAATCATGTTTGTGATGACGACGTCTCTCAAACACCAAGTAGAATTTGTCACTCTACTTTGGGAAAATGAAATGGACTAAAGAGCAGACATGCTTGCGGCAGCTATGTCTCCCAAGCACCAAATGAATTAGTCATCCATCTTGGAAAGATGTCGTAGGGTAAAAAAGGGATCCTCTACTTGCTAAGTACAATTGACTAATGACTAAGGCTTTATCTCTTCTACCTCATAGTTGAGGACGACTATGATTTCAAGAGAGAGGTAATGTCATAAAATCTAATATCTAACCAACCCAAATGATTTTCTCATATTAAATTGATCACTTAATGTGGGAGAATAAACGGGAACAAGTGTTAAGATATAGATATGTGCTTATAGATCTATCTCAACACGAGGCCAATAGTAAAGAGGCCCAAATGGGAGATGGTCTATCAAGAGCAAGGCTAACCAATGGAGCATAAGACCTTAGGGTTAGCTTCATTGAAGACCTCCAATAATGTGTGTAAAAGTCCTTTAACCTTAGGTAAGCTAGGGCTGAGCTTGAGGTGGGAACCCGGTCCAAACTCGAGGTGCTTGTCGTGCTTGAGGTGCTTGATTAAGATGCTTGAGGTGCTTGATTGGCTCCATGCTTGAGGTGCTTGACTTGGTGCATGATTAAGGTGCTTGAGGTGCCTTGAGAAGCTTGCCTGAGATGCTTGTGGGAACACCCCCTACTTCAAGTGCTTAGTCATGCTTGATGACTAAGGGGCTTGCTCATCCAAAGTCAAAAAGATCCCTACAAGGAGGGGGGCGAGCCTACAAGGGGGGGGGATGAGAGAGAACACACACACACACACACACACACACACACACACACACACACACACACACACAAGGGAAGCCCCAGCTTGAAGAGGCAGCAAGGACACTTGTCAAGTTCCTCCTCATGTTGCCCTCATGGTGTGCCTGAAACCTATTGGTTGGCCACCCAAGGGGTCCAATGATAATAAAGGATATTTAATTAATTGATTTTTCATTTATCAAGTCCTCTCTCTCAAAGGGGAAAGGGGGACACTTGTCCCAAGGCTATCCCTGTTGCTTGTAATGGCTCCTGCTTGTGATTGGCTAGGCCTGGAGGGGTCCAATGAGCTTCAAGCATAATCTACAAGGGGGGGTCGACCCAAGCAAGCTAGGGGGGTGCTTAGGGGGTATACTCACCCACACACACTCACAAACACTCTCATTGTGTACTATGCAAAGTGCAAGAGCTCCCTCTCTTTCTCCAAGCAAGTAGAGGTTGAGAGCCTACACCAACAGTCTTGGCTATGGAGTGCAAATCCATCCAAGAGCCATGCTTCAATGCTTGAGCTTGCCATCTATTTCTTCTTCATTACTATGCTATTATGTATGCTAGCACAAGAGTTATGATAAGTGAGGAACTAGCTCTTTCTCGTATGAAATGTTTCTTCTTCCTCTTCCCTACCCTCATTCCCTGCTAGCTCTCTCCACCTTCGAAGGTGTTTGAGGTCTTGGGACTGAGGCTTGGTATTGTTAAAGCTTTCTTCAAGTTTAGGTTATGCTATGATGGTGATGCATGAAGCTTTCCATCTTCATTGCTTCACCTAGGTCACAAGGAACACAAAGAATGTATTGTAACAAGTCTCTCTTTATGGGAGAAATCATAATACAAATGCCTATTGGAGGGGGGACCGGCTCCACATAAATCCGGTCCTCAACTGTTGTCATGTTCTCTAAATTCTCTCTCTTGCAAAGTATTGTCTATGCCAAGTTAACTAATTGCTATGATTATGTTGCTATCTTCAATTATGTCAACCCGCTATGCTCACAAAATCATTTCTTGGAAGTACTCTCATTAAATTCCACTACTCTCAAATTGAATAGGCAAATTCCATTACAAAGGAGCTCTGTCAAAGTTGTCACAGGGAGGAGGAAACTCTGACACACTCATTCTTTAGCTTCCCAATGAACAAACACTTGCTGCAGCTCCTACATTATGGTGTGGCTCCCCTAAGGCAATTCTCTTGGGAGGAGATCCTATTGGGGACATGTTCAAATATGGATATTTGTTTGTGGAATGAGTTAAGAGGCTCATATATCCGGCATGTATGGACAAGCACGAAGCAAGCTATGTATGGATCACCAATTGATGCTTCTTTCATACTCTCTTTTATCTCAAGAGAACATCAAAGACTGTATTGGAGAAAAGTGTATTTCCTCATCTCTTTCTCGACATGACATTCAGAGATACATTCACTAGAATAAATGGAAATATTCTCTCGAAAGATGTATTCAGCCTCAAGACTATCCTTCTATCTCCAATTCTTCCGAGCATGACATTCACATATCTATTCACTAGAATAAATGGAAAGATTCTCTCCAGACTATGTATTCCACCTTAAGACTATCCTTCTATCTCCAATTATTCCCCTGATGTAACATTTTTCTTTTGGGACTATCCTCAGCCCTACCTTGAGGACATTGTATTTTTTTCTATTTTGTTGGTATAATCATTTCTAGTCCTCAAAAAAAAATTGCATTGTACACATTGTAGGAGTCCTTTTGAAGGCACATTTATATTTCTTTTTGAAGCTTGTAGACAGTGTTCCCTCCAATCATGTTGCTCAAGAATTTAATATTCTATCAAAGCTGGCGACAATATTGAGGTAGAGAAGTAGCAGTGAATGCACAGTATGGATAGCAGAGGTATTGTCGCCATCATCACACTATTCATTTCTCATCGCCCTTTAACCATGCCTTGGCCCCCATTAGGAGAAATTTGGACTCACTTTTGGGTCCTATAAGGAGTTCTACATCAACTTAGAGAGAGAAAATAAAAATGTGAAATAGTATATTTTAGGTGCTACTTCTTTGAGCCAACAAAAAGCCAAAATGACATATTCTTTGTTAGGTAGCCATCGCCTCTGTTTTCTTATCCTTCATTCTCTTATCAGGAATCCAACTAGCCGTATGACTAATGATTTGAAATGCCAACTTACAAGCATTCCCTCCAAAAAATTGATTCTCAGTTGTCAGTCTCAAGCTATCAACTCCAAACATGGGACTCATTAGGAAAAATATGAACCCTCAGGGGCCCTTTGGAATTAAGGTTAATTAGAAGCTAGTCAATAAGAAGAGGGTGGTGGACACTCCTCTATGTCCTCAAAATAACAGGGGAAAAACGTAGTCGTACACTTATTAATGGCCTCTTACGTAGTGATAAGGTGAGGGGTTGGGGCACTTGGAACTTCCAAGTTTCCCTCCTTTTTTACCCAGATTTGAAAAAATCCCTAAAATTTGAAATTTCTAATTTTTTTCAAAAATCAAATTTTATCTTCTTAAAACTCCCTAAATCTATTTTATGGTCAAAAAAGCATTTTTAACCTCCAAAAGTCAAAACGTGCACCAAAAAATTCTAAAATTCAAAAAATTTTAAATACTTTTGAAACATCATTTTCTACTCTCCAAAGCCTCCACAAAAATATTCCATACCTAAAAAGTTATTTTCCCTCTCTAGAACCCCTTTTCTAAGCCCTCCTTGGTTGCAACCATCACACTCACCCTCTAGTCCAACACTATCTCTCTATTGCCATCTCCATTGTAGCAGCAAGAGAGCTCCTCTCTCCTCCCCTCCCACCTCCCATTGCCACTCCAAGCAAGGGTCATCCACCAACTCATATCTCCATTGCGGCACCAACCACGCTCCTTACCTTCTTTGCCACTCCCACCTCCCCTTGACACACCAAGCAAAATCATTCGCTTTCTCCCACATGCATTGTAGTGACAAGCAAGGCCCTTCTCCTCCTCCTAATTTCCTTTACTCACCCATGGCAAGATCTACTCCTTAAAGACGGCTAAAGGATGAGGTCACAACACTTGCATGTCACAACACAAGAGGTATAGATGGTGAGTGGGTGCCACAAGTGCCATCACTCCGGTAGGTAAACCATCTCGGTATAGTCCAACTGTAGTATGACTAACAAAGATATACATATCCACCAAGGCGCGCTAGTGATGATGATTGTCGGTGGTAGTCATCCAGGAGTCTTACTTGTTGAGCTTAACATCTCAACACTCCCCCTCAAGCTCAACAACATCTCTTGTGTGCCAAGCATGACTCGAAATTGTCGTAGCTTTGCCGCTCCAAGGGCTTTTGTGAAGATATCTGCAATCTGCTCATCTGTCGCCACGTACTCTAGGTCAATGTTGCCTTAAGACCCTCTGTCTGATGAAGTGGTAGTACACCTCAATGAGCTTCATCCTGGCATGAAACACTGGGTTTTGTGCCAGCTGTATGCTGCTAAGGTTGTCATAATAAATGAAAACCGGTCTCTACACCTGTACTCCAAAGTCGTGAAGTAGCAATCCAAGCCATGCTACCTCACATGCTGCCACTATAGCACCCCTGTAATTTGCCTCAGTACTTGAAAGAGAAACCATAGGTTGCTTCTTGTTTCTCCATGTGATAGCAGCAGTCCCAAGTGAGAACATGAATACGTTGGTAGACATGCGGTTGTATGTACTGTCATAAAATCTAATATCTAGCTTACCCAAATGATTTTCTCATATTAAACTGATCATTTAATGCGAGAGGATAAACGGGAACAAGAGTTAGAATAGAGACATGTGGTTTTAGACCTATCTCAGTAGTAGTGGACCAAAAGGAGAGATGGTTGCATCTCAATACGGGTCCAAAAGGAGATGGTCTACCAAAGAGCAATGTGCAATAAGTGCTTCTAGATTTATCTCAGTAGGGGACCAAAAGGAGAGATGGTTGCATCTCAATATGGGTCCAAAAGGAGGTAGTCTATCAAAGAGCAACGTGCATCTAATGGAGCTTAAAAGACCTTAGGGTTAGCTTCATTAAATACCTCCAATGGTTAGTGTTAAAAGTCCTTTGACCTTAGGCAAGCTAGGGCTGAGCTTGAAGTGGAAACCCGACTTGAGCTTGAGGTGCTTGTCGTGCTTGATGACTAAGGTACTTGAGGTGCTTGACATGCTTGATGACAAAGGTGCGCGCTTGATAACTAAGGTGCTTGTCATGCTTGATGACTAAGGTACTTGAGGTGCTTGTCATACTTAATGAGGAAGGTGCTTGAGAAGCTTTCTATGCATGGGGGGTAAGGTGCTTGAGTCAAAAAGAGACCCTACAAACTTAATGAGGAAGGTGCTTGAGAAGCTTCCTATGCATGGGGGGTAAGGTGCTTGAGTCAAAAAGAGACCCTACAAACTTAATGAGGAAGGTGCTTGAGAAGCTTCCCATGCATGAAAGTCTCAAAGTTAGGGGAATCTTTGACTTAACCTCCCACTCACCCAAAGGGCATCCCTTTTCTCAAAGGGCACATGGGACACATGTCAGTCTCTCCCTATTCTTATCCACATGGTGTGCTTGAATGCTATTGGTTGGGCTAAAGAGAGGTCCAATGAGATATTATTTCCATCCAACAAATATCTAGATATCAAAGCTCTCTCTCTCTAAGGGGTAAGGAGGATACTTGTCGAAAGACTACCCATGTACTTGAATGCATGTTGCATGTGACTGGCTAGGGGGGAGAGGGGTCCAATGAGCTTGAAACATGTGTAAAATCTACAACTCGCCCCAAGCAAGCAAGGGGGGTGTTGGGGGGATATACACCACACACACACACACACACACACACACACACACACTCATTTTGTGGATCATTCTCACTTGGTGAAAGTTGAGGAACTCCACCTCCTTCTCCAAGCTTAGTGAGAGCCTACAC